>NC_136153.1:6401808-7601808 GCF_965212315.1 Lampetra planeri
TCCACGATAGGGAGCTCAGAATCAGAATATTTATTCTGGAAGAATCCGATGAGCTATGAAGCTCTTTCTCACCGCTGTCCAACTCTAGAGCTCATCTGGTGGATATTTGGCCTACTCTTCCACAATGGTCAGCCATTATTGAAAGATCTGTACCCACGGTTTAACCCACCACACGTGACAAACGGGTTGATTGTGGCCTTTATTCTGCCAATTTAACAGAGGCAGGGGGGTTCGCACATTATTTCAAATGCCACGTTGGAAGCACAAACCAAGTGACCTATGGATTGCCAGCACGCTAACCAGAACACCACTCATAACCATGTCCAGTACTCTAACCAGAACACCACTCATAACCATGTCCAGTACTCTAACCAGAACACCACTCATAACCATGTCCAGTACTCTAACCAGACCACCACTCATAACCATGTCCAGTACTCTAACCAGACCACCACTCATAACCATGTCCAGTACTCTAACCAGAACACCACTCATAACCATGTCCAGTACTCTAACCAGAACACCACTCATAACCATTAGACAAAGGGCATCATCCGTGATCGCTTGCGCACGTATATTCATACGGAACAGCTCTACCGAATTCAATGCCTCTTGTCGATAACGACGGCTGGCGTCTTACCACGATTGAGCACAGCTGGGGCGCTTCCTCCTCCCACCCTCCCCCCTCTAAAACCCTGACCTTGTCGCCGATTACACTTGCCTTAGGAGCAATTGGTTATTAATGGGCAATCCTGCACGCGCACGCGCCCAGAGAAACTCCCTCTCTAGGGGGGATTCTCTGCGGGCTCGGTTTGCAGCGATATTCAATCACAGGGCACGTCCGCCGTTGTCACAGCCTCTCCAATGCAGGCACAGATGTGACATCGGCCTTTCAACCCCACCTTTCCTTTTCCTAGAAGAAAAAGAGTTGTCGAGGTTAGTTGCGCGGATGGCTACGTACGGCGTGAAAGAAGTTCAACGTACGTACGTGCACGCTGCCACTGTGCGGTGTCATGTTTCGCGCACTGGACTTGCGATCCAAGGGGCCACCGGTTCGATTCCATCTCGCGGCGCTGGGCAGTTGCAAAGATATGGTGCAAGTTTTTTTTTTGGTTTAAATCTCCCTTGCCGCCTCTGTCGAGCGAGCAGTGTAAACGAGCACAACCACCGCTTAGTCGATCGGCAGATCATGTGTGGTGGTGGTGGGGCAAAGTGTGAGGACTCCCACCTCTTCCAAGAAGTCTGGCCGCCGTGGACGAATAGGCCCAATATAGGAAAAAGAGAGGCTTCTCAGAAACTTCACGAGCGGAAGCCATGACACCAGCAGCGGCACGAGAAGGCAATTTCAGGGCTGCGCCTTTATCCTCACCTGAGGTTTGCCTCCGCCGCGGGAGAGATTGTTCAAGGTGATCGCGCGGAACACCCCGGGGATGCGATCGGTACATAAAGGGAAGAAACACTGATACAGCATTGTGCTCGCCAACCCTTGACCTTTTGATGTAGGAATAACATTGCAGAGCGGAAGATGTTGTTACCGGAGCATCGCTTCAGAACGCCGTCACTGTCGGCGAAATGGTTCAAGGGATAGCATGGAATACAAGTGCAGAGGCAGCTGAGTTATCGTTATGAGCCTCTCGCCTTCGTCTCACCCTTAGCTATCACCGTTTTTGTCCACATTATAGAGTGCACGTTTCCCCCACTGTATCTTATAGAAAAGGCTGGGTTGCAGCCCAGAAGCTAGAGAACACGGTGTCTTACAGAAGACGGTTATCCATTGCGATACATGACAATCCGTCCGTTGAAAAAATTATCGACCGTCGCTCATCTCTCCCCATTCTAAATGTAGCACGTTTCATATTCCTCTGCCGGAACACGGCTAGCACCCTCTTACTCTGCGTAGCGAGCATCTCCTAATCCGGATACATACACTCCGATTACACGGCCAGTGGTTGCATTTTAACATTGCAATGTTTTGGTTGGGTTGCATAGGCTACAAATGATAGGGCAATGAAAACAATTGGAATAATGTAATTTCACACTGAAAACGTTAATGGCGGGTTGCCTTCATACTTTGACGACAATTATTACCGCAAACAGCGAATGGCGACAGCGAAGACGCAGCAGCAGTGAATGTTATTACGACCGATGATGATAATCATCATTCTTGCTGGAATTATTGTACACATTTAATGTGCCATGACAACCTCACTTAAGCTCGAGGCAGGAAGTGGCCGTGTTGCTCACCCGTCAAAGCGCGGAGCTGGTGTCGCTGAGATCCTGGTTTCATATTGAGACCAACTGCCCATGAGCATTCTTGGGTTTCGATTTAAAGCTTTCGTGACTGCAGGGATTCATCTTCTTGGTTATTTCGGTAAAGTCACGTAGAAGGGAAATAATAAAATAATAAAAATAAAACATAATAAAATAATTATCACGACGTTTCGGCCACAACGCAAGCAGCCGTCCTCAGGTGAAGACCAGGTCTGTCGGGGAGACAGCGTCTGAATTTTATTATTTCCCTTCTACGTGACTTTACCGAAAGAACCAAGAAGACATTCTTGGATTCTCAAGTGCAATGGCGAGTTGACGGTCTTAGCCCGGTGATATTCATCTTCTTGGTTCTTTCGGTAAAGTCACGTAGAATGGAAATAATAAAATAATGAAAATAAAACATAATAAAAAAAATACGACGTTTCGGCCACAACGCAAGCAGCCGTCCTCAGGTGGAGAACAGGTCTGTCGAGAAGACAGAGTCAGACAGAGTCAGACAGAGTCAGACTCTGTCTTCTCGACAGACCTGTTCTCCACCTGAGGACGGCTGCTTGCGTTGTGGCCGAAACGTCGTGAGAATTATTTTATTATGTTTTATTTGTATTATTTTATTATTTCCATTCTACGTGATGACTTTACCGAAAGAACCAAGAAGATGAATCCCTGCAAGTCACGAAATCTTTAAATCGAAATTTACCCGGTGATATTATTGTCGGTTTTGCACTTCGTTTGGGAACTTTGGAGCAACGAGAATGAACAATTAATCAGGTTGACTGTCACGTGGAACGGATGGGTAGTAAATTGCTAAATGGATAAAAAACGACTCGGCTCACTGATGTCTCCTGCCAGGGACCGTACCGTGTGACACGAGGAGAAGCGCTGGTCTGTGAGTGGTTCCCAAAATGGATTCTTCGTTTTATAACTTGACGAGACGAAATTTAGCACTGTTGCCTACGTACGAAAGAAGTACAGCATGCACACGTGTATGCCGCGAGCACAATCAGGATAAAACTCGGAAAATGAGAAAAAAATATATACTCTGCTTTAGGTGCAAGAAGATGGGGAAGACAATAAATTAAGTATATGAGCAATTTGAATAATTAGTTCCAACTGGAAGTATCTAATGGAACGTTCTTTTAGTAATATCACGGACAGATCTAAATGGAAGTCCATGATAGCCGATGCCTTTGAGAAAGCACACGGCACATATAGAGAGTTCTGAGCGGGTTCTTCTTTTTGAACATTGGCCAACTGGGTAAAAAAAAACCCAGAGCGTAAAATGAGCTGGGTCAATAACTTACCTGCTTGCACTTGTATCCTAGCATCACCTTTGCCGCTTCTGAAGGTTGGTATCTCATGCATAGTCGCTCCAATTCTTGCACGATCCACTAACCCTGCGTAAAAGTTACTGGATTACAGGCAGTCACCTTCACATAAACACAATAAGTATAAAACGTGTAACGTAAAATGTATACGCACTCCATATATACAAATAATTATCGTTATATATGTGCCCATAAATCTGCTCGTTTACAAAAGGTTACAGTTCAGATGACATATGGATTTGCTGCTTGATTGATGTCCCTTATTTAACCACGTGGGAGTTCACTGAGATTCATTACCTCTCCGTCGTGTGCATCACGTGTAACCCGACACACTCGCTCACACACGACACGGTTTAACTTTGAGAGGGATGTTCGTTCCGTCGATTTTTTTGCAGTAACGGCATCGACCAGGGCATCTTCTGATGATGAGTGAATTTATCTTCTGATAATAATCAGAGTGCGAATATGCAGCAAAACTATTTCAACAATTTTTTTAAATTTTATTTTACCAGGTAAGTCCCACTGAGCTACACAGCTCTTTTTCACAAGTGACCTGGTCACAAATGATAGCTCCATGAAGTGGCTTATCATCACGTGGACATTTATAGCAGCCGAATATTCTAAACGCAACGTTGATTGTAAATATGAAGGGATAACCAGGAGAAAAATCCACGGGACCATGGGGAAAACATGCCAACTCCAAATATACAACAGGCTTCAGGGTCGGGATCGTACCCACGACGTCCTGTATACCAGGCAAGGCAGTTAACATCGCACCACCAAACGCATTGCGCTGTATCCGCACTGGGAGAAATAGCAGAGCAGTGTCGATGGCTGTGGAGCATTACTTTTGCTCGATGTCACTTTGTTTGCTTTTATTTGCTTTGTGTGATGATGGAGCTCGCACATAAACCAATTCTCACCTTGATATCGACGAGCCAGTGGCCCAGTTCACGTCTCAATCAGTATCACTGAGGTTTATTTTAGCGGCAGGGTGGTAGAGTGGTGACACTTGTGCCTTAGAGCAAGACGCACCTGGGTTTGATGCCTGACGAAGGTGCGTTTTTCGCGTGGAGTGTGGATGCTCTTCTCTTGTTCGATATGGATTTTTTTTTCCAGGTTCTCGAATTTCCTCCCATAGATACAAAAAAAACTATAGCTGGTACTGTATTGACCAAATATCCCAGTGCTGATAAAGTATCTGCAAATTAACTCAATTGGAATGGCACTTAACATCATCGCCCCTTGCTGCAAAAAACACTTTGGCAGGACCCTCTTGAAGGCGAATCTTTCGATGTCTTGGGTAAACAAGTGTAATATTAATTATGATGATGATGATAATAAAAAATGTACAATCTCCTCGACCCTTCTGATGCCTTGCTGAGACAACGCAAAATCCTGCGTGGACACTGAGGGCTTCACGTTGCTTCACAACCGTTCAAGGTGAGCGATAAATTGTTTAATTCCAGCAATGGAAAGGCACCAAACTGCGTGTGACACATACTCTTAGGTTTTTTCGGTAAAGTCACGTAGGTAAAAAATAAATATAAAATATTATTATTTTATTTTATTATTATTTATAATAATGAATATTATTATTTAGTTTGTATTATTATTTTTTACCTACGTGACTTTACCGAAAAAACCTAAGCGCATGAATCCTTGCAGTCACGAAAGCTTCAAATCTAGAATACGTGTGACACATTTCGGGAAAACGTCCTAATGAAGTATATAACAAATGCTCTGAGGGACAACAGAGGACGGGAACACCTTCTTTCGTATTTTTCCTGCTGCTAAAGGGGGGAAGGGCTCACAGAATTTGGTAAAATCAAATCTGGTGTGGGGCTCAGTTGTGGTCTCCCCGTTCAGATGTTGCCACTTTGGTAAAAAAACCGAGCCGGACAGTCGATGTCTTACATCGATGTTGGCGCCTTTGTGGACTGCCTATCAGACAATCGTCGTTGGGGCAAGGTTACGCGAGGAGGGAGAGACCGAAGCCTGCGCGCGTTCCGTTCAAAGAGCACGCCGGCGTCTCCAGCGAATCACCTCCGACGAGCGCGGATGGCTACGTACGGTGCGAAAGAAGTCCACCATACATACGCGCATGCGATGCAGGCGACGCGTCAAAACGAAGCGTTATGGAGAAAAACAGAGTTGCGTCACATCGAGAAAGAAGCTGTATTGCCTATTCATTTTGATCTCTTTCCCATACAGTACCTGTCAAGCCCTTATCAGTGTCCTACCTTATTACAGACCAATTCAGACCTTATTGGTCACCCCGTAGCGCCGTATACATCTCAACGTTCATCCTACAAAGTCCCATCACAAGGGAGAAACACAAACAGGTAGACAAAAAATTAAGAAGTGCTTTACTAAATTACCCTGTACAAGAATACAGGTAAACCTATGTTTGGACAGGTGTGTTTTCCACACCTCAGGAGACTTGGCTTCGATGTGCGTCTCCCGTAAAACTCGCAAACCCAAGAAAAATCACAAGCGGCCAGCAATAAACAGCACTCGTCAAAGTGTAATATAGATAGGGGTTGAGCAAAAATTCCACGTAACTTGACTTCGGAGTCAATTGCGTTTCTTTGAAGCGAGCGAGGCCGTGAGAGGTCAGGAGAGGAGACGATTGTGAGGGAATTCCAAAAATGGAGGAAAATAAGCGTGTTGGCCTGCAGTGTTGGGCCCGTCCATGAATGACGTCACGCGATTTTGGACGATTTTTGACCCCCCCCCTAGTCACACGGCGTCACAAAAAGTCAGACCCCCTTCAAATATGACGTCACAAAGCTCTGCCCCCCCCCCCCCCAAAATATATAAAAGATGCTTCAAATCGCTTTAAACTATTGTCATTGTAGTGCGTATTTAATGTGGCGCAGCACTCTGATGTTGTAGGAGAAAACATCTCTTAAAAAGTCTATTTTATTAAGTAGAACGTCTTATTTTATTTTTATTATTTTATTGTTTCCCTTCTACGTGACTTTACCGAAAGAACCAATAAGATGAATCCCTGCAGTCACGAAAGCTTTAAATCGAAATTTAAGTAGAACGTGTTGTCTATATTTATTTAAAGTTGCGCATTTTGATGCGACGTCACATTTCTCAAACCTCCCCCCCTTCGTCACACATCGTCACAAATGTCTGACCCCGCCCCCCCCATAGCTGCGTGACGTCATTTATGGACGGCCCCGTTGGCGGTCGTTAATCCCGGTGTGGATGAGACGAAATAGTCGGCGTCTCGTAGATTGAGTCCTCAACGTGCGTGGGGGGGTGCGGGTGGGGGGATCAATGGGTGAAGTTCACAAGAACAGTGAGATTGTTGGAAGCGAGACAAGAGTGATAATGAGGCGAATGACCGCCAGTGAGGGAGTGACCGGAGTGAAATCAAAGACCTCTGGGTCATCAATCAACCTGACCGCTTGACGTCCGCACTTATAGATCTTTCACACGGCCGAAGGAAACTCACAATTCAAACTGAAGTTATTTTGGTGGTGCTGCATTGGCGGCAGCACCAACGCGAATAACAAATGAAATTCAACAAATTCGTCAATAGTATTCATAATACAGTTGTTATTGGGTTAGATCGCGTAAATATAAAGGTGTCGTTAAACCCACCACCAGCCAAACACAGCCATTCAGTAAGGTTTGTCACGTAAACAGAACTTGCCAATTCGTTACTAATACAGCACACCGGTGTGTTGGAGAGCAAATCCACAACATTTACAATCTGAGTACGACGTTTCGCCAGTAATCACAACTAGCATTTCTTATTTTTATTCTATTTATTTTATTTAATAGGAAGTATATTAGAGGTTACGTGATTCGCTTTTTAGTTTAAAGCATTATATTGTGTGTACGTGCATTCCATTGATATAGGCTAGGATAAAATAGGCGATTATATCTGCGAGTGTGAGTGAAAGCCCATAACTCCCCTCCTTTTACCATGATCTCTTATGGAAACAATTGCACCACGTGCTCTCTTTTAGCCCCGCCCCCTCCTCCCGATACGTTCCATTCATTGGCTACCACATTCTGATAAGCTACCCCCCCTCTCCTTCCCCTTAACTTGTATTTAAGAACTTGCATCTTGGAATCCCTGCCTCACTTGATACAGCAAACCTGGCTGTGACGGTCCCACCTGATGACGGAGACTTGTGTTGCCTCCGAAACGTCGTGATTTATTATTATTTTATTTTTATACATTTTTATTTCATTTTTTTACCTACGTGACTTTACCGAAAAAAACTAAGAGTATGGATTCTAGATTTGAAGCTTTCGTGACTGCAAGGATTCATACTCTTAGTTCTTTCGGTAAAGTCACGTAGGTAAAAAATGAAATAAAAAATAATAATGTGATTTTATTGTTTTATTTTTTATTAATTTTAATTTCATTTTTTACCTACGTGACTTTACCGAAAAAACTAAGAGTATGGATCCTTGCAGTCACGAAAGCTTCAAATCTAGAAGGAAACAATTGCGTTTGACGTCCATCCGCGTGCGTCAAATGGTGCCTGCACAAACACACGCGCAGGGACCTCTCTCTGCTCGCAAGCGGCACAGCGAGGCTTGGCTGCCCGTATTCTTACAAAAAGGGCATCAAAATTAGGCGCAAAGTTCAGTCCACGACCGACGACGATGCACTTCTCAAAAGCCTCCATCAGTGATCGCCTCTGCCATCAGCCAAATCCACGTTCATCCCCCCCCCCCCCAGCAGGGACTTGGCAGTTTCACACCAAACTTCTGCGCACCGACGGAGTTGTTTGCAATTACGCATTTGGCACGTGCGTAACGAATGCTTTATAGCAGCATTACCGTATTATTCATTTGTGTCGTGATTGTTTTGTTATCGACTCGAGTGTCCGTCTATAGGAGAGAAGTGCTGCTGGCACTCCCTGGGTTATATAATTAGAGTCACGGAGCCTGAGGGACTGACCCAGTTTCCGTGTGGGGTTTCGGTGCCATTTAGCCTATTGAGTTGGCCTCGGCGCGTTATCCTAACAGCGAAAGCAATTCGGGCAAATGCGACCTTAGCTCAGCTGGGCACTGACGTCGTTCCTTTAACGAATCTGTTAACATCCCCAGCGATGGACGGGAGGAGGTCTCGATGCAAGGGTCGCAATAACAGTGGCAAGAGGTACATTTTTGTTCGTAGGTTGCGAGCTGGATGCTTCATGGACAACAAAAATGACAACGCAACGTGCTGTTTTTGTTGTTGTTGTCGTTGCAAGGGGCTATCGCGAGTAAAAGGGCTCCGCAATGAAACAGCAGGCGGTCTCTGGGCCTCACGAAGAGCCGTTGTAAAATTGGATGTTCGGCCTCATTTTATTTGCAAAGAATAAAAAAAATTAACGCCGTTGCCAGGAAACACGTGCTCGGGCGTGTTTGCTAAGGCGAAGAAGAGAGAGATTTTTTTTTTGCCAAGGTCGATCCCTGAATTGTTCGGTTGCGTGGTGGGCAGACCTTTACGGGCGTATCGCGTGTTTCGTATAATGATTACTACGACTATAGCTGATCATCGATTATTCCGGCTGCTTCCAACATTTTCCAGCGGTCCCGCGCCGATCCGGCAAAACGGGAAAAATCGTTGCAAAGGCTGTAAAACCAGTCCGGCGATTGTCAAACACAATCATCATGTTGTTATTCTTGGTTCTTTCGGTAAAGTCACGGAGAAAAAATTATACAATTAAATGAAATAAAAATTTTAATTAAAACAAGAAATTGAAAATGATAAAAGCAAAAAAACCCGCGACGTTTCGATCGCAAAACATTCAATTTTATTATTATTTTTAATCTACGTGACTTTACCGAAAGAACCAAGAATATGAATTCCTGCAGTCACGAAAGATTTAAGTCAACATGTTGTTGTTTGAAACAAGAATGTTAGTAGTGCTACGTACATCATGCAGAGTCTTCGAGATAGAGTGGTAAGTACGGTACAGTAAATAGTGTAACTTTTGACAGTAGGTTATTTAGCTTAGTCTATTTGTATGTTTATTTATGGCAATTTCACATAGTATACACATTTAAAACACAAGCAAAAACATACACACAACACCTAAAACATGCTATTTCAATAATGCGCAAAAATACGCGATTTTAAAGAAGCATGTTTTAGCTATTATCTGGCGTTGTTTTGAAAATCCGGCGCCTGATAATCGACGATCTCCTGTATTATTATTATGTGCAGAAAATGCGCGGGTAATTTTCTTTAGCGGTGACCGAGAACATTCGGGAGACATAAAAAAAAAACGTTAATGGTTTTGCTGAAAATGAAAAAAAAATCCATCTGGAAAAACATCGCTTCCTGTTTAATTTATGTTTTTACGGTTTCATGGATGAAAGATAATGCCTTCAGGTGGCATAGTCCAGTGGGAGTGCTTCTCCTGGCACCGCAAAGGGTTGCCTCCGATGTGTCCCGAGTTAAAGCCCTCGCCCCGGCTCGACTCATCATAGCGTGTCGAGATCGACACGCAGTTTCAGATGCAAAAGTGCAGGCTAATCAGTTTCAAAGACATTGCGTAGCTGATCGGAGCATGTTTCGTTTGCATATTTTGCCACGAGTTATGTGTGGTTAATTCCATGCAATAGGTATCCATTCGGTGTTTGAACATATTACCACCTCCTGTTGTATTACCAGACTAGGGTAAAGCCTATTCTTATTTTTCCATCGTCCTGATACTGGCAAAGAAAGGTCCCGTAGATACTATTCGTCTCATCCACCCGGTCACAATCAACTGCAAGGAGCGCCTACCCTTCATCAGCATCTCAAAGCGCTTTGCAAAATAAACTCCACGAGGGAAGATGGGGGGTGGGCGGTGGGGCAACGTGAAACATGGCAGAGAGAGAGAGAGCAACACTGCGACACGGCCGGAGATATGGTCACCTTGGGTGGGGGGGGCAGGAAAGACAAAGATTCCCCGTGTAGCCTTAACAGACTGTTGGGGCAAGTGCTGTTAGCGAGCACCTATGAAGGGCAGAACGGCACACAAGGAGGTGGGTGTGGGCTAGCACCACGCCCGGCCGCCTTTGTCTCCCCAGTGGCGATGTTTTTACGCATCGCACCGGGTACTCATTTGAGGTTGAGTCGACCTCGGGGAGGCCCAAGACCGGTTCAGATAATAGTCACTGATGTTGGTCGTGAGCGAGAATCGAACTCGGGTCGCCAGGTTCGTAGCGCTACACTACCGCTCCCCCACCTGGGGGATAGCACCACCACCAACAACAACAATAACAACAACGGCGACATGAATCCCATGGGAGTGCCTGGGGCAGCCAAGACATCACCAACGATTCTCAGAGAATCCGCTTGGAGGAAGAGGGGGAGGTTGGTGAGAGGGGGGAGGGGTGGCGGGGGGCCGTCACCTACAAGCCCCAGGGGGACGCTTGAACAAAACTAACGAATTGCAGGGGGGCAAACACGGCAGCCAATTTTAGGAAAACTATTATTGCAATTATAACAAAACATAATGCTACGGCAATTTGCAGTCGTTTATCGACGCCGCACCTCCGATTAGCACGGTTGGATACGTACGATGCGACAGAAGTGCAACATTCATACATACGATCTACTGCTGGATGAAGGCCTTCCCATGCTGTGTCGGGCATGAGGGTCCTTTGAACATGCGCTGGTCAGTGCCGATTGCTAAAGGGGAGACAAGGGCCAGTGCCTGTTCGGATATCACTTGTCGATGATGTTCGCATTGGAGAGGTATCGAACTTTGGTTTCCGGCTTCGTGATGCCGCTCAACCGCAGTGCCACCGCTCCCCATCGCCGATGTACACATTACCGGTGGGGGAATTTGTAACGAAGTTCAATGGAAAGGGACGTTGAGCGTTTCGTGGAGTTTGGGTTTCCTTCTACGTGGGAGAGATTCTGCGAGTGTCCGTGGGGTGACCTGCTAATGCACGTAGGTAGCCCCGCGGGGGATGCATCCGCGGTCGTTATTCGAGGGAGCCCCACGCGCATTTGGAAACAGCAACGACCTTGTGACCTCTGTTCCGTCAAGAAAGAGGCACAGCGCCATGTCACCTGCTCTGCCGCTGAAAGCATTCCCATCGAACGCACGGTGAAGCCAACATTTTTAATTCTCGGTGCTGGAATTTGAGCCCAAATTAAGTGCAAACCCGAGTCGTATATGTCGGGGGGTTTTTCCGTATGCCTGTCATCGTTGACCGGGCTGGAACCGTCACCTCGTGATATTGGAGAACACGGTTTAATCTTCCGGTAGCTGCCTGAATTTGAACCCAGCATCTCAGCGATGCTCTGACCCCCCCCCCACCCCGAGCTACGCAGGCCACCTCGGCAGCTGCTTTCGTTAATTTAAAAACGCTCACGCGGGCCCCCTCGCTGAGGTGCACTGGGGGTCACCTGGTACCCGGGTCACGCCGCCCTCCGCTGGGACATCGTGTGCGACTGCGCAAGGAGAAGCCACGGCCCGAGCTGCGACCCGGCGTTCACGGGTTCCCGGCCGCGATGTGTATAGCTCCGCTCGTCTTTGCGTACGAAAGTCGGAGGTTAATACGCACGCGGCCATCGCACCCAGAAGCGGCATAAGCATGGCAGCGGCGGCGCCGTTAATGTCGCGTGAAAAATATTTCCCAATGGTTGTTATTGTTATTATTATTTCATTTATTTTCTTAACATTTCATTTTTGTAAATTGCCTCGTCGCCGGAGATACGCTCCGGCGCCTCGTTATGGCCGCCTTGCCTAATCAGCTCTCCTGATGGGGGGGGGGGGGGTGTAATGCGACAATTTCCATGTGGTGAGCGTAACGACATCTCCGTGGCCACACGCAAACACGGGGACGTGAAACCGCGTGCGTGCGTTCGCTAGCCCTTAGTGGATCTCACTCTGGTCGCCGCAGCGCGTTTATCTGCGTATGTATGTTGAACTTCTTTTGTACTAAACACAAAAAGCAGTTGTAAAGAAATGAGTTCTCAATCAATATTTCAAAAGTGCATACCTCCAGCGGCTTCCTAATATCGGAAGCAAGAGCGTTCCAGACGGCCGCAAAAGTGCATCTGAAAGTGTGCGGTGGGGTGATCATCTTTGTTCAATGGCTAGCCAAAAGCCGCTGTGAGGATGACCGGAGTTCGCGTGTTGGTTTGTGCATTTTCCCTCCCCCATATAATAACCTACTTTCCCGCTCGAAGTCCCTAAGTGAGTGTGAACCCAATGTCCCGTCCCCCCCTTGCTAGAATCCAGGAGGCCTGAGTTGGGGCTTCGGACGCCCACGGAATTTCTATACCCCTCCCCTCCATTATTACGGCTCGTGCATTTTACCGGCCTCTTGTCAAATAAAAAAAAAAGCTATAAAAAATAATTATAAAGAATCACATTAAAATTGCGGCTGTCAAAGATGCTCCCACTGCCCGTCCGCGTGCCTTGCCAGAGATGGTGTCCTACTAATCGCGCGCGCAACACAAACGTCTCGAGGAGAAAGCCTCGGTACATCCCCGGCGAGTGGGAGTTATATTCCAGGCACGTCACCATTTTTTTTTCTTCTTCTCTTTAATTCATCTCCTTGTTCATCGCTGTGCAACAGCCGGGCGAACAAGCCCTTTAATAATTGATGCCGGAGATCTCAAGCTTCGTGGGTCATTCGGAGGGAGGCGCCTCATAGGAGGTTCCTATTTTGGGCTTTTATACTTTAAAAAAAAATTTGAAGAAAAAAACGTGTTATTTTGTTGTTGCCTGGAGTTAGGCCTCGGCAAGGTAAAGTAAAAGTGTAAAACAACGAGCCTACCTTTACCCTACCTTTTACCTTTACCCCTTGGCATGTCGACACCTTTACCCTTTACCTTTACCCTTTTACCCGGTAAAAAGGGTACAATAACCTTACCTTGCCGAGGCCTAACTGTAGCGACGATGCAAGCCCGATTGGGCTCAATGTGAGGCCCAAACAGGCCAAACAGGGGCAAGCCACCCACTAGGATATTGTCAAGAAATTGGAAGGCGCTTCCTGTGAGGTGACTGCAAACGCGCCTGTTTTTTTCAGGTTTCACTTCCCAACCACCGGTCATTACCACCACCAGTTTTCAACCATTGTGCAGCCCTCATGCACTGCCCGATGAGGGCCTCTCACCACACAAATGTTGGCATACTTCAAGATATCCAGTGTGGGTTGGTCAAAGTGGGAAGCTTAGCTATCGGAGCGTAGAAGTACGGTACAACGATGGAGATTTATATTCTGCTCCCAAACCTGCTGCCCACAATGTAGTCCAGACTCAAATCATGTTGGGTTTGGCTTGTTGGGGGGGTTTTTCCCACCTTCGGGAGGTAGGATCAGAATCAGAATCTTTATTTATCTTGGAGAAATCCGAAGAGATATTAAGCTCTCTTTCACATTATGTCCAGGATGTTGGGGTGGCTACCACAAGAAAAGACTGGCTCACTTAGGCATCTGTTATCTACAAATGTATACCTTACCTGATCGTTATCTAATCTAAAACTGTAATAGTACTTATTGTTAGGTTTTTTCGGTAAAGTCACGTAGGTAAAAAATGTAAATTAATTAAAGTAAAATACAGCTAATGTGCTGTGACGGTTCCACCTGAAGACGGAAGCTTGTGTTGCCTCCGAAACGTCGTGATTTTTATTTTATTTTTATTTTACTTTTATTAATTTTAATTTTATTTTTTTACCTACGTGACTTTACCGAAAAGACCTAACAATATGAATCCTTTCAGTCACGATAGCTTCAAATCTAGAATGTAATAGTACTCCTACAATAACTCTGCTTTTGGGTCAGAATATCAGAACGATGTGATTGCCCCTGGAGTAAAAACCCAAAGATGCCAACTCTCACTCAGAGAGAGAACTGTGGAATGATCTCCCAACACACTCACATGTGCCACCGGTCCCAAACTATTTAAAATCTCGAATTAAAACACACTTGGACAACATCTCCAACTTTTCGATTTAAAGCTTTCGTGACTGCAGGGATTCATCTTCTTGGTTCTTTCGGTAAAGTCACGTAGAAGGGAAGTAATAAAATAATTAAAATAAAACATAATAAAAAATTCTCACGACGTTTCGGCCACAACGCAAGTAGGAGGATCCTGCCCAGACGCTGTCGCCTCGACAGACCTGGTTTTCACCTGAGGACGGATACTTTCGTTGTGGCTGAAACGTCGTGAGAATTGTTTTATTATGTTTTATTTTTATTATTTTATTACTTCCCTTCTACGTGACTTTACCGAAAGAACCAAGAAGAAACATCTCCAACTGTTACAGCTGGTGTACATTCTATAGGACACATGTGTGTATTTACCTGTGTGTTTTGAGTGGGTGGCATATCCATAGTGTAAATGCATACTATGTAAAGTTATACATTCATTACTTCTGTATTTTAAATGTCATCACGTGTTTGCTACGCACGTGACAAATCGAAACTCTTTACACACCCTTGCAAACGAACCATTCCATCGCAAGTGATTATCCAGGTGAAATGTTTTAAACAACAACGAAAAATGATCGACCGCAAATAAAAGTAATCAATATAAACTTTTAGTCAAACAATGAATGTAATCGACTAATGCTCCGAGCTATATGCTCTGTTTAAGTTATTATTACACTTCGTAACACACGAATGATTGATGAAACCCCTAACTAAGTCTCAACTCATTTTCAGGAGGATCCTGCCAAGCTTCCGCAGTATGTATGCTGAACTTCTTTCACACCGTACATATCCAACCGTGCTAATAGGAGTGTAATAAAAGACTTCGTCACACCCTGCTGCTCTCCGTTGCTCTTTTACTTAGCTTCTTGCTCGCATCCCGCTGGTCCTGACAGCGGACCAGCGTCTCCTCACGCACGCCCCGCACGCGCTCCCTCGTCAGTCCTTCCGCTCCCCTACTCCGCACACCGCTAGCCGACGGTGTGCCGAAGCTCCTCCAGCCACGTGGCTGATGGCGCGGATCCCCTCCGGCCACCCCAACGTGGTCCAGCTTCTTCACACCAAAAACTGACCCGGAGCCGTTCCGGGCTCCCACCGATATCCCCTTCACCACGTGATCCTGTCTCCTCCCCTTCCGGACCGTCAAATCCGGCCTTCTCATAGCGCCCTGCTGGCTCCACCCCCATTCACCTCGCTTCCGATTGGACCCGAGGTAAACGGCGGCCCCTCCCATACGCCCCCCATACTGGGCTCCGCCCCCCAATACCCCGGGCCGTATGATTGGGCCAGAGCCCGGCAGCGAACCCCGTTTACGCTCGCATTACAGGAGGAAGGGCAATATTATTATATTCCATCCCAATTGAGAAATTTGCAGGTATTTTTTCAGAATTGTAATGGTTGACCGATACCAGTTACATTGTATCTATTTTTTTTTATCTGTTGAGGAAACCAGAGCACCCGGAGGGAACCCATACCAAACAGGGGAGAACGTACAAACTCCACGCGGAACGGCACCTAAGCCGGAAATCAAACCCAGGTGCTGTTTTGCTGCAAGGCACGAGTGCTACCACTGCGGAAGCCTGCCGCCCAAGCAGCTTAAAGCTTACGCCCAGTCTTCACGTTAATCCCCAGCACATGCCCCAGTCCCTGTCTTTGCCATTGCAGCATCAGAGCTCCTGGCTAAGGAAGCCTCTGAGTGAAGATTAGTGTTGGATTATCCAAGAGGCAGCCTCATTAGACTTTGGAACGCACATCCTGTGCACATAAAGACCACGCTTGTTGCTATTTTCAAGACTTATTATTGTCAAAATCCCCTCGCGGCTTTGTAACTCCGCTGCCGGATGAAGGCCATCCAATGCTGTGTAGGCAATGTGCATTATTTTACCATACTGTGCTGGTCAGAGCGGGTTGGCGAAGGGGTAACGAGGGAGAAACTGGGGACTGTTTCAGATATCACTTGCCATCGATGTTAGCCGTGGCTGGAAATACAATTCAGGGGCGCCACGGTGGCGAGATGTTAATTACCTCGCCGGGTCTTCAGGAGGTCGTGGGTTCGATCTCCACCCTGATGCATGTATATTTTAAGTTTGCATGTTCTTCCCGTGGTCGCGTTGATTTTTCTCCGGGTCCTCGGGTTTTCCCTCCACATTTAGAAACATATGCTTAGTGTATTTGGCTGCTATAAATTTCCACATTAAAAAGTCACTTCGTTGAGCTTATCATTTGTGGCCAAGTTGCTTCTGAAAAAGAGCTGCATAGCTCAGTGGGGCATTACCCTGGTTAAATAAAAATAGTCGAAAAGCTTAGTTTCAACTCGGGTTCACTGAGTTCATATTGCGGCACGTGGCCACTACGACACCGAACACGGTCACAAATCTCACTGCCTATTTGTGTTGCACTGCCGCTTCCAAAATTGTTCTTAGTTTAATGCAGGAGGATTCGGTTTTTTTGTACGTCATGAACGATTGTACGCACGTGATGACATTTTTATTCATAATCAACGTTTTTGGGTTTCGATCGCGTTATTTATAAATGTGTCTTAAACTGACATTTTTATGTCAATTCATAACGAGCCTTGAGATTTGGTCCCGATTTTGAATGTAATATAGGACCAGGTTATTATGATGAGCTAATTCTTAATTTATGACATTCACTGCGGCCGTGATGGGAGGAATATATGCCTGAGGCTGCCTGTCTCGCTCAAGGGAGGGAAGTGTCTTCATTATCACCTTTCCCACGCCGTCATCTCCATTCCTTTAACCTCCTACCCTCCACACCCACCCTTCTGAAAATAACTTAAAAATATTATCCTTCATTCCAAAAGTTTCCAAAAATGTACACGACACGGCCTCCTGCCGTAGAAGGTCTTGAGACGGGGTTCTAAGTCGTGGTTATCACACGCTGCAAGATGAAACTCGTAACCGAAGTTTAATTCCAGACCATGGCTAACATCAGAGGTGGGTGGGGTTTGAATCGGTCGCGGGCTCCAACTTTGTCCAAGCCGCAAGGACCCAGCGTGGATGATAAAACAACCCCCGTTATTGACAAAGTGTGTGTGTGGGGAGAGACCCTCATCCAACGATGGATTGACAAAGGCCTGTAAGCACCTCCCATCAGAAAACATTTCAGCTGCTTTAACTCACCCTACAAGGTGCCAGACAATGAAGACTGACCGAGACCAAATGAGCTCATCATCTCATCCAAAGCTGTAACACCAGATATTGTCTGGTGAATCAGAAGACTGTGAGTGGGAAGCAACTCAATTTCTGAGCTGACACGTCTCAGCTAAAAAGAATAAAGATTGGGCAACTATCCTCGCGTGTGCAGACTCAATGCCACTTCAGTACTTGAGGGCGATTTCTCCCAGCTCTGCCCTCGGACATTAGAGGCCATGATGGTGCTGGTCCATTTGGGAGCCCTAAGCATACATTCTTTTTCTGGAGACGTCTCAAATCAATTCGTAACATGCTGGGGGGAAAAGGACGGGATCGGTGTAGACAAGACGACAGACACGCAGTGAGTTGAGATGCGTGTGGGCAAAACTAGAGGTGGAGTGAGATGACATTAATGTGGACAAACGAGGAGTGCGATGATAATGGGTGGAGTTTGCGGAGGGGGGGGGGCAACGCCCCGCGCAAACTGGACAGCTTCATTAATTTATTTTCAGTATAATAATAGGGTTTTCCCCTTTTTCTGGCAACAAAACTGTAACCTTTTTACAAGGATTCATGTCTGCATTAACCACAATACTTGCAGTCAAAATGCAAACACAACACACTATGATAATATATGCATTGTCCTTGAAACTGATTGGTCCACACCAAGGGACGGCTTTCTTTTGAGCCTCGACCCAATTTGTGCTCGACCAGAGGACGCCAAAAGGCGTACAGCTCAAAGACAATGCACTATCAAAGTAATGAGTGTGTTTTTGTTTGCATTTTGACTGCAAGTATTGTGGTTAATGCAGGCATGAATCCTTGTAAAAAGGTTTTAGTTTGTTGCCAGAAAAAAGGGGAAACCCCCTATTATTATTATATTTTGGTACTGGCAAAGGAGGTCTAATGATGTAGATTATTTTCAGTAGTTTACAATTAAGATAAAATAAATAGGATGCACCCGCGATTCCTCATGTGAGGGACAAGGCGAACCACTGCCCCCCCCCCCCTCCAAATATAGAAGTCAAACTCCGCCTAAGGCGATGAGAGGAGACAGATAGAGATGAGACAGAGGTGAGATGCAGTTATACGAGAGAATGAAGATGCAGACAAGATAGAGGCGAGAGAGGTAACTTGGCTTGTCGCGTTAATTCTCTTGCTGTGTTCATTTAGGGTGTGAATTTGAGGCCCTTCTTCTTATTCTTGGGTCTTTCGGTAAAGTCACGTAGATAGGTTCAAATAAAATAACAAAAAAGAACAAAAAAACTACGACGTTTCGATCTCCTGATGACGATTGCTTGTGTTGCGATCGAAACGTCGTAGTTATTTTGTTATTTTTTGTTATTTTCTTTGAACCTATCTGCGTGACTTTACCGAAAGACCCAAAAATATGAATTCCTGCAGCCACGAAATCTTGAGGTCAAGACCCATTCTTCGTCTTTCTTCTTCTTCTTATTATTATTTCTTCTTCACGAACCCACGTTCCTTGGCGCTGCTCAGAGGCCCCGAAGCTTGCGCTCTTGGTGTGCATCGTTCGTCTGCTGCTCGTCGTTTGCGCAGACGACGAGCGATTGGAAGCGACTGAATGGTCCGAGGCACGCGCGCGCGAGTCACGCCCCCAGTCATCGCCCGCATGACAGCGCTGCACAACAAAGCAAATCTCAATCTCGCACAAACTTTTTATCTTCTTGGTTCTTTCGGTAAAGTCGCGTAGAAGGGAAGTAATAAAATAATAAAAATAAAACTTGAAAAAATAATATAATAATATATTTTATTTCTTCTTCACGAACCCACGTTCCTTGGCGATGCTCAGAGGCCCCGAAGCTTGCGCGCTTGTATTCATATTTTTAGGTTTTTTCGGTAAAGTCACGTAGGTAAAACATTAAAATTAATAAAAGTAAAATAAAATAAAAATCACGACGTTTCGGAGGCAACACAAGCTTCCGTCTTCAGGTGGAACCGTCACAGCCACGACAGCTGTATCAAGTAAATGAGAGATTGCAGGAGCTACCACTCCGTTTATATAATGGTTGGAGAGGGGGGGAAGGGCCAAGTACAGCACACTTTTTATTCATATGCAGTCACGAAAGCTTCAAATCTAGAAGAAGCTTGCGCGCTTGGTTTGCATCGCTCGCCTGCTGCCCGTCGTCTGCGCAAATAAAATAATATAATAATATATTTTATTATGTTTTATTTTTATTATTTTATTACTTCTCTTCTACGTGACTTTACCGAAAGAACCAAGAAGATGAATCCCTGCAGTCACGAAAGCTTTAAATCGAAAATTAAACTTTTTATCGTGCGCACCGTCCCCCCCACTCCCACGCTTTCCTACTACCTCTGCCCCTCGCCGTTTTGCCACAACCTCAGCGGCCGTAGCAGCTTCGCCCGGCTGCAAATTCTGCACCGGTGTGACGACGCCACGTTTGAACCGATGTGACAGTCTGCACGAGGGGAAGAAGAACAATAAAAAAAGAGTGCATTTTCATTTGCTTGGTGATGCCGGGTCAGAGAGTTGGAATCTATATAGAAAAGAGGTATTTTGAGTATTAGCCAATGGTCAATACAACCTGGAAAGGGTAAAGCTAACCAGGACGTACCTTGGGTCGTTTCTATAGATTCAGATATTCATTTTACATTTGTATCCAGATATTCATTTTACATTCGTATCCAGGTGTCATCGGCATAACTTCTCTTTTCTTAGGTTTTTTTTTTCTTTCGGTAAAGTCACGTAGGTAAAAAATTAAGCTTGTGTTGCCTCCGAAACGTCGTGATTTTTATTTTGTTTTACTTTTATTAATTTTATTTTTTTTACCTACGTGACTTTACAGAAAAAAAACCTAAGAATATGAATCCTTGCAGTCACGAAAGCTTCAAATCTATAACTTCTCTTTTTGGGAACACCACCAACGAATCGAATTAATAAACCCCACGTGAGATTCCAGTAAAGCATATAGAGAAGAAAGACACGGATGAGACGGAGTTGTGGTGAAATGAGAGAGATGTAGGTGAGACAATCGTGTAGTTAACTGGCCGAACGTTACAGGCAAGGCTTTATAATTATAGATGTGCAGACAGAAGAAACATTATTGCAAAGCGCATGAATCATTTATCAAAATGTCGCCCTTAGCAATGTAATCAGCTTTACAAATGATTAACGTAGGCCAACTGTGAATGTTAATACGCCTCACAAATGCTTGACTATCTCACGTTGAGGCTTACCCTCCTCGGTTAACTCAAAATAGCAACGAGCGTTTAATTTATTTTTTAGACAGTCCCGATTGGGAGACGGAACAAAAAAAAACATGTTGCCATTCCGAGCCATATTTCGAGCATGACCGCTAGCCAAAGGACTGCGGCGTTTGAGGAGCATGGCCTCCACAAGCGAGCAAAGTGCCACTCAGGCTCGTGAAGAACGAGGTGTGATGTTGGCGCCAGAGGTCGCAAACGGGTTTTGATTCCTTACCCGTAACCGTACCCGGCCTGATTGCGACCTCTGGGATGAAGCCATGTTGCAGGCGCGGGTGGGTTGATTCTAGGAACTTGAATTGTGAGAAGAGACAAGACGTTGGGAAATGAGTGACAAACAGTTACTCACCAGTGACTCACGGCCTACCCGTACCCGTACCCGGCCGCACCAGGGTCGCAAACGGGTACCCGTACCCGGGTACGGGTAGCCGGGTATCGGGTAGGGTACGGGTATCGGGTACTCGGTTGCGACCTCTGGTTGGCGCTGGTGCAAGTGGCAGCTATTGGCTCCCACACATTGTCTGTTAAACCCGAGCCAAGCGGTGGTGCTTCGGCCACTGGAGGTGCCAAACAGGAAACGAAATTTTATTCGAGGGCCTCTGTTTCAATTTACCACCGTCCTACAAAGGTACGGAAGAAGAAAATTGATCGATAATAAGGTGACGTTTCCAACAAATGTCCCTTCTTTATAGCACACGGTGTTTCATTTGTTTTGATTCAGAAACCCCGCTTGAGTTGACAAGTTAGGAGAGTGGAGATGCTTGCGATGTGACAGAGGAGATTACGGGCAATACAAATGTAGGGCTTGAGAAACACGCGTCACGCGTTGGATTGAGATACGGGCACGCGGCGGACAGTGAGGGCAAACGGGGACACAGGGCGTGACTTACTGTTGTTGTACCAATTAAGGTGGCAGGGTAGTTAAGCGGAGCCTGCAGGTGGCCGGGGGTAATCGGGGACGCAGGCCAGTGATTGGACGAGAGGTGTGAGTGTATGAGATTGGCGCCGCGGTGTCTACAACAACAACACCACGTGAGGCTGGGGGCTGGGGGCGAGTAGCGAAGCGGGGGATGGTCCAATTAATTAAGGGGTATTGGTTCAGGGATAAAGGCAAAGAGCGTGGGGAGAAACGGGAGTTGGTTGGTGCCTGGGACGAGAGACGGACAGATGGAGAAACGGAGCAGCAGACAAAGAGAATATAGTATAAGGTAGCAGTGGACAAAGAGAGGATAGTATAAGGTTGCAGTGGACAAAGAGAGGATAGTATAAGGTTGCAGTGGACAAGAGAATACAGAGTATGGTAGCAGTAGACAAAGAGAGGATAGTATAAGGTAGCAGTGGACAAAGACAGGATAGTATAAGGTAGTAGTGGACAAAGAGAATACAGAGTATGGTAGCAGTGGATAAAGAGAATACAGATAGAGTAGCAGTGGATGGAGCAAGTACAGTATAGGGTAGCAGCGGAGTAACAGACCTTGGTGGAGAAAGCTACGACGGAGTGGGACGGCAGAGAGAACAAAGAGCGATCGAGCTGGAGGGAGAGAGAGCAGAGAGGAGCGTCGCTGGAGGAGAGGAGCAGAAGGAGAGCGAGCGAAGTCAGCGGAGCGAGCGAACGGAGGGACATTGAGTGATGTTGATGGGGAGTTGTGCGTTGAAGAGAACGGAGGGACATTGAGTGATGTTGATGGGGAGCTGTGAGTTGAAGATAACGGAGGGACATTGAGTGATGTTGATGGGGAGCTGTGAGTTGAAGAGTACGGAGGGACATTGAGTGATGTTGATGGGGAGCTGTGAGTTGAAGAGAACGGAGGGACATTGAGTGATGCTGATGGGGAGTTGTGCGTTAAAGAGAACGGAGGGACATTGAGTGATGTTGATGGGGAGCTGTGAGTTGAAGAGAACGGAGGGACATTGAGTGATGTTGATGGGGAGCTGTGAGTTGAAGAGAACGGAGGGACATTGAGTGATGTTGATGGGGAGCTGTGAGTTGAAGAGAACGGAGGGACATTGAGTGATGTTGATGGGGAGCTGTGAGTTGAAGAGTACGGAGGGACATTGAGTGATGTTGATGGGGAGTTGTGCGTTGAAGAGCACGGAGGGACATTGAGTGATGTTGATGGGGAGCTGTGAGTTAAAGAGTACGGAGGGACATTGAGTGATGTTGATGGGGAGTTGTGCGTTGAAGAGCACGGAGGGACATTGAGTGATGTTGATGGGGAGCTGTGCGTTGAAGAGCACGGAGGGACATTGAGTGATGCCGACGGAGGAGATGTGAACTGTACGCGTTAATAAAGAACCGAGAAAGACAAAGAAGCTGTCGCGTCAGTACGAGTCCTACACAGATGCCAGTTAGATCAAGCGAAGAGATGTTCGTCGTGAGGTGACGATGCAGAGATGAAAAGTGTGGAGCATATCGAAGAGTAACGAGATGGGGCAGAGACGCATTGATTCGAGAAGAGTAATGATGGTGCCATTGCTTTTGCCGTGAGATGAGACGGATGTAAGATGGGGATGTAGAGATCAAAGACGGTGAGATCACATTGATATACAACGTGGTCCAAATGTCTTGTGACCCCCATTTTATTATCTAAAACTTAATAATATGTATAAAAAAAAATGTTCCCAACACAGCTTCCGAGGTACACAAGGCAGCAGTAGACACTGATGGCCACATTGTACTGATGATTCCTAACAACTGTAAAACCGGTATTCAGTTTTCTCGATGTCCTACTGTTGCCTATAAAAAAAAAATCTATATGGCCACAGTGTTGAAGCTGTTGGTCCAGGAACGGGATGTGGTGTGCGTTGTCTATGAAGTATGGTGATGCTGTACGGCATACAGGGCATGATGGGAGATTTGGTTGATTGATTGAACTATATTTGTTGATGCGGGTAAAAAATAAAAAAAACTTTTGGCCTTGAGCTGTTTTTACAAGCATGACCCGCTTAGGACCTTGGTGAAAAAAAAACAAAAAAAAATGAAAGTTATAGCGGCGAATATATCATAAAATTGTAGACGCTGAGTAGCAAGCACATTTAAGGAAAACAACATTCAAGCACTGAGCTATTGCCGCAGCTTTGCCTCTTGGTGTCGAGAAATCACCTTCTGCGTGCAGCATTACTTGTGATCCAACAACGTGCGTTCGATCTCCGTCGTCGGTTTTAGACGCGAACAAAAAGCGTCGCACCGTTCAATCCAAACTTTCTGTTCGCGCAGGGCGGGGAGCCGCACTGCGGCCACGCTGGGGGTGTCGGACCGTTCCCGGTGCTGGTTGGTCAGCTTCACAGATCGGATCCGCAAAGTTTTGCCCCCCCTCCTCCCCCATCCTCCTCCCCCTGTCCGAGTTCATCACAGATGAGAGGAGCTCTGTAACTATACTAATTTTAAATCTCACGCAACGACTGCCTACTGACACAAGTTGACGAGCCTATTTCTTCTGATGTGACAACTGCGGTTTTCACATTCAGGTGGTCAAACCCAGGAGCGACGGAGTAGGAGTGTGAGTCGCTGTGATGCAGAGGTCACAACCGGGTACCCGATACCCATACCCTACCCGATACCCGGCTACCCGTACCCGGCTGGGTACGGGTACGGGTAGCCGTTTGCGACCCTGGTGCGGCCGGGTACGGGTACGGGTAGGCCGTGAGTCACTGGTGAGTAACCGTTTGTCACTCATTTCGGGTAGGGTACGGGTACGGGTAGGGAACGGGTACCCGTGCCCAGCCGGGTACGGGTATGGGTACCCATTTGCGACCCTGGTGCGGTCGGGTACGGGTAAGGAATCAAAACCCGTTTGCGACCTCTGCTGTGATGTCTCCTTCGTATTTGCGGATCGGTCATCGGGTCGTTGTTACGTTGTTACGGTCTGTTCTGGATGACCACAGTCGCACGCTACTGGAGCGTACTTCATTTTCCATTTGAGTCTACTGGCTCGCACGCTACCGTGTAATGAAAGGTTCCGTCAGCAGCACAATCAGGATTAATGTCACCTTGAGGAAGGGAGAAAAACACGGGCTGAAAAGTCCCATGGATTTTTGTTGAATAAAAAACTTGGATGTATTATTGTTATTTCGGTAAAGTCACGTGGAAGGGAAATAATAAAATAATAAAAATAAAACAAAATAAAATTGGGACGCTGTCTTTCTGACAGCTCTGTTCTTCACCTGAGGACGGCTGCTTGTGTTGTGGCCGAAACGTCGTGAGAATTTAATTTCACTATGTTTCATTTATTATTATTTTATTATTTCCCTTCTAAGTGACTTTACCGAAAGAACCAAGAATATGCATCGCTGCAGTCACAAAAGCTTTAAATCGAAATGTATTACTGTGGTTAACGAAGATTTCAACTAACGTTGGAATAGCCAGGGGACGCACAGCCTACACCTCCGGTTGGCTACGTACGGTGCGAAAGAAGTTCAACGTACGAACCACACGTACAAGGGGAGAGAGCTGTCTGCTTTTCTGGGCTGCACCTTCCTGCCAATGTTCACAAAAGGAAAGTGATTGCCAGCTGATACAAATGTACAATTCCCGAGTGCTGTCCTTGTTGCAACACAGTTTTGAAAGTTTGTGTTTGTTTAAATCTTGGCTTAAAGCTTTCTTGACTGCAGGAATTCATATTCTTTGAGTCTTTCGGTAAAGTCACGTAGATAGGTTCAAAGACAATAACAAAAAGTAACAAAAAACTACGACGTTTCTATGGCAACACACGCGGTCGTCTTCATTTTCTTTTAACCTATCTACGTGACTTTACCGAAAGACCCAAATAAGTTGTGTTTGTTTGCCCAGGCAGGGCTCCACCCCCCCCCCTAACACCCTCCCTGTCAGTGCCGAGCTGCAATGTGTGGTGGGTGCATAATCATTCCTGGCAAAGGTGATGGGCTGCGATTGTTTTCCTCCGTGCCCAGGACAGAAATGTCAAAACATAGTTGTGTTTAAATGCTGATGGCGCGGCCCACGGACACACGTCTCAGATGTTTAACCGAACAAACTCGATGCCCCCTTTGTGGGCCTGGGAGAGGAAACCCATTTCCGCAGCTGGTACGATCGAACGTGGTGCTAAGTAGGCGCGAACGCGTTGCCTTTTTTATGCTTCTACAACCTGGTCAACAAAAAAAAATTCTGGCCTGGACTTTTGCAGCTGAATTAGACTAATTTCAGGGTGCTGATTCCAAATCTGATCTCAGATTTGCTCTATCACATCTAATTTTTATGCTATCGGCATACCCGAAATTAACTCCGTCACTTATGATTGCAAGTTGTTGCGAGTCAGTGACTGCTTTAGTGTTCAAATATGGTGCTGTATTTTTAGGATGGTGTGTTTATAATATCATTTTATGTAGATATCCACATTTATTTAATATTTTTCTTCTGCAGTTTGTTTAGAAAATGCAATATTTGATATCTCAAAAACCTGATGTGATAGACAAAAACTGATGCCAGATTTGGAATCAGCACCCCAAAATTACCTTAAAAGCGTTGGAACACCTTATGCCAGAAAAAGTATGTTGACCAGTGCAATAAATACAACTAGTTATAAACACAAACCGGACGCTCGGCTGCAGAGAAAACAAAACAAAAACCACGCACGCCACTCTCTTCCCCCGACTCCAGCGACTTCAATGCGGGGGTTGGCGGAACAACAGAGAGATGGAGCCCAGCGACAGAGGTGCAACAATCGCCCACATCGCACTTGAGAGGTCGCCTGAAGCAGGCTGGGTACCCTGTCCCCAAATCACCGTGGTCACCCATCATCAATCCACTCATTTCATTGCCACCTTAGTTTATTCCATGCATCGTCACCGCCACCACCACCACCACCTCATTTTACACACATATGCCATCCACCCATCTAGTTTCACCTTGCCAACCATCTTGTACCACTGTTAGTTCACCGTACAATGCCTTGTTTAAGGCACTATATACATGTGTAGTGACATATAATGGGTCACTGGGGTGCCTAGCGCCATCAACCGACAGAGAGAGGAGTTGCGTGTGTAGTAGCCCTCTCTGCCAGCAGAGTACACGTGTCATGGAAGAGGTGTCTAGGGGAGCATGGTTCTGGGGGCTGGCAGAGTAGGGGGCATTTGAGGACGTAGTAGCCCGATTGGCTGGCAAGGGCACGTGATAGGACAGGGTAAGGATGTGGGCCAAAGGTGACAGAAGGGACACGTGGCGTATGGCCCAGAATCTTCTGGGAAGTTCCAGAAGGAGGCGTGGCCGAGGGCGGAGCCAGGCCCCGCTGGGGGGCATAAAAGGGAGGTCACGGGGTCCCATCGGGGCTGTCTGGTGGAATGGAACCCGCCGTGCTGCGTCTTCTCCTCGGTCTCTCGTCTTCGTGCTCTGCATCGTGGGTCAGGCAGTGTGCCGACTGACCTGACCCGTTTATATAGTTACCCCGTGGTGATTACCAGTTATGTAGTTATCCCGTGGTGGTTACCGGTTATGTAGATATCCCATTGTGGTTACTGGCTATGTAGTTACCCCGTTGTGATCGTAGAATAAACGTGTTACCTCCTGAATGTGTGTGTCTCTCAAGTGAACCGACTACAAATGTATGAGAAGATGAGATCAGTGTTCTCCCGGCAGTCGAAGGCGAGCATGAACGTCCTCCGCTCTGTATGTGTCGGTGGTTTTTATTTTTCTGACAGGCTCTCTTCAGTTCAAACCCAGACGTGTTTCCTGGTCTCATATCCGAGCGCCCTGTGTTGTTTTGTTAGGAGAGACGCACCAAAGACTTGTCTCTTGGCACGAGCGTCGACTTGCGAGTTGTCTTTTTGCTTGTTATTTTACCACCCTGGGCGAAGCTTAACAAAGAACCCCACCCTGCGATATTTGTGTACCGCTCAAATAACCGGCTGTCAGGGGCTGGCAGCACCATTCTAAAGTTATTAGAATACAAATGAACGAGCGCGCTGTTTAGCATGTGGAAAGGGAGACAACGCGGCTCCTTCAGCGACTCAATCGACAGCCGAGACATTGGGGTTGTTTTTCTCAACAAAGCCATTACTGCGAGAGTGCCGGGGACTTTAGAAGTACCTTTTCATAAAAAAAATATATTTAAAAAAATTTGGCAACACATATACGGCACAGTGATTAATTGCGTTGGCATTACGCGCCGTAATTGCGCGGTCCACACTGTGAGCACAAAATAACTATGCAGGAGCCTCAAGAGGATTCTTGGCAAATGTTTTATTTTATCATCGGGGGAGGGTACAAAACAAGATTACGAATTCAGAGAGGTTGTCGACGAAACCTGGAAAACCGCTCCACAATCAAACGCCTGGCTCACGATGATTTGAGCGCTCACAACAATTCGTGGGCAACTGCCTTAATTTTTTTCGGTAGGAGTTCAAGGGGACCCAGAGAGACGGCGGAGATTGGTGAGGTGGGGCAGAGATTCTACCTATGCTCGTTATGACCCCTTTATAACAGCTCAAAGTAATCACTCGTGTCATTCTCTTCATGAAGGCACAACCTTGGGCGATGTTTTGAATTGAATGGCACTTAAAAACGTATTTGCGTTGATGGGATTTTTAAATTGTGTGCCAGCGACGGGGCTCCCCACTGCCTCGGATATAGCAAAACTTGAGAGAGAGAAATAAATAAGAATATAATATTATTCCTGCAAATAAGAAAGGTTTCAAATGTATTCACGAGCCCTCCTAGAAGAGCTGTAGTCAAACCGTCACACCTGACAATGCCATGTGATCATTTTAAACGGGACTGAACAAAAAAAAACGATTCGAATACTATTTTTGGAAATAGGAAAGGTCTCAAATATATTCACAAGCCTCCTAGAAGGGCTTCGGTAAAAAAAAAAACTCACACCTAAAAATGCCGTGTGATTATTTGAAACTAGGACTGGACGAAACTTTCCCATGCCGTGGCATTGTTGTGCCTACAATTGCCTCCCCCCACCCACCGCCCAACAAAGAATGGAAGTGAGTATTAATTCTAGATTTGAAGCTTTCGTGACTGCAAGGATTCATATTCCTTAGGTTTTTTTTCGGTAAAACAGCAATCGTGCTGTGACGGTTCCACCTGAAGACGGAAGCTAGTGTTGCCTCCGAAACGCCGTGATTTTTATTTTATTTTTATTTTACTTTTATTAATTTAAATTTAAAAAATTTGACCTACGTGACTTTACCGAAAAAACCTACGAAAATGGAAGTGAGCTTGGCTTCCCTATCAACAAAAATGTCTCCCAGTAATTTTCCATTGATTTCCACGCGCAAAAAATGTTTTACAACGTAGCACTTGCACTTAACGGCCCTTTGGGATGCACGGCAATTAAATTCGTTTTGCAGTAAAAGGTAAAAACAAATGAAATCGATAGCATTTGCTGGGTAACGAGGTTTGCGTGCTGCCTCCACTGCCGCTCTGCGCGGCACAACGGCGCGGGGCGATGGAGCAGTGTCTCCCACACAGGTGAGCCGTGTTCAGCACCTATGAGGTGGTAGCACAGACCCAGCCAGAAGGCCCCTATCGAGTCCTCATTGTAGTGGATACATTTTTTAAAAGTCTTTTCCTCCAGTTGTATCCTGATTGCACTCTCCCAGTCACCTCATGCAAATACATAATGTGGCACATTGGGAATGGATCACTCTTTTGGTTGTGTCCTTGTGCAGCAGGGGAGTGGGGTGTGGTTCTGTGAAAGTCCTGATGTGCTGTCCAGTGCATCAATGCATGTGTGTACAGCAGCATGTGATGACTGAGTGGGGCCTGTAGGTGGCTGGCAGGGTTATTGAATGACCGCGCGGATATACCGATCACGTGGTTAATGGCGACTCGGGAGCAATGCTGGTTGTAACACACGTGCTGTTGCATTTTACAGAGTGACGGTGCTGTTCTTCACAAGATTGCTATTAACCACAATAAATGAATGTGCCTGCCCTCGATTTGGAGCACCTGCCCACGTCCTTCATTCCGAGTGTGCAACAATAATCCATCCGGAACTCTTGCAGCCATGCACATGAGGAAACAGCCGTTTGAAGTGGATATTGCTGGGCTACATCTTGAGGTGTTATTTAAGGTAAGATAAGGTCCACACAACACGGGTCGGCAAATTCCCACACGGCCTGGCACACCGTTCATCGCATGACTGTCAAACCAATAATTGTAATTCTCAGAGCTGAAATTCAGTCAAACCGAGTGAAGAAATAGATCTTAATGTGATGTTTTTTTTTAGTTCACATTCAATTGGGACCGGGCTGAAATCATGAACTCCCAACACTTGAGAACCCCCGGCACAGCCGTCCCTAGGGCACACGGCGAATCAGGGTGACTGCCCCGGGCCCCGCGCTTTGGGGGGGGGGGCGCTTTGACGTCATGGTGTCAGATGTAATAGTTTCGGTTTAGATTGAAGGCGTCGGGGGTGGGGGGGCTCACACGGCGTGATTTTCCCCGGGCCCTGCACTCCCCCCTCCTCTCTCCCCGCTACACATGCCTGGATTCGAACTTGGGATTTCAGCAGTACCGGCTCAGCACTCTGACCTCTGAGCCACCCAGTCACCTAATTGTAATGTATCTTAACGAACACCGACCTTATGTAAGAGGCACTCGATCACAGAAATCAATGGCTAAGCGCGCTACAAGGCATTGTTCTAAAGCAACCAGTCTTCCTCGTGTTATGAATAGCCCAAGCGTGCACTTGCACTCAGGTCACATACGCACAGAGTACGGATGCCACCTCTGAGATTTAAAAAAAAACTCCACGACATATGATGAGAATAATAATGCCGGACAATAGCGGAAGAGGGGAATAACTTCACGTAAATGAATCGTGTTGTGCAATGTATTATTACGCCACTAACAAAAACGGCCACTTTGAATGCCACTGGGATGACTTACAAAATGTTGTTGAAAACGCAACCTCAAGTAGAGAAACATCCTTGGAAAATCAGGGCAGGTATCAACACGGGTACAGATGCACCCTACCCCAACATGTCCCGCTCAAGCCCACTAACCTTTCTTAACAGTCAGTACGATGCCTTTAACGTGCATATGTTCTCACTCCACGTGTTACTCTCCCCGCTTTCTCTTCACGCTTCTTTTCACACATCCCAGCACCACCCCCCCACCCACCTTCATTTTGGTCAAACAGCCCTCATGTCCGACGTGGCGTGAAGAGGCTACGTCCAGCGTCGAACCGACAAATGGCTTAATGTCGTTTGTTATTTTCAAGGTCGCTCCGCTTGAGGCAAAATCAACTCGGCCAGTCACGCGTCTAAATAAAACACGTTGCTCATGCACTAGCGATGAGTACAACTTGCAGGCGAAGCAAGCAAGCAACACACGCGCGCGCGCGCGCGCGCGCGCGCTCAAATAAATAAACAAAATGCAAATGCACCAGAGCCCACTGTTTTGAAACGTACGTGCCACTTCCATTCGCCGCACTTGCGTACCCAACGGAAAGGGGTTTCTTCCACATTCCTCCTCGGGGGTAGTGATTGGGCGTGGATATGCTGCGAAAGAAATGCATTTTAAAGCAGTGTAATAACATGCGCACACAAAGACAAAGACCCCCCCCCCAACCACCCCCCCCCCCCATATAGGCTTAATAGATTTTAGGGGCAAGTGCTGTTCGCGAATACCCATGAAGGTCGCACACGCGCATGCACGCACCTGCACACACTTGAGCATGGGCGCACATTTTTGCGTTTTCCAAAAAAATAAGAACAGGGACAAAATAAGAGGCAACGATATAAAATGAAAAAGTCAGTGGGCTGGCGTCTGCACATCAGGGATAAAGCAGTCATCATTTTGATTTTCTTTAAGTCATCGTCTTAGTCACGGTGACGAACATTCGGATAATTGTAGTCCAGTCTTCATTCTACAAGTCTCACGTTTAGTCCACTCTTAATTATAAAATGTAGGTGTAAGGCCCACAATATAGGCCGGCTAAAGTCACGTATTTTTGTTATTTTATTATTTCCCTTCTACGTGACTTTACCAAAAGAACCAATAATATGAATCCCTGCAGTCACGAAAGCTTTAAATCGCAATTTAGGCCAGCTAGTCTGTGAACTCAATATATATTTAATTATTAACACTCATAGCCAATTACCATTTTTAGTCTGTCTTGGTGCACTGCAGTCTCTAATAACGCTACTACATTATATTAATCTGGGTCTTCAATCAGACTCGTTAATTTGGTTTTGTCATAACAATAATTTGCACTTCTTAGAGCAACTTTCACCCAGAGGTTACGAGGTGCTGTACAGCACTAAAAATAGACATTAATATCAATAATAATAAAAACACAGTCGAAACTAATTAAAGCACCCAGGGTGACAAATATACACCCCACCAAATAAAACCCCAGAGCTCAAAAATATTAAGAAAGTAAAAAAAAGCCTTTAAGAATTAATGCAATTCCTTCAGGCAGGAATTGAATACGCGTATGGAAGTGAATTCCACAGCCGGTGGGCCGCACGCAAAGAGGTTCGGACACCTATCGAGTGGAGGAGGTTCGACCTCGGGCACACACAGCAGCATGTCGGAATCACACGATTGGATGGGCTCCTGCCGGAACACAGGGATGGAGAAGGTCGTGGATATTGGAGGGAGCGGCATCATCGAGGGCCTTGTAGGTGAGGAGTGGGTGCTCTAAATCCACCCAAACATTGACTAGCAGCCAATGAAGAGACACGACCACAGGGCTGGTCACGTGCTCGGTAACACGTGTATGTATGTTGAACTTCTTTCGCACCGTACGTAGTCAACCGAGGTGCCGGGGAAGGACAACAAACGAAACTAAATATGTACCATGGACGAGAAACGTGTAACGCGGATGAGAGCTCTGGCGGACAACATTCCTCACGTGACGGAACCGATTTAACAGATTAACGTGGGTGCCAGAAGACCGTGCAGATCACAAGTAGATGCGAGAGTAGATGATAGACGTGGACCAACCTTCTAAGAATACCAAGAGAATGGAGAGGAAGGGGTTGGGACGTGTCTACATTTCCAAGAGAGAGAGAGAGGGGGGGAAAGCGTGCGCTTCGATGGTCAGCGAGGGATCGAGGACAAGACCGAGACTTCTTCTTGGTTCTTTCGGTAAAGTCACGTAGAAAGAAATTAATAAAATAATAAAAATAAAACCGAGACTGCAGATCGCTGCCACAGCAGCAGTGCCGGAGGTGGTAATCATGCTGAGGGCTTTGGGTGGGCAGCCAAAGTCATTCATTCAGACGCTGTCTTTCCGACAGCCCTGTTCTTCACCTGAGGACGGCTGCTTGCGTTGTGGCCGAAACGTCGTGAGAATTTTATTTTATTATGTCTTATTTTTATTATTTTATTTTTTCCCTTCTACATGACTTTTACCGAAAGAACCAAGAAGATGAGCCATAGTCATTGTCATGCTTCCATGCATCCACCCAATAGTCCCATATGTCGGATGGACAACAACCAGGACAATTCTAAATGTGTCGTTTCGGGTAAAATGGAAGGGATCGGAAACAGAGGAAGACCTAACAGAGAATGAACCGCACAAAAAAAAAACCAATTATCCGCGATTATTCCCTGATTTTCTCTGCAGATAGGTAGAGTAAATCCCCGGCTAATCCTGCAGATAATAAGATCTGTAATATAGCCCCCTCACATCACTTGTTTTATTGCCAGAAAGGGTGAAACCTATTATTACTTTTCATACTTTCATGCTGGCAAAAAGGTCCCGTATGATAGAGACGATACAAGAGATCGGTGCCAGAAAGATGCGGCACTACTTGAGCGTACTGACACAACACAGAGGGAAGTGAAAAACAAATGACGAATTGTGCACCTATGGGTTATTTACCCATGGGATCGGTGATGACAACGATGACTCATAGTCATTGTTAACTAACATAAATAAATGTGTAAATAGTGAAATGACGCTTGATTTGTTGCTAATATCACTTCCGCAAAAGTGAACACCGCGCGTTTAGTATTCAATTGTCGGGGGGCCCTTGAATGGCTCCGCGCATCACCCAAGGAGGCGCTACGTTGTTAAGGGGAGGTGGCAGAAAAGATCAGCAGAGGGTTGGGGGAGTTGCTGTGTGGGGGGGGGGCAAAACAATGAGGCTGAGATTCAATTACGACAAAGCGCTGGGGAGGTGCTGTGAATTTTAGACCCAACACCACGATTATGGACTGTACTCATGTCGCAAATTTCTAGAGGTGTTGAACACCACCAACGATAGTTGCGATAAATTTTACCAGGAAAAGGACAATGCCCATGGCCGGCCCACAATAGCAGAACTGCATTTCGATTTAAAGCTTTCGGTACTGCAGGGATTCATCTTCTTGGTTCTTTCGGTAAAGTCACGTAGAAGGGAAGTAATAAAATAATAATAAAAATAAATAATAATAAAAATAACTAATTAAAATAAAACATAATAATTGTATTATGTTTTATTTTTATTATTTTATTACTTCCCTTCTACGTGACTTTACCGAAAGAACCAAGAAGCAGAACTGCAGTTAAGCACAATCCTCGTATATATATAAGACATTGTGAGGCTATATGATAAAGGAAGGGGACACCACAACAGTGAACTGCAGGGATGAGACTCTCGACTTGTGGTGCTGAATGTGAACGTGATCAGCACCACTGAGTGGACAGAGCCCTGCTCCTACAACCTCGTGGGTGTGAGGTGGAGTGTGATCAGTGGACAGCCGCGAGGCTGTGAGTTGGGGTAATTTATGGAGTATGAGAGTCGATATAAATAGGTGAAATATCAGTTGGAAGGCGGTTAAGCCTGGAGAGGAAAGAGAGTGGCTAGGTTGTGGAGCTCCATGTGAAGTTATAAGATAAATAAGTATAGTAGTGTATCTTCTTGGTTCTTTCGGTAAAGTCACGTAGAAGGAAAATAATAAAATAATAAAAATAAAACATGAAAAAATAATTCTCACGAATTAGAACAGGTCTGTCGAGAAGACTCTGCCTTCTCGACAGACCTGTTCTCCACCTGAAGACGGCTGCTTGCGTTGTGGCCGAAACGTCGTGAGAATTATTTTATTATGTTTTATTTTTATTATTTTATTATTTTCCTTCTACGTGACTTTACCGAAAGAACCAAGAAGATGAATCCCTGCAGTCACGAAAGCTTGAAATCGAAATTGTATTATGTTAAATTTTTATTATTTTATTATTTCCCTTCTACGTGACTTTACCGAAAGAACCAAGAAGATGAATCCCTGCAGTCACGAAAGCTTTTAATCGAAATTTTATTATGTTTAATTTTTATTATTTTATTATTTCCCTTCTACGTGACTTTACCGAAAGAACCAAGAAGATGAATCCCTGCAGTCACGAAAGCTTTTAATAGAAATTTTATTATGTTTTATTTTTATTATTTTATTATTTTCCTTCTACGTGACTTTACCGAAAGAACCAAGAAGATGAATCCCTGCAGTCACGAAAGCTTTAAATCGAAATTTTATTATGTTTTATTTTTATTATTTTATTATTTTCCTTCTACGTGACTTTACCGAAAGAACCAAGAAGATGAATCCCTGCAGTCACGAAAGAAGCTTTAAATCGAAATTTAGTAGTGTAAACAACAAGTTACCGATTGTTACAATTGTAAAGTAATATCTTTTATTAAATTGTGTTACCCATTCTGGTACAAAATATACACGATTGTCAGCCTTCTCTTACTGTGTATATATATAACAACATTTAGGCGACGTTACAGAACCACAAAGGGCTGCTTCTTACACAACGGGAGAGAGCTTCCCATATCCGATTACCTGTTAGCCGCAACTCCTAGTATCAACTCGAGCTGTATAATCCATTAAAAATTAACTATTAATCACGACCCTATTCTAACTAAAACTCAACCAAACTTTGTATTTTACCAGGTAAGGCCCACTGAGCTAAAAACTATTTTTTAGAAGCGACCTGGCCACAAATGATAGCCCAACGAAGTGGCTTACCATGTGTAAATTCATAGCAGCCAAATCCTCTAAAGGCAAGTTTATATATGTGGAGGTAAAAACCGAAGGACCTGGAGAAAAATCCACGCGACCACGGGGAGAACACGCAAACTCCAAATATACAAGCGTCAGGGTCGGGATCGGACCCACGACCTCCTACATACCAGGTGAGATAGTTAACATCTCCCCACCGTGTCGTCCTATTTTTCAATTTATCCGCCGTAATATGAAAACTCGCTTAAAAGTCTTGGCAGAAACGCTCGCAATTTTTCGCATTATTCTCACGCTTCAGAGGAGCCACGCAGAAAATGACCAATTATCCACGATTATCCATCATTTTCCTCCGCGGATAGGTAGAGTAAATCTCCGGATAATCCTGCAGATAATAGGATCTGTGATAGAGCTCCCCTATATCACGACGGGTGAAAGAGAAAATTTCCTCTACCCACAGTGGCAAAGTGACATTGAAAAGACCAAAAAAATTAAGACCGCATCCGACTTGTTTGGATGACATCATCACGATTGGTCACAGAATCAGAAGAATCCGATTTGTGTTGTTGTATCCTGGAGGAATCCGATGAGCTACAAAGCTATTTTACACAGATGTCCAGTCGGGGCGGGTAAGAACGTGATGGAGAGGGCAGTAACCAGACGTGATTCAGCGAAGCAGTGATACAAACAGCTGGGATGACACTCGGCATACTGCGCAGCAGAGATCGCACACGGTAGAAGCGTCGACGAGACGGCTATGAGCGGTGGAATAACAATTCAGGGCACGAGCTCTCTCTCTCTCTCTCGCTCACTCTCTCTCTCGTTGTCCGTCCTCTCGCTCAGCAAATTCCCCGTGGAGTTGTAACCTCCCCAGACAGACAAGGCGTTCGCTCTCCGTGGAAACACATGCAAGCCCACCCACCCACCCGCCCGCACGGAGCTGACCAACATCGTCAGTTCTTCTAGATTTGAAGCTTTCGTGACTGCAAGGATTTCATATTCTTAGGTTTTTTCGGTAAAGTCACGTAGGTAAAACATTAAAATTAAAATTAATAAAAGTAAAATAAAATAATAAAAATCACGACGTTTCGGAGGCAACACAAGCTTCCGTCTTCAGCAAGCGTGCTGTGACGGTTCCACCTGAAGACGGAAGCTTGTATTGCCTCCGAAACGTCGTGATTTTTATTATTTTATTTTTATTTTATTATTTTTTATTTTAATGTTTTACCTACGTGACTTTACCGAAAAAAACCTAAGAATATCGTCAGTTCCGCGCATGCACTCGGGGCAAGAGCATCCCAGGTGTGCGATCGTTCCCGATGCGTGTGCATGCCGAGTTATGCTATTACATTATTTATTTATGCAGAATAACCTCCTGGATGGAGCCTCGTGACTCCTTATTCGGTAGGGTCCTACATTGTGCTTGGCCAATTACATTCAGGAGACGGGGTTTTTATTATTATATATACAAGATACTCAGACTTTTTCTTCTTCTTGGTTCTTTCGGTAAAGTCACGTAGAAGGGAAATAATAAAATAATAAAAATAAAACATAATAAAATACAATTCTCACGATGTTTCGGCCACAACACAAGCAGCCGTCCTCAGGTGAAGAACAGGGCTGTCGGAAAGACAGCGTCCGAATGAACACCACCACGCTTGGCAGCGCATGTTTAAGCTGGGTTAGAGGAGGAGAGCACCTTGACAAATTAATTTACATATCAACAGAGGAATTTAGCATATTTATGGAAAATGCCGATATAGGATTAGTCACTACTTGTGGAATGTGTAGGTGTTGGAGGGGGTTTCAAACAGTGGCGGCTCCTGCAAAATCTCTCAGGGGGGGCAAATGTCTGGATGATTGATAAGGATAAGGTCCACCCATGCAATGGATAAATTAACAGCTTAAGCATGTAAAGGCAACTTCACTTCTATAATATTAATGAAAAATAAAGTGACTCTTACAATACATCTTGTTTGTTTCTATACTCACTATTAAAATAAACCACTCACGTTTATTTTATTAAAGATTCCACTAGGTGGCGATAAATTATATTGTTGGATGAAACGTGCTTACGTATGATGACGTAAGCACGTATGATGACGTAAGCACGTTAGGGCGAGCCCTCCCGGAAGCCATAGAGAATGCATTGCAGCGCCCCCGTTCGAAAAAAAACATCTTTGAATGTAAGTATATGGCAGGGGTCTGCAACCTTTAAGACATAAAGAGCCACTTGGACCCGTTTCCGAAGGAAAAAATAGACTGGGAGCCGCAAAACCATTGCAACATTTAAAACAAATATAACACTGCATATATTGTTTCTTACCTTATTGCTATATACAGGATCGTGCAGTCAGCTGTCAATCTGAATAAAAAAAGGACTTTTTCACTTAACAATGTAAAATATATTTTTGCAAATTAATAGCTAAATTACCTGGTTAATGGGATTTTTGCTCCTGAACCTCAGTGCACAGTGTCTGCACATCAGGGCTGTAAGACGTCACCTTCATTTTCACACAGGCTTGCAAGCTGTCATCTGTGAGGCGTGATCGATGTTTGTTTTTAATATAGTTCATGTTGGAGAAGACCTGCTCACATACATATGTGGAGCCGAAGATCGACAGGACTCCAAATGCATACTTTTTCATGTTTATATAAGTGTTGGGGATGGCATTCCATGTTTCGAATACAAGTTTGTCCTGTTTGGGAAGGTTTTCAATATCACTCCATTTATGATTCTGAGCCAGAATGGCCTTCTGACGGGCAACATCCTCAAGAGTAGCGGTCAAGCATTTGAACTTGGACACCCATATATCTTTGTCGGCTATATCGGCCAGTTCCATCTCAAGATCAGGTTGACTTACACCTGCAAATGCAGTCATATTCAATAGGGATGGATCGAACGCCAGGGGAGTGACAGGGAAGGATAATGTCGTTTTTTCCTCTCTGAACTCACAGAATCGTTTCCCAAACGAACTTTGCATTGTGGTGATTGCAGACTTGAAATATTCCAAATTTATCGTATCATGACTTTGTTTGAACTCTCTCAAAGAGGGAAAGTGAGACAGTGTACCTCTCTGTAAATCTTTGACAAACACTGTCAACTTGTGCTCGAATGCCAAAACCTCCTCCAGCATGTGCAGGGCTGTGCCTCCTTTCCCCTGAAGGGTTGTATTTAGCGTGTTTAGATGTGCTGTCATGTCTACCATAAAATGTAATTTTTCCAGCCACTCTGGCTGTTCCAGCTCAGCAAAGGTGAGCTCTTTGCTGCCCAGGAAGGTTTTTACTTCTTCCAAACATGTGACAAAGCAACGGCAACGTTATTGCCTGTCACCGGGCGGGCAGTGTGGAGCGGAGCGGCGACCTGTCAGCAGCGGCAACGCCAGAGCAGGTGTCACAGTGCGCCTCCTCCCCTCGCTAGCATCCGCCCCGGAGCCGCGGTCAAGGTTCAAAAGAGCCGCATGCGGCTCCGGAGCCGCAGGTTGCCGACCCCTGGTCTATGGGAACATTCGGGGCGATTCTCAGTTGGAGGGAAATCGCCCAAAAAGAGGCGGTACTCCACAGAACGTAGCATGACGCTGATTGGACTATATCCAGAGGCACAGTGACGGCTAGCGTGACTCTGTGGTTGAATGACATTGGTGGTGCGTCGCCCAATCGCCCTAATGAAGAAACCGCCCCTGTTTTCAAAGTCATATTATGCTCGTGTATTATGTAGGATTAGCAGTAATAAAGGGAGGAAGTAGGATTAGCAGTAATAAAGGGAGGGAATTTTAATAGTAAGGAGCTGCAGCAGCCAAACCACCACGTAAAAAACTAAAATATAAACTACATCAATATCGTCAAGATACTCAAAATCAGAATCTTTATTTAGACTGGAGGAGCAATCCGATGAGCTATGAAGCTCTTTTTTTACCCGCCGAAGTCCAGTATGGGAAGCCACAGAGGCAGGAGGGATTCAAGAGAAGTTGCCGATCGTTTCAACTGCTGCACGGGCAGAAGACACCGGATAACCCCTGGATTGCAAGTCCAGTGTACTACACATTGCACCGTGGCAGAATCCCATTTGGTACCAACTTGCTCAACGTAATCACTTGGCGTGCTCCACCAGATATTATTGCATAAACGGCGGGGCCCAATCTGGCTGGATGGGTTCGGCACATTTGAACACACTCATGCTGGACCACTTTGAAAAATAAACACCCACCAAACCCAATAGCATTTCATATGGATGATTCTGGTTGCAGGGGAAGAAAACTTGCGAATGGAATGAAAGCAATGCAGCTTAAAACACACTCAAAAGCACGCACAATGCAGCAGAGCCGTGGGGGGGATATCTCCGCGTGTCTGTGTCTTGGCACGCATGTCTCCATCTGTCTAGCTCCATTTTCAATAACCGTTTCCAAACCCGTCACTTTGCTTTGATGGAAGTGTATGTGTGCGTCATGCATTTTAAAAGAATCGTCTTCTGCTGCTGCTGCTCTGTAATTAAAATTGAAGCGGCAGGCTGGCCAAAATGTTAAATTTCCTTGAAAAACCAAGCTCCCTCTCTCAGTCTCGCACAAAGGGGAAAACTCCTATTATTATATTGTTAAGTGGATCGGGAGCGGTAGTGTAGCGGTTAGCGCTACGCTGCGCTACGAACCTGCCCATCCGAGTTCGATTCCCGCTCACGGCCAATACCAGTGACTATTATCCGAACTGGTCCTGGGCTTCCCCTAGGTCGACTCGGCCTCAAATGAGTACCTGGTGCGGTGTGTAAATACCTCCACTCGGGAGACAAACGCGGCCAGGCGTGGACCTGGCCACCCACCCCTGGTGTGCCGTTCCGCCACTCATAGGTGCTCGCTAACACCACTTGCCCCAGCAGCCTGTTAAAGCTATACGGGGGATCTTTGTCTTTTGTTTATTGTGCTTGTGCACGACTGCAAGCGCATCAGCAGCAGCACCAAGTAATTTGTAGCAAGTCCACAGCACGCCACTTTGAACAACCACGGCATTCTCTTCCTCAGTCCTAATTTTGTTCGTCAAATTAACACGGGAACATATATTTTGATTTATTTTATTTCAGCCAATGGTGTCGACGAATGAATGGAGAATAATTGAAAGCGTGACGATGACCACGACAGGCGTTTCGAGTCTTTGGCTGTTGCTATCAATTTCCACGCAAACGAGCCACGTGGCTGAGCTGTCATTTGTGACGGGCAGGTCGCTTCTGAAAAAAAGGGCTGCATAGTTTCTCGGGACCTTACCCGGTCAAAATAAAAAATCGTTCATTTTTTAGTTTAGACACCGCTACCTCGCCAAAGACCAAAGCGCGACTGACTGACGAGGCGAAATTAACGAGCCTGCCAGAATATGCAGATTGAGATAATTTAGTGATCTCATTAGAGACTGCAGTGTACTGGAGAAGATCCTAAGATGGTAATTGTTGGGGCAAGGGGTGTTCGCGAGTAGCACCTATGAAGGCCGGCACGGCACACGAGGGTGGTCAACACCACGCCCGGTCGCCTTTGTCTCCCGAGTGATGATATTTACACACCACACCAGGTACTCATTTGAGGCTCAGTCGGCCTAGGGGAGGCCCCTGACCGGTTCAGATAATCGTCACTGGTGTTGTCTGTAAGCGGGAATCGAACTCGGGTCGCAGGGTTCATGGCGCGGCGAGCTAGCCGATACACGACCGCTCCACACACAGTACAGGTAGTCCCCGAGTAACGATGGAGATGCGTTACGACGACCCCATCGTAAGTCGAAAATATCGTAAGTCGAAGATGGTTCTAGCCTACCCAGGAGTCTTAAAGTATGATGATAATTTAGCAAAACAGAGCAATTTACAGTACCGTGCTGTATAAACTATATACTGTATGTATTTATTAATTACAATACTGTATTGCAAAGTAAAATGTAAAGTTAAAAAACAAGGTAAATTCTTAGCCTACCTATATGAACTGCAATTTCATAGAAAGTTTTTTTTCAGGAAACAATCCTATCTGCTATAAAAACTTTTAACATGCATTGAACGTATGTATCGTATCGTGGTAACCCTAAAATGAAATCGCTAAAGCTACGTATCATACATGCATTGAACATATCGTAACGCATCATATTGTACTGTACTCACCAAGATTCGCACTAACACCGTGACCACTTAACCGCTGGTGAGAGTGAGAGGCATCATCACACAAGGCGGGAGATGCGTACATCCCGGCATCGTCCCAACGTACAGCATCGTACCTCGTACGCTGCTGCGTTTGCCTGCCGCGCGAAATGTAAAATATTTTACAATTTTGTCATATCCATATCGCCATCGTAAGATCGACAAATCGTAAGTCAGACCATCGTAAGTCAGGGACTACCTGTATATACACACAAACATGGGTCACAATGGCACGTTGTATACGGCCTAGAAATTACGCTGCGCGTGCAGTTGTTACTGTTATTTGTTTACAGCTTATGTGCCACACTTGCACACGCGCACTGTCACGTCCAATGAGTTTCTTATCGTGCACAGAAAAGGGTTCAAATTGCTTGATGGGGTTGGAGGCGTTTGCTAACAAATCCTCCCAGAGCTCCATGGGAGGCGCTGGAATCGGGAGGCACAAATCCCAGCCAGCAAGCCCTCGGCCTCTGCATGCAAATTCAGCTGGGGACCATCTCCATCGCAGCGGCAGCTTTTGGCTTGCCATCGAACAAATACGGTCCACCGCATGGATGCGCATTCAGGTGTTTAACGCTCTTGTGTGGAATGGTCTTCCTTTCGACATTAGGAAGCCATTGGAGGTGTGCGCTTTTAAATCAGCATCTTGATTGAACACTCATTTCTTTAAAATAGATTGTTGTGTTTAGTTTGTTGTCCTTACCCCACACCTTCGATTATCACGGTTGGCTACGTGCTGTGATAAACATGTTGAATAATGTGCTTGAAGTTTGTTCGAGTTAAACTAAAACTAAGCTATTTTTTATCACCAGGTAAAGCCGGCTGAGCTATGCGCTGTCTTTCAAAGGTGACCGTGCCACAAGTGATAGCTCATCGAAGTGGCTTTGTCATCAATTGTGGGAATGTATAGTAGCAGCCAAATCGTCTGAACGCCTTGTTGTTTATAAATGTGGAGGGCACAACCGGAGGAACCGAGAGAAAATCCCATGCTGCCACAGGGAGCGAGAATACGTGAACTACAAACATGCAGGCGTTCATGGTCGGGATCGAACCCACAAACTCCTGCATACCAGGCGAGTGGCATAACATCTCACCACTGCAGCACCCTCGAATGTAATTATATGCGTTCTGAATACGACTGTATTTCAAGACCCTGTGAGCAATAGCTTGCACTGAAAGCCCCTCGAACTTATGATATTTCATTTCAAGGTGTTTAGTTTGAAGTCGATAGCGGTGAATGTCCCAGAACACAATTGCTCAGTCAGGGCCAAGAGGTCACGAATGTTGATGGCACAGCATGTTGCCATCACTTCCTCCTGCTAAGTCTCATACTTGGTGTAATCTGACACTTGACCTCCAAGGTCACCAATGACAATGATTTGGCTTTACATCTTCCCCTTGGTCACTGACCTGTCTCTGTAATCTGCCATCCTCAATCATGACCACATCCCACAGCCATCGCATCCTCATCATCCTGCTAACATCTATAATGCATAAGTTGCCATCTTCTATTTAAAGCTTTCGTGACTGCAGGGATTCATCTTCTTGGTTCTTTCGGTAAAGTCACGTAGAAGGGAAATAATAAAATAATACAAATAAAACATAATAAAATAATTCTCACGACGTTTCGGCCACAACGCAAGCAATCTGACACTTGACCTCCAAGACGGCTGCTTGCGTTGTGGCCGAAACGTCGTGAGAATTATTTTATTATGTTTTATTTTTATTATTTTATTGTTTCCCTTCTACGTGACTTTACCGAAAGAACCAAGACGTTGCCATCTTCTGTTCAGAACCTCCCAACTAACTGATTTCTTTGTCCTTCCGTTCAATGCCTACTATCCTGTGCATTCAAGTACCGCATATTCAAAAGCAAGAAGCGTCCTTTCCAACTGTCTTTTAAAGCCCTATTTTTTAACCCATACAGCAACATACATCACTTTTTCTGAAGCACCAATACCCAATAAACATGCAGCGTTGGACCAATGTTGAAATGTGGCTGGAACCTTTGGCCCAACGTTTCACGTTTACTGGGCTACTGATACGAATATCGACCGCTCTACTGGGGGGACTGGAATGTTTTATCAATCCATAAATTATAATCAATTCTCATGATGCACATGCAAAATTGGCCACGCAAGAATCGATGACCGTACTTGCAAACCGCTTGAATGATAACGCAGGGCTTACGCTGTCGGCGGCAGGGCGGTGCAACAGAACCCATCGTTGTGCTGCGTCGTTCCGCACGACTTTTCGCTGCCCGCCTTGACAACCCACCCGCGCTGACGCTCAAACAAACCCCCGTGACCCACGCGGCCTCGAGTGACCCTCCTCGTCCACCGGTGGATTGACAATAAAAAAGGTGGGGGGGGGGGGGGGCTGTACGTGCACATTGCATTGAAATAATGCACGGACAAAATAACTCGAGGCGTGCAGGAGCGAGGCATCAATGCGCGTGCATCCGTGCATCGCATCGTGAGCGCAAATCGCGACGATTCATTAACTCGCGGGCGGGCGGGCGGATGGATGGATGGATGTAAATACATTATCTGGCTTCAACGTGTTCTGCTGGTGTTGCGCAATGCCCGGGTAACTTAATTTTCACGCGCGTGCGTGCTCATAATTAACGCGGTGACGCACTGCCTCGGCAGGCAGTGAAAGCAGCGCTGGCGGGTCGTGAGGTGCACCTCTGGTCTCGCGCTCGGTGCAGAGAGAGATCTGTCGCCGCCTTATGAATAATAAAAGAGCAACGGAGAGGGGGGGGGTAAAAAAAACGCTGTGCTCAGGCTGTCATGGTGACATGGGAGTTAGCTGTGGGAATGTGTTCGGATGAATCTGAAATCTCGGAAAGTTGGGGCCTACATCCGACTTGTCAGATGAACAAATAACACATTTGTTTTCAGGTCACATGAACTGACATCACTAATAGTGTACGAATATATGTTTCTGTGCTTTCATAAAAATGGCCAAATAGTGGTTGGAACGTGTCATCGGATGACGCCGATATTGTTAGCGCGAAGACGCGTACAATTAATACGTCGCACGCCCGTTCGTACACCCCACCCCTCCAAATAAATGGTCCAGTTGCGTACTGAATGTACCATTCGAACGATGTCGTCGGATTTCGATTTAAAGCTTTCGTGACTCTGTCTTCTCGACAGACCTGTTCTCCACCTGAGGACGGCTGCTTGCGTTGTGGCCGAAACGTCGTGAGAATTATTTTATTATGTTTTTTATTATTATTTTATTATTTCCATTCTACGTGACTTTACCGAAAGAATCAAGAAGATGTCGTCGGATCGAACGAGTCTCGCGGCGCACCGTAACGGGCTCGTGCTTTATGCAATGAGTAAAATAAATGAACAACAAAAATTGCATCGTGTAAATCATCCAACATTTTGAAGGAATTGTCCTTACCAATCCAAAAATCTGAAATCCTAACTCTTTACATCTTAAATGCACCAATATTACATCGAGAATGGCTGTCTCCCCTCTCCCTCTAGCTGTCGTTATTGGCTGCACCTCGCCTCCGTTGTTCTCCATCAGTGGCCAGCGACGTTAAAGTGTCTATCGCATACGCAAGAAAAGGCATTCAAAGCTCTAGATGAGAAACTAAACACATTTTTGCCACTTAAGGTCCACTGAACTGTGTAACTATTTTGCAGATGCGACCTGGCTATCACAAATGATAGCTCAAACAAAGTGGCTTATCATGTGGACATTTGTAGCAGCCAGACACTCTGAACGCACGTCGATTCTAAATGTGGAGGGGATAACCCGGAAGACCCGGAGAAAAATCCACGGGAACATGGGAATAACATGCAAACTCCAATTATACAACACGGATCAGGGGTTGAGATCGAACCCACGACGTCCTGTATACCAGGCAAGGCAGTTATCATCTCGCCTCTGTGGCGCCCCAACAAGCGGATGGCAGGAAAGTGGCATAACCATGCGTCGGCCTACGAAGAGGGGGGGAGGGGGCCCAAATTGGACAAGAGGTTCCCATTTCATTTCTTGGACCAGGACTCCATCCCATGCCAACCCCACGCTGTGTGCGCTGGCCAGGCGAGTGGTCGTGCTGGGCGTGAGAGCGGGGGGGGGGGGGTTACGTGAAGGGGACTTATTTTTCTGAAATCCGTTCTCACTTTTTTTGGTGAATTTTCGCAATGCAGTCGGTGCCACGATGATGAAATGCAAGCGTGTGTTTGTAGTCGTGCAGTCCATCTCCTTGATCGTACCGTGATGGGGTTTAAGATTCAACTGCAGCACGGATTTTTCCTTCATGGCGGGGTGGGGGGGTGGAGAGAAAGTGCGCGCACATCTGTGTGAACATGTGGGCCCTTGTGTGCATGGGGAGTGCAAAATAAATTAACCAGATAATGGACAGATAGCGCGACATGCATACATACAGACAGGCCGGCAGGGTGGGGAGATGGACAGACACATGGACACATGAAGAGTCACGTGGACAGACCACAGACCAATAGACAGACAGGAAGGGACACACAGGACGCATGGACACACAGGACGACGACACACGGCAAACTGTACTTGATCCAAATCGAATAAATGCGCTCGCCACTGACCACTTTGCGCTCGCCCTGTAATAATTTTACCCTCCACGCCATTTCGTGAATGTTCACAATTCATAGTCCGCTTCCATTAAAGCATTCGTGATGTTTTTTTTTTTTCCTATTGTGGAAAACGTAGCGGCTTCCAGTGATAGCAGGTTTTATGGGAAATTATTACGTACAAGGAATACAAATTCACTGCCCTTTGTCAATCCACTTGTGGTTGAAGGCTTCCCTATGTCATGTCAATTAAGGGGTTGTTTGGCCATTCCTTACCATGATGGTTAGTGTGGGTTGGTGAAGGAGGAAAACCCAGGACCCACTGAGATATCATTCACCACTGATGTTATCCATGGTCAGGAAGCCATCTCAGAGCAGCAGTGTACGAACCAGTCGGTCCCACTGCCCTCCTGATCCACCCCACACACATGCAATGTGACTGAATCTAAAGTAGGTATAATCAGAGTGAGAATCAACTTTAATTGATGCATAGTTGCACCCCTGCCTTGTGTCTGCACATGGGAGTCACACCTGTAACCTGACCTAATAAATTTGCAGGCAGACCTGGCACTGACCCTAATTATCGTGAGCCGTATAATTCTGATAGGCTTGGCCGTGAATTCCAGAGGCTTTGTTGCTAAATTGCCCACATGCACCAGCCTAATTAATTACCACATAGCGGTGGTTTCCTTTTTGTAATCTCCCCGCAGGATTTTTTTTAATTCAACTACTCCGAGCCAGAGGTGGTTTCAGAATGCAGATGAACGAACTGGATTGCGCCACCGTTGTCGTGCAAATATGAGCAGCCTCCTCCTCGCCCTAAGATTGTGAGATCTTGCAAAAAACTAAAGCGAGAACTCTAACGACAGTGATGCTGATAGGGCGGTGACGTGGCCCAGCGTGGTTTGAACTCAGCAGGCCACCCCTGGTTATGACCAAGGGTGGCACAGTCGGATTTTTTACAATCGGGTTTAATTTTATTTTTATATTAAACCCGATCATCTGAGATTGGGAGAAATCCGGTTTAATTGGTTCTAATTGCAGAACCGCACTTCTTAACGATGGGCTTCATCCATTCCAAGCGAAGGAACTCACTGGCGGTGCCCACGATTGTGGAGGAGAAGCTCGTGTTCATCAAGACCAACCTGCCCGCCGCATTCTACGACTACCCCGTGCCCGACGGCCCCGAGTACGATAGCAGCACCGACGAGGAAGCAGCCTAAGCCTTGGATCAGAGTTTCGTATTCATTAAACCAGATTTTAATTCACCGAAATCGGGTTTAATTGTATTAAAGAAAAAACCCGATGCCTGCCGCTGGAAAAATCGGGTTTTTTCCACCCATGGTTATGACTGCGAATCTGTTAACCATTAAACAAACAAAAAACAACTCGGCACAGTGAACATTAAAGTTCCCCTGAAATCATTTGAAATGAGTAGGCCATCGTTGTAACGGCGTCAATGTTTACATTTTTTAAATACGACAAATTACCAGCAAATTACTAAATTGGGATTATGCAATCGCCCCTCCACCCCCCACCCCCAACTGTGAAACTATGCCAGTTAAATACACAATTGCTATAATAATTGGTGCGTTAAACACTTGCCCGCGAAACAATTGGATTTGTTTGGCTGTGTCGGGTGGTGAAGGGATCTTAACAAAACGAATTTGGTCACATCACTATGTGGCCTAACCAAAATGTTTTTGTTTTCAATTACGAAATCGATGACAGTCTTAGTTGATGATTACGCCAGCTCTGACAGTGATGCTTCACCGCGCGCGTGATTAACGGGGTCGGCGGTTCATTTGAATGGCTCCTGTTTACACAATGGCAGTGTCATCCTTGATGTTGTAGACCGTGCCAGAACCGCGGCGTGTCCCCGGCGCGTTCGTGGACTCTCCCCTCCCGAGTCGGCCGCCGGGTTTGCGTCCACCACGACCCAAAAAGGGGGGTTCGTCAAGCCGCAGTTGAAATGTAGCAGCACATTTGAGCGACCCCGCATTACGAAAACGATCCTCCGACACGCATCGCAGCACGGACGTTTAAAAAGAAAGAAGCCCACGCTGGCGAGAAACGAAACACGGCGGCTCTCCAAGTGAGTGTGACTGACAGTGGGCCCCTCTGTAAGCGTGCTCGTGCAAGGTGTCTTTTGTTGTTGTTGTTGTTGTTAATCGTGATGGCGGTGGGCACGTGCGCGAGCAAGTCCAAGTACACGCGCAGCAGCATTTTGTTGTTAATCCACTGCTGGATGAGGGCCTCGCCGCACCTGTTCCGAGTGCGAGGGGTTCTTCAGCCAAAGTTTCAGCACGTTGATCAGTGCCGGTTGATGAAGGCGGAGAGAGCATAGACGTGGGAGCGTAGAAGTTCAGTGCAACAATGGATTATGCTGCACTGCCCTCGGCTGCCCATCACGCGGGCGAACAACACCCCGTGACGACCTCTCTTCTGAATTCTGGTCACCCCGTCCGACCACTCTGAAGGCTCAGCCCTGCCCAGCCTCCGAGATCTGACGAGATCGCGCGCGCGATGAGCGCGGTTTGGTCACACGCGACTGCACCATCGCCTGGAGTAAAATCCACCGTGCGAGAGCAGGCGAGGTGCACGGCGAGACTTCCTCAATGCCCATGTATTTGTGATCATGCCCATTTGCTGAATGGGTCAGACGCAATGCAGCAGAGGTGTGGACTCGAGTCATGTGACTTGGACTCGAGTCAGACTCGAGTCATGAATTTGATGACTTGCGACTCGACTTGGACTTGCATAACAATGACTTTGTCCCACCTATGAGATGTGGACTCGAGTCATGTGACTTGGACTCGAGTCAGACTCGAGTCATGAATTTGATGACTTGCGACTCGACTTGGACTTGCATAACAATGACTTTGTCCCACCTCTGCAATGCAGTAACAAAAAAAGCCGGATCGTCACGAATTGCAATCGGCGTCTGTCCGTCGGGTTCTTTTGCGCGGGCAGGCGAAGGCGGTTGGTTGCGATCCGCCCTGGCAAATGCATTCCTGCATCCATCGAGCGATCGACGACAGGTCACGGAGACTCAGATTGACGACGCTCCTCCGAGCATCCACTCGAGTGCGAACGCGCGCTCGCTCGCAACGCTTCTTGTTTCGTGAATTAATGGACGCGGCATCCGCGGCTGTGCGGTGTTACAAATGGTAAAAATTAACGACTTGCGACCGTTCACCCCCCAAATTAAGTGGAGTCTCTTGCCGTGCGCACGAGGTTAATGTTCCCGCATGTATATATATAAATATATACGACATATTATATATACACACCGTGGGTCGTTTGAGAGCCTGTCAATACAAAGATGTATCACGGCATATCTGAAACCATAATTGTCTCGGACGAAACTCATTGCGATTTTAAGCGCGTTATATTTTCAAGAACGCCCCCCCCCCCAACTCAACCCCCCCCCCCTCCACCTCAACCCCCCCCTTCCCCCCCCCCCCTCCACCGCCCCCCCTCCCGGCCCCTCCACACACCCCTCCCCCGGCTCCCACTCCCTGCGCGCGTGATAAAGACGACGAGCCAACACATATCGAACGCCTTTAGCGCACGCAAACGGCTGACTGCGAGGCCCTCTTCCCGCAGGCAAACAAAATGAGAGATCCACCACCACGTGACGCGCTAACGTCCTCCTGTTTACCTCTGGGGAATGTGCAACGCACTATCGAGAGAAAAAACCGATTCAAACTCCGCACAGATGGATCGCAGCAAGCAACCTCGGAATTAAAATAAGTATTCTCACCGGAGGAATTCGATGAGTTGTAAAGCTCTTTTTCACAGATGCCCCAGAAACCTACTTTCTGTACTGCATCGCGCACATAATTGCTCCGATCTTTTCGTGGTCCATCAACCCCATTTCCAATGTCATTGTAGGTGTGAAACGTAAGCGAACACACCCGCCTACACGTTTGAAAAGCCGAGGGATGTAAAGTGTCTGAGAGAGTACGTGTACCGAGGAGATGGAGTACTGAAATCAGCATGGTGTGCAGGGGGCCAAGGCGGATTTGTGCATCGCAGAATCGCGCCAGGCGGTGACGGCTTGCTGGATTGAAGGAGGCCCTCATCCAGCAGTGGACTGAGCATAGCTGATGATGACGATGATCACCACCATCACATCAGTCTGGAAATTTGGGGATTTAGAGACGCGCTGTAATGACAAGAAGATGAAGACTGCTTCGTGCGCAACAGTGCGCGCCTGCGAGCGGGCGGTGAGACAGATGGCGATGCATGCGTGCGTTTGTTTGGTCACGTTTGCATTTTATCTGTTTGACAGCTCGTTCTCGCCAGCGTTGTTTACTTTATCGCCACTCTCATTTGCAAGGTTTGCCGTTGGATTTGCACCGGGGTTTATTCACGTGTTACAAGCACTGAGAAAATAGAACGCGAGAAACGGCGAGCGAATGACACAATACAATAATAATGATATTGGACCAAACAAAAACCTCCCCCTCCACTCGTGACCACCGGCCGTTATTGCATGAAATGACACGGTCGGCGTCTGTCTCCGCAAGAAACACAACAATAACTCAAAGCCCACACATCCCACCGCGCGAGTCGCTCGCCTTCACGGCCACATCACAAACAGGCTAAAAAAGCTTTCGCATCTTAAAACGGCAGGGCCTTTTGCACGAACGCTTCATCCCTGACAAAAGCGACGGCATGGAAATAAACACCAATCTCTACTTAGTTTTTTTTTATTCATCTGTCATTTTATTTCACGTTTGCTGTTTCATTTTTTGTTCTTGCATCCTGTCGCTGCTGACCAGTGAGTCACGATCATAACGATGATCATCGGTCAGTGTCTATCCACTGCTGAATAAAGGCCTCCCCCACGCCATCACCATCACTCACGGTCATGCGATGCCACGATCCATCCTGTCCCTGAACCGATCTCATTTCTGCATCTCCACGGTGATCGTAATCTCAGGCACGATATCTCCTTTGGCTACCATTCCATCATGAGTCTCATCCATCAGCAATAACCTCTTATAGAAATGTGCCCTAGAAGGGGCTGCTAAAACTCACTGGTTACAAACAGTACACCTGAATTAGATCATTGTTACATGTAACAATTGGGTTCTTTAAGGTGGGGCAGTAACTAGGCATAGCGGTAGCGAATTTCTCTGCTTATTGCAGAGGTTCACTGTTCAAATCCAGCAGCCTTGATCATTACTGCGGTTTTAATTATTAGTAGTACTGCCAGCCGTCTGCTTCACAGTGGACATTAATTATCCCCTGACGTCATTCAGAAAGAGTAGGCAATTGGGTTTCGTCGTCGGGGTAGAAATGTCAAATTCTAAAATTACCCGCAAATTACTCGTTTTGATTCATACTTAGCAATCATCTTTCCAGGTTCCTCTATAGCAAAGCGACTATCCTGGTCACTTGGGTTGTCACCTGGTTAAACAAAATAAAATTGTCTCCAGTGAGATAAAATTAAAAGCACGATTCAAGAATATTCTCTGGGTCCATGCCAATTAAGAACTTGGGTCAGAGGTGGCTGGGTAACTTAGAGATGGCTAATATTGGGTCAGCCAACAAAGAATATGGGTTCAAAGCCAGGTTTCAGCCACCCGATATTAAACTGGGTTCTCACATAAGTTTCCACATACAATGTTTACACACCACATCTGCCAGGAGCCCTACCATTTATTAGTCAACCTTTGACCTGGACACTCGTACAGGAGTTTGCAATTTTACCATCGCAGCCACCCACCCCAACTGCTCCGATGACGACTAACAGCCACTGTGGATACAATAATGTATATATATATTACTCAACGTGGGCATCTAATTTGTTTTGTTAATATTTGATAAGCCACGCCAATCTTCCATACTTTTGTATCATCTCCAACATTTCAAAGCAGCATTATCCATTTGCGCTTGACTGCACGGTGGCCAGAGGAAGACGGGTACATCAAAAAGGATTCTAGAATCCACCCGTGTGGAGCTTTAGGTTGTTTCCCCCCTCGGGTGCATGGAATTTATCCAGAGTCCTGAAGACTCAGGGAGGCTTTCCTGGATAAATAAATGTCAGTGTAGATATTACAGGGACTCCTCTACTTACGAACACTTGACTTACGAACTTTCATAGATATGAACAAACCTGTCCGTATGTCCAGTTGCCTGTTCGGACCGCGAGTCGTAAGTTCAACCACCGAGCAATAGATGGCGGTGGTGACATCTACATCTGCAGAAGATGAAGAACTAGTGGCATCTACATCTACAAGAGATTATACAACATTTAAAGCCATCCCCGTGTTTAGTGTGGTGATATCTACATCTGCAGAAGATGAAGAACTAGTGGCATCTACATCTACAGGAGATTATACAACATTTGAAGCCATTCCCCGTGTTTGGTGTACACGCCGTACAACATGATTGGAATTGACAGGAGTAAAGTTGGACTTACAAACAAATCGACTTACGAACAGACCTCTGGAACCTAACTCATTCGTAAGTAGAGGAGTGTGTATTACACAGAGGACACCCCTCCAGTCCCAAGCAGGGCTGCCACCAGTCATTGTTCTCTTGATGTCCTCTTTTTCAGGCAGCTGCCCTCGGAAATCTAGAAGTCTTTCTAGACCAGGGGTCAGCAACCTTTCGGATCCGGAGCGGAAATTTGCGGCCGCATGCGGCATTCGGCTTTTTATGGACTGCTTCGTGACGTGATGTATGTATGTGTTCACACGCATCGCGGCTCCTGAAATGTTGAGTTTTGTATCAAATTCGAAAAAATGGCCCTTCTTGTTAATTTCGTTCACCGACCTCTGTTCTAGACCAGCAGTGGATAAACCTTGCGGCCCTTGGGTCACACGCGGCCTACGAAGGCCCTCACGGTGGCCTGGTTTTAAGTGTCTCGAGTGATGAGTGCACAAGCACAATGTCAAGCTTGTGGCCCACTAACTCGTCTAGGTTGCCCATCACTGTAATGGTAGGTTTTTACCCTTTTAACTGGTACAAAACTGACACCTTTATTTGTACCAGTTAAAAGGGTAAAAACCTACCATTATATTTTGCCACTGGTAAAAGAGATCTCATAGTGTACATCACTGTAATCTCGACCAGTAAACTTGCTGGTGTTTGTCAGTTGAATGATAATACACAAGCAAAGACGATGCATTAACACGCAGTTCTCTCCCTCCTGCGGTTATGATACATTCACCATAACGCCTGCTGTATATTTGGAGTTTGCATCTGTCTCTCTCCCCATATTCGTGTGGATTTTTCTCCGGGTCCTCCGGGTTTTCCCCTCCACATTCAGAAACATGCGTTCATAGTATTTGGCTGCTATAAATTTCCACGCGATAAGCCACTTCATTGAGCTATCATTTGCGGCCAGGTCACTTCTGAAAATAGAGCTATAAAACTCAGTGGGCTTCAACCTGGTAAACAAAAAAATATAGTTAATGGTTCATTCTAGATTTGAAGCTTTCGTGACTGCAAGGATTCATATTCTTAGGTTTTTTTTTTTCAGTAAAGTCACTTTACCGAAAAAACCTAAGAATATTAATGGTTCATCTTAATATTTCCCGTTATTTTTTTACCTCAGGTGGCAACCCTAACCCCAAGGCACACATGACAGTGCTCCAATACCGGCTGCAACGCCATTGTGCCCGGCTCAATATTCCTGCAATGGTAGCAACGGCACACGGCCAGTATAATTCCATCGCCATCAGCCAAACTTGGCACGAAGACCGCTCATAAACGTGCATTGCATCACGGAACATTTGACATTGCACAGCTGTCTGAGTTTTCCACTCAAATTATACATTTCTCTGCCTCCTGAGGCCGAGTAAATGATTTAAAGCGCCTCCTTTCGCACGACGGAAGGGCGGCTCATGTAATTATCCTCAAGCCCATTTGGGGGAAAGAATGGAGGCTACATGGAATATGATATGAGGGCAATGAGTTTGAGAGGGTTTAGCGATGAGCCAACCGTCCTTAGAAGCGGAACACTCGGGGCTGCAACAAAGGTTAATCTGAGCCGCCAATGATAGGCACAGCGGTGTAACTATCAAGTGTGCAGGCAGCGCAACTGCACCGGGGTCCCCTGACCGGAGCGGCATAGATAGAGGACTACGTAGAGGGGCGGAAGGTGGAGCAAGTGTTGGCGGTTGGCTCAGGGGCATGGCAGCCACAGATTTAGGCGTAGGCATTGTAGGCATTTGCCCGAGGGTGGTGGGCAGGTTGTTGGGGCTTCGGCGATTATATCGATTGAGTCAAACGAGCGACGGTACTTGACAATCGACTACCTTTTGCTTTGCGATGGAAATATTTATTTGATGGCTCTTCAAAAATGGCGGCTGCCTCCTGAGCTGGTCCTTCAGGCGGGCGGAAATTACCCGACAAGCCACGCCCCGCGTGACGTGCCTGATAGTGACGTCACAAAGCCCTTACCCCTTACCTCCTGTCCACCGGCATGTGGCGATCAAGAGGCGATTTACCCCCCCACCCATCCCACCGCCCCCCCCCCCCCAAATAATTTTCATATTATCCAATTAGGTCGAGTAAGCGAAACCAATAATCGGTAGAGTAGAGTTATTGATGACTTCAGTAATCATAAGAGCCCGAGAGATTCCTCCACATTGATGCAAAAAAATAGACAAAGATCCCCAGTATAGCCTGAACAGACTGTTGAGGCAAGTGCTGTTAGCCAGTACCTATGAAAGCCCAGACAACACACGAGGGGGTCGGTAGCCAACACCAGCCCCTGCCGCCTTTGTCTCCCCAGTGGCGATGTTTACACACCTCACCAGGTACTATTAGGCTGAGTCCACCTAGGAGTCTCCCAGGACCGGTTCAGATAATCGTCACTGGTGTTGGCTGTGAGCGGGAATCGAACTCGGGTCGCCGGGTTCGTAGCGCAGCGTGCTAACCGCTATGCCACCGCTCCCCAGATCGATGCTCACCAGTTGGAGTGGCCAGGGGGCATTGCGTGTCGTCAGCAGCGTGATAGCGGTGGTTCTGACGTCGGCTGGCGATAAACACGTGGTCGCCCTGCCCATTTATCGTCATACACTCCTTCCCCCCCCCCCACCCCCGCAGCCTCACGAACCGTTCATACAAAAACCGGAGAAAATCCTCTATGACCAAAGGTTCAGATTCAAAGTTCATGAAGCAATTACGGCCAATGATGCTGATGCCACCACACCTCGATATTTATTAATGCCTTCTGCTAAGATCCCTAAACTCAACCCTGCAGGGTTTACCTTGTTCAAAGCTTCAGCGGGTGCATACTTAAACGGAGGGGGTAGACACAATGTTAAACAAAGCTTTAAACAAATGTTAAATGCGAGTACGGAATGAGTTATACTGGTAGGAACCTCCTGGTTACACCAGCCCACAGGGGATTATTGTGTCCGTCCGTCCGTGGGGAGGGGAGGGTGGGGAGGGGCTGGGTGGGGAGGGTGGGGCTGGGTGGGGAGTGGAGTGTGGGGAGGGGCTGGGTGGGGAGGGTGGGGAGGGGCTGGGTGGGGAGGGTGGGGCTGGGTGAGGGGTCACCCCGTGGTGCCCTTATAAAACTCAACGTTTAACCTACTCACGCCGGCTTGTGCCCGCCCTCACAGTCGGGCATATTTGCGGAATACACCACGCCGCCGTTGACCCTGGCCATTGACCGAGCAACCCAACGTTCCTACCAGCTCTCTCCGCAGGAATGTGTTTGCACAATCTGCCCTTGTCTGTCGGGCATTCTGCTCTCGCTCTCGAAGCAAGCGGCATACATTCACGGATGTTGAACATCGCGTCGACAATTGAACTTTATGGCGGGACCCCAGGGTCCCATAAGCCCCCCGGCTCTCGCATAAACTGCGTCGCGACGTCATTTTATGCCTGTTGAAGGCGAACGGCACAGCGATCTATTCCTCTCGATGCGCTGATCAAAGTTTCAAAGTTTTGTTTCTTCTGCGCATTCGACGACACGACAACAGAAAGATCCGGAGAATGGTTTAAGGGGGCTGAGCATTCGGTAGCAGTGGGGGGGGGGGGGGGGGGCTCGTTCCCCTGCAGCCCCCCCTCCCTCCCGCACCACCGTCTCAACCATTTGACAACGTTTAAGGTTTGATCTTGTACCACGCGATCCCGAGGGGCGTCTTCCGTATAGATCCTCGTTAATCAAGAGCGAAACGTCCCATTCCTACCGCATGAACGTGCCCAGGCGGCAGACTAAACAAACTGGCCGCATGGAATTTCGTTCGAAATATCGAGGGGTTTTTGTTTTTTTTTCTGCGGAAAGATATTTCGCTCATCGAGATGGTGTGGCGCTCACAAGCAGCATTGCGATCTTCGGCTCGGCTTGACTCATCAGCGTCGCCCCATGCTAAACACAGAGAGACACATTCCCTCGTATAATACGGCGTTTTGTTCAAGTCGTAGAGGCTCAAGATGTACCCTGCGCGAAGCATTTAACTGAGTCACAACTAATTAGTGTTGAGCGGTATGGAATTACGCGGCGCGGTTTGTTGACACCCAAGGCTATTTGTCACGACGCCACGGGCACGACCTTTAATAAGTGGGGGGGGGGGGGGTCTTTTCATTCGGAAGGTTAATGATGAAAGTCAAGTTAAATATGCGCTCTGTTGCCACTGCCTGGTGCAAGGTGCTCAATGGTGAGGCGTCTGCAACGTGGAAGTGGAGTAACTACTAGGAACGAATTGGTATGTTTTGTTTAAATGATTACTAATTGGCTGTGTCGGGTGGTGGCAGGTTTAACGACACATTTATATATTTACGCGATCTAACCTGTATACCTATTAATCACCCAGGAATGTATGTCCTGAACGCTCGTGACGTCACTGCACATCGACCAGCCCCCCTCATTAATATTCATGAGCAGGTGACGTCCACCAAATGGACACCCCCCCTCCACCCCTCCTCATTCATAATCATGAGCGGGTGACGTCACTCAATATGGAGTACTCCCCCCCCCCTCACTAATAATCATGAGCGAGTGACGTCACTCCACATCGAACAGCCCCCCTCATTAATATTCATGAGCAGATGACGTCCTCCAAATGGACACCCCCCCCCCTCATTAATATTCATGAGCAGATGACGTCCTCCAAATGGACACCCCCCCCCTCATTAATAATCATGAGCGAGTGACGTCACTCCACATCGAACAGCCCCCCTCATTAATAATCATTAACTGGTGACGTCTTCCAAATGGACACCCCCCCTGTCATTAATAATCGTGAGCATGTGACGTCATTCCACATTGAACAGCCCCCCTCATTAATAATCATTAACTGGTGACGTCTTCCAAATGGACACCCCCCCCTCTATTCATAATAATTAGTGGGTGACGTCACTCCACATGGGGGGCCGAGGCGCCTCCTCCCCCCACCTCGGCGTCAACTCACAACCCTCACTACAAAGGCAGAACCCTCACGTCACGTGACTCCGTCACGCTATTGAGCCTTTAAAGTAACAAGGACGTCATGATCAACAAGGGATTATAACCTTAACATGAAATAGGTCTGTGTCACCGCGCCCTTACAAATTGCACACGCATTAATCACGTCGCGGTCTGCTTTCACTTGCAAGTTTCAGATTTACCGCAATACACCCGTCCTTGGATGGGCAAAAGTCTCGTTATGGAATGACTGAGTTCAATTCCCAAAGCGTGCAAAAGAAAAATACACATAACAGCGTCAAAATTCCTTGTCTGTCTCAAACTCAAGTTCAGAAACTCGGAGACCCAGGTGGCCCTGGTTCACGGTGCAGTGCCCTCACCACTGTGTCACCGCTCCCCCCCCCATCTATGTTCATAGCGAAAGCATTTTGAAAACGAAAATGTTCGAATTTGGGCTCAAAAATGACCTGCCTGAAGGTTGATTGGTTTTAGTCACCAGGCAGAGTCAGCCTAAAGTTATACAGGGTGCTTAAAAATGTTTAACACTTATATGGGACTATCGTTTTTAATGGAAAAATAACAGATAATAACATGATAACAAATGCATTTAAATAGCTTGGAAAAGTCAAAGCGTCTCCACTTGTTTGCCATCATTGTCAACACGTGCCTGGAATCTTCTCAAGGTGATCTCCAGCGCCCGGAGGCACACTTCTTGTGGTATTGTTGTAAATTCTCCGAAGTGTTCACATTTTTTTGAAGCACCCTGTACATTGCTTTACGCCTCGGACCAAACACTTAAACGTATACACTACCAATCATCGGTGCACGAAATATTTCACCTCCCTTGCAATGTGATGCTATGGCTGATAGCAGACAATCCTCGCAACCGATTAGAAATACATTTACACACGGGGGAAGCCAAGGGAAAAAAAACAATCATCTTGCGTACAAAAATACGGATGGAGCACCATAATAGAGGTTATGGATAATATTGGTCTTGAAAGCCCCACGTGTTAAACGGATAATGAATGTTCCCTTCTCTCATTTCCCTTTTATCATCCTCCCCAGATGTGTCTCATCAACCAACCCTCGAAATCCATCAGTGATTGCATATGAACGGTTTGATATATCAAGCTAATGCCACTGTTGGACAAAGCAGCTAGAATCGTCACTGCCTTGTCTCATAAGATGCATCAAGTCAGCATCATTTAATTTGTACTTTATTTTTTGCTTGGCAAAGTACATTTCAACTTGAGAGATGATTTTGGGGGGTGCTATGATCGATGGAGAGATGCACGCTTGGAATTATACACCGAAAGATAGGCAATACAGTAGAGCCCCTCTTAACGACCACCCCTGTTAATGACTAATAGCTTAACGACAGGCCTCCATAGAGCCCAATGTGTAGTGCATAGTGTAGTGTATAGTGTAGTGTATAGTGTAGTGCATAGTGTAGTGTAGAGAGTAGTGTAGAGAGTAGTGTATAGTATTAATAGGCCTCCATAGAGCTCAATGTGTAGTGTATAGTGTCGTGTATAGTGTAGTGTATAGTGTAGTGTATAGTGTAGTGTAGAGAGTAGTGTATAGTGTAGTGTATAGCAGTGTAGTGTAGAGAGTAGTGTATAGAGTAGTGTATAGTATTTATAGGACTCCATAGAGCCCAATGTGTAGTCTATAGTGTCGTGTATAGTGTAGTGTATAGTGTAGTGTATAGTAGTGTAGTGTAGAGAGTAGTGTATAGAGTAGTGTATCGTATTTATAGGCCTCCATAGAACCCCATGTGTTCGCTTACCGACCATTGCCTTGTTAACGACAGGCTATTGTAGGTCCAGTAAATATGAATTAATGCAATGATCAACCGTGTTTCTTTTGATAGTATGTGTTTATAATGGTGTTAGTATCTTTATGTATTAATATCCATTGTTTAAATATTACAAAGTACGTTTTTTGGGTGAAAAAGGGTAACTTTAGATGCTATTGGAACGAATTAAGCCTTTAACATGTAGTTCCTATCATTTATTAACGACCAATAACTTAACGACCGGTTTCGCGAAACCAATTACAGTCGTTAAGAGGGGTTCTACTGTAAATGGAAGTTAGCAGAATTACATAGACTATAATACATTTTTTTTGGGTCAGATCGCATAAATATAAATGTGTCGTTAAACCCGCCACCACCCTACACAGCCAACTAGTAAGGTTTGTCACGTAAACAGAACATGCCAAGTCGTTACTAGTGTAATGACTAGACACACTTCTATTGAGATGGCACTTTATTGAAGATACGTTCACTTGACATCAGGCGGAGACCCCCACTGCGACAGCACCAAGTCTCCCGCCCCTCTCCCTTATATACCAACCGAAGCCACGCCCCCCTTCTCGAACCTTCTCGCTGACTCTGGACGCTTGCTCCACCAGCAGAATCCACCGTCCACCTTCGTCTCCTGACCACGCTCCCTTCTCGATCATTCCCGTAGCCACCAGTCCCTTCGCACTCACAGCTAATACCCCTGTCATTACCTCCCGTGGCCACTAGTGTATTTGCCCTATAGGCTGACTCCCTTGTCATTACCTCCTGTGGCCACTAGTCCACTCACAGGACATGTAAGCTCTACTGTTATTACTCTCGTACAGCACACTGGTGTGTTGGAGAGCAAATCCACATTTACAATCTGAGTACGACGTTTCGCCAGTAATTGCAACTAGCTTCATCAGGTGACAGCAAGATTTGTGGAGAAATCCCCCTGTTTCGTTCCTTAAATAGAGGGATAGATGTGATGACCTCACTTCTGAGCCCTTCCTGTGCGAAAAGGGGGGGGGGTGGACTTAATGGGTATCCATTGCCGGTTGGGTTATTCATTATATCGACTGATATGAACAAACTAAGTGTGCTTGGGCGGGACACATAATAGCTAGAAGGGATGATGTTCAACACCTGGTGTTGGATTGGCAGCCAAAGGACGCAAACGCACCTGCCAAAACATCCACCGCGGAGATGGAGCGGTGAAATCAGCTCGAGTGCAGCAGTTGGATGGATTGTTACATCATGAGACCGTGGGGGATTGCATTGGAATGGGAAGGACTTCATACAGTAGTAGTGGATAGATCAGCTGTGCAGTGGCCACGTAAAATATTGTTGGAAGAGCTCCCATGAAAAATCTATCGGTATGCAAGATTTCCAAAGGAATAATTTGTCTCATGGCATGATGGCAATAGCACAGTTTGTATATTTAGTAAAAAAAAAAAATCTGCGTATGTAAAGTTAGCAGTATGAATTGTTAGAAACGTGTTGTGCAGTAAGACCACGCGGAGACGGGATTTACTTTAAGGGCTGTTGCCGTTTATTAACACTGTTGACATCAACGCTCTAACTCACACCAGAGGTAGGTGCTCTCTACAGTATCTGGGTCCTTACCCCGGAATCTCATCAGTGCCTGGTCCTGCCTTCGGCTCTCCTTTAGAGCTCTCTCACTCGTCTGCCCGGTACGGGGGCTCATCCAACACCGTCCGGCGACGAGGAGAGAGAACCCCTCTCTCAGCTGATCCCGACTGAATACTCCGGACCCCACTCTCGGCTATCCTTTAACCAGAGGTCGCAACCGGGTACCCGATACCCGTACCCTACCCGATACCCGGCTACCCGTACCCGGCCGGGTACGGGTACCCGTTTGCGACCCTGGTGCGGCCGGGTACGGGTAGACCGTGAGTCACTGGTGAGTAACTGTTTATCGCTCATTTCCAAACGTCTTGTCTCTTCTCACAATTCAAGTTCCTAGAATCAACCCACCCACGCCTGCAACATGGCTTCATCCCAGAGGTCACAATGGGGTAACCATACCCGTACCCTACCTGATACCCGGCCGGGTACGGGTAGCTGAGTATCGGGTAGGGTACGGGTACCCGTTTGCGACCCTGGTGCGGCCGGATACGGGTAAGGAATCAAAACCCGTTTGTGATCTCTGCCTTTAACTCCCTTCTTCCAGCCGATCCTTGCCCTGGCCGCCCACAATGACCACGCCTTCGTCACGGGGTCCCCCTGAGGTACCCGGCTCCTCCTCCCAGCTCGGACCCACCTTTGTTCCCCAAGGTGCCACCTGACAGCACACGTGACATGACGTCATCCTCGGCTGTCAACTCGCTCGCACCTCCCTCTGTTCGCCCCCATCATGGTTGCTCACACTACTCCTCTACATGCGTGCAACTGTGGATGTGAGTGTGTGGGAACAAGATTAATGTGTTCGTATCACTGTACACAAAAGACTTTGGGAGATATGCTTACAACATATTACATTCCTTTGGAGAACGCTTCAGCACCGGTTCAACAAAGGTGGGTTTCTAAAATACAATATTTGCAATTCAAGCCACAATGGAGCAAAAACACACTATTTTTGAGATAGAATCTGAGCCTTTTCCGTTAGACCATATATATATTTTACACAATCATTAAAAACTGAAGAAGTACGCCAGCCCTCGGACAAAGCTTACACCGAGAGCACCACGAGCGTAATTGAATATCGCGAAAAATTCACAGAGGAAAATTTAATTTCAACTTTTCCAAGAGGGGGGTTACAGCGCTTGAATGGCAATCGCCGCCGGTTAGACATTTTCTTTAAATCCCTTTTCCGATGTGCGACACTAAGGAAAGAGAGAGATAAATTAATACAGGCAGAGTGCTCCACGTTCAAACAGTGTACTTCCAAAAAAAAGAATCACACGGTGCATTCAAAATGTATCCAAATACCCCCACTCCATTATTATCTCATGCGTTTTAAGACCTCAGGGGAAAAAAAAGTAACTTTGGGATGGGTGGGTCCATCAAGTAAATTAGCCGACCAACAGCCTCTGAGCCACTGGGGTTTATGGCGCAGCCTTGAGCTGGCATCCATGCGCCCCCATATCCAAGAATCTACACACAACGGTGAGCTTCATTAGAAACAAATTCGAGCAACTTCTTGATTATCGTGCGCGGCCACCACCGTTAATAACGATCATAGCCAGGGTAGCCGCAAACACAACAAGACATCCAAGGGGAACGGTCTGCATGATTAATGATCCATTATGTGTCATCCACTATCCCATTGTGAGCAATTTAACCTCTCGTTTCCCTTTTTTTTGCATTTCATCAATGAGCCACGCGCTGACAAATGAACAAATCGATCCGAGTCAAAACATCTGCACACGTATTGTCACTCGTTTTGTATCACCGCATGCGTGGCGCCCGGCACTTTATTCAAACCATACTAAGAGGAACACAGCGCACATTTTATGGAGACAAACGGGCAACGCTCCTGGAAAGAAGCGGGGCCTAAACACGTCCCAAAAGAGAGAGCAGTCCCATATTTAATTTTTTTTTTAAATAAGGCCCAACGTTACTTGAAACGAAGAACATGCGATGCATTTTCTCTGGTAAATATTAATACAAATATTTTTTTTGGGGCGATAAATATCAAGGGGTAGGGGGGGCAGAAAATACCCACAATGCCCCCGTTGGATCTGCAGTATTTCCTAAGCCCCACACCCCGCCAAACGGTTGATTAATGATGTAATTTAACGATCAAAGGAAAGCATTTTTGTTGTGCCGAGATTCATTTTCAGGAGGCATTGGTATGTTTGGCCAGTTTCTCTTTTTTAAAGGAGAGCGTTGCGTATTAGGAACACTCAGTGGAAAACCCTCACACACACACAAAGGTCTGTTATTGCCAAAATGCATCCCATCTACACTGTTAGGCCTATTCAACACACACACATAAAAAAGACTAACATTGTACAAAGCGACCCATTATTCGTTACCATGGAGGTTTCTGTGCAGTATCTCCGCTTGGAGGTGGAGTGGCCCGCTCATTGTGGCCTGTAATAGGAAAACCCAAAACGGAGATAAAAAGGCAAATGGCGCAGCCCTGCAATGTCCTGCGTCACGCCACTGCTGGAGGAAGACCCTCCACTAGCAGCAGTTGATTTTAACCTTTGCCGTAGCCTTTGTTTCTTGATCGTTGAAACATGTATAATGTTAATAAAGACATAGGTTTGATGAAATAAAGTACTTGTATTTACATGTCCCGTTAAATAATTTGTGTTTATTATTTACTTTTTTTTTAAAAATATTGCGTGTCTCACACCCCCCGAAAGGGCATCTCGCACCTCCAGTGTGTGCGTGCAACCCAGATTAAGAACCCACTGCTCTCAGCGCGTGTCGTTTCTAAATGTGGAGGGAAAAACAGGAGGACCTGGAGAAAAACCCACGCGACCACGGGGAGAACATGCAAACTCAAAATATACAGCAGGCGTCAGGGTCGGGATCGAGCCCACAAACCGCCTGCATATCAGGCGAGGGACTTAACATCTTGCCACCGGAGGCGAGGCTACAATTAAATCACTGCCTATGCAACTGAAGCTTTTCTCTTGAGGTTTTTTTTTTCCTCCAGCAGGTAATGACCGAGCAGCTCTCTAAAAAGTTTTTTTGTGGATTGCTCAGAGGAAGCACAAAAAGGGGACTGCATTATTTCAAAAGCCCATTGCCAAATTAATTTTTGCAGAAGTGTTGAAAGGCTTTTTTAGTTCACGGCATGGTTATGAAAACAAAGCGGAGTGTGCGTTGAGTTTAAAGGTTAACTCCGTCTGACATTTTCATTTCTTAACCAAAAAGTGTTTTGGATGAAAAAAAAAACAGTCGAGACACATTTATCATGTAAATTCCACACGGATTGCCCTTTAGTTTTTTTATGACTGTGGGCTAACAATTGGCTTTTGAATACACGCGTGAAAGATAGTCTTGTTTTAACCAACGCTTAATTTGCGCGACTTCGTGTGCAGTGAGAATGCAGTCGTCAAGGCAACGAAAATATAAATATGGGTCGTCGGGACTCAGAAGGCCCGCTGTTTGTAGAATCCAAGGAGATACATCATGCTGGGCAGCTTGGCTTGCGAATTGTTCAACTCTGAAGTCACAAAGCACCATCGCGGGTGAGCGGTGGAACATCTTTCCTCGGGGTGTCGTGCTTGAATGTGTCCTCGTTCGCGTCGTCAAAAAAGTTCATCGCATAAAAAAACCACGCACGCGGCGCGTTACAAGAGGGGCGGGGTTTGACGATCAATTGATTCTGCTGCACTTTAAAAAAAAACGTCCCAAGTTAAATGAAAAGGTTACTTAAAATGAATGTGCGTGTTATCAGTGGACTGAACATCCAATGGGAGGGAAATCTACGGTCTAGCAGCTGCCTGAGAAATGAATCTATCAGAGACGTGGGTAGCGCCACAAACCCATGGCTACGTTTGATATTTTAACGTGTGTTTGAATTGCACACGTACACGCCTACACACGGGGGGGTGTAGTTAGCAGGCAGCGTGGCTGTGCTATGAACCTGGCGACTAGAGTTTGATTCCCGGCCAGACCTTACATCAGATAATTATCAGTGGCCCAGTAGAGTGCCGGATTGTAGCAAAAGTAGAATATGCTACGGGCCCCGCACTTTCAAGGGCTCCGCGCTAAATGCGTTCAAGCTATCAATTCCGGTTTAGTGATTCTGCACTTGATCTATTGCTATAGTACTATATTGCCTTCAACTTTTATGAACGACTGGGTGTTTAAGGTTAGGGATTTGTCGTATTATCTGGCTGTATAGCAAGTGAAAAAATACATTTACTTTATTATGCAAATATTTTTTTTTATTTTAATTTTTTTTAATTGTATTATTTAGGGCCCCTTTATAAAATATGCTACAGGCCCTGCGCTAGCTTAATCCGGCACTGGCCCAGTAACGTTATTATTCATACGATGTCCGGTAGCCGGTTGACGACATTTGTTGTGTTGTTGCTCAGATCTAGAGAGAATGTATGTATGTTGACCTTTTGTAGCAGCGTACGTAGCCAACCGCGCTAATCAGAGGTGCGTGGGAAGGACAACAAACTGACACAGACAAAAAAGAAAGGATTAACAGGAGCACCGCGTGAAAGTTGCCGTCTTGCTCCCTCGATATACACAACATATAATGTTTCAAATTCCACCTTGCTACACGAATGAAGAAGTGGGAAATGAACTAAAAACGAAAACCATCTTTTTTACCAGGTAAGGCCCACTGAGCTATATAGCTCTTTTTCAGAAGCAACCTGGCCACAAATGAAAGCTTAACTTAGTGGCTAATCGCGTGTTTATAAGTGTGCGGGGGAAAATCGGAGGACCCGGAGAAAAATCCACGCGTCCACGGTGAGCGAGACACTGCAAACTCCAAATATACAGCAGCAGGCGTCCAGGTCGGGATCGAACCCACGACCGTCGCGCCCGATATTACCTGACCCAGTCATTCCCTTTAATTTCACCAGTTTTCACGAGCCACTTCTGTGCATTGTGTTCAACGCGTCCATACAATTCACATGGCCACAGTCACACAGCCGCCGCAGCAAGGCAGCACGGGGCGGCAAAATGCAATGCCGCAATGAGTGCCATGTCAGCAGATGGCTCGTGGCACTGCAGGAGAACCCAGCCAGATGCATCATCATTACGTCAATCTGGTGCGGGGAATTTGGGAGAGAAATGGACTTAAAGCTCTCTCCGACCAATGCGCGTTACTGCTGGGATCCACGCCTCGACCACTCGCGATTAAGCCGGTTTCTCAGGTGTGGCGGGGTGGAAAGCTGTCAGCCGTGGGCAGAACCAGTGCCGGATTATCGTAGTAGCAAAAGTAGCTGCAAATGCTACGGGTCCCGCACTTTCAAGGACCCCGCGCTAAATGCTTTCAAGCTATCAATTCCGGTTCAGTGATTCTGCACTTGCTCTATTACTACAGTACTATACTGCCTTCAACTTGTATGAACGACTGGGTGTTTAAGGTTAGTGATTTGTCGTTTTAGCTGGCTGTATAGCAAATGAAAAAATACAATTACTTCATACTCTTTGGGTATTTCGGTAAAGTCACGTAGATAGAAAAAAAATAATTAAAAATCACGACGTTTCGATAGCAACAAAAGCAATCGTCTTCAGGTGAAAAAATACAGCAGGCAAACTGCTGAGGCAGGAGAAATATCGCGAGAGAACTACTGCAGCAAGAGGTTACATAGGTTTAAGATGAGTACAACCCAAGGGTTAGTGGGCCGGGCTAGAGATGGAGTTTACAAGTAATATACATCGGCCATTCAATTGCTAGAGATTAGCATGTCAATCTGTTAATGTAACCCCACGACTACGGTGCTGAAGAAGCCAATGTATTGTTAGAGATTAGAGATTAGCATGTCAATGTGAGACGGCTCCCGCAGCAGCGGCTGTGTTAACGAGACACATTCAGCCTATTAAAAATCACTTTACTATGCAAGTACAAAAATTATGTTTTCATATTTATGGGTTTTTTAGGGCCCCTGTATAACATATGCTACAGGCCCCGTACTAGCCTAATCCGGCACTGGGCAGAACCGCTATTTGACACGCGTGTCAGTGGACGGCGAAATTACATCACAAGCAAGGGGTAGCGTTAGAGGGTGACGCCACGGATGCTGAGCAGGAAAACAGATCGGCATCTTACGTGTGGCGGGCGATGAGGCTCACGGGACACGAGGCAGCTTCGTTTAACCTGCAAAGAGGACCGCTTGGAATCACTCACTGAGCAATGTTATTTATAGAGCCATTCATTCGTCTTGAACACGTCTGTAAATGCACGTGTGTATGCATGTTGAACTTTTTTCGCACCATACATAGCCAGACGTGCTCATCAGAGTTCGGGAGACAGACAACAAACTTAACACAAAAGCAGCTTTCAAGAAATTAGTTTTCAATTAGGTGAGCGCTAAGTTGTCAATGTGCTAGTTGGGGAAAATGGCTACTGCTAAACGCAACGTTTAAACGTTCAGTTTCCCCACAGGGATTTACACTTGCTGCTCGAAAAATGTCCTGCCTACTTAGGAACGCGTTCCCGATTTTCAGAGTAATCTGAAAAGTGAGAAAATTGGGCCTAGAATAGACATTTCAGATGATCTGCTTTTTATTGTATGTTGGATTTATCCAAATAAGTGACATCACTTCCTGTGGTGTGATTTATTTGGATAAATTTCATACTTGTGTGCTTTTTACGCCAAGTAGGCCTTCATGTCACGTCGTTTTGCCAATATGTGATTTCACGTTTGCATAAATCGTAAAAATATAAAAAGGTTTACATTTAAATTATTGTGGTACTGTCATAGTAATTTTAATGCAATTCATAATATTGAACGTGAATACATGTATTAGATTTACTGCATTAACAATGAAAGTTATGGAAATATGAGGAAATTAATATGCTAAAATAAGAATCAAAAGCCAATATTAGGCCTAAAAATACAATATCGGAAATTTTTTAATGCAAAACCCGTCTTTGCTCCCTGTAATTTTGTCACTTCAATTTTCAATGTCGAGGTCACACGCAAGGTGCTCAGAGAACAAACCGATCGAAAGTCAAAGCACAACTTTGCGCATGACGTGTTTATGGTATTCAAGCAACGTATGACAGAGATGAATGTCCGTCCACGGTACCTTGGCAAATTTCACGCCAGGCACTGTTATCGAGTGCCAACGTGAGACCCATGCACACTGCACAAGACGGACAGCCAATACCAAGCTCGACTGCCTTGACCATTGCTCCTGTCAAATGCTGTGCCAGGTAGTTAATTTGGAGGGAAGTTTTTGTTGTTTAATATAAATATAGGTACATATTTTTTACGATTTTCCAAATAAGGTTCAAAGCTCGATTTAAAGCTTTCGTGACTGCAGGGATTCATCTTCTTGGTTCTTTCGGTAGAGTCACGTAGAAATAGAGTCTGTCTCCTTGACAGACCTGTTCTCCACCTGAAGACGGCTGCTTGCGTTGTGGCCGAAACGTCGTGAGAATTATTTTATTATGTTTTATTTTTATTATTTTATTTCTACGTGACTTTACCGAAAGAACCAAGAAGAAGAAGGTTCAAAGCGTTAGCGCATTACCGCTTCTCATTCTGTCTGTACATCTGAATATGGCTTGGGGCTAAGTAGGGACCAGAGTCAATGCTAATGATACATCCACGACACCAGGCCATCGACGCCCGTCTCGACTCGTTTTATAGCGTGTTACATCAGCGGCACGGCACGGCTCGGCTTCTGCAGTGGAAAAAGCATGCCATAAATAATGTTTTCTTAAACCGGTCATTAGAAAATAAAAACATGTTATTCTCATTAGGACCAATAGTGTAAAAATGCGGTCTGCATGTCTTATTATCCGCTCTCTCTCTCTGGTCACGCTATTTGTGTGCTACTATGAAGGACCCTTGCCTAAAAAATCTACAATTTTCATTTAAGGCCACTGTAAAAGACGAATTTGTTGACTTTTGCTGTTGTTGTTGAAAACTGTTGCTTGTGCACGGCTGCCAATGCAGCAGCAGCATTGCCAGCAAGGCGTTGACACGGCTTGCTTGTGCAGCAGAAAATAATAAGAGTTTTAGAAACAAAGGGGGAGGAACCAGGTGATGAGATCAGCCACCAGAATAGCTGGCCAACGCTCCGGACCGCGAGGGCGTGATCGCACCTTCATCGCGTAAATTAAATCCAAACGGCAAACGCGGAGCCTCCGTGACCAGCTGTGAGCCCAACAGGATTTTTTCCCCTCTCCATCCCACACAAGAGCGACGCACAGACAGCCTGTCGGATTAAAACTTCTCTCAACAGTCTTTGGAGAGCTGTCCGAGAAAAATAAATTCCTCTTTCAGGAACTCCCCCCCCGCCCCCCATCCTTTCAGGCAGGCAGCTTACGCACATAGCTCAACGTTTATCAGTCCAGATTCCACTCGCCACCCTGCACTCCCCCATCCGCGGTGGGAATTAACGTGAGCCAGGGATGGGTCAGAGGCAGAGGTCGCAACCGGGTACCCGATACCCGTACCCTACCCGATACCCGGCTACCCGTACCCGGCCGGGTACGGGTAGCCGTTTGCGACCTTGGTGCGGCCGGGTACGGGTACGGGTAGGCCGTGAGTCACTGGTGAGTCACCGTTTGTCACTCATTTCCCAACGTCTTGTCTCTTCTCACAATTCAAGTTCCTAGAATCAACCCACCCGCGCCTGCAACATGGCTTCATCCCAGAGGTCGCAATCGGGTATCCGATACCCGTACCGTACCCGTACCCGGCCGGGTACGGGTACGGTACGGATACGGCCGGGTACGGGTACGGGTAAGGAATCAAAACCCGTTTGCGACCTCTGGTCAGAGGGTGCAGAGCGTTCACCAGGGGAAGCCAAGAGACCCGCGCACCGAGTGCAGGTGATGACGCACAGCGCGGACTGCAGTGCAAATCATTGGAATTTAGTTTCCTAATTCGGTAATTTTCATGCTCACATCGACGAGGTAGACGGGCAGAAGAAGCGGAAGCTGCTCTGTTCAACCTTTAAAGCAGGAGTGGGCAACTCACAACCCGTGGGTTGTATGGGGCCCACAGCCTCATCATTTCATATGGCCAGGAGTCACTTAAATGGCTTACTACTACGAAACGGCCCACAAGCGATTTGCATCCCTCACCGGGAGCGTCTTACTTCCTTACACTTCATCTCCTATGGGACATGAGGCTATCCGGGAGCTTCTAAGCCGTGATCATCAGCTCCTGGCAACAATTATTTTTTTAATCTTCTAATTTTAGCGAGGTCGATGCACGTGTGATTTATCACGTTATTATTGAATAACAGTAAGTTGTGCGTTGATGTGTGGTTTTTCGCCAAAGGTGTTTTCAAAAGCTCCTATTTGGCCCCCACGGTAAGGAACAGAGTCCTCACCCCCAGCGTGAAGGATGGGCACGGTCACGGAGTGGGCATGCGCAACGATGAGTTTCAAAGAGAAAACAAAGGACACAGCGGTGGGGTAAATGGTAAAGTGGTTCACTTTCGTTCAAATACTTTGTTGCATATATTAACACCTTACACATTTAGGGGCCTGCTGTGGTAGTGCTGTACAATTACAGCCTTGTAGCATTTCACGCTGTCGTTTAAACACGTGGTGATTCAGTAGTAAGAGCACCGAGCGAGAACCGCTAAGATCTTTGGTTTGAATCTGGGGGTTTAGCTACTTGTAATTAAACTGGATTTTTAAGCACAGTGATTTGATAATATCAGCCTTGGTCACGAATGACTGCACACAAAAAAAAATTCCATTATACTGCATGAGATTCCGTTTCCACTTCATTTTATCGGAAAGATTCCAGCTTTGAGACTTGTAAATCTATTTCTGGTTTGGCTGCCACGTGACGAACATATTTATCGCAACGTGCATTGGAAAGTGCAGTGCCCCTCGTTTGTGCGAAGTATTTACATAGAATCGTTTTGTGATATCACCTTCCACGGGCCGTTCCATAAGAAAACGAATGGTGATGGACCACTGCATGAGAGTTCCAAATGGACACTTCGTTAGACAGAATCAAATTGGGTGAAAAAAATAACAAAGAATCTTTAAGAGTAAAAAAAATATTCCGGAGGCTCAAGTTTTTGGCGAAGGGCCCATCTGAATTAATGGTCTCAATCAGGGTCCATTACTGCGATTGTTATAGGAGCAGTGTTGGTGATGATGATGGTGGTGGCAGTGGTGATGGTTTTTGTGTGGTTTGCTCCGAATTATGTTAAGCCAGCTGCTCATGACATGCGATTTGATGATCTAACGAATCGCAGTGTATTATTGCCATTTGTCCATTCGCAATGCCACCTCCGCTATTATTTGTTCAAACTCTCGGTTGAAAAAGCTGGTCGCAACGAGGGCAAACAATGACCGCATTACCGATCCGAAAACGACCCGGCACCGTTATGGGAGCAGACGCTGCTCAGAAGATAACCCCAACAGGTGAAGGATTTAAGTGGACCTGTGGAGGCGGAATGGGAACCAATTTTATAACTGGGTGAGAAATCAGGGTCAGTCAAGGGGAAGTGGAGGGAGGCTGCCCTATTTATCCCTGCCCTAGGGTAACTTTGAGTCCTCCAAATACGCAAAAAAAATTGCCACGCTGTTGCTATTTTCCAACTCACCAGAGGAATGGAAATAGCACATTTGGGAAGTTACAGGAGACCGGCAAAGCAGAGAAGAACATCAATCTCAGGAACATCTGAAGAAGCGTGGCAGCAGTAAGGAGAGGGAGGGGGGTCACAAAAATAGCACGGCCACTTGGAAACGAATGTGTGACCTCATCTGAGCACCACGACGCCCCTCCCCCCCACTTTTAACAATCCGACCAGCTGCCCTTTTCCTGGGTCAGCCGGCGGAGTCACGTGATCCCCTCTACACAGTGCCGGACTAAGCTAGTGCGGGGCCTGTAGCATATGTTATAAAGGGGCCTTAAATAAAAAAAAAACATAAATAATAAAACACAATCTTTATTACTTGCAGAGTAAAGTAATTGTATTTTTTCATTTGCTATACAGCCAGGTAATACGACAAATCGTTAACCTTAAACACCCAGTCGTTCATAAAAGTTGAAGGCGGTATAGTACTATAGTAATAGAGCAAGTGCAGAATTACTGAACCGGAAATGACAGCTTGAAAGCATTTAGCGTGGGGCCCTTGAAAGTGCGCGGCCCGTAGCATTTGCTACTGTTGCTACTAGGGATAATCCGGCACTGCATGCGCACCAATCTCTCTCACGGCGAGGGCTTCCGATGAGACGGAAAACGCGAACGTTCTCGCCAAAGACGACGGAGTTGACACTCGTCGTGAGCAAGTGGCAAACTCATCCCACTTCAATCCTGGCCACCCCACGGCGATGCGGCTTCCTTCCCCACGTTCGCCCCCCCACCCCCGGCCGGCGCGTTCCGCGTGAGATTTCACGTCTGCACGGTCCGCGGGCCGCAGTACAAATTCGTACGAAAAAACTTTAACTTGCACTGAAGATGTATTCTACCCTCCCCCCGCTCCCATGATAAAAACATGTGACACATTTTTCAAAGGCACGTTCAATCCAAATACCCTATGCCGTGATTCACGTAAAGTAGCAGCCATTTACAAATCCAGCGATTCCTGCATATGCTGCTGTGCAGTACTGGAATCTACTTTATTCACGTTAACATCATGAGGAAAAATTGTCGACCCCACTGCCGGATGAAATGCCTTCTCGCGTTGCCGTGTGTTTTATTCACAGTCCTGGGATGCCACAATCTATTTGGCTGTTGAGCATGACACCCTCTCCACTGCAGTCATCATTTCCGGCGCATTTCTCTTTCGCTACCATTCCATCACCCGACTCATGCACAGAAGTGTTATCCCACAGAGTGATGTAAACGAAACTATGAAGCTAAACTATTTTTTTTCTATTTAACCAAGTAAGGATCACTGAGCTGTACAACTCTTTTTCAGAAGTCATCTGGCCACAAATGATAGCTCAACGAAGTGGCTTACCACGTGGAAATTTATAAAAACATCCAAATACTCTAACTGCACGTTTCTAAATTAGGAGGGGGAGAAATCAGAGGACCCTGAGAAAAATCCACGCGACCGCGGGGAGAAAGACACGCAAAATCACCTACGCTTGACGTGCCCCTTTCAGATTTCGTTCCATTTCATTGAGGTTTTCCTGTTGTCGTAAAAAAAAACACCGGTAACATTGGCCACCTTGGGTGATACAAGTGACACCTCTAGTCTGACTCGTTTTGCATTTTCCTCGTAATCCTTGCGCTGGCAACACTGAGCTGACCAAGGAGCTGCACAGTTCCCCTGGCAGGAGGCAGAGTGACTTTGAGATTCTGGTCCATCAAGAGCGAGGCAGTGGGAGTACGAGCCTCCGATATGGGAGGCGAGGATGTAACCAGGGCGATGCTGGAGAGAGAGAAGAGGCCGCTTTGATCGGGTGGCCCACATGTCAGAGTGCAGAACCTGGCGCCCTTGAGATCCTGGGTTTGAATCCAGAAGACCGCCGCTCATTAAAACTGGATTCCCTAGTGAATTGAGTTGATGGTCTCTGTCGGTCATCGATGAATCTCATAAAAACCCTCATCATTTTAAAACATACCGCGCTCAATTTTGTGCAATGTTTAATGTGAGAAATAAAAGATTGCTTTTATTGTCGATTTTATTGTCAACGGATTCGTTGTGTTTTGACGCGATGCCGATAGCACGCAATTGGGATAAAAGTGAGCAGATAACATGTTTTTATTTAAACGCAGCTGCGACCTCACATGGGTATTGAACGCATAATGGAACTGCCAACTCCCCGTGTAACACGAGCGCTATAAAAAACAAATAACCACTAATAAAACGCTATGGAGTTTACTCAGGCAGTCCCTTCTGAGCATCGTTAGGGTTACCCTCAGGTAGACTTTCACGTGTCATGCAGGCGAGATATGAACCCGACACGGAACCCTGCCTGCATCGCTTATGATGCGAGTAAATCTCCCGCGAGTACATTGCTGGTTGTGAGAACGGGCGCGAGTTTCTAACGTGAAGGCGAGGTGGTCATCATCAAAGACGTATGGAGCTGCAGAGCGCGTAAAGAAGTGCTCGCGTACACCATTACCGTCAGGGGTACGTAAATCAAAGGTGTTTACAATTAATAGCCGCAGCTTGCTTGCAAGGCTCAATCTCATTCATTTTTGTTTTAATAACCACAGCCAGACGATAATCTCTTCTAATTCTAGATTTGAAGCTTTCGTGACTGCAAGGATTCATACTCTTAGTTTTTTCGGTAAAGTCACGTAGGTAAAAAAATGAAATAAAAAAAAATAAAAAAAATCACGACGTTTCGGAGGCAACACAAGTCTCCGTCATCAGGTGGGACCGTCACAGCCAGATTTGCTGTATCAAGTGAGGCAGGGATTCCAAGATGCAAGTTCTTAAATACAAGTTAAGGGGGAGGAGAGGGGGGGGGGAGCTTATCAGAATGTGGTAGCCAATGAATGGAACGTATCGGGAGGGGGGGGGGCGGGGCTAAAAGAGAGCACGAGGTGCACGTGTACGTGGACATGCCTGTGCACAAGCACCTGTTCATGCACATGATAGAAGAGAACGAAAATGCCCAAGTTGCTCTTCTAATTCACGGTGCTTTGTTGGGTAATGGCAGCGACGAATAATGGCGTAACAAATTTGACGACGAAGTAGCAAGGAGAGACACTTTTATTTAGCCGCTTGCGCAATAAAGGACCCGAGGCGTCGTGCTTTGTGTTCCAGCTGCTATCTTCATCCGAACGTCCCCACTCCTCGTGCTCTCCCCTTACACATCCCTCAACCCCCTTTCCCGAACCTTCTTGCCCTTACACCATTGGAACCTCATTTGCCAGTAATATATGAGATAATTGTTTTTTTACCCTTCTATCTGGCAACAAAACTGACAACTTTTTTTTACAAGGAGTCATGTTTGCATAGACCACAATACCTGCCGCCATAATGCAAACAAAAAACATAACGCTGATAGGACAGTGCATATATTATCAGAGTTATAGTTCGATTTAAAGCTTTCGTGACTGCAGGGATTCATCTGCTTGGTTCTTTCGGTAAAGTCACGTAGAAGGGAAGTAATAAAATAATAAAAATAAAACACAATAAAACAATTCTCACGACGTTTCGGCCATAACGCAAGCAGCCGTCCTCAGGTGAAAACCAGGTCTGTCGAGGCGACAGAACCTATCAGAGTTATGTTTTTTGTTTGCATTATGGCGGCAGGTATTGTGGTCTATGCAAACATGACTCCTTGTAAAAAAGGTGTCAGTTTTGTTGCCAGATAGAAGGGTAAAAAACTATCATCTTCTTGCCCTTGTTTTATTTTTACCTTTAGCCAATCCATGTCCATCCCCTCTAACGGATCCTTTCTGTTTTCCCGTTTTCTCGTTCAACCCTTATTCTCCAATCCCCTTAAAAGTCTGCCTCCCGACCAATCACCGTAGAAGCCTCTTTCTTCCAATCGGAGACCGTTGTTTATTTTCAAATAGCCGTTAGGCTGCATTTTGGCTTGGGGTCATTTTTAGCTCATTACAATGGTGTCATTTTGCTTCTGTGCGGGATTGTGCATGGGACAAGGGAGAGGTATAGGGTTGCCACCTGTCCTGGGTTGTTGCAAAGATAATTATCTTGTTGTTGAAGTCGTGTTTGGTTCGGCGGTTATCGCGAGGTATTCTTATTTCCATCATATGTCATGTGTGTTATATTCTTGGTTCTTTCGGTAAAGTCACGTAGAAGGGAAGAAATAAAATAATATAAATATAAAACAATAAAAATTCTCACGACGTTTCGACTGCAACACAAGCAATCGTGTACTGCGTGTTGTTTCGGCATAATGTCCGACGTTTTTGCGCCACGTGTTGAAAGCTTCCGAAGAAGCTGAACAGTTCCAGGAACTAGCGGGGTTCCTGGAGAAGCTTCCGCCAAGCGCGTAGAGCGAAACGTCAGACTAGACATTGTGCCGAACAACACGCTGTACAACCCAAAAGCACATCGGAGCGCTGGACCGCACAATGGAAAAATCCTACATCGTGGTATAAACAGCAATCTAAATCCAATCAACACAATCGTTTGGACCAATGTAAAAAGAGGACAAAATTATCTCTTTGAAGCGAGCTATAGTTTGTAACATTGCAATTATTTAAACCTGATTTTACAAAGAACGGTTTCGTGAAACTGGTTTATTTTCCTTGATGTAAAAATGTCTTGTGATGCCTGGGTGGGAGAGAGAAAAAACAAACCCAAGATTTATTTTAAAGGGAAGTTGATGATGCGTTGATTCCCTGTCCAGTTGAACATTGTCACTGCGAGATGCATTGCTCAGAAAGATAACAGGCTGTCAGAGCCCTTGTGGAAATGCAGGGACAGAGGTAAATTATTCCCCGGTCTCCCTGATATAAACTTCCAGATTTTCCATGACCGTATGTAAAGGTCACTGTTTTATTTGATGGAATCCTGCGGACAATCGTGGGTGGTATGGTTTTAGAATCCCCAACTGGCTGGCAGGAATGTATCATGAGCTCACTATTAGGTTGCATTGCCCTCGGAGGAATTATTTAATGTGAAGTTCCTGACATGTTAACGTGAGCGGTGAACCAAAAAAGCCCCATTTATTTGCACCCATCACTCGCAACCTTTACACAGGAATTCTCCTAAAGCACACGCAGCCATGCAAACAAAGACAAAGACCCCCCCCCCCCGTATAGCCTTAACAGACTGTTGGGGCAAGTGCTGTTAGCGAGCACCTATGAAGACCGGCACGGTACACGAGGGAGTGAGTGGCCAACACCACGCCCGGCCGCCTTTGTCTCCCCAGTGGCGATGTTTACACACCGCACCAGGTACTCATTTCAGGCTGAGTCGACCTAGGGGAGGCGCAGTACCAGTTGAGATAATCGTCACTTGTGTTGACCGTGAGCGGGAATCGAACTCGGGTCGCCGGGTTCGTAGCGCAGCGCGCTAACCGCTACACCACCGCTCCCCAAACACACGCACACACACACACATGCACAAGCGCGAGATACTTTTGCAACAACAACAACAACAAAAGTTTCTCTTGACAAACACTAAAAACTTAATATAAATTCGAATCAAGGAACACAGGAGGAAGCGTAATAAATTACAGCTTTGCCCATTCGTGTGAAATTTACAATCGTGTCAGAGTTAACGGTTTAACGGGAACGCTTTCAGCTTGTGGGACATATGGCTCGTCACGGGGCAACAACGATGCACTGTCCTTTATGCGCTGCTCACATCACAGTATTAATGATACGGACGGGGGTCCCTCAAGACCCAAGCCACACGCGTCTACAACACGGAACAAAAGCCTTAGCGGTGTCATTATTTTCCCCAAGGTGCTGTGTTTCCATGCCAAAATTCTACTTGAATTGGCAGGAGAGAATGAGAGTCAGCGTTTACACCGCACCATCCAGACGACTGCGGGACTGATGATAAGATAATGTTTTAATAAATAACTGTGAGCTGTTCTGTAACCTGTGCGTGCGTTTGGCGAACGTGCTCCATTGAATGGCGAATGACCCTGGTATCGCATGTGCAAATATGCATGGTCTTCCGTAAAAACAAGTTTTGGCACCCAATACGCACACACTTTTGTCAATTCTACTTGCCATGGAGTATTAACCGACCTCTTTCCACACTTGTGCTCATACTTTAACGTGTTTGGGTCACACGCACGTATTTTCCAACATTGACCTCTCGACACAGGCAAGGTTGGCTGGACTCAAAGCATAAATTGGCATACCACTGATGTTGTCATCACAAACATTTTCACATCTCGACTGCAGCTCTCCCATCCACCGCAAACATTTTCCATTCCATTTAATTTAGTTGTTTTATTTTTAGTTTATTTAGTTTTCACCTACGTGACTTTACCGAAAAATCCAAAGAGTATTTTCCATTCCAACCATTTTTGTATGGTGGCACGTTGGTAAACACTCCTGAGAACCTGGTTTAATTACAGGTGCCAGGCTCAGCGTTCTGTTTTCCGTGTAGCTTGTGTGTCACAAACTTACACCACATTCGCACAAAACCATAGCATGAGATGCGAATATTTGACGCAAAAATGGGAAGACGGAAGCTTGTGTTGGCTCCGAAACGTCGTGATTTTTTTTTATTTTATTTTACTTTTATCAATTTTAATTTCAATTTTTTACCTACGTGACTTTACCGAAAAAATCTAAGAATATAAAAGCCCTCTCTCTGGCAGTGTACGACTGTGTTCACCCAGAACAAAACCATTGAGCATACAACAACTGAATGCCCGATTCACAAATACGAAGGAGGAGGCATTACAGCGATACACTCCGCGACTCCCGAACGAATGTTTTGGCTCAACCATCTCAATGGAAAAACAATTTCAGTTGTTGCTCTCTATCAACATCATCCATACCAACAAGTAGAAAAATAATCTCTGGAGGCCACGCGGCCATCTCGAGGCACGGCCACTTCTAAGTATCCACTGAGTCACCGCGATAAACACTCAAGGCGAAAGCGATCCACCGCTTTCGCCTGTTATCCCCTCGCGAGACAATAAAGAGTTCCCCTGCGAAGTGGCACCATGCTTGGCTGCGTCCGATGCGCACGATAATTATTTTTGTTTGGCTCTGTGTCCGCATCGATCCTCGCGGTCGTGGTTGTGGTTACAAAATAAAACGCAGTTCTTCCCCCAACCGGTGGAAGATTTAGAGCGGACAGCAGCTGCCACTGTGGTGATAAAAAAACGTTATAACAGTAACATCGAATAAAAGGCAGGCTGTTGTGATCGTCGTCATTATCGTCGTTGTCAGCAGCAGTGGACAATCCACTGCTGGACGAATTCCTCCTCGAAACCAAATCTCTCGCGATCCTGCAACGTAATCACCGAGCAATAACTACGCGCGAGCTGATTTCATTGCTCCATCTCACCTCGGGGGTGCCGTTCTCTTCGACGCGTTCCATTCCCTTGGTTGCCACTGCTTCATTAGTCTTCACTATTGGCCATCATCCCTCCTCGTGACGCATCATGCCCGAGCCCACGTACCTTTATTAATGGTTTAAATTACGGCGCTAACCTCGCTGTGTTCTCAAAACCATCTAATCTCGAATACACGTTGCCTCTTTGTTTGCCTCTCAATGTAATTCCCGGCACGCAAACTCTACGCACCCGTGCTTCACGTGTTAATCAGTTGCGTGCTCTCCGCTATGGCTTATGTTTCACGAGAGAGAAAAAAAAACATTTCCATTGGCAACAAAAAAAAAATGCGTGTTCGGTACTTTTTGAAGACCGTTTTGATTAATTACAACTGACAAAAGGGTGAGATTGTTATGCGAGGCAAATTCGTGTTTCCAAATGCATTGCCTCGAACAAAAAAAAACAACAACAAACGTAAACACAATGCAGAGTCCTTTGTCAATCCACTGCTGGATGAGGGCCTCCCCGTGCCGTGTCGCTCATGAAGATCGTTTGGCCATACTTCGCCACGCTGGTCAGCACAGCTTTGGTGAGGGTGGTTACCCAGGGGCAGTTTAAGATGTCACTCCACCACTGCTGTTAGCTGTGGCCAGGAAACAAAACTCAGTTTGCTGGGTTCATAAATCCACAAGCCACTCTTATCCAACTATAAATACAACGCATTACAATCTAATTAATTGGCAAGGTAATGCCTACATTAAGGCGCCTTGAGACATTAGTGGAAGGCACCGTACAGATAAATGTTCATTATTATTATTAGAGAAAGGCTTATGGGAACAAAGCAATTGATTATTTTTCTTTTTATCCAGTTTCTACTGCCCGTTACAAGACGAGGGCGATGATTAAGGTGGCAAGGTGGCATTATTTACTTGCACAGCACTGCCCGCACAGCCTCTTGATGTCCACTAGATTTGAAACTAAATTAGTTTGACGTTCAATCATATCATATACAAGCCACGTGATGTGCTAACACACACATTCGCCAGGCTCGCAAGTGAAGAAGCCTGGACTGAGATTGAAAAAATCGTGCATATTATAGTGAAGGTACAGGTGCTGCACTAAAATGACTCGTTCGCACCACTGCTGGGCAGAAGGGCCTCTTTCTCCTAGAGCGAGGGGGAATTTGACCAACTCTTCTAAAACTGCCAGGACATCTTTGGAATAGGTGGGCGTACCCACACTTTACCCCGCCACAAGCGATCTGCAAATCGACTAACTGCGTTGAACTCTATTTTAAGCTTTCGTGACTGCAGGGATTCATCTTCTTGGTTCTTTCGGTAAAGTCACGTAGAAGGGAAATAATAAAAAAAAACATAATAAAATAATTCTTGTGTTTTATTTTTTTTTAAAAATATTATTTTTTTATTTCCCTTCTACGTGACTTTACCGAAAGAACCAAGAAGATGCGTTGAACTCATCAATGCCTGTGGGTGGACAGAAGCGCCGAGAGGGATTTGAGAAACTCGTCTCAATCGTTTCGACCGCTTGGCCAGGCGATGGACTCGAACGGGTGACCTCTGTGATCGCCACGACGGCATCCAAATTGCCGCATGCATTAATCTATTGTCAATATTTTAATCAAATTGGCACGACGAGAAAGAGCTTAAACAAAAGATAAACGAGTGTCAAAAAATAAAAAATAAATAAAGGAGGGAGTGTGGAAATGCCATTTGGCCGGTCGTGTTTCACAATTGGCGAGTCCCTGACGCGGCAGTAAATATAAAAGCAATCGAACGCTCACTATCCCACACTGGCTGTATCTGTTTCCAGTCCCAGTGACGCTCTCCGCAAAAGGCTCAATACTCATGGAGCCTCAATTATTAACCCTGCCTGAGCATGGCCCTCGTATAAGTGCGGTGCAAACCAGGTCCTTGCATGGTGTGGCGGCGAATGTTGGCTCTGCTCGCAGATGTTATGCTTCGTAATAATACACTGTTCAACACTTAGGCAATTCTGGCAACATTGCATGGTTAAGCTTGTTGTAAATATCAGCGAAACATTGTATTCAAATTGTAAACATTGTGGGTTTACTCTCCAACACACTGGTGTCCTGAACTAATAACTCATTGGCCACGTTCTGTTTACGTGACAAACCTTACTAATTGGCTGTGTCGGGTGGTGGAGGGTTACCGACACATTTATATTTACGCGAACTAACCCTAAAAAAAACGTTAATATATATTAAAAAATTATAATTATGATTAATAATAAACAGATAAAATGTTAGGCCAGGTTTTCCATCAGCGCCTGCAATAGTCCAAGAGGTAAAGGTGCAGCCCTGCAATTGCTTGCTCATGCCACTGCTGGCAGAAAGGCTTCTTCCATTTTTAGAGGAAGCTCAAGAGAGCCTCGCCAGAAGGTATTTGGCCTACTCTTCAATGCTGCCACTTTACCCCACCATACGCAAAATTGCCAATCAACAGCGGTATACCCATTCCTACTGTTAAATGGACGGAGGTGGAAATGTTGTCTCAATTGCCTCACAGGTAGAATCAGAAACCTCGGGCGTGTTAGCCATATACCGTATACCTTGGCAGTATCCCCTCCAATGCTCTGGTCCCAAGATGTGTATGTCACTTCGAGGTCAGAATATGCAGAACTTGATTGATTAGATTTTCTCCGTGATGCAATAACGTGAATAGACAAATTTAAACAAATCGTGGATACGTACACCTTATTCATTGACGTAAAAAAAAAATATTTTGACATTTCATATCGGCTGCAGGCAAAGTGTGATTGAGCATTTTATACGCGTAAAAAAATATTTATATTAGGGTACAGGTCAGCACTAGGGTTTGGGAAACAGGGGCTGAGTTTAAGGCAGTGTTCTTCACACATTTTCAAAGAGGGGTGACCACTTTCGCTGAGAAGACATCATCAGTGTGAGGGCCGCCACACATTTGAAACCATTGGGGGGGTTGACAGCAGCACGATGATGATGATGATGGGGGGGGGTGTTGTCACGTGCTGTGTATTCATATTCTTGGTTCTTTCGATAAAGTCACGTAGAAGGGAAACAATAAAATAATATATTATATATATTTTATAAATTTATTATAATATATTATATATGTTTTATTATTTTATTGTTTCCCTTCTACGTAATATATAATATATATTTTATTATTTTATTATAATATATTATATATAAATTTCGATTTAAAGCTTTCGTGACTGCAGGGATTCATCTTCTTGGTTCTTTCGGTAAAGTCACGTAGAAGGGAAGTAATAAAATAATAAAAATAAAACATAATAAAATAATTTTATTTTATTACTTCCCTTCTACGTGACTTTACCGAAAGAACCAATAAAATATTATGTATATTTTATTATTCTATTGTTTCCCTTCTACGTGACTTTACCGAAAGAACAAACAATATGAATCCCTGCAGTCACGAAAGCTTTACATCAAAATTTAGTGTTGTGTATTGTCGGGTGCCGCATGCCAGGGGCCGCACTAAAGGCCATCAGGGGCCCCCAGTGGCCTGTGGGCCCTGCAATGAAGAGCGCTGGTGCAGGTGGCCTGAGGTGGCACAGCTTGTAGCCAGACCGGGCAGTTCAACGCAGAGCCGCGCTGAGAGACACGCCGAGAAATGCAAAGAGACGGACACACAGAGGGAGGAAGATGGAGACAGACGTAAAGCAAACAAGGAGAAACACATACGCCGCTGAGACAGACAGGTACGGGCAGATACAAGAAGGCAAACACAGAGACACATACACAGATATGGGGACATACCACCAGTAGACCCAAGTGGGCGGAGATGGTGGGGGGGGGGGGGGGATTTCCTCTGAAGCCCCTTGAGACTTCTAAAATTGGTATTGTATTGATAATTACCAGAGAAAGTACCATGTATTATTATTAATGCAGGGCCCTATGGGGCCGTCCATAAATGACGTCACGCACCTGGGGGGGGGGGGGTCAGACATTTGTGACGATGTGTGACTAAGGGGGGGGGGGGGGTTGAAAAAGACGTCACATAAAAATGCGCAACTTTAAATAAATATTGAATTGATATAACAACACAAATTTTGATACATTTTCATTTTTAACTATTTGATTATAAAAATTTACTAAGGTCACCTTTTAATTATTCCACGAAGGAGCATTTTGCTTCTCCATGGGAGAATGGAGAAGCATACATTTTGAACATTTTTGTATAATTGTTATTAAACATTTTGATTCTAATGATCCTACCAGGGATTTTCATTCTGTGGCATGAATATATGATTGTTATAATTGTACTCTCCATTTTGCTTCGTTCTACTACAATAACTTTTAATATTTTATAATTATAAGATAATTTCAATATGATATTCTGAACATCTGCAGTTTTAGTTAGACGTTTAATATTTTCAAATTAATTTTATGCTAAATTTAAGCTTTCCAACGCCTCTTTTTTTAATACGTGTTTTCTCCTACAACATCAGAGTGCAGCGCCACATTAAATACGCATTACAATGACAATAGTGTAAAGCGATTTGAAGCATGTTTTATTTACAAAATGGAAATTTGGTTGGGGGGGGGGGGTAGAGCTTTGTGACGTCATTTTTGAGGGGGGGGGTCTGACTTTTTGTGACGCCGTGTGACGAGGCGGGTGGCAAAAATCGTCCAAAATCGCGTGACGTCATTTTTGGACGGCCCCTATTTAGAAAGATTGACATTTCAGTACCGCCCCCATTCCCATGGGAAGTTTCACGACACAAAGAGAAACCAGTAGGCAGACACAACGAGATACAGAGAGAGACCCGGGAGAGACACACAAGTGTGCCAAGTCGCTGTTTCACCAAAAACAATGACACTGGGCATGACATCATTCATTAATGACAGAATTCTTTAGACCGGGCAGTGCCCAAAAAACACATCGCAAGCGGCTGTCCAGGCTAATTGTTTATTGTAACTACTGGACATCTGTGCAAAAGAGCTTAATAGCTCATCGGATTCCTCCAGTGCAAATAAATATTCTGATGTGTCCACCATTAACATGGGCACGTACAACACAACACATGTACGGCTCGCATTAGCGATGGCGATCCCTGGCATTACCACAGCCATTGTCATTTCCAAGACCCATAATGGCAAAACGCCGTCGATTATCATCGCGAGGAGAGCGGGCGGCCGCCACTACACTTGTCAATATAAACTACGGAGCGGATGGCTCGCTCCGGATTGAGAGAAGCGGGGCGGAGAATTTTAGGGAGGACGCTTTGGCACGGCCAAAGCCTCCTGGCTGCAACGTTCTTGCCGGTGGTACCGCTCTCCAAAAAACTCACCAAATATAATTAACATAATTAGGCGTCAATTAATATATTCCATCCCGAATGTGTCCGTATCTCTTTACTCATCTAACGCTATGTTTGTCTCTTGCCTACATCTCTCTAAATTTCACTCCATCTCGGTCTCATCTGTATTTTTCATCTCTTGTCTCACTACAGTCTCAGTCTCTTGTCTGTATCGCTTTCGTCATCTAACTAGGATCTCATACATTGAACGTCCGCCCCCCCCCCCCAAAAGCGTAATGTATAATGAGGGCCCCCCACACCTCCGATTAGCACGGTTGGCAACGTACGGTACGCAAGAAGTTCAATATACAGGGACTCCTCCACTTACGAACTTTCAGGGATACGAACAAACCTGTCCGTATGTCCAATCGCCATTTTGAACCGAGCTACATAAGTTCAACCGCCGCGTAATAGATGGCGGTGGTGGCATCTGTATCTGCAGAACATCTACAGGAGATTCATCATCATCATCATGGCTTGGCTTCGCGAACGAAGATCTAGGAAGGACATCCACGTCTTCTGCAGCAGGCACGCTGGTGGCTGACGAGGCCTATGCGGGACAAGCAGGTCCTGCCACAACGGCTGCAAGTATAGGTCTGATCTGGGATGGGTGCTGAGGGATCACGGTTCTTCCTCCTTCTCTTTTTGTCCTCCATACGGGCCCTGCGGGTATCTTCGAAGAAGGAGGTGGCCTGGTGGACTGTGTGCCGCCAGGAGTTGCGATCAGCTGCTTGTGTTGCCCACTGACGGTGATTATACAACTTTCAAAGCCATTCCCCGTGTTTAGTGTACATGCCGTACAACCATGTTTGGAATCGACAGGAGTAAAGTTTGACTTACGAACAAATCGACTTACGAACAGACCTCTGGAACTTAACTCGTTCGTAAGTGGAGGAGTCCCTGTATAATTAGCATTAATTTAAGCAAGCAAAAAAAATAGTAACAGCTGGTAGCCCAGCCGCCTTTATTTTAGCAAGCCGAAACAGATAAAGGCGGCTGGGCTACCAGCTGTTACTTTATATATATATATATTTTTACCAGGTAAGGCTTACTGAGCTATGTAGCTCTTTTTCACAAACAACCTGGCCACAAATGATGGCTCGAGGAAGTAGTTTATTCATGTGTAAATTTATAGCAGCCATATACTCGAAAATGCATGCTCATAAATGTGGAGAGAAAACCCGGAGGACCCGGAGAAAAATCCACGCGACCCTGGGGAGAGAGACGTGCACATTCCAAATATACAGGGGTCAGCGTTGGGATCGAACCCACGACGTCCTGTAAACCAGGCGAGGTAGTTAACATCTCACCACCGCAATAAGCGAAACTGTATACAAACACAGTATTCGTTGTTGTCGAACATAATGGGTAAAAGCTGATATAATCTGAACTCTGTTCTGTCTTGCCACATGTAAGTACAAAAACATTGTCTATCGGCATATTGGCTCTCCAGACCAATATTATCAAGCAACATTTGTTCTCTGTCAGTTTGTTTCCGAAGCAGAAAAATAATCCATATCACATGCAAGCCAGGAAATAATTTAAATAGCTGCCTATAATAGGTGGCCAAAGACGATCGTTTAAAAAATGACAAATGACCCACCGTTTGACCTTCCCGAAATATTTTTCAGCGACGTTTATTTATTTTTCTAAATATACATTTCAAACACGAGCAGCATTACATCAATCAACATTCATACACTTGCAAAGACACACGCCTATGCATAAACATAACTTGCGTATTCCACAGTGGCGCATTCCCTTACAATAAATTTGCATTAAATTCCACAAAGAAAAGGTACAGCCCTGACATATCTTGCTCATATTCCTGCTGGAAAAAAAGAACCTCTACTAGTGGTGGGAGATCGAAAGATTCCCCCCCCCCCTTTAGAGGGTATTTGGTCTACTCTTCCACGCCGGCTAGATATCCTGGAAGAGGTAGGAGTACCCACACCCTACCACACAAGACCTGCCAGTGGACTCACCGTGGTGTACCCATACTTATAAAGTCACGTAGGTAGAAAATTAAAATGAAGCAAAAAATAATATATCACGACGTTTCGATTGCAACACAAGCGGTCGTCCTCAGATGGAAAAATATCCGCTTGTGTTGCGATCGAAACGTCGTGATATATTTTTATTTTTTTATTTTTATAACCTACGTGACTTTACCGAAAGCGCCAAAGAGTACCCATACTTGTTAGAGAGAGGTGCGGGGGGGGGAGCCACAGCGGCGAGATGTTAACTACCTCGCCTGGTATACAGGAGGTCGTGGATTCAATCCTGACCCTGACGCCTGCATATGTGAAGTTTGCGTGTCTCTCTCCCCGTGGTCACGTGGATTTTTCTCCGGGTCCTCCGGTTTTTCCCTCCACGTTTAGCATCACCACGCGTTTAGAGTATTTGGCTGCTAGAAATGTTCCACTTCGTTGACCTATCATTTGTGGCCAAGTCGCTTCTGAAAAAGAGCTATAATACCTCAGTGAGCCTTACCTGGTAAAATAAAAAAAATCTTTTTTAGTTGTATCGTTTAAATTAATTGCCCATTGCTTCGACTCCCGTGTCGGGAGATTGCTTCGAACTGGCGACCTTAAGGATCGCAAATGCAGTGTGTGAACAATAACACCGCGATAGCAAACATGACCTCGAAATTTTCACAGCGGCACAGTAAACATTTTTCGAATATGAAAAAAATTGGCATTCAATTGCAAAGTAACGAGATTTTTCGTTGTCGTTTAATGGCTATCGTCTATAATAGAGGTTTTCTTTGGGTTAGATCGCGTCAAAATAAATGTGTCGTTAAACAAGTGTAAATGTACTAGTGACGAATTGCCATGTTTTGTTTACGTGACAAACCTTACTAATTGGCTGTGTCGGGTGGTCGCAGGTTTCACGACACATTCGTATTAACGCAACCGAACCCAAAAAACTCTATCATGGATAACATTTGTCGCGAAAGCCCTACGTGTTAAACTGGCTATCGTCTACTTTACAACAACATCAACAGAAAAAAAAACCGCCAAAATTTACGTCAGCCGGTGAACTGCATCTCACTTCAAAAAGCAACTCGTGTTTCATTATAGGGAACTGTGAGATCCGCCAAAGCTCTCGACGCTGGTACATCACCGCTGACGGCCTGCCGTCGTCGTAAGTCACTTTGAAGGCCCCAGCAGGAGGGCAATTTCTCTTTTTATGCCAGGTCGCGTGGGCTCATCAAACATCCCGGTCATAGGGGAGAAGTTTAACAACAATGGCACGCAGGGACCTCGTGAATTTTTTTTTTGCTTGGCGACAGATGACACCAGAGCTTTGTAAACGCGAGGACATGCAAAAGTTTTTTCTACACACCATGAGCCCGGATGTTGCCACAGTGGTGTGATTGGCTCAGCACTTTGGTTGCCCATCCAAACACTTTCCAGGCCCAAAGCCTGCTTAGCTTCTGAAATCTGATGAGATTGGGAGCATTCTCAGGGATTTGGCCACAAAGCCCCACGTTCTTCATTAGCGTTTTGTTTAAAATATATATACATTTGTATTCAATTCCATAATCACGTGAGATTTTTGTTGTTGTAAAATATGTATTCTCCAGAGCGGTGTGGAATTTCCACCACTGGCTCTGTGAGGCCTTAGTGATCAACGTCCACCGGTTCTTCTTGAAGCACGAGGCCACACCTTGACCCTTGACACTCGGAAACCGTAAAGCGATGGGGGCCCATAACTAGGGTAGCCACCTCTGAGGTACAAAAAAAACCCACGGAGTTTCGTTAAATAAGAATATCCCTCAATATCAGGAGAGGGATAAACACCTACGCGTAGTGTCTGACAAAAAAACACGTAACTTTTAATGTTCTGGGAAGACTTATAGATGTATCACGACAAGCTACATCAATAAGAAGATGATCCTGGGACAACCCGGACGGCCGGCAAGCCTGTTTGTGACACGCTGCCAATTGCCGCAGTTGTTTTCACGGTCAGACAACTCTGCCTCTGCGCGTCTCGAGTGTCTGATTTACACGGCTACCGAGTGCCTATTGACCTGGTTTGGCTCAGCGTAAACAGACGCTGTGGTGGAGAGCTGGGGTCATCTTTCGCATGTTCTGGCTCCATCTAACTCCTCCGTGTGCACAGAAACAAACCCCAAAAAAAAGAGAAATAAATGAGCAAACTCAATTCTTTCAGCGTTAAATCCTCAGGGTATTGCTATGCTTGATGCCCCTGTTACATTCTAACGCTGTGGATCAGACGCGTTGGGTGGAGCTGTCTCCTATTATTACGTGTCTCCTATTATTACGCTTGCGGGAAAATATGATGACGGCCGATGTACGTGTGTAAGCTGAGCTTCTTTGGCACCGTACGTAGTCAACCGTGCTTATCGGTGGCGCTAACCGAAGACGAAGAAACGTTGCCGGCTGCTTTGGCTCAATTTGGAGACAATAACAATTTCATTCTGCCATTGGAACCTCATTTGCCAGTAAAAATATGATAATTGTTTTTTTACCCTTCGTGCGCCTTTTGGCGTCATCTGGTCCAACCCATGTGAGACTAGGCTCTAAGGAAAGCTGTCTCGGGTGTGGACCAATCAACTTCAAGGACAGTGCACATTATCAGAGTTATGTTTTTTGTTTGAATTATGACTGCAGGTATTGTGGTCTATGCAAACATGACTCCTTGTAAAAAGGTGTCAGTTTTGTTGCCAGATAGAAGGGTAAAAAACCAATTATCAATTTCATTCTGATTTGTTTTAATGACAGTGTCGCGGGTACAGTCCTTATGATGTGCATCACAGTGAACAAATTAAGCGAGGAATGCCATTCTTTAACAACAACAAACAGTCAGTCATTTTCCTCTTCTTGTTAGAGAATGGCTCACGGAAGCAGATATCACAGAACTAGGTTCTAGAACTAAGTTATGTGATACCTTCACGTGACGTCTGGTCAACACAGTCAAATACAGCATTCCCCCCATACTTGTCATGCGATATGAGAATAAATGTTAGTTGCATGACAGGAAGACCGATATTTTCTTTTAATTTTCAGAGCTGGAGTTAGGATGAATTAAGCCCAAAGCCAAACTTTCAATGTGATTATTTTTTTCGTACATTAATTCGTGGCCAGGCTGAGAACATTACAAGTCACCACTGATAAACTTATTTACAAAATTGGATCCAACGGACTATTTCAATCGTCCAATCACTGTGTTGGGAAATTTAAAATGAATGTCGTCAAGTTCACAAGTCAGGGCCAATGGCATAACCCACACATAAATGTTCATCCTTTATGACAAGCAGAAGCCGGTGAAGCCCTCATTTTCGTCGAACCTTCGGGCTGATAAACAAAAAAAACATCTTCCCTATCACCGCTTACATAATGCCTCCACAAAATAGTGCAACGATGCTTTTCGCGAGTGAAGCAAATGTGTACATATTCTTGGTTCTTTCGGTAAAGTCACGTAGAAGGGAGATAATAAATAATATAAATATAAAACAATAAAAATGCTCACAAAGTTTCGACTGCAACACAAGCAATCATCATCAGGTGTGAAATCCACAGCAGGAAAATTTGAAATAAGTGGCGGTTTTTTCGCCTCAGGTCTTTGTTCAGAAAAAAAACGCCACTTTTTTCAAAATTTCTTGCTGTGGACTTCACACCTGATGATGATTGCTTGTGTTGCAGTCGAAACGTCGTGATAATTTTTATTGTTTTATATTTATATTATTTTATTACCTCCCTTCTACGTGACTTTACCGAAAGAACCAAGAATATTAATCCCTGCAGTCACGAAAGCTTTAAATCAAAATTCAAATGTGTACACTTTTGCAGCGTCACTTTTTGTGGCTAGGTGGTTGGGCTGCAAAACCCCATCGTTTACACTGTCAATGTTGTGGACTTACTTTCCAACACACCGCTGGGCTGAATTAGTAAACTAATTGGCGCGTCGTTTACGTGACAAACCTTGCTGGCTGTGTCGGGTGGTGGAGGGTTACGACACTTTTATACTTACGCGATCTAACCCAAAAACCTTTACTGTGAACGTTGTACTGTACTTTCTATGCTCCCGCGCTTGTGCTCCCCAATGTTAGCGAGCCGTGTTGACCAGCGCGGCGAAGTATGGTCAAATAACCGCGTATGACCCACACGGCGTGGAGAGGCCCTTGCCTCGTAGTGGATTGACAAAAGTGTCGTACATGTACGATTTTATAAATGCAAACAACACCATACTTTTAGGTTTTTTCGGTAAAGTCACGTAGGTAAAAAATAAATAATAAAAATACATAATAAATAATAGAATAATAGAAATAAAATAAAATAATATTATTTATATTATTTATTTTATTATTTTACATTATAATTTTTATTACCTACGCGACTTTATGAATCCTTGCAGTCACGAAAGCTTCAAATCTAGAACAAACAACACCAACAAGATAGTGTGCAGGAGTGAACAAGTCTTGTAAAATGGCGAATGAACGCATGGCTAAGCATTGTGATGAAGATGAGGAGAGAGCAGCAGTTGCAGTAAGAATGAATTGGCAAGGAGCAGTGTAGAGTGTGTGTGTGTGTGCACGCGCATTGCCTATTAGACGCTAAAGTTATTTGTTGGCCCATACACAGCCTACTCGCTGCGTGCTCAAATCACAAATGTGAAACGTGACTCACGCTGTATGAAGAATCAATACATTTGCCCGGCGTAGACATTTAACGGCCTCTCACCTCGATAATGGCCATTGGCATTTTTCGCTGCTTGGGGTGTCAGGATGGGGCAACCACAGCAATGGGTGTCGGCTACAGTTGGATCTGGTCCACTCACTGGATTGAGTTGGTAGGTTAATTTCTATCCACGCAGAGCTTTGCCTTGTCATCCCCTCGTGTTGTGTGGCTTTTCTCCGTGCACACTCTGTTCTCCTACAAACGCCATGTGCTTTCACAACGCGATTAATGTATTGAGGGAAGATTTTTTTTTTACGCGGATGCGAATTGGATATTGTAACGCGATCGAACGGAACTCCGTCGTAGGAATGAACGGTTGTAGCGGCTGTCTCGGCGTAGCATCACACAAGGCATTGGGATACTGCTAGATGCTTCCAGACGCAACCCACGCGCCTCAGGTCTTTGTTCAGCCTGCGTTACGCATCTCACGAGTTGTCGTGGACTGTGCTATTATATAGCATTTGTTACAACGCGATATTCCCATAATGCAGTGCTCTCCAGGAACGCAACTACCGCGTGACAGGAGTACAGGCTGTACTCGAACATTTCAATGCCAGCAGCCCCACCCGGGAAATAGTCCAAATTCCATCTGATGCTTTTTGTGTAATTATTGTCACTTTATGCATGTGCAGCTGCTGTGAGAATGCCGTCTTGTATTTTATTTGCGTCATATTTGCCACTGTGCAAAATTAATGTGCGATCATAACAATGCGTTACTATTAAAGCGCAGTTTAATGGAATATGGCATTTAAAAAAAGCTGATTTGCACACCATTGATGTGCTGGAAGAGCCTTGGGAGAGGGTGAGTGGGTACAGTGGTTTATGTTTTGTTGGATTATTTAGATAATTTTGTTGCTATTAATTTCCACACAAGGAGTCACTTTGTTGAGCTGTCATTTGTGGCCAGGTCTTTTCTGAAAAAAGCGAATACCTCAGTGGGTTTTACCTGTTAAAATAAAATACAAATTAGCAAATTTTTTGTCAAGGCGCTCTTCCCCCTCCAACCCAGCTTAAATATACGCTCCAAGCCTGGTGGTGTTTCATTCAGACGCTGTCTTTCTGACAGACCTGTTCTTCACCTGAGGACGGCTGCTTGCGTTGTGGCCGAAACGTCGTGAGAATTATTTTATTATTTCCCTTCTACGTGACTTTACCGAAAGAACCAAGAAGACACAAAACAAATGTTTAGTTTTATCTGCACATATATTTCAAAGTGAGTTGCTTATCTTTTCTATAGCTTACACTCATATCGTGTTTTTGTTGTTGTTGTTGTAACGTTCTGACCCACCCCTATTGGACATCTGTGAAAAAATGCGTCAGAAGCTCATCGCATTTCTTCGGTATTGACTACGATATTAACCCAAGAATGTCTGTGTGTAACGCGCGTGACGTCACTCCACGTCGACCAGCCCCCCCCCCCCAATTAATAATCATGCGCAGGTGATGGCACGCCACATCGAACAGCCCCCCTCATTAATAATCATGACCAGGTGACGTCCTCCAAATGGAGACCCCCCCCCCTCCATTCATAATAATTAGTGGGTGACGTCACTCCACATGGGGGGCCGAGGCGTCTCCTCCCCTCCTCCTCAGCGTCAACTTACAACCCTCACTACAAAGGCAGAATCCTCACATCACGTGATCTCCGTCACGCTGTTGAGACATCGAAGTAAAAAGGACGTCAAAGATGAACAAGGGATTATAACCTTAAAATGAAATAAGTCTGTGTCACCGCACCCTTATTAAGTGCACACGAATTGATGCAATGATATCACAGTCGCGGTCTGATTTTCGCTTGCAAATTTCAGATTGACTGCAATACACCCGTCCTTGGACGGGCAAAAGGCTAGTAAACAAATATTCTGATTGAATCCGATATACTGCGCGACGATCCTGGCAACCTGAGTTAGATTTGTATTGACGGCGAACCTCAGTGGTGAACCAATCATCTATCCCCTCTTTCTCTACTTCCATATCGTTATCAATCCACTCCTGAAGGACTGCGCACACCGTGTTGGTCATGCGAGCTGTTTGAGCATACTTCGCCATGCTGGTCACTGCGAGTCGGTCACAGGGAAAGGCCAGGATCATTTCACATATCACTCGTCACTAATGTGAGCCACAGCCGCAGCAGGTACCGATGTATAGCTGATTTGACCTAAGGGAGGCCCAGGACTATTTCAGATATCACTCGTCACCGACTATAGCTGTGGTCTAGAATTGAACTCGGGTCACAGGGGCTCAAAGCACAACGTGCGGACCACTACACAACGCCGTTATTGTAAAGTATGTGTCCCATACAAAGGTGATTTCAACACAGGCTCAAAGCTAATGGACAAACCTCTCATCATGTCATGCTGCCAAAATGTAGAGATTTGATGGGAAAATGACAAATCTCGTGGCAGGTCACCCATGGGACGCCAAGGCAAGGGATGCGGCACTAAAACCCCGAGGGGCTGTTCCCGGTTAGCCGAGATTAGCCTTCATCCTGAGCGCCCGGAGCGGGTCCAGATTTCTTGTCACCTATGTTTTTTCCCCGCAGATGCGTCGCGCGCTGAGAGTTTTCATTAGGCAGATTTGTGGCTTCTCCATAAAAATGGTAATCTGTACACGGACAGTGCTCCCGTATCGCGTGGTAGCAGACGCAAAGGAACTTGCGTTTCCGCGCGGGCGGGCGGACGGCATTTACACGATTGTACAGCAAGGCCGTAGCCATGGAGTCGATATTGGGGGGGACCAAATCTTCCAGGGGGTCTGGGGGTCCCCCCCCCCAGAAAAAAAGTCTTAATTTGAAAACTCATTTCCTGCCATTTCTTGCCTAAAATAATAAAAAAATTCACTAACACATAGGACGGACTTCTTATTTCTTTTATACAATAATAATGTCTAATAGTGTATTTTGTTCCATTGCTCTGTTTTTTCTTTTTTTACCTTTTCTTGTTTCATTGTATGTAATGGCAGAGATTAGTGATTAATAAAGTGCAAGCATAACCACAGTCATATAAACATAAATCTATTTTATAGCAATATATTGGGGGGGGGGGGGGCATTTTGAGCATATTTGAATATTGGGGGGGATATTGGGATGTGTCCCCCCCAATATATTATAATTACGGCCTTGTTGTACTTCAACACCTGCATGGCTTCGTTTGGGTTTAACTTGTATTTGTATGTTGCGCTGTGAATATTGAAGAAGAGCCCCCGTCGTTGTAGTATGTTAAGGACACTTCAACACTGACCCAGAGGGGGCCCTCTGAATCCATCCATATACGTATATGGAGGTAGGTACAATGCGAATACTCCCACCTGGGCTGTGTGGAAGAGTAGGCCAACAAAACCCTTCAGAGGCGTTCTATCGAGCTTCCTCTCGTCCATTGCCTTACGCCAAGACATTGCAATGATGCGCCTTTATCCTACACGGCATAATGTTGCAGGATGCAGAGTACACAGTTGTAATAAATCAACCCGCTGGATATAGAGCCGTAGTTAGCGCTGTTATATTATCGCGCCCGTGTGTAGATTTAGCACCGACCAAAAGTTGTCTTGACATACATCGACACATTGGTTGTCACTGTTAAAAATGAGCCTTGTTACCTGTACAAAATACATACACTAAACAATTTAGTATTTCTATTCAGCACGGGCGCAAGTGATGCTTTTCCAATACATTTGTATCTCACTCGTTTTTATCTGTAAGGTGACGAATGGCAACACGGCTGGCGGCACACACAATTTCGAATCCTGCTGGTGCGCACAAGACCACAACGCACACAACACAAAGGCCCCCCGTATAGCCTGAACAGACTCGTGGGGCAAGTGCTGTCCGTGAGCAAAAGGTCAGCACGGCACACGAGGAGGTGGTTGTTGGCCAGCACCATGCTACCTTTGTCTTCCCAAGCGGAGATGTTTACACAATGGCACCAGGTACTCATTTGAGTAACCGAGTTGACCTAGGGGAGGCCCGGGTACAGGTTTCAAATATGTTGCCACTGTTACTGGTTGTGAGTGGGAATCAAACTCGGGGCCGCTGGGTTCGTAGCGCAGTGAGCTAATCACTACACTACCACTCTCCAAATACAATACAAAGATCCCCCGTATAGCCTTAACAGACTGTTGGGGCAAGTGCTATTAGCGAGCAGGCCTAGGAAGGCCGGCACGGCACACGAGAGGGTGGGTGGCCAACACCACGCCCGGCCGCCTTTGTCTTCCCAGTGGCGATGTTTTTACACACCGCACCCAGGTCCTCATTTGAGGCTGAGTCGACCTAAGGGAGACCCAGGATCGGTTCAGATCAAGGCCGTAATTATAATATTGGGGGGACACATCCCCCTCAATGATTGTGGTTATGGTTGTACTTTATTAATCCCTAATCTCAAACACTACATACAATGAATCAAGAAATGCAAAAAAAGGTCAAAACAGAGCAATGTAATACAATACACTATTAGACATTATTGTAATAAATACATAAAAAGTCTATCCCATGTGTTAGTGACATTTTTTTATATTTTAAGCAGGAAATGAGTTTTCAAATTTAGACATTTTTCTGGGTTGGGACCCCCAGACCTCCTAGAAGATCTGGTCCCCCCCAAAATGTTGACTCCATGGCTACGGCCTTGGTTCAGATAATAATTATCACTGGTGTTCGTGGCCGTGAGCGCGGCGCGCTAACCGCTACTACACAACCGCTCCCCCCACACACACGAGCACACACACACACACGAGCACACACACGAGCACACACACACACGCGAGCGCGTGCGCGAGTCTCTTCCAAATTGATCAGCCTTGGTGTCGCGACACACGCAGGCTCAAAGCGGTACCCTGCTTCAGCCCCTTGCTTCAGATTGCGCTCAACTAAACAACATTGACCCCCTTCTCGGGAGTGTCGCGCGCTGCGCCGCCGAGGATCTTGCATTGATTTGTATTTATTTTTATTTATTTTTAGGGAGTCCAGCTGTAGCCTTTGTTCGACGCATGCCAAAGACGTTGCAATCGGCGGAGCGGGCGTCAACGTTTTTTTATTACACGCTTTTATTTAACTCACTCTATCTGTTGTTGTTGTTGTCGTATCCTCAAATCTTGTTAACTCAATTTTAACCCACTTCCCAATGTGCTATCGACTACGAACTTGGTATACTTATGTCATACTGATGACAAGACTATATTCTATCATAAAAAAATCTAAAACATGTATTTTAAAACATTCTTTTACACGCTTTGATAAACTCACTGTCTGTTGTCGTATCCTCAAATCTTGTAACTCAATTTTAACTCACTTCTCAATGTGGTATCGACTGCGAACTTGGTATACTTATGTCATACTGATGACAATACTATATTCTATAATAAAAATTAAACATTATTTTTTATGTTATGTTTCAGCTTGGGTCTAATTGTCCACGCTCAACTGACGTTGGCTGTAAATCACCACGGTCCCGAACGTTATGGCAAGCTTCGAGCCACTTCCTGGAGTAGTGGAGTTCTTCCATTACGAGTCGGGAACTTTTCATTAAAGCGTTAAAAAAATGTATTTTTAAATATTACTTATTATGACAATAGGCTTTAACCTTTCTGGCAATGAAACAGTTGTGTTAAGATGTTCAAACACCAAACGGAAACCTTTTGCAAGGAATCATGTCTGCATTAACCACATATACTTGTGGTGAACATGCAAACAAAAAAACATGCTCTGACAGTATGTGCATCGTCTTTGAAACTGATTGGTCCACACCAGATACAGCTTTCTTTAGAGCCTCGTCTCACACAGTGTTAGACCAGAGGACGCCAAAAGTCGAACAGCACAAAGACAATTCCACGATCAGGACAATGAGAGCTCGGGGTGAGCAGCTACATTATGGGACCTCCTTTGCCAGTATCAAACCTGTTGTATTGCCAGAAACGGTAAAACCTATTGTTGTATTTTGATATCCTGGCAATGGAGGTCCCATGATGTCAACGTTTGTATTGGCTCACTGCTGGAAGACGGTGTACGGCCAACACCCCGCCGATGATGAGACGAACATGCAAATGTTGTGCCGTGAAATGCGTGCGAGCATGCGTGTCGGGGAAAATGAAAAGCTTGTTGGTGGAAGCTCGCTACAAAAGCTGGACAACGAGCTTCTTTCTATTCCTGGCAGTGCACATCGTCGTTTATGCGCGCGTAGCGATTGATGCATCAAAGAAATGCTAAAGCTTTACGATACACCAAACCCCTGCGTGCACGAATGCATTATTTCTGATGTATTCATATTATAAGCAAATGTATACCTTTGACTATCGCAGACGAACGGAATGCACGTGACACAGCAAACAACAGACCATACAAGGCAGACAATACAAACGTGAACGAAATGAATCATGACAATTCATATTAATTGTGGGCATTCACATCTCTAGCTGTCTGGTCACAGTGGAAGAGTAGGCCAAATACCCCATAGAGGGCCTCTCGGGTGGAGGCCCTTTTGCCAGCAGTGGCGTGAGCAAGCAAATGCAAGACTGCACAGTGAGTTATTCAAAGATTAATCCACACAAATTGCAGAGGTGACGTTTTGGGGAAATAGTGGAGGCATAGTCACATTCCTAAACACTGGCGCTGGTAGAACGAAACTAGCACAGTCCTCTCCTCTCCTCTCATCCGAGTACCTGGTGCAAAGTCAACATCGGCACGTGGGTGATAATAAATTAACCCGTAAAAACAAAGTTTTTCACTCTAAATCCTTTATATGCGTGGCGGCTAGAGTCCTCTCGTCCTCTGGCTTGAGATGGCTGCCACCTATGGGTCAGATGATTGTCTGCCAGCATTAAGCAATTGGTAATTAAATATTTAAAACATTTTCCCTAAACAGTGTAAAATTTTGGGAAAAATTTTTCACGAAAATTAATTGTCACGCACAACGAGTCTGTGTGGAAAATGTCAGCTCGAGTGGATCACGGGAAGTGGGTTAAAAAACGACCGAAAGATTTGCACGGTCGTAAGCAAGCAAGCAAGCACGCAAGCGAACTTAATATAAAGGATTTAAAAAGTGCCAGCGCGTGCATTGGTGCTGACACCACCACCACCACCACCGGCGCATCCGATGCAATGCCAATCTCAACGTGTGCTTACGAACAGAGCCTGCCTCGGCGGTTTTGAGTCGATTCATGGGCTGTCTTTAGCGTTGTGCATCTGTTTGATCACCGTTTTGCAGTTAACAAGAACACGACAGAAGCGCAGAGGATGTGAGCAGAGAAGCCATCAAGTTGCGTCACCTTATTGAGGGGATAAATCGAGCAGCGGTTCTTAACATCAAAGCCACATGCTCACACCTCCGCATGGTTGAGTGACAACTCTTTGAGGTCTGAGACACATTCCGACCAGAGCAGGCTATTGACTTAAACCACTCTGGGGTTCCCTTTATAACTGTGCGACGCTATATGTTTAAATATATATAGAAATCTGGCATATGATGTGCTCAAATGTGGCCTTATTGTGAGATAGCTGGAAGGCTTTGTAAATTAAAATCCCATAGTTTTAAGCTAAAAAAAACGCATTATCAACAACACACACACACACACCATGATAGACATTTTAAAATGCATACATGTTTAGTTTAATAGGTTGTTTTGAGCTGAGACAAATGGTCGATGAAGACAATGATGTATTGGCTAGAAATTATAAGACTACTTATTTTGTGGCCAATTACTCCGACTCTTGCAAAACCACTCAGACATCCTGCCTTCTGAAGGCAGGCAACCCCTGACAAGCCACGCCCAGCGTGATGCAGGTGATAATGCTGATGATGTTACCAAGCCCCGCCCATCACCTCTCGTCCAGCGGCATACATGGGAACAAAGGTGAGACTTTTTTTCACAACTATGTTCGTGCTATTCCATTAGTCAGGTATTACATTAATGAAAAGCCCAGTTTTAAAGTTTGTTTTCTTTCTTTCTGAAATTCGAAGATTGGCGTCTGAAATCATAATGAAACACACAGTAAATCCAAATTGTACTGCATTTTAATGCTTACCAACAATGAAATAACCAAACACGAAAAGTCATGCAAATACTAAATGTCCCAACAGTAACGACTAAATGTCAAAACAGCAAATACGAAAAATACCAAAATTCAGGCCGAAAAAAGCTATAAAAACACATTCCGGACTGCAGTTATTTATTTGTGCATATTAAGAATGTATTATTCTAACAAAGTGCATCTAAGATCGAGGGCCCATTTTAACAGATGAAGTCTATAGTCATATTAGAAACATAAAAACAAAGCGCAACGTTCCAACGCTTCACAAGACAATGCCAAATATGATGGGAACTAAAGTTAAGGACTGTGGATCGTGTACTCGGGGACGGAAGGGCATTTTAAACGTTTATTAAAACACGCAACAGCACATCTCAGTGTTAAGTGAACACAAATGCAAACATTTGCACCTTGAGGACATGGAATAAAGATTCAATACGCCACGATCATACAATTTCAGTTGCTAAATGACAGCCACGAAAGAAAATACCTGCTGCCAAAAAAAAAAAAACACTCGAGCAGATTAAACAATCTATAGGAAATAGCCACACGGCTCAAAATTCGCACGGTCACATTTTTAATTGTGGCAACTCGCCCGTGACGAAAACTGATTTTCGCCCCGCGGATGGCTTGTGAAAAAGACAGCAGGGGGAGCGGGGCATGGATATATTATTTTTTCCCAAGTGTAAAACTCAAACGTTAAGTTTCACACACCCGTAGCTGCAAGTAAAACCTGCTGGAAGCTTTCGTTGTCCGGCATCGTGGTGATGGCTCTCAAATTAGAATTCTAAATCCATTCAGTACACACTGCCAAGCAGAAGGGCAGATGATGAGGCTGTGCATTTTCATCCATTGTCATTGTAAGCATCGCTACTGTGTCGGTGTTTTTTTGTAGTTGTTCCATATAGCTCTCCTGTGTATTTTTGGGTTGTTCCGCGTGTTGTTCGGGATGATGTCCGACGGTTCGCTCCCAGAAACGTGGAGCAAAACGTCGGACATCACGCCGGACAACAGGCGGTACAACACGAAACACACCAGAGATACGTTTCATATTTTAGCACTAAATTGTAAAAAAATATACACATATTGTCCCGAAGTAACTGCATGAACAAATGTCGAACTCACCAACCAGACAATTTGCCTGCAACTTTCCCAAAACCCATTGCTCTGACACCCCGGGGTTCATGCAAATTTCCGTCTTTAACAATCATCAGTTGCGTGCCAATTCATCACACAACCTAATTTACATTTAAATGGAGAATACTGGGAATCATAGATATATGGAGCGTGGGCAGGCGGCAACACTGAAGTCAGAGAGCCTCTCTCCGAATGTAAATCCCTTCCATTCTAATGCCTCTGTTCCTTGCCCACAAGACTGTACCAGCCCAGGAGCAAGTCAACAGTAGCACCAGGACCGAGTTGTGTCCTCAACCTACGGAGAGCGGTTCAACTCTGTTGACATAGTCCTTCCTACCCTTTCCTTCAACATCCTACCCTCTTAGGCCAAGCAGCGGTGGTTAGGAAGTGATCTTAAACATACGTTCCTTTTGAAATGAAGTTTATTTAAAATGCCAACGTGTGCTGGTGTAGAATAGTTAACTTCTGTTTTCTATGTTGAAGATCTTTTGCACCATACGTAGCCAACCGTGCTAATCGGAGGTGCAGGGATGTGATTTTCTACCATGTAGATTTAACACTATCACGGCAAGGAGGTCGAAACAAGTGACTTCAATTACATCATACGCGTGTATTACTTCTGCCTTGACCCTGTGTGTCATGACTTGTTCTGGTGGTCTACCCAGCTCTACGCATGCGGTCTGGTGTGAGAAGAGAGCTCAGGGTCACAGTTCTGGTATTAATTGGAAACCAGCATGAGCTGGTGTCAAGGGAGCAAAGACTCCCCCTGACTGGCTGGCTGACAAGCACTGGGCCAGCATAGTTCCCAATGGTCTTGGAAATGAGGCATCAATTATTTACATATTAATATATACATTTACCCAATTAAAGTGGAATTGCTGCTGTGGTGGTAATGGTAGATAGCACACTGGAATATTCAGAGGTCACCAGTTCGATCTCAGGTCATGGTAGGTGAGATAATGGATTTTTTTTTCAAACTCACTAATCTATTTTTCTTTTACCAGGTCAGGCCCACTGAGCTATATTTCTCTTTTTCAGAAGCGACCTGGCCACAAATGATAGCTCAACGAAGTGGCTCATTATGTGGAAATGTATAGCATCCAAACACTTTAAACACGTTTCTAAATGTGGAGGGAAAAATTGCAGGACCCGGAGAAAAATCCAAGCGATCACGGGGAGAGAGACATGTAAACCACAACCTCCTGCATAATAGGCGAGGTAGTTAACATCTCTCCCTCCTCCCCCCCACCTCGTCCAACTCAGCAGTATTAATGGGCACAACAGTCAATCAGCAGGTTGGCGTGTGGTGGGGTAAAGTGTGTATACCAGCACTTCTTCTGAGATGTCTGGCCAGCGTGAAAGAGTAGGCCAGATGTCATGTAGAGGGGCTCTCCAGAGCTACCGCTAGTTTGAGGCCCTTCAGCCAGCAGTGGCTTGAGCAAGCAATTGCAGTGATGCGTCTTTGCCCTTTACCAACTACTTTTGCGGTGCACGGGAGGTGTGCCGTTTGTTTACCACTTTCGAACTTTGTTCAACAAGGACAATGTCCTTGATTTACTCCCACGAAACAAATCATTCATTTCCCAAATCCCGGACGTGGCAATAAATCGGCCTCTGCAAAAATGGAAACGTGATTACACTGTTTATTTTTCTTTGATTTTGTACTCCGATAGTAAAGTCACAAAATCTGAGCATCCCCAAGTGTCCTTGGCCCTTCCCGGTGCAGCATAGATGGTGAGCTTAGGCAGAGGATTGCCCCACAAGACCAGTTAGCCACGCAACGTAAACCGCAGATAATGAACATTTACAAATTAACACTCAAAGGCTGACGCTGCCAAAGATACATTCTCCACCTCCCTACTCCCAATCAAAATAAATTAAATGGGATGCCATTATCTGTTGATTTTGATTAACCATGCTGAGCTGCATCATTTTAAGTCCATTAGAGTTGCACTGCTCGGAATTTGGCTCATGGAGCCTCAGGCTTACTCCGTGTGCTGCCCAATTTGAGGGCTTGATTGCAGAGCAAAGAGCCAGGGTCTTTTGAAGTGGCATCTTGCTCGTGCACCGTTTTATTTTTCCCATCAACAGATACAATAGAATCTAATGCACGTTACATAATTTAAACCTGTGTGGGTGAGGAGAGCTGACACGGGAAGGCTGGAGTGAGCTGTTTCCCTATGCAGCAGAGTTGAGAGCTTCTGAAATGCACTTCTGCAGACAAACATTGATTGTTTCATGTGTTGGGGCAGGCTGGTCATGCATGGAGTGTTGTGGCCTCTGGGTTTGGAACTGTGGGTTTTTGCAAATAAAACACAGCAAGTGCCATTGGCCCTGCAACTATGTAAACCAAGCATTAGGGCGCTACCTGCCCAACACACGCACCGGGCGAAAAAAAAAAACGTACGTTCTTGTTATCTTTATAAATCTAAAAACTTGCACGCACAGATACAGGGACACAGACAGAAACGCACGCATACACACACCTCTCCGTAGGTCCTCATGCAGTAATTCTGTATGCTCAGCGCAGACAGGCGCGGACGTGGTGTGCATTTCAATGCTGCCGAGGACATCGTGCGGGTAACGGAGCGGCAATTAACATGATGGGACAAACAAGCCTGCGGCTAGCAGACGGTCCCCGTACACGAATTGCCTTTGGGTCTCGCTCTATCCCCCATTAGAAATTATTTAGTTTCACCATAGCCTTCTGCCAGGCTCTAAAGTATCTGTACACGATAGCACGGGATCAATGCAGAGGGAAGCATTTGTACACGTTGGTTGCTTTCTATTCCGCTTCGATGAGGGCCTCTAACGAGCGAGCCGGCCACCGGGAAGGGAAACGCTGCACGAGACGCAACGGAGAAACCTCGGAGGCCCACCTCGTCCCCCACTTAGTTCATCTTCCTGTGCAGGAAAAGCCCGGGTGAAACCGTTAATACACTGGTCTGAATATCTTGACATTTAAGGCATGAATCCCTGGCCAGATTGCCTTGCGTACACTTACAAATTTAGATTCATATGGTCTAGCCATTTGTGATGCATTCACGGACGACAGATGTGTCTTGTAACAGTGAGGAGATGAGCATAAATAAAACATAAACAACCAAAACTTGCAAAAAGGGCATGCGGAGGCTGCGGTGGTGGTCTGTGGCACGAGTCGACACTCCCTCCCTTCCTTGCTCACGCAGCCTTCATCTCCGCAGGACACCTTCGTCAACATAGCCCCGGCGCGTTGGGCAGCGCCTGAAGCGATGGTGCCAATGGCCCAGATGCTCGCGCCCGATCACCGCTTGGCGGGGGGCGGCGGCATCAGGGATTCTTCGTCCGCGCTCGGGCGTTTCACGCCGGCGGCATGGTTGGCGTTTGACGAGACTGTCGGTGGTTGCTGGGCTGGCGGTTGCTGCTGCTGCTGCTGCTGGTGATGCTGCTGGTGCTGTTGGTGATGCTGCTGGTGCTGCTGGTGTTGATGGTGGGGTGCAGCGGGTGCGGCAGAAGCGCCGGTTGATTTGTACCGATGCTTGTCAATGTGGTCCAGAAGGATCTCCTTGGTGACGGGAAACTGGATGCTCTCGCACACGCCTAGGAGGGCCAGACAGATTGGGTCACGTACGATGTCTGGGGCACGGTGACATTACCGGCGGCTGCTGTGTCTGCAATTCAGGGCCATCCTCCACAGCCCTCCTGTCGAGTGACTTGGCTCTTTGTAATACGGTATCAGTGGGGCTCCTTCTATGTGTGCTTTTAGTTTAGCCTCCCATGGCATCTTTATTCATAAGACACAAAAGGGAGAAGCCAGCTATGCGCTTACACGCTACTTTCCTTGGGAGCCTCTTCAGCCCTTAACCCTCCCGGCATGCAACCAACTCGCCTGAAGTAAGTCACTTTCGATTTAAAGCTTTCGTGACTGCAGGGATTCATCTTCTTGGTTCTTTCGGTAAAGTCACGTAGAATGGAAATAATAAAAATAATACATAATAAAATAATTCTCACGACGTTTCGGCCACAATGCAGGACGGCTACTTGCATTGTGGCCGAAACGTGAGAATTATTTAATGTTTTATTTTATTTATTTTATTATTTCCATTCTACGTGACCTTACCGAAAGAACCAAGAAGATAAGTCACTTTCCTTCCACAGCTCCAACACGGCCCTTAGATCCGCATAGCTTGGGTCCAAGTCAACGGCACAACTATAAGTCAGAGACGCTTCGCCAATTCAAGCGATGCATCATGCCTGAAGAACAAATCTGGCTCATAGGCTGGGGTTAGAGGAGTGTGACTCTCCGTGCACACGCGAAAATAAGTCAGCATCAGGGACAGTACTGACATGAAACCCCGAGGACTAGCAGCCAAAGAGAGGCACTCGCCCTGCAACCACGCAGGCACAATACCAGCACACTCCAAAATGGCAGGAAATATAATTATTTAAATTCCAGAAGAAACCCCCCCCCCTCCCCACTAAACCACTTTTTCCGCAGACTTGATTTTACAGTCAACCACACTTGTTCCGTATTAATGCGGCATCGTTAATTAAATCTACACGTGTACAGACAGTTAAAGTGCCCATTAACGTTGTCGCCTTTGCCCATTAAGGCCGTCGAAGCAAGTCTGTTTTTCCCCCTAACACGACGTCCATGCAGATAATCTATAACCCAACTCACCTTTAATGCAATGCACCTACAGCACAAGGACTGATCCATTAGGTCTACTGTGTGGCCAGCACATAAAACTGCGAGTGTCACATTTCAGTGACCTAGCACCGCTCATTACAATTTAGTCATCACTTTAAACAGGAGGCCGAGTGCTGTATGGCGCTCAAGAATTAAGTTTGTCTGCTTCGCAAGCTGGGCTAAGAAGCCGAGTTCAAGACCTGGGGCATGGGTGGCTCAGGAGGCTAACGCCGGTGTCAGAATTCAGAGCCCGTTTCTTCGAGGTTCTACGTTCACATTTCGATCTACTTGCACGTGGTGAGCGTTCAGCCATTAGTTCACTAATGAACATTGTGAAAAAGTTACCGGTGCCAGAAGTGCTGTTACACTAATGGCTATGCCTTTACAATGCCTGTCAATAACGGGGTCACATTACCCTGGAATTTCCCATTTCACAAGACAAGTGCTCAATGTATTGCCCAATTCTAGATTTGAAGCTTTCGTGACTGCAAGGAATCATCTTCTTAGGTTTTTTCGGTAAAGTCACGTAGAAAGTAAAATAAATAAATCACTTGATACAGCTAATCTGGCTGTGACGGTCCCACCTGATGACGGAGACTTGTGTTGCCTCCGAAACGTCGTGATTTTTGTTTTTATTTTATTTTACTTTCTACGTGACTTTACCGAAAAAACCTAAGAAGAGTATTGCCCAATGTCTTATATAGCTCAAAACTAGGTATCCCTTATATTTGATAAATACCAGGGTATTCCCTGTGCCGGGGTGAGAGACAAGGGACCGATAGGCAATACCTTGTGATATGTAATAGAATCCAGTAACAAGCCCACCATTGTCACCCAGCACAAAGAGATATGTGCACCTGTTTCAATCATTCTCGGCTCCAAAAGCACACCGATTCTCGATTCTCACAGCTGCCCGTCTGCCGCAGCTGAAGAGTTTCTCAGGAAGACGAAGTGGGAAAGTTGTTTACCGAACCCCCACCCCCCGCCCCCTAAAAACAAAGGAAACCTACAATTTATTTTAAATGACCAGAGTGAAATGAACATTAGGTTTTAGGTGGCGTGGGCTAGGTTGGGTTTGTACAAGCAATCGCTCAGCGAACGTAGCGCCCCACAATCAGCGGTCAATGTGGACACGGTGGCTGCGCTCAAGAGAAATGCAGGAGCAAATGTGGCATGAGGGAGGGGAGCCTCGGGGCCGTGAGGTTGTGCCACATCATGTGGAAACGAGATTGGGTCCGAGAGCGGGCGGCTGGAAGAAGCGTGGCAGCACTCAGCGGAGCGTGCGTCCAGTTATCACGTTCATGTGGCGGATCACATGTGATGGATGGATGAAAGCAAGGGACGGTTCACTGCCGCGGGTGGCAGCAGGAACCCATCGCATTTAAGCGCTTCTGCGGCCGTCTGGAATGCCCTTGCTTCTGATATCAGGAAGCCACTGGAGCTGTGCGCTTTTAAATCATCTAGATTGAAAACTCATTTCGTTAGAACTGCTTCTTGTGTTTAGTTTGTCCTTCCCCCGCACATCCGATTAGCATGGTTGGATACCTTTTTGCGGAAGAAGTTCAACATACACTACATACATACAACAGTGGCTGTTGTTGTACGTATATACGTGAATGTGATTAAATAAAGCGGCCACTTTAGACCAACTCCTGAGGTTTATTCCAATGTAAATAAATACCTTAACTCTTGCCTCCCAAAGTCTTGGTTGAAGCTACCGGATTTTCTTTTGTATAATTTGCTTATTTATTTTTGTTCTGTTTTCCATACCTCCACTTTTCACTTCTCACATACGTGAAGTGTTTTACATTCATGACGAAGTGTGACTGCACACGTGCACATGACGTCATGGTTGTCGCATGAAAGTGACATCACTCTGCGACGTCAATGTGTCTTGCGCGACACCCCTCAGCACGGAGGATGTCACGCACGCTCATGAATATGAATGAAATGGCAGCAATACAAGGAATAATTAATATGATGTACATATTTATTAATATATTCCCCTATGCTGTGAGTCTACTTTAGCTATCGACTTCTGAACAGATTTGCTTAAATTTATTAATTTTTTACTGTAACAAAAAAGTTATCAATATGAATTGTTTAAAGTTGTGAGAGAAAAAGTGTGCGAATTTAATTTGAATCCAAGTTTCACAGTGGAAGGACTTCTGGTTGTGGACACGATGAAGGATCACTGAAAAATACATATACTAAAACTATAACTGTGGATAATCACTGAAGTTAAATTACAATAAGCTAATATCATATGCAGGCTTTCATATGAAGTTCAATGTTTATACCAACATGATCTAACCCAATAAAACTAATTATGAGTCAATACAATACGCTATTGTTAAGTAGGAAAGCCCTACTGCTCCTCAAAAATATTTTTCAAGAGGGCCTTGAATTGCAATATTTTCAGTGAAGTGTCAAAGGAAATTGGTATATCTGGAGAAAACTCAAGCAACACAACAAGATACCGATAAAAATTCCATATAGCTCGAAAAACTAATTGCTTTCATGATATCCACTAACCATCTTGTAGCACTATCAGCTACATCTCATACAATGAAAGCTGTGAGCTCCCGCATGGCCTTGTTTGAAAGTGTAATTGCACGGACAGATTTGCCTTGAAAAAAATGTGTTTAATTGTAAATAACGGTATTATGATAAAGATAACCAAAACACTTCACTTATTAGTCCTGTTCCATGCACCGTTTCTAAAGATTCTTAATTAAAAGTTGGCAAATGCAAAGTTGGGAAAAAGAGTGAGCAAAAGATTAGGCTTAATATATAACCGGTAATATTCTTAAGACAACTCTAATCCTTCATGCTGAAAGTTTCTCCATCTTCTCATGTGCATTACAAGCTTCGCCGAAATTACTATGCACTGATTTAGTTTAACATGACACCTAACAAACCGAGGGTTTTAATACAAAATTAGAGTTTGACAAAAAAGTGTTTTCAATTGAAATTATGACACCCTCAAACCTTGTATTTCTCTTCTAAGCATTCACATTTTAATAGATTGGTGCTGTGCGGTGACAGAGATAGCCTACGATTGGGGCGACTGTGAGATAAGGCCCGGGTGGTGGACAAAGCGAAGAATGGAGCACGATTTACACTGCCAGTAAGACCATGAATTTGCTTCTTACTCAAATAGACAATTAATGTAGGCCTTCTTCTCAAAGAACTGTAACATTGCTCTTATACAGCACATACATATACGGCCGTTTTCATCTATCCGCTGCTGGATGAGGGAAGGGCCTCCCTACACCATGCGAGTCATGGAAGGGCAATTAACCATACTTCACCATCCTGGTCAGCATGGGATAGTTAAAGTGGAGAGTATAGAAACTAAAACTAAACTATTTTTTTTTATTTTATTTTACCAAGTAAGGCCCACTGAGCTATGTAGCTCTTTTTCAGAAGCGACCTGGCCACAAATGATAGCTCAACGTAGTGGCTTATCGTGTGGACATTTATAGCAGCCAAATACTCTAAAAGCATGTTGCGGAGGGAAAAACAGGAAGACCTGGAGAAAAATCCACGTGACCACAGATTTTTCTGCACTGCCCACTTATGTAACCCTGACACCACCTATTACAACCTGGCATGCATGGTGCTTGCCCAGCGAAGCATGATCTAGGTTCAACCCAGGCACATCTGAGTTTAATGCAGTATACATAATTAATAATTAAAAAAAAGATACATACAGTTTCAACGTGTTTTCACCAGGTTATAACATTTGTTTCCATCGGAAAGTCTCACTAAATCTCAAGTCTTTTTTTCAGGAAGCTTCTGCATTGGGATGTGTGGCCAATGCCTTTAATAAGGAGTGTTTGAATGTATTCATGCATGCATGCATGCACACACATGCAAAATTATACGACATCTATTTACTTTAACCTCAAGTGGAACTGAGTCATTAAAACACATTTGCCTCGATGTGACGTGCTGAACGAATTTAATTGTGCATAAGAATCCACCGGGGAGCCAAAAACGTGCCAGGAAATACAAATCAAAAGCACACCAACCTACAGCGAACATCGCCCCAATTACCCTTCAAGCATTACCCTGGCCTTGCAGTCAGCTGCAGAGGGCCATGCGGTGGGGGTTAGGAGCTGATAAACACCTAATGAGTGATACTAATTAGAGTAAACACAACAATATGAAGCTTGGGTAAAGTGGAGATAAAGCGAATTAACGCACTGTCTAGTGTCCCACATGCTCAAAACAGTGGCGGTGTGGCGTCACGTACTCGGGTTATGTATGAATGCTCTTGCTAATGCACGCGTTAGACCCCTTCACACCTACCTCCTGGTGGGAAGGGCAGGCCCGAGTCAGCCCGTTACAGCAGGAGGCGTTGCATACAGGTATTGAGAGTCTCACTGAGAGTGGGTTTTGAACGTGCAGACTAACCTCACTATGCAAATACATCGGTAAAGGATTGTGCAATTGTGTATATGCGCAGCAGCAAATACACGTAGATTGTTACGCAGAGTTGTATTAAAATCAATGCTAGTGAAACATTCAATCCCAGAAGGCCATGTGGCTGATGGTATGTGTACAAATGTACTTGTTTTTTTATGTGGATGGACAGATATGGGATGGAGGCGTGTTTTATCTTTATTTATTTTGTTACTTATATTCTTCACGATGACACTATTGATTATCTTGTAAGTGAGAATGCTTTTAGTAGCGAGTTAGGTATATGGCCAGACACATGCACACAATATGCCGCATACATTGATAACCACACACACCACACACAATATATACCACATCCTCACATAACACACATCACACAAATACACACACACACAGCACAAACACGCAAGACCTCATAGACACTCCACACCCTTACTGAGCACCATACAAACTAGGCATTCTCTGCACAAGATACATGATACAAACCCTACAAGTACCCACACCAATTGTACTATACAAACAACAAGACAAAGATTTCCCATATAGTCTTAACAAACATTTGGGGAAAGTTCTGTTAGCGAGCACCTACGAAGGCAGGCACAGAACACGAGGAGGTAGGTGACCAGCACCATGCCCGCCCGCCTTTGTCTCCCACGTGGCAATGTTTTCACACTGCAACAGATATTCATTTGAGGCCGAGTTTACCTAGGGGAGGCCCAGGACCAGTTCAGATAATTCTCATTGGTGTTGGCCGTGAGCGGGAATCGAACTCGGATCACTGAGCTCATAGCATGACGCGCTAACCACTACACTACCACTCCTCACTCAACATACACTAAATACAAATGTATACTAAACAGTATACCCACACACATACAAAGACATGCCATACAAGATTCACACAAGCAGACAAACCCGTATAGCCTTAACAGACTGTTGAGGCAAGTGCTGTTAGCGAGCACCTATGAAGGCCGGAACGGTACACGAGGGGGTGGGTGGCCAGTACCACGCCCAACCACCTTTGTCTCCCTTGTGGCGATGTTTACACACCACACTAGGTACTCACTTGAGGCCGAATCCACCTAGGGGAGGCCCATTACCGGTTCAAATATCGTCACTGGTGTTGGCCGGGAACGGGAATCGAACTCGGGTCGCCGGGTTCGTAGCGCAATGCGCTAACTGCTACAAAGACAAAGATCCCCCGTATAGCCTTAACAGACTGTATGGGCAAGTGCTGTTAGCGAGCACCTATGAAGGCCGGAACGGTACACGAACGAGGAGGTGGGTGGCCAGCACCACGCCCGACCGCCTTTGTCTCCCCAGTGGCGATGTTTACACACCGCACCAGGTACACATTTAAGGCTGAGTCGACCTAGGGGAGGCCCAGGACCGGTTAAAATATCGTCACTGGTGTTGGCCGGGAACGGGAATCGAACTCGGGTCGCCGGGTTCGTAGCGCAACGCGCTAACCGCTACACTACCGTACACACACACTGTGCATGGTGCTTGTCCACAGATTGGCTGAATATGCACCGCTTAAGTATGCAAAGTATGATCTGTGTTTTGATTTAGTGCGCTGATCTTAAAGGTGCATTGAAAAATGTTGATACTCCGACTGATGCTCCTACTGTTGTGGAGTGACTCATGCAGCCAGCTATGGCTGCAGGGTTTGGTAGTACATGTTGTTTACGTCGTTTATTGTGAAAATTCTGTCAGTTCCTATGACCTGCACTGTTTCATTGCTTTTATGGCTTTATTTTGGTGATTTTCGAAAAGTTTTTTGGTTTGGCCATGTTTGTTTGTTGTAGTACAGAGTTAGACTAATGGCATTAATCTAAGTTGTCTTGTGGTTGTTGTTGTTTGACTTGCATCCCACTGGGATATTTGCACACAGCGTTGGTGTACGGTGTTTTTTTCTGCAATATTTTGCTGTCTTTTCTTGGATTTTCTGTTTGCACATAGTCACTTTAAGATGTTTTCTTGTTCATGTTTTTGTTTTTTGTTTGTTGCGGTTGCACCCGATTCAATAGCCGAATGGCTCACAGGACTATACCTAATAAATTAATTTCGATTTAAAGCTTTCGTGACTGCAGGGATTCATCTTCTTGGTTCTTTTGGTAAAGTCACATAGAAGGGAAGTAATAAAATAAAAAAAATAAAAAAAATAAACATAATAAAATAATTCTCACGACGTTTCGGCCACAACGCAAGCAGCCGTCCTCAGGTGAAAACCAGGTCTGCTGTTTCATTCAGACGTGACTTTACCGAAAGAACCAAGAAGACTAATAAATGAACTTTGAAATGAACTTTGAACTTTGAACTTACCCATGGCGGTGGTGAAGCTGTTTGGGAAGCTCTTGTCAGTGCGCTGCCTCATGAACAGCCACTCGTTGTTGTGGAACTTGCACTCGATGATCTTGTTGTCGTACTGCCGGAGCTCCTTGGTGGCCTGGAGGAATTTCACGCAAGGCGATCGCGGTGACCGAAAACGCAGAAACGTGCAAAAAAAACAACAACGCGGGAATGGATGTCGAAAGGCATTGAGCCTGACAAACCAATCTCGTTTTGTAGCCTCCACCCTGATGGAACAATCACATACGAGAAGGCCCCGTTCATTCATTCACATTCACGCCATTGGCTCCTTTGTGAATAGCAGTCAAATATCTCGCTTTTGTAAACAGACGCTGTGGGGACGACATGAATGATACGTCAACCACATTGCAGCACCTGTCGCAACACCCACACACATAGAGACAAACCTCATATATTCACACTAATAGCAGGAGAATGACCCACTTTTTTGATAGGTGAAGGTGCATTATGCAACAATGCAAAATGCATTTGCATGCAGACAGGCCTAGGGCACGTCGGGACTAACTGATCAAAACTACCACACAACATCAATAACGTGTGTTCTATATTTATTTTTCTTCACAAAACTCAGAATTACGTAAGTTGTGAAGAGCTGAAGTAAGGATCTCTGCCAAAAACCACGTATATAGGTATACATAAGAACAAACACCAACAAACGAGTGATTTATGCAGTGCTCAGTGATAACACTTTCCTGCTTTCGTGCAGAAGACTGCCCCCACTAAGTGGATGATAGCAGAGCCACGCCAATCAACATTAATCAAACTCCGCCCACTGCTGTAAAGATATGCAACTACTGTACTGCAGAAGTGATCAAGTGGATTTCAGATTAACCGGAGCACACATTGTTTTCGCTTAAGCACGTGACTTGCCATAAATATTTCCAACAATATATAACTGTTTTTATCGTATTAATTTTGGCTGAAGGGAAAATCCATGAGTTATTAATTCGTGTAGAAAATCTCAGGCGTGCAGTTAATTTGCCAATCAGATAAACCACGCGCGGTTTATCAAGAGTCTACTCTACTTGGCATAATGGTGTCAGGCGTTAGAATACCTTCATCTGTGCAAATGGAGTGTCCTTTTGGCCCACATACAAGAGCCCCATGGTCTTCGTCAGCAAGCTTAACACACGCACACACACACATGCAAAGACAAAATATTGACAAGTTAACCTCACAGAATGTTGGGACAAGTGCTGTCCGTGAGCACCCATGAAGGCCAACATGGCGCACAAAAGGGTAATGTCGCAAACACGACATGCTCACAGCGGTAATGTTTACATAACACACTGGCACTGGGTACTCAATTAAGGCTAAGCTAACCTAGGGGAGGTGCAGCAGCAGTTTAGCAGTCACTGATGATAGCCATGGCTGTGAATCTTAGTCAGATGTCCGGCTTGTTGCGTAGTGTGCAAACCAATACATCACCGTTCCCAGAACACACATTGGCTCAACACCCATCCTCACTGTTGCCAGCCCATGTCTCACACATAACTGATTGTGCAACATGATTCATGTGCATACAACATCGACGCATATTTAACTGATGTCCTGTATGCACACAACTCAATGGCCACAAAATCACAACGAGGAGAGACACAAGTAATCCATAAGAAGCATACTAGACTGACATTGTGATTTATACTGTTTACATCCTTGTAATTCAACGACCAAGGAACTGCATGTTATCTAGGTGTAGGTCTGCTTTACCACACTCTTGTAGAAATGAAAGAAAATCTCACGAGCTCATCGGTCTTTGGACCTCCTGGACCTGTTTTCCAAAAGTATCTGTTTCAGTTTGTCTGATTCAGCAAACTTTACTTAAAAACACTGGCCCAAGAAGGCCGATGGAACTGAAATGTTACTTTATTTTTATATGGTGACAAACTCTTGTCTATTTACTACCTTCTTTTATAATATACACAGAAGTTTATTTGGAATCTGCCAGTTCTTGATTGAATGCATATTGGCAAGGTAGCACTGCACGCAAAGTGTTCGCCCCTTATGGGACAATTTATTTTCTTTATGTTCTTTACCTTCCACTTTCTGTTAAATTAAAGCTTTCCACAGGATGCCCAGATGCTGCCATGGCATAATGATGGGCACATTGGACTTGCAATTTCGGGGCCAGCAGATGCAACCATGATCAAGTTTTCCTACACCGTCCCCCACAACGCTTCTGTCCGCCCAGCAGAATTAATGGGTGCACCGTGAGTCGATTGGCAGGTCGCGTATGGTGGGGAAAAAAGTTAAGTTACTCCAACCGCTTTCAAGACATCCGGCTAACGTGGAAGAGTAGGCCAAACACCTTCGACAAGGCGCTCTCTTGAACATCCTCTTTGTGGACGCCCATTCTGCCTGAGTAAAACATTTGAGGGCTGCACTTTTACCTTAATCTTTTAAGCTTTCGATTGACCCCACTCACCCCTCGCCGCCGATCTTGCTGATTTTGAGGCGGAAATCCACCGAGTTCTGGCTTGGAGGCTTCCACTTAAGCATGTCCGAGCAGCGTCCGGGCACGTACACCTGCAAAGATAAAGAACCCCCATATAGATGAAACAAACTCTTGGGGCAAGTGCTTTTAGTGCTGTACGTGTACAAGGCCGGCACAGTACACGAGGGGGTGGGTGGCCAGCACCATGCCAGGCCACCTTTGCCTGTATATTTGGAGTTTGCAGGTCTCTCTCAACGTGGCCGCATGGATTTTCTCCAGGTCCTTGGGTTTTTCCCTCCACATTTAGAAACATGCGCTTAGAACATTTGGCTGCTATACATTTCCACTTGATAAGCTACTTCGTTGAGCCATCATTTGTGGCCTTGTCGCTTCTAAAAAAGAGTTACATAGCTCAGTGGGCCTTATCTAGTAAAATTAAAATAGTTTCATTTACTTTCTCCCTAGTGGCTATGTTTACACATCGCACTAGATACTCATTTGAGGATGAGTCGACCTAGGGGAGGCACAGGATCGGTTCAGAAAATCGTCACTGCTGTTGGCAATTAGTGGGAATCGAACTCAGGTCGACGGATTGTAACACAGCGTGCTAACTGCAGCGCCACGTAAACCTACGCACACAGACACACACACACGTGCGGAACAGTGTATGGTAATTCACAAACTATGCCATTCATTGTTCACGCCATAAGCTACAGCATGGGGCGTCACGTGCACCATTTGAATACATGATACATTGGAGGTGGCTGGGTGGCTCGGAGGTCAGAGTGGTGAATTGGCACCACTAAGATCCTGTGTGCGAATCTGGGTTTCAGCTGTCTATGATTAAACTTGTTTTTAAATCCTTTATATTAAAAGTTCACTTGCTTGCTTGCTTGCGCGCTTACGACCGTGCAAATCTTTCGGTCGTTTTTAAACCCACTTCCCGTGATCCAATCGAGCTGACATTTTGCACACAGACTCGTTGTGCGTGACAATTTCTTTTCGTGAAAATTTTTTCCAAAAGTTTACACTTTTTAGGTAAAAAAAAATTAGATTTAATTACCAATTGCTTAATGGTGGCAGGCAATCATCTGACCCATAGGTGGCAGCCATCTCAAGCCAGAGGACGAGAGGACTCTAGCCGCCCATTTCAAAGACCAATGTGGGCTGGGTTGTGGCCTATTGAACACGCATATAAAGGATTTATAGTGAAAAACTTTGTTTTTACGGGTTAATTTTTTTATTCAAGGGTAGTGAGTTAATGGTTTTAATGGTAAGCCACCAATGAATGTATACAATACATTACATTAAATCTGGTTATGCACTTCAATTGGCTAAAATCCAGCTCTGAGAATTAAAATGTTGGTTTGTCATACGATGAACATAACTCTCAGACGGCAGAGTCGGCAGGAAAATGCTGCCCCATACTTTATTGGCTGGGTCTTGAAGGCATCTCAAGAAGTAGCTCTGTGAAATCCGATTACGTGGACCATCCCAGAACATTAAGCATTGTACTGCTTCTGTGAGAGATCTGAATGGATTTTTCATCTCGTGACATGATGCTGATTGAGAAATCTGGATTAATTGTGGGGAAAACAACATTTTTTTTCGCTAAAATGGCATTATTTTACTGTCCTATATTGACCCCACTTAGTAAAAAAATACAAGACCACGGCAAACTGGGAGGTCACGTGCATGTGCCGGGTCGTAGGAATGTCACAAATCAATGAATTGTCATGATCTCATTCATAGATTTGTTCCCACCATGGTTCAATGTAAAACGCATAGTGGTATGAATCTACAGAATCTATACAGCTGCAGCAAACTAACCATGTATGCATCTGAAATAACGGATGCTTACATGCATCATGTGATTTAGGTACCATCGAATTAAGAACATATTTGAATTGAATAAGTGTCGTCGACAATTTCTAAAGTGAAAAATGTAAGCATCGCTCCTCTTTGATGCCACGTTAAGTAAATATGATTTAGCATAATACGTTAGGCTCTTTTATGTTACATTACTCAAGAGAAAACTCCCTTGTCGCAGTAAACTTGTGTCATCAGATAGTCTACGAAGATTCATTCCAAGTGCTAGGGAATAAGCGTGGATTCCAAGAGAGAAGGAAAAATTTAATAAGTGCACATATTTACATTTGAATGTCAGCCGACAGCTGTGCGTGGAATCTTTCCGGACATCTGAAAAGGTCTGACTGCTAAAAAGGTGCCTTGTCATTATCATTTCAGCACTTCCTCCCCCGACCGTAATTAACGTCCGTTTGGGTAACTGAAGCTGCAACAGATTCTCTCTTGATCCTCTTGACATTAAAATCGGGATCATGCCAGGGAAGTGGGTTCTTCTGCGGCTTTCTCTGAAAGCCAGCACACACGAGGCCATTTGGGTCCAGGGCTCACCAACACTCCCGGGGAATCCGGCTGCGGCGCCCACGACTCAGAGCAACGGTTAAGCTCTCCCAAGTGCTTTCGGGTCGTGCCGCATGTTTGATCGGCACGACGTCCGACGTTTCGCGCCTACGCGCTTCGGGGGGGGGGGGGGGGCGCTCCTTTAGGAACTGAAGCGTATTCTGAAGAAACTCCCCGCACGTGGAGTGCAACGTCGGACGCCGTGCTGAACAGGCGGTAGGTACAACCCCCGGAAAACACAGCGGAGCTAACACAGCGCAACCGAGAAGACCTACGCAGTAGATCTCCACGGTCGTTACGCAGGACCCAGCTTTGCCGGGCACGCTGCGCTTCACCGCATCTCCCACGGGCAGCACTGCCATCACCCCAAACCCCCGGCAGCACAACGATATTTCACGAACAACCCACCGCCGAACGGGCCAAGGGTTATGAGCACTTGGTTAGAGAGGATGAGAACCCCTTTGCATCGAATGGCAGGGAAACAGAAGGCCACTTAGCAACCCACCTGGGTATGAAGTGATGCATGCACTCTCTAATACGGCTTCCGAATGTACTCTGAGCTTGCCGATGATATCTGAACATCTTCTTGGTTCTTTCGGTAAAGTCACGTAGAATGGAAATAATAAAATAATACAATAATTCTCACGACGTTTCGACCACAACACAAGCAGCCGTCCTCAGGTGAAGAACAGGTCTGTCGATTATTTTAATTACTTCCCTTCTACGTGACTTTACCGAAAGAACCAAGAAGATGAATCCCTGCAGTCACGAAAGCTTTAAATCGAAAGATATCTGAACAGTGGACGCAGGCAGGGGTTTGCATGCTGAACCACACTGATTTGATCATAACAGGTGCCAAGTGCTTACGGGGCACGCAGCTTTCTTTGGCGACCCCTTGACAGGGTTTGTGTTGAGTATGTAAGCTCTCCTACTGCACACAATGAGAAATCAACTGCACGTCAAATCCCACCACATAAGGTCCAAACAAGAAAAGGTTTTGTTCCCCATTTCCTATCAAAGTATTTTATTTTATAACTAGCTCAGCTTTATATTGCACTATTTAATGAAATATAATGTATTACAGTGCACTCTGTTTTATAATGATCACGACTTACAAAGAGCAGCTGTGCAAAAGTATTGCTTATTAAAGGACAATTTCATCCCGATTGATTTTAAGGCTTTTTCCAGACAGATCTGCTGCATACAGTGGAAATCCCATTTATTGATTTGCCCTTCCATAAATACAAGAAATTGGACATAACTATTCCTGTTCAGATCGCTAAATGGAGAACAGCTTATCAGAATCGACAAATGCATTAGAAATCCTTGTAGGCACCAAATTATGAATGCAATTTTTTTTACATTTACGTTTATAAACAACGAAGAGTACATTTTATGGAAAACATTACAAAGTTGGTTTTACTCGTACCTCAAATTAGCACGGTTTCATAATTTCCTACCGAGGATTTTTTTGTGTGTTTCCACTGCATTTGGCGATTGACTGTGTTTAATGATGCTCTGCAGTGGCCCGCTGGCTCTCGCCCTTACGGCGCTACACTTTCATGAGCGGGCCGAGGCACCGCGCCGCGTTTATTAAACATTAAAGCAAAAATTCTAACCACTCGCGGGAGGGCGCAGAGACAGCATACATTTTGAATGAGCGGTGATATTTAATCAGCCGTACTCCATCAACTGGAAATGGAGTTGGGGAGTGGGCGGAAAAAAAAAACAGAAGTTCCTTCAGTCTTCTTTAAGCAACCTTCACGTTCAAACCCAACGCACGTGCGTGGCCGAGCATCAGTGGCCCCCACGCTGCTTTGGCAGCGTCATGAGCTAAAGATTTGAAGTGTGCCCGAGAATTGTGAACCGTTCACCAAATTTACACCAGAAAAAAATTGCCGATTCGAGTGATGGACTCTTGTATTGCACGATATACTTAAAATATAACAATGAATGAAATAATTTACAACTCTTTGTCACTACTGATGAATGAAAGCCTAACCGTGCCAATCGGTCACATGCGGTTGTTTAATTATGTTTGGTAATGCAGAGACATCAACAGGATTTTGCCAAAGAAAGTGATAAAAATGGACATTCGCCAATGCATGAATCAGAATATGTCTTATGCGTACGGGCTCTAGCAACCATACTTGCTGGGAATTAGAGGACAAAGTTACGCGGTCGCACTCTTTGTAACGTAAAAAGTGGAGCAGTGAAAGTCATAACTTGTAAAAACTACACATATCTGCAGTATAAAGTAAATCGCATTTGTGATGCACATAAGCACTTCTCCTCGCCACGTTTCTCTCGCGATAAACTCTTTACACGAGCCATAAAAATCGAGTGCTTGTGGGCACACGCTGTAATAACAGCGTCTCTATTAAGAGGAACACGATCAGGTGTATTCCGAATGTGTCATAGCGATGATGAGATGGACGATATGGATATTTAAATATCCATTGAATGCCCCAGTGACAACTTATTACATGGCACCTACATTGTTCAACAGACTACGCACGTCGACAGTAATGTGCCTTTAAAGTTGTCTGCATTCATCTAATTAGGGGGACATTAAAAAAAAAGAATCCGGCTCCAGTTAACACAGCCTGGTTTAATTGGAAACCACACGTGTAATAAAGTGTTCATTGCATGGGGATCACCAAAAAAATTGGTATCCCATCCTCATCAAGTCGTGCTCAGCCTCTGTCTCTACGCCTACTTGCCTCCGAGCATTGCTCTGGCATTTAAAAGGCGATCTTTCCACACACACCCTATACCAGGTGATGGTGGCAGTTGGCAGGCACCTCCGATTAGCACGGTTGGCTACGTACGTTGCGAAAGAAGTTCAACACATGTACAATACAAGCAGCGCTGACCTGACAGATAACGAGGATGATGATGAAGATGATGATGATGAAGATGACAACAACGTCCATATTTTGATTGATATTTGATGAACACCCTTTGCAGGGCACATACAAGGTGTGCATCTAGTGTGGATGAAATGGCCGATGGAAGTGACCTAAAAAGTAGCTCTGTGCTGTCATTTTCCAGGGCTCGCCTCTGGCACACAGTCGCGCGTACTACTAAATTTGTTCATCTCTTTGGATGATTCTGATGGCATAATTTTAAAATAATTGAATATGATAATGATGAAGTTAGAAATGATAAAAACAATGACCCGTGAATTATTTCACTGGCATATGTTGCCAGCTACAGGGAATGCTCGTTGGAAGGCTTAAGAACATTCTACCACTGTCATCACAATCACCGTTGTTAATTACGTCTCAATGCACAGCACCATTTAACTACTAATGAGAGCACGGGTAGCATATGAACCATGCAAGGCTCACAATGCTCAGTCAAGTCCAAGGCGATAATTAAAAATGGATTTAGGAAAAAATAATGAAGACACCAGCATTCACTTCATTTTGCTCGGATTGGTCAAAAGTGATTTACACAGACATTAAAATTAAAACCGTCACTGCATGTAGTCGTTAATCAATCCATTCAGGCATGAGGACATCACTACACCATGTGGGGCATGGGGGTTATTGAACAATACTTCACAATACTGATTTGTGCGGGTTGGTGAAGGCAGCTTGGCTTCTGGTCGCTACAGGACGTGTCTGTTGTTCCCAACAACGTAACAGTCAATTCAAGATTTACCCTAAACGTGTGCTAGCCTGTGACCTTCACTCAATCTAAAAAAATGCTGTAAAGAGTAAAGTGGGTCCGTTATCATGCAACTCAACTGGCCTTGTGTTCAATTAAATTATAAAACCCAAGAGCAATTAAATTGGTACTTTAAATAACGATCCAATTATAATAATCATTTTCTATTCATAGATAAAATGTGTCTAACTCCAATGGAACATTGCAACAGATAACAATATACGCATAGTATGCACTTTAAAATGCAGTGTGCACACAAAGACGGTGACAAAGATCTCCCTTGTGCCTCTCACAGACTATTTGGGCAAATGGTGTTATCTGTTGGGACATGGCATACAAGGGGGTGGGGTGTCGGTAGCACCATGCTTAGCCGTCTTTACATGCCCAGTGCAGGTTTTTTTCACAATGCACCAGAACTTGTTTAAGGCTGAGTCGACCTAAGGAGAGAGACCGTGGACCGGTCTAGATAACGCTTGGCACTGATTTTAGCCGTGGCCCAGAAATCTAATTTAGGCCCCCCCATGTTCGAAGTACAATACAAGCGCACACGGTGGGCAGAGCACACAAAGACAAAGATCCCACATACAGCCTTAACAGACTGTTGGGGCAAGTGCTGTTAGCGAGCACCTTTCAAGGCCGGCACGGCACACGACGAGGTGGGTGGCGAACACCATGCCCGGCCGCCTTTGTCTCACCAGTAGTGATGTTTGCACACCACACCAGGTATTCAATTATGGCTGAATCGATCTAGGGGGAGCTCCAGAACCGATTCATATCATCGTCACTGGTGTTGACCGTGAGTGGAAACCAAACTTGGGTCGTCGAGTTCGTAGCGCAGCGTGCTAACCACTACACTACCGCTCGCTACACACACATTCATAGACACACATGCATGCACAGACTCAAACGAGTTTCGGCAAACTTAGAAACGCACAAAATAAACCACTCGCACGTGTATAGAATGTTTCTACGGCTCTTTGCGGAGATGTAAAGTTATTAAGTGGCGAGTTAAAAATTGTTCAATGTCATCTGGAATTAAACGGTCAATGGAGCGAAGATCATTTGTGTACACGCACCGCAGGCTCTGCCCGAGAGCGATTCATGATGACTGCTGCTCATTATCATGTCAAGCAGCAAATGTTGGTTTAAATCGCAGTGAGTACTTTCAAATGTACAAATTACCTTAACATTTAAAATTACAATTTCAATTCAAATCACTTCGACAATACAATTAAGAGTTTTTATTAGCTGGCTTAGGATGTTGGACATGCGGAGTTTACAGCAGGAGGTGTGGGCAGTGATGCTAACTGGAATAGCGCTGCAACATAGACATCCTATGCACTCACGGGCATGCAGAGATGGTCGGTGTGCAACGTGGGGGGTGTGCAACGTGGGGGGGTGTGCTGTGTGTGTGCCCTGGACTCCAGCAGAACTTTACTTGTCACCAAATACATGATGCGTGTAAGCATGTGTAGATTCAAAACAGACAAGCGGCAAATCACCCCAACCCCCCCCCCCCCCTTCATTCAATGATTTGTCACGAGGCAATGTTGTGATTTAATTGAATACTCTTCTTCGTATTGGTTTTATCGTCTCATTTCGAGCTAGGCAACACGATTAAGTGATCAGTTACTCTATTATCGGTGTCATTACTTGTCTAATCGGGAAAACATGAACACAGTTTAGAAACAGTCTCGCCTCTTGTTCTCACGCGTGACGCTAGACAGGAGGATACGAGTGGTGCTTGGTGACATAATCGGCATCGTCTGAAGGTTGTGGCTGATAGGGGTTTCCCACCTTCAAGGCAGGTTGTCTAGGTGGCCGCCATTTTTAAATGGGCCCGAGTAATCGACCACAGAAAAAAACAGCCGATTATGAATTTAGACGATTAATCAACTCAATTGACTAATTGCCCCAGTGCTCGTCTCATTTGAGTTGTTTCTAATTTGTTATCTCATTTGGACAAGCTTGTTTGGTCCCAAAGACTAAATGCGGTATTGGAATGTAGTTCGCATGAGTAATGAATAATTTAACACACAAACTTTAATAATTTTTTGTTAATTCACTTTCATCAAAGAACAGTTGCATTCCAAGTGCAATGTGTGTGGTGCGTGCATTTTTGCACGAGGGACTCACATCGATGGGCCTTGTGCCGGCCGGCTGGAAGATGAGTCCATCTACCTCATGGCTCACTTGCTGCACAAACTTCCCCTCCAGCAGCTGCCAACAGAGAGGTACACACATCACACGGGCACCACACACGCACCACATAAGCCCCGTGCGCACACGCACTTCCACAGCAGGTGCTGCTGACTCAGTGCTGCCTTCATGGTGTTATCAGCCAATTAATTAGTCAGTTTAACACGTAGGCTTTCACGAACAATATAATCCAAAATACAGGGTTTTTTTGGGGCTAGATCGCGTAACAGGAGGATTTTTCCACAAATCTGGCTGTCGCCTTAAGAAGCTAGTTGTAATTACTGGCGAAAAGTCGTACTCAGATTGTAAATGTTGTGGCTTTGCTCTCCAACACACCGGTGTGCAGTACTTGTAACAAATTGTCACATTCTGTTTACATGATAAACCTTACAAATTGGCTGTGTCGGGTGGTGGAGGGTTTAATGACACATTTATATATTTAGGCAATCTCACCCAAAAAAACTGTATTATGGATTAATTAATTAGCGTTTACAAAATAAAGGTTGTGGATTCACTCTTCAACACACCGGTAGGCTAAAGTAGTGAACTATTTGTCTTTTGTCAACGTGACACATTTTTTACGGATTGGCCGTGTCGGGTGGTGGAGGGTTGCGACACATTTATAAATGACGCGATCTCACCCAAAAACCATTATTATGAATAATATTGGTCGTGAAAGCCTACGTGTTAAACCAGTGTTTACATGTTGGAACAGGAGCACCTGGAAAAAAAACCACGTGTGCGATGGGGAAACTCTCTCCTATACAAATGAAACAGATGGAATCTCCAAAACGCTATACCGTCTTCTGGCATGCCAGGGGGCATGGCATGCCAGAAGACGAGGCTCACAATGCTCAGTCAAGTCCCAGGCGACAATTAAAAATGGATTTAGGAAAAAATAATGAAGACACCAGCATTTACTTCATTTTGCTCGGTCCACCAATGGAAGGGGACTTTCACAACATTTGTGTGAGCCATCAAATCCTCACCGCCAGTGCTGGATAACAATTGTGCGCCACAACCGCCCAGCGAATTATGTATTGAATGTCAGCCTTGCTACTGGCTATTCTCGGCTGTGTTGAACCTCGAGTGATTTTTTTTTTTGACAATAAAGCCACACTATGGCATGCTTTCAAAGCCTGTATTTTAAGGGAGCCGTCATTTTCGTACTAGCGGTCATAGAATAGGTAAATGTTTTAATGAAGGACAAACACACGTACAAAACAGACACGTACACATTAAGCATGCGTTTTGAAATATACAAAGTATCCTCCGACAGATCATATGTACAGATATACTATTTCCCGGGCATAGCAATAATTGGCTCCATTAAAAACTGGAATTGTTTACGTTGGCAAACATTTTAGCTTTAACGATCGAGATGCTAAGCCAGAAGCGGGGTTACACTTCCTGCCAGAAATGGATCCACTAAGCCAGCTGTGACCAAGAGTAATTGGCTCTAATGTGCAATTCCAATTTTGGTAACAAACTGTGCGCTTTAAAAATGGGTTTCAAAATAAAAACCTTCAAATAGACGACAATCTTACCACCACCAATGCCCACACAACTAAAGGCCCTTAGCCGCTTACATAAATGCATGGGTATCATAAATATAATTTATAAAAATTTTCTTTAGACCATCAGCCAACTAATATAGCTAGCATTTATGCTCCATGTGCTACAGAAACCAACGCTGAAAAAATTTAACAAAGGAACCAGTTATCATGTGTATATGATTTCCTTCAAAATTAGATTTTACTATTTACATTTCCTGCTACATATCTATCTCACCACCAGCTCGGGAAAGGTAGTCAGAAGTGATATCGTGAATTTCAAAGCGCAGTCATACCCGCGTATTTATGGACCCTTTGATAACCTATGACACAATTCAAGACCTGCCAGTTGGAAATACAAGGACTCTCAGCCTGTGCACACCAGGGCACCCTTTAAAATTCAGAGCTCGCGTTCTGCACACAAATGAACGTGGCACAAGCGCTAAACTAATGCCACATATATCCAGCCAAGTGCATTACAATATCCATCTACAGAAATCCTCGAGGCAAACAGTCTCAGGAATATGCCTCTGTGGAGCCGCACGATATTCATTCACATGCTCCTATTATTGAATTTTATATTTTTTCCCCTTTACCAGCCCTGTTGAGCTGCAACCAATATCTTCGCGGCATTGAAGTGGTAACCGAGACTTAAGTCATCTCGGCAGGGCTACCTGGGCCTAAAGCCGAGCCACCGGCATCAAAGCCCAGCAGCCCAGACTAGACCATCAACCGTCTTGAGGTTGCAAAATCCAGTTGTTTTTTTTAAGGCTCTGCAACAGCAGATGATAACTGGAATGTGATCACCATAGAACACGTTTCCGCATTACATGCATTTGTCACAAAACGAAATTGGTAGAAAGAGAAGTAGCACCGTGGTTAACGCACTATGCTATGAAACCAGAATCCGAGTTAGATTTCCGGCCATAGATAACTTGAACAGCAAGTAATATCCCAACCGATTCCAAGCACCATCCTCCCCCTCCCCTTTATAAAATTGCACTGACCAATGTGGTGAAGAATGGTCAAACAACCCCCATGACTGACACAGTGTGGACAAGTGTTCATCTTGCCGTGGACTAACAAAGGCCTGTAATTATTGACGTTTTTATCAATCGTAACATTGGTCTACAGCCAAAATGCTTCCGATATAAATGTAGTCCAAATTTACTCATTCTGGGTCACTGAGAATGAAAATGATGCTTAAAATTATGGATTGGCTCTAGTTTTCAAGATATGCTACTCGGTGGGAAGGGATCCCAATTTAAGCCAAAAATGACTAAATACATCTTTGACTGGATCTACGAATAAATCTATGACTGGGTTTGGACAGTACTTGCTTTTTGAGTACCTCCGTGGAAAATTTCCAAGGTTAAGTGAAGCTAAGATAAAGGAAGGTGTCTTTGTGGGTCCTCAGATTCGTGAACTTCTTCGAGATGATGCATTTGACAGTGCACTGCGTGGCAAGGAAAAGACGGCATGGAAAGCCTTCCACAGTTAGTGGCAACACATTTTCTCGGAAACAACAAGGCAGACAACTACGGGGAGTTGGTGGAAAACCTCCTCAAGGCATACAAAAGCCTTGGGGTTGCAACATGTCACTAAAGATAAAAAAAATTGCAATCTCATCTAGATTTTTTTTCACCGAACTACGGAGCAGCGAGCGACGAGCATGGCGAGCGATTTCACCAGGACATTGCAACAGTGGAGAAACACTATCAGGGCAAATGCAAGAGACAAGCCAAGAAGCACCGAGTGGACACTGAATAGGAACTAAACTATGTACTTACAAATTTTGACTTACAGCTTTCGTGACTGCAGGAATTCATACTCTTTTGGAAAAGTTACGTAGATATTATTTTATTATTTTTCTATCTACGTGACTTTACCAAAATACCCAAAGAGTATGCACTTATATATACATAGTAGTTTTTTGCCTTTTGTTTCATAATACATTTTATTTATATAACCCTTTTGCTGATTTTTAAAGTGTTACATAAACAGGATAGGTGACATGTTATCATGTAAAGCAACCATAAACACATTAAAAAACCCAGGTTAACAATTTATGAGTAAAACTCTACAATCTACACAATATACAGAGACGTAAAATGTAATAACTTAAATATCTTGGGGACAGTAGTCAATCAGTTGTTTGAATTGTCATATTTGAATTCAGCACACCAAAATCCATAATAAACAGCACCTTTCATCTCTGAAGCAGACGTCAAAAAAATTGTAGACCAGTGTTATTGGTGTCACTGAATTGATCGAATTCAGGTGGTACCAATTTTTACCTTGGCCATGGTACACTCCTCGCTCCCTGACCAATGCACGCAGTGGCCAGGAGGCTACACACGTCTGCTGTACTGCATCTTCCAACCCACGGCTGCAAGGCATTTGACTCTACACACAGCGGCAGCAACAGCGTCGCGAACAACTGCCTTTAGATCGTAGCAGAGGCCGCTAAGTGCATGGACAGAATAACGACACTATTACATTTGGTGACTCTTGGGATAAACGGAAGCATTTCACAAATCAGTGCCAACAAAGCCACGGAGTAATAAGTGTTAAGTCATTTCACATTATGGTCTACATTTGTATTCTCATAACGACCCGGTGTTGAAATCCAGCCCATTTGTTTGTGGCTTTAAATTAAGACTATTTGGATATTTCCCCTTTGCAAAGAGGCTAGTGGGGAGACATTTGTTAATTTTCGAAATGTACCCTGCGTAAGGAAATTTCACCAAATTATGCTTTTACATTTACGATCAACCATCACTGTATCTCTACAAGTCACGTTGTGGTAATGGGAAACTATGCAAATATACTTACGTTTGTTTTATAGCATGCTGATGGGGTTTTTTTTTCTTTAGGCTCATGGCTAAGCATCAACACCAACATGCATTTCATTGCAGCACGTGTGATGCCTCCACGAAATGTAATTTTGTAAATTTATTCATTGAAAGCCAGAATGAAAATATATAAGAATGTTGTTTATCTTCCCTTTTAGTGATGTTTAAGAATGTTGTTAAAGTACCAATTATGTGTAATATTCCTGTCAGACTTTATTATTATTTCTACTTTGAGCCACTGATAAGACAACACGAATTTGAAACAATGCTCTTTCAATAGAATTCCATAAATAAATATGCTGCTACTGTCACAACAGATTTATGTCTAGCTCTCCACGTTCTAATTTAGAAACATGCATTTAGAGTATTTGACTGCTAGAAATTTCCACATGAGCCACTTCATTTGTGGCCAGGCCGCTTCTGAAAAAGAGATATGTAGCTGAGCTGGCCTGACCTGGTAAAATAAAAAATAGAAAAGAGTAAAATAAAACTGACGACGAAAGTGGTGCAATCCACAATCTTAAAAAAACTAAACTGCATTGCCCTACATATGAATTCAAAATAAACTTACCTCAATACCAAATGCAATCAATCATTTCAATAGCTTGACCTCGTGGTGCATGTTATTAATCGAGCACTTTGCATGCAAGGCATGGTGGATCACACTAATGTATGAAACACCCAAACACGCTTGGCTGCGAGGTGGCCAGATGACACTCCCAGCATTCCCTCGCTATTCGCGACGGATACGTTCCGCAGATGCGCGTGATTCGCAAATTTCGCGGATACGAATATCATACAGCGCAACATCTACAGGTGCTTCTAAAGCTTTGAGAAGTTCTCTCTCTCTCTCTCTTTCTCATCTATTTATCTCATTATTTTCTCCATCGTCACTTTATCTCGCCACTTTCTCGCATCACATTCTCTCTCATCGCCTTCTCTCTCTCTCTCTCGATGCAGCATGTCGAGCTACAGATGCAATTTGTGGACAGCCAAAATTGCAGATAGGAAGTTTGTGAATCACGAGGAAATGCTGTACAGCAAATGGGTTGTGAACCCATCTGTGCACAGCTTAAACATTATCCCCTCAAATACATGGGGTTTCTCCAGGTACTCCTTTATCTTTTTACACGTAAAATACAAAATAAAAATAAACACAACTGGCGAAACATCCCCAACAGCGTTATTATTATTGGATATGTGAATATTTACAGCCCTTTGTCAGCACACTGCTGGATGGTGGCATCCCTAGGCCTTGCTGGTTAGTGTATGTTGGTGAAAATGGGTGGCCAGGAAGCATATATGTGGGAGCACACAAGTACAGTCCAACAATTAATTTAGTTGCACTTCCCCTGTGCTGTCCACCACATATCCCCGCTGACTATAACACCCGTTGTGCATGATGGTTGCTATTCAGGCTCAGCCCTGCTTAGCCTCTGAGGTCTTTGTTCATAGGCATGATCATTATTCCATTCAATTATTTCCACACAGAAATAGATTGAGTCTCATTTGCTACCTGGCAAACAAGGATTTTGCTCACTCTGGATCCAAACTGTGAAGTTAAATAGTGTGCTGTGATCCCGGGACACGCAGATTGTCAAACAGTGGAGAAGGACTGTGATTCATCTTCTTGGTTCTTTCGGTAAAGTCACGTAGAATGGAAATAATAAAATAATAATAAAAACATAATAAAATTATTCTCACGACGTTTCGGCCACAACGCAAGCAGCCGTCCTCAGGTGAAGAACAGGTCTGTCGAGAAGAATTCATTCAGACTCTGTCTTCTCGACAGACCTGTTCAGACTCTGTCTTCTCGACAGACCTGTTCTTCACCTGAGGACGGCTGCTTGCGTTGTGGCCGAAACGTCGTGAGAATTATTTTATTATGTTTTATTTTTATTATTTTATTATTTCCATTCTACGTGACTTTACCGAAAGAACCAAGAAGATGAATCCCTGCAGTCACGAAAGCTTTAAATCGAAATTTAATGACTGTGATGTTAAGAAACGAGGCACGGATTCGCCAGGGTGGGGAGGCAAGCAGGAACGTGTGTGAGAGAGGGTGGGCACTCACGGAGCGCGACTGCGTCACATCCCAAAAGGGCTTTGCTCGTACGCTGAATGGCTCCATCGCCTTGTTGATGTGCCCTGCCTTCATCTTCTCATGCCGCGGCTCGATGATCTCGCGCTGGATGCACTGCTGGCGCGTCCTAAAGTCGCACTGGCCCACGGGCTGGCCCTGTCACCGCCGCCAGCACCGGCAGCAGAAGGGACAAAGGCATGAGCGCGCACACTCACACCCCACGTGGGCAAAACAACAACAACAACAACACAAAAAACTCCATTTCAAACAGGTCCTTATTCCTCTGGCACGACCCGTCAAAACACAAAACGGAATGCGGTAGCTCAGCCATGAATACATCGGCGATATTTCTTTAAGGCTCGATAAACCATTCAGAAGTGCAGGCAGTCTGAGAGAATACATTAACACTGAAGCGTGGCACGTTAAGGACGATGTCGTCCTACAGGGAAACAGCGCTACGCATTTATAGCTGTACACCGCAACCTTCCCGGAGATGACCGATATGCAACTGCATCTCACATTACTGCTACAACACACCAATAACATCCAGCTTTGCTTTCTAGAAATTCAAGTTATCAGTAAATGCACTTAGTTGATTAAATATTAAACATAATTGACATGTCGTGTAAAAAAACTAAAAAATATAATATACTCATGTTTCAGAGCCAATTCTCAAAAGTGTAGTGGTTTTTTTTACTGAAATATAAGTGGTTTCTGGCAAATACAATGAAGCACACCACTTAAACTGTGCTCACTGTGTTCTGAAAACTACTCTTTCCTGACTATTTAACACTATTCAACACCTCCTATTAGCACGCTTGTCGATGTACATACATACATGTATGCTGAACTTATTTCGCATACATAACAGTCCAACGCACAGCTACCTTTTAATGATTCACGTGGCAATAATTACTCGTGGTGGCCGTATGTTCTGAATATATTATGGCTACAGCCAATTAGCCATCAAGAGGGGACAGGATAGCACATTAATGTCCCAAGGCCACATTTAAGCCTCATCTCAACAGGAAAAGTGGATTTAATCCGAGTGGAGCCGGTGAGCGTGCACCCTCTGCTGCTCGTAAACATAAACGCACGTGGTGACTGGGAGCACAACCCTGCAGCGATGAATTAAATAGATGGTACTAAATGTTCTGAGATTATTGGACGAAAGAGTTTTATTTTACTTGTTACCTTTCTTGGCTACGTAAACAACAAACATCTGGAAATATTGTGCAGTTGTTTTCACAGCGAGTAAGGAATCTGCTATGATTCTCAGCAATGGTCAAGAATCTGCTGCTGTACTTCCCAGGTAAAATATAATACTACGGGTATGTTGACCCTTTACGCATACCAGCAGCTGTTCAGCACAGCAGGTAAGATTATCCAGCTAAAGGCAGGTAAATAAATCCCGCAAACTAAGCTCAATTCTCGTCATGACTAAAATCAATCAATCCAGGACCCAACCATGATTAACCCACAATGACCAGTGTGGTGATTGATGGGGGAAAAAAACGCTCAAGAATGAAATGGATGGGAAGGCCTTCATCCAGCAGCAAGCAGACTATGCTTTAGACAACTGGACAAGTTAACGGGTGGCTGGGCGGCAGAAACCATCTGTACAAATTGCGGCATAAAGAAAACGTCTTACGTTGAATTTGACGATATCGTAGATGAGGTAGCGAGGAACGTCCTGCCCATTCACCTTGTCGACGATCATCTCCTGCACATAGCATGGAGGGACATTCGAGATTAGTTTATGGGAAATGCTGATATGGGGTGTGCAAGTTCCTTTGTCAAGGCGCTCTTCCACCCCTAACCCAGCTTGAATGTACGCTGCCAAGCCTGGTGGTGTTCATTCAGACGCTGTCTTTCCGACAGACCAGTTCTTCGCCTGAGGAGGGCTGCTTGCGTTGTGGCCGAAACGTCGTGAGAATTATTTTATTGCTTTATTTTTTTATTTTATTATTTCCATTCTACATGACTTTACCGAAAGAACCAAGAAGATGATTAGTTGTATTCTTTTTTTCCCCATGTACTTATGGCACCACGGCACAAGAAGAAGGTATTTCCATTCGTAACTCTCACAGCTCGAGTGCACAAGCATACATCAGAGAACAGCCCAGGGACATAACATTGTGAACTACTTCTGAAGCCATTTCAATATGCTCTGTAAAGAGTGTTCTTCACATGTCAATAAAACGGATTATAAAATTAAAATGTTGCTACAGGAAGAATAAACTAGTAAGTGATTGCACTTGAGAACTCCGTTTAATAACCTGACGGTCACCAGGACTCTAGCCCAGGAATTCAAGTTTACCGCTCGCAGTCCTCATTCTGGCTCCCGACAGCTCCCACGGCAATGGTTTTAAGTACATTTTATTCACACACGACGCCTCTCTGCCCCAGGTATTGTGTTTGGGCCCTGCTGTACAATTTGAGCAGCTCACCCCATCCAAAAGCGTATTGTTGATGTGGCTGTCGGGGCTCTTGCGGTTCGGGAACTCAAGGCTGGCGACGTGGAATATAATATTGTCCCTGTTGATCATGAACACTCCATTTTCGCCATCGATGAGCATCATGTACCTGTGGAGGAGTGCAACATCAGCGGAGAGGAGTCATGCAGTGTTGATACGAACAAGGAGGGTAAAAGGGTGACATGCAGAGAAGTGAGAATTTGACTTTTCTCTCTGCACAGAACCTCCAGCATGTAATCATTCACGTTCCCCTGCGATATGATGAATGGGCATGATTTGATTTTTGAATGTAATGTTTTTTTTCATCCTGGTGTCACTGTATGTCATGTCTGATAGGCCGTTTGTTTCATTAGCCTAAACGTAACATTTGTATACCCTGTATAAGTCGAAAACCATCTGTGATTACAAAAACTAATCAAAGCATGCACCGCGAGTGTAGAATCCATTTAAACTCATGTATTCATTAGTTATTGCATTCCATCTGATCCTGATTATAAGGTTATTGTGCAATGTAAAAAAGTCTCCCCCCTGTGTGTAAAACGAAAATAAAATATCCGTTGAAAGTACACAGAGACCTCACATTCGCTGTTAGGTAAAGTAAGTGGACTTAGGGAGGACACTTCGCAGAAAGGGAGGGGAGCAAAGACAACACCCCCCTAGACCCTAGAGGGCAACTAATGTTGACATTAAGCAGTGGAAAAAGCATAAAGTTGATTACAATGGTAAAAAATTTGCATGAAACTTGATTTTATTTAAAAAAAAAACTCGTGGTGCATTCCCAAATCCTTAACCACTAAACACCAGTAACAGATCACACCACTGCAGTTCTCACACCCCCTCAACTGTGTCTCGATTCAATCTCTTAATCAACTACAAGCTTGCCCTCATCATCTCCAAGATTTCACGCATTGACAAGCGCTATCTACCTCTCTCATCATCTTACCATGCCCCTTCACCAGCTCTTTACTCCAGAAAATAAGGCCTTCTCTATACCCCCCTTATTTTAATATCTTTTCAATGAGGCTTCCTTCTTCTCTGCTGCTATGCCTAAGGTCTGGAACTCCCTCTCCATAGCAAGGTTTAGAACATTATTCTTTCTCCTCAGCTTACGACTGGCCACTATTCGTGTTTTAGTAACCACATCACCGTACCTCCCTTTCCTATAACTTCCCTTTAAACTAAAATCCCTCTTCCCCAGTCTCATAATGTGCATGTCTGTGTACAGCATCTTGAGATGCGGTCAGATGCAAACAACTTCATACATTAAAACTGCATGCAAAGTAAATGCTCCCGGGATGGCAGGCAGGCAGGTACTTACCGTGTGCCGTCAGCCTTCCAACTGACCATGTAATGCTTATTGCTGAGGAACACCAAGTTCTTTCTGTCCATAGACACGGGCTGAGCACCTGGAAAGCCAGACCTGTGTTGGCAGCAGCATGGACACAGAGAAACAAAGACGTCAGACAGAATCAGAATATGTATTGATTCTGGAGAAATCAATCCGATGAACTATGAAGCTCTTAATTCTAGATTTGAAGCTTTCGTGACTGCAAGGATTCATACTCTTCGGTTTTTCCGGTAAAGTCACGTAGGTAAAAAATCGACGTTTCGGAGGCAACACAAGCTTCCGTCTTCAGGTGGAACCGTCACAGCACGCTTGCTGTATCAAGTAGAGCCCACAGCGTTGTAGCAATGATCGGCAACGGCGGATAGGTGAAATTCCTCCCCATAGAGGGTATTGATTCTAGATTTGAAGCTTTCGTGACTGCAAGGATTCATACTCTTAGATTTTTTCGGTAAATTCACGTAGGTAAAATTTCACCTATCCGCCGTTGCCGATCATTGCTACAACGCTGTGGGCTCTACTTGATACAGCAAGCGTGCTGTGACGGTTCCACCTGAAGACGGAAGCTTGTGTTGCCTCCGAAACGTCGATTTTTTTACCTACGTGACTTTACCGAAAAAACCTAAGAGTATGAAGCTCTTTTTCACAGATTTCCAGTAGGAGTTGGTCAGAATGTTAGAAACATCAAACAATACAAAACACGATGATAGGAGTGCAGAGTATAGGAAAGTTATGCAGATCAATGTTCCATTTGTTCACCAGAGATGTAACGCGAGGATCACAGCTCGATGTATCCACCGTCACCTTCGACCCACTCTTAGGCCAGGCTCGTTAAAAGTCTACGTCCAGTAAAATTCATTGACTCTCTTGCAATTGTATCGGCTACTGTCCTTGCCTCTTCATCAATAACCACATGTAGCTCCAACATAAGCTAGGACTGATATTTCCGTGCTAGCTGCAACTACGCGAGCGCTTCGTGAACGCGGGTCAATGTGACACACAACATAGAGGATCTGTTCAGTAAGAGTGGTCGGCAGGTTATACATTTTCCCCATCTGCGGAACACCATACCCTTTCCACATGCAGAATTCCTGGCCCTTGTGCTGCACCATGGAGATTTTATGCTGGGTGGTCATCTGCGTGACGCCAGGCACTTGGACACCCTCCAGGAACACCACGCCCTGTGGGACAGTGGCATTGTACACGGATGTCACGAAACGGTGATACTAGGTTATACGATGCAAGGTTCGCAATGGTCTTATCATTCGTTTTACAAAAACATCGTTCAATGCTGATTACAGTGTAACAAAAAAAATGTTGTTCCTGGGTAGTAAGTGTTATTTCCTAATTGATTATGCCTCAAAAGCACAGAAAATGGCTATTATTTCCCACAAACTTTGCTTTTGTGACCAGGACAGTGACATTTTGAAATTTACCTATTTTCAAAAAGAAAACGTGTGCATTTGTGTCTGTCATTCACAAAAAAGTTCTGGTCACAAAAGCAAAGTTTGTGGGGAATAATAGCCAGTTGCAATACTTTTTAGGCATAAGCAATTGAAAAAATAACACTTAGTACCCAGGAACAAAAATTGTGTTACATATTGTTATCGATGCATTTTCTTTAACGCTCCATTTAATGCCAAAATTATTCATTAATAAAAAATTATGTTGCAAATAAATAGCTATTATTAATTAAATTACTGCTTTGCAAAATGTGTTCTGGAGTAATTGATGGCATTGTAAATTATACGATGGTTATAAGATGTAATCGTTTTTGTAGTTCTCTGAATTATTCAATAATTTCATAGGTTACTGGCAGCATCTGCATTATAAGAAATATAGATTATAAAGTCAGAATGCTTGGAAGATTTATGGCAGGCTCATGTTGAGTGAACTGCTATAACATATTGTACAGTACGACATTAGCAGTAGCCCTTGTACCTCCCTTCCTATAACATTTAAAAAAAATCACACTGCTTTTGGAACTTGGGATGATGCGGTGCGCGCATGTGTACGGCTGGAGGACACGGTTACAGGCGATGTGAGAAATACAGCATCACACTCACAGTGCGAAAGATCTCCCTGCGATTGCGACCAGTGTGGGTCCCGCCAGATGAGCTGGGCGCGGCTCCATGTGCTGGGACGTCACCGTCATCGTCGAGCCCGGCATCGCCGTCGTCAAACTCCAGGCACCAGTCTGGCAGTGGCGGAGGCGCTGGCGTGTCCTCGGAGTCGCCATATCGGCCGAACAGCTCGTCCAAGTAGTCGCCCTTGTAAATGCCGGGCGGGCGTGCGCGGCTGAACTCCGCCACGGCCGCTTCCACGCTGCACACCAAACAAGGCGAAGAGCGTTCCACACGAGACTGAAGCCAAACGGCCGTAAGCACGTGAGAAAGGGCACCATGGTGGTGTGAGCTGTTAACTAGCTCGCCTGGTATACAGGTCGTGAGTACGATTCCACCCCTGATCCCTGTTTATTTGGAGGTTGCATGTTCTCCCAGTGGTCGCGTGGATTTTTCTCCGGGTCCTCCCGGTTTTCCCTCCACATTTAGTAACGTGCATTTAGAGTATTTGGCTGCTATACATTTCCACGTGCTAAGCCAATTCGTTGAGCTATCATTTGTGGCCAGGTCACTCCTGAAAAAGAGCTAGAAAGCTCAGTGGGCCATGCCTGGTAAAAATAAAAAATATAAATTATTTTATAGTTTTTATCGAGCCATTTCGGCCAGATTGAAACCCGAATGTGGGGGCAGTGAAAGGGAAGAAGAACCCACCTCCAGTCCAGCTTCTCTACAAGGTAGGCGCAAATGAGGAAGCCCGTGCGATTGAAGCCGTGCGTGCAGTGCACCCCTGTGGAAGCAACGGGTGGGCATGGTCAGTGAGCTGTGTTCAGCGGGTGCTTGAGACAGATATCCACATGATTCGTCCTGTGCTTTGATTCACAGCATTGTTTATTACAATGGGAATTTTCAGTGGCTGGCGTACTGTAGTCAAAATGCTACAGTTGCACATTAGCTTCGATGCACATGGACTTTAATAGATTCTACGAGATGTGTAAAGATTTACCTCCCCCCAGAAAATTGACGAATTGTCACGATTCAGGAAAATGATTTGATTCAAGAATACATAGTAGGGTCTTATATTTACTGTCTCATTTTTATGGATTTTGTGTTTGTTCTGCCTCTTGTTTTACAAAGGGAACATTTGTATATGCAGTAATCATCACATATATTGCATGAATCAATCGTTATTTATACACATGAATCGTGAGGGAGAAGTATCACTTTTAAATAAGTGATCAATTAATCATTACACGTCCCGCTTCTAAAAATGTAATGTTTACTGTGGCTATGTAAACTGGGAGACTATATGTTGCATTTGTATGATGATGTGTGCTTTGCCATTCTTGTCAGAGCTTGCCTATGATTTTCTGTGGGTTTTTCTTGATGTAGTTGTCGCAGAACTTGACAAAAACCTGTGTATGTTCAGGCAATGGGCACTCCCCATGTCTGCAAGAGAGACACAAAAAATTTACCAAACTTATCTGAATGGTAGATATGCGGTAGATGGGCATCTTAGCAAACGTGGAAATGTCTACAAATGTACCTTATGTGTCAATTGAACAATTTAACTGCGAAGTTATGGATCCTCGACAAATATAACTCTATTCCCAAATGTCTATAGCGTATTCTATATGAATGCTATGGCATACAGGATAAGGTCTGTGCATCATTGGCATTTCTTGGCTGGCTAACCTCACTTCTGCCTGGTTGTCAAACGCAATAAAACCTTTCATCTTCCATTATATCTGTATGGCTTGACATCTTGGTAAGTGATCCATAATCCTCCCAGGACCTCTTTCCGGCATACATAATTTTGTTTGAAAGTTATACAAGTGTCAATGACTTTCGATGACCGCATCTCAAGATGCAAAATAAACGTCATGGTTATAAAATAAACCATAAGACTCTGAACACTAAATATCACACTATCAATGCGTTCCCTACCCCCGGCAATACAGCTTGAAGTAGGTAATTCCAGCATCTTCAATTTCCTTCTTGTCGTAGAAACGATTTGTGTTGGTCAGGTCAATCAGTACACCCATCTCCACCTGCCCAGGAGCACAAGAGACAGGCAATAGCATCACTTCCACATCAAACCCAAAAGCCTTCTCCGACTCCAGAAAAACATGATTTCGGAAAAAGGGCCAAAAGACATTTGCAGTTTTTTTTAGTTATCCATAACTGGTATTACAGTGAGTATATACAATGTGTAACACTTAGTAAATTCACTATAATATGAAGGCGTCCCCATCCCATGTCGGTCACAGGGTTTGTTTGATCATACTTCAGCACACTGGTCAATGGAGGTTCTTGAAAGGGGGAGGCCTAACAACCAGTTCAGATATCACTCACTACTGTTAGCCGTGGATATGAATTAACCTCGGGTCCTGGGTTCGGTGCGCAGTGTGCTAACCATTGCGTCACCACTCCAAACATGAGCATAAACTCGATGTGAATTTCTGGTCGGGTGGGGAAGTGATTTAGAGTATACAGCTCTCAATAACAAATCTGCAAGTTAAAATCCTAGTCGGGATGAACTAAATCCTTTGTTATTCCAGGGTCAATAAAGTAATTACCACCAACTCGCACTGACTGGCATGGTGATGCATGGTCAAAACAACCACCATAATCAACGCAGCGTGAGGGGCAGTTTTCATCCACCAGTGGATTGACAAAGGGCATAATGCGTGTAGGTAAGCGCGAGTGCTTGTCAGTGGGCAGCGCAAGTGGGTGGGCTCAGCACCTTGCGGCTCTTGAGATAGACTGAGAGCATGGAGGGGTTGAAGCGGCACTCCTCCGGGACCTGGTCGTCGTACCGCGTACTCAGCATCGTCTTCAGCGGCAGGAACCTCTCTGTGGGGAGTTGACAGTGGAAAAACAAAATGCCCGATCCTGAAGAAATACGTAAAATGGTTCTAGCTGGTATATCGTTAATTACATAATCAATCATAAAATGACAAGGGTGACAAAAAATATATAACACGAGCACCTTTTTTGCCTGTCAAATTTTCTCCTGCCATTCCAAAAGTGTTTCAAGCAATTGTTTCTGAAAAAAGCTGATGTGTTTATCTTGAATGTTTCAAGTGCAACATTCAATATAGGGTTGGGATGAAGAAAACAAATCTAAAGTTTATCTGGGGAAATTACAAAAGGTTTTTTATACCCAAGGAGCAGCTAGAAGAATATTGTATTGGCTCTGACCCTATATTTGAGGGAGGTCAATGGTGAAAAATGTGATTACGTCCTATGCTTGCTGTTGAATTGCATGACCCACAGCCACAGTACATGCTTTGGAATGTGGTTCGTTCAATCTCCGCATTGCAGTTGCAAATATTGACCTGCATTAGAGTACTCAGCCTATCACCCACATGTCCCAGACCTCGTCAGATCTTGCATATCAAGTAAGTTTGACTCTCGATGGTCCTTGGATGGGAAAACACAATACACAGCAGGTTGTTATAGTCTGTGGGGCTACATCGTGGAAAGCAGAGGGCAATGCAGCAAAATGCATTTTTACTGGACTTTCTGCCCCCACTCTCCATCTTCACCAACCCACAATAGCCTGTGTCAAGTATGATCCCTTAACAACGTGGGGTGGCCCTCATCCAGCCATAAATTTCTGTACAAGGTACATTACTCACGGAAAGTATTTAATGCTCAGGTTGAACACTGAAACTGATAATTTAAATGTGATGACACAGAAACGTATTGGTGAGAAAATACAAGCCTTCCTAGATGTTATACTGTACTGCAAGCATAGCTGGTGACAGGGGCTCAGAAAAAGTCAGCCATGCATTTCTTCCCCTGCATAATGAAACATATCCATTGACAGCAACCGTTTTTTTTCAATTTCATTTTCCTCCCTCTTACGTGCTGCATATTAAAGTAAACATTGGATATTAAAAAAATATCGAGTTAAAAAAAACAATCTCATTGAAGTCCAAGTATCACCCTGTTGAAATAATGGGACAAACTCATCACGGTGACAGCACTTAAAGACAGTGGTGGAAATTATGTTGTCGTGGCATGGGTCATTATGCATAGGAAAATTGCCAAGATCTCAAAATGTAGGTGCTCATTTTATGGAGTGTGCAGTATAATCATGGACCATATAAAACCGCTACTCTTGTAAAGGTAGGGTATATATTGACATATTTTGGTTAAATTAATTTAAGACACTCTAAAAAAACGATGTTCATTTGTATAAGGATTCCTATTTGTAATTTCAAAACCAGTGAATTATCTATAGACGCGATACGTGAGACCACAGGGGCATGAGAATAACGGCGAGGGCAACTACACCACAAAGTTTGGACAGAGGTGGAAACCATGTATGCTGTGCCCCTTTCAATTAACACCCGGAACAAAAGCCACCCTCGCCCAAATTTGAAATGTGCAGCATTGCCACAGATCCACACATTGTCTTGATGGGCACAGATTTAAAAAAAAATTAAAGCCACCACAAAACGTGGTCAACTCCACTGGGCCACCGATCGCAGTTGCCTGTAGTTAGTGCCCGTGACGTTGGGAGCCACAGTAGACGGCACTTTCTCCACAAGCAGGACCACAAAGGGGGGCAGAAATCGCCATCAGAGAGGGCATCATCACCACCACCATCATCATCATCAACAAGGCTGCTTGCCTTACCGGCCACCAACTGCCCGCGCCTTGGACAGTGAAGCCATCGCGGCGGGATGCTGTTGTGATTCATGTCCTGGCTTCTAATTCAGCTACGCGCTCGTGTGTTTCAAGAAGAGGATGGTGGTGGTGGTGGGTGGCGCGGGGAGACCCCCAGAGAGACAACCACAAAAAAGTCGTCCCTGACCCCGACCACCCAGGGTTGACCCCCCCCCCACCACCCCCTTCACTGTCCGAGTTGGATCGCCTCTTGCCGGGCAGAGCGGCGAGGCGAGTTCGAGGCTTCACGCGCGGCCTCGTAGAACGGGCGGCCGGGCTCGCTCAAAGACAGTCGGACGCTGCTGCGAATGCCGAATGGCCTTCGTCGTTTAGAGGAGAAGGTCTAACAGCCGGAGGAGACATTTCTTTCCCTGAAAGTCGGTCTTGATGAGCAGCGGTGGCGCAATTGCGACTGCAGATTGCCCATTGCATTCCACAGAGCGGCTATGCGAAACGGAAGCGCACGTATCGATTCATACCGATTCCACCACTCGAATCGATTCCTAGGTTACCACCTGCGCTTTGTGTGGGACGGAGAAATCGAATTTGTAAGTCGACGATTATAGAATCGATCCATGTAAATTTATTTACATTCAAATGTAAATGCGATGCTGGATTAGTGTTTAGTTTGTTTTCTCAAGGAAAGCATCAGCGAGTGTCAAGACTCTTTGTGGGTCTTTCGGTAAAAGTCATGTATATAGGTTCAAAGAAAATAACAAAAAAAACTAAACTCTTATTCAGCAGGTTCCTGACAAAGTCTTCACAATTAGGGGTGGGGGTCAATGCTGCTTACACGTGGAACATTCTTAACCGCCCCTACTGGACATCTAAAGAGCTTTATAGCTTATCGGATTCCATGTAAATGTATTTACATTCAAATTTAAATGCGATGCTGGATTCGTGTTTAGTTTGTTTTCTCAAGGAAAGCATCACCGAGTGTCAAGACTCTTTGTGGGTCTTTCGGTAAAAGTCACGGAGATGGGTTAAAAAAAAATAACAAAAGAACTAAACTCTTATTCAGCAGGTTCCTGACAAATTCTTCACAATTAGGGGTGGGGGTCAACGCTGCTTACACGTGGAACGTTCTTAACCGCCCCTACTGGACATCTAAAGAGCTTTATAGCTAATAGGATTCCTCCTGCAGTATAAATGAATGGTATTTTGACATTCTGTGCACATCCTAAATTGCGCATATTGTCATTTGCGGTTCAACTTTTCAAATTTCACAAATGTGGAACCACGGCACCGACACGCTGTGGCCTGGCTCTTCCAAACGACGCCACGCGATCTTTAACGTCCACTGTGTATATATATATTTATTGGAGTTTTATAAGTTTTATAAGGGTACCACGGGGTGATTAGCCCCTCCCAACCCAGCCCCAACCCCTCCCCACCCAGCCCCTCCCCACCCTCCCCTCCCCACCCAGCCCCTCCCTGTGGGCTGGTCGAACCAGTGGGTTCCTACCGTATTAAATTGGCAGTACACAGTAGACAGCATACAGGAGGCATTACAGCAGAGGTGTGGACTCGAGTCATGTGACTTGGACTCGAGTCAGACTCGAGTCATGAATTTGATGACTTGCGACTCGACTTGGACTTGCATAACAATGACTTTGTCCCACCTATGAGATGTGGACTCGAGTCATGTGACTTGGACTCGAGTCAGACTCGAGTCATGAATTTGATGACTTGCGACTCGACTTGGACTTGCATAACAATGACTTTGTCCCACCTCTGCATTACAGCAGATAAGCCAGTGAAGTCTAAGGACGAGACAGTATAGCAGATTTAAATGAGACGGTATTAATAACAAGGAAATGCTGTAGCTGCCTGTACAGCCAGTACACATGAGGTGGACAGTATCGACAATACGAACGAGAAGCAATCATAGACCTGATGTCTAGTGACAATGATGCACTGTATGTTGAACTTTTTTCGCACCATACGCAAGCCAACCGCTCTAATCGGATATGCGGGAGAAGAACAATAAACAAACACACAAAAAACTGTTCGAAAGAAAGGTTTTCAATGTAGGTGATTTAAAAGTACATAGCTCCAATGGCTTCCTAATATCGGAAGGAAGAGCGTTCCAGACGGCCGTCGAAGCGCATCTGAAAGCGCCGCGCGATGCGGTGACCTGACGAGTCTTCGATAATGTCAACTTGTAATGCGCGCAGCGTCCGTTCGTCGCTCTCAAAGAAAAGAAACGACTCAGAGTCGTGAGGAGGAACCACGGACGAGAGGGAAGGCAGCACTTTATTCGTGAGAATGTTAATACGATATTTGGTTTTCTTTCAGATTGGGTATTGGGTTCAAAATGTGAGGGGTTTTCATGGCGCAGCCCTCCCAAAAGAAACCTATATAGTGTATACGTCAAGTTATAACACGTACTTATCAGGCAATTAAGTATAATAGGCAATTACGTTTCAGAAAACTGGTGATTAAGATCATCCCGTCGTAGTAATGCGGGATTTTCAAATACAAGTTGACCCTGCGCTTTATCGAGGAAACAATAAATGCACCACCTTTTTGAAGCCGAAACCACTTTGACATTTTGAGATTCATATATTTGATATAAAGTGACTTTTTAGCATAATAAACTGAACTTTTCTTTGTAAGAGACTATTGACACTAAGTAATGTTGATTGCTTAAAATTTTTATGAAAGCAATATCAGTCAGCACCAGGGACAGCGCTTTTATAACTTTAAATTATCGACCATTGTCAGTATTAATTTGTCTGTAATATACCCACAAATGCGATCGGCTGAAATATTGGCACAGAATTCATCGAAACGGAGTGAGCTACTATGTAAACAGCTGAATTTCCTATCCGACCTTCGGATTTCAGACACATATCTGCAGATGAGCATGCAAATTAGCTTTTAGAAATCTCAGGTGGGGGAGGGAAAGTCGGATGGAAGCAGGGAGGGAGGGTGACACGAAGATGTGGATTTACCCCAAAAAAAAAGTGGAAACTTCCCACTCGTTGAATAAATGGCCAGTGTTTCCCCCACTTGTTCACTTGAGCATTCATATTCCTAGCCGTTATAATGTAAACATGATCCTGCCAGTTGCAACACTTGAATAATTGTCATGTGCTCACTCATACCTGGAAATTATGCTGATAATTTTTGACCTAGTTTAAACAAAACATCAGTGAAAGAAAATGTGTATCTTGCAAATGTTATGGGATTAGCAAAATTTATGTCACCCCATATCGCTAATATTTTGACTCAAGAGTTGGTCAAATATATTATGAAGAAAAATCCGGCCTGGCGTGTGAAGGACACATTTACTTTTATTGGAGGGACTTAAACCGTGGAAGTTCACGGGCAATTTCTAGTAAATAGTGACTTGATGAACTGTTCACAATAACAATCGCAGAGGTGTTTTGGAACCAAAGCCGTTTCATTCACTCAGACCAGCACGGAGCAGCCGGATTTTGTGTGAAGTCACAAGTTAATAAATGTGACACCATCACCACCTCCACCCCAGCCCCCCACTCGCCACACGAACCAGCAGCCTTAATGGTCCCTCTGACAAACCGAACGTCAACAGAGTAAGAGGACCCCACGATCCACTTGCAGTCATGAAGGCCAACGGCGATGGTCAGGTTGTTTACTGACCGTGCAGATAAGATGCCCCCTGTTCCGGCCGTGTCATCATTATCCCACGGAGTGTGCACACACCCAGCCCATCACAAACACACAAGCAGGCGCGCAACCCTAGTAGTGACCCCGACATCATGAGCACTGGGTTCTCTATCAAGGTCGAGGGGCCTTTGTGTTTTTTTCTTTCTTTGTGCAGGGCGCTTTGGATGGCCGGTAGCGCGGGTCGCCTCGTTTGTTTGCCTGACCGCCCCGCGCCCCCTCGGTTAATGACCAGATGGACGGGTCGGTTAATTCAGCTCGACACTCTCACAGCGACCAACCGAGGAAGGGGACCTTTCGGAAATTTATGACGTGGATGTTTGCTGGTGATAAAACAACAATAACAAGAGGAGCAGGGAAGCGCTAAGTGAGGATAAGGGGGGTGGGGGGGGATACGCAAACACACACGTACCCGTGTGCAGGTATTTAAAATGCTCAGTGCGACTGTCAGAGAGAAGAGAGTAGCAGAGTCGTCTCATGAACAGGTATGTCCTTAGCTACCCTTGCTCACGGCGATAAACACTATGCAGGATGTACCCAAAGTTTTTTTTTTACACATATATTTGTTTCCACAAATGTTATCTTGCTTGTGCTTTACCGGCGTCATGTAAATTAGACTGAGCAGTCATTCGTATCTCGCAGATCAGTGCAATACCTGGTCTTAGACAACGGCCTGCATAAGCGGATTTAACAGAACTACATCTGACAACCCTTAAAAAGACCGATGGTCAACACAGTAGCGGGCAGCACGTTCCCATCCACTTTGCCACCGATAGAAATGCTCTTTGCACGGTCGTCAAATGGTTTTATTTCACAGAACTGCAATTTAGCCAAATTAGGTGCAGAACCAACACTAAAATATGACGGGTTTTTGTTGTTGTTGTTGTGCAGTCATTGCTGACCAGGCTGAGACCATCAACTCATCACGTGTTAGATGCCAGTTTAATCGCGAGTGGCTGCCTGGATTCGAATCCAGGATTTTCAGTGGTACCAGCTCAGCACTCTGACCTAATTAGCCACTGGCCACCTCGCCTCTTCTCAGCGTTGTTTTATGCCCAGGCCGGGTGTTTCGGCTGTTGTAATTGGCGCCTGCTAGGTTGGCGACTTGGAGAGAGGGTCGGTGGATCACGCATGGATGGGAGTCACGCGAGACACCCGCCTTGCAGGCCAACGAAGCGTTGCTTGGAGAACCGGGTGTAGCAAGTAGATTTGTGACCTGTCTCTGAATGTGAAATGCTCTGAATGTTAAATGCCCACATAATTGGGGTTTCTCTGGATAATCACGCACATTGGTGTGGTTACACACGAAAGATTTTTACTACACGAAAGATTCTCAAAAGTATATGACGCCGGTGGTGCTGCTGATGATCTTGGTGGTGATCATGATGACACTGATGACGATGATTCCGCAGGTTCTGCGTGGTGCACCATGCACTCTTTGCTGGCCCTGGATCTGCTGCCGATGCCAGTCTTCCCATCGGCCTTCACGCACGGTGCGTACACGCGCTGTTTGTTGTACCATTGCAGGCTCCAGGTGTGACCAGACAGACACACACACACTCGTAAACGCTCACCACGCTGCCACGCAGCAGCCGATAACATCTGTTATCCACTGTGGCTGCCCATCCAACCACTACCCCGGCTCAAACACTGCTTAGCTTCCGAGATCTCCAATGACATCGGGCGAAATTATGGGTGGTTTGGTATTTGGAGCGTTCATCATCAGCAGCCATGATCAGTCCACTGCTGGATGAATGCCTCCCCCACACCGTGCCGGCCACGGAGGGTTGTCTGAGCACACTTCTCCACGTTAGTCAGAGCGGCTTGGTTAACGGTAAAGGATCCGCTGGATCCGTCGGTTCAGATCCAACACGCCATTGATGTTAGCCATGCCGGGTTCATAACTTAGTGCAGTGGTTCTTAACCCGGGGTGCATGCACCCGCTGGGGGTGCGAGATGCCCTTTCTGGGTGCAGGCAAGGTGAAGAACCACTGGCTTAGTGTGTTAACCGCAGCACCACTGCTCCTCCACAAAAGACGCACCGCTGACCGTATCATCGCATTTTCACGTCATTGAGCAAATTCTACGCCTTGCCCACGCACGCGCAGGTGTCACCGCGGGACGAGGAGAGGCTACGCATTTCTTCCACGGAGCACCGTTCAGGGCGCTGTGGCTTCCCACCTTGCCGTTCTCGCCTGGCGCGGGCAGCGTGCCGTGGCGAGCGGGGCCAAGTGCCCCAGCACACGGCCAGGGACTCCCAGAGCTCCGTCCCCCTTCTCCTCCCGGGCCCTGCGCGCATTGGTACCCCCTCGCCATCCACACCGCCGATGCGAGCCTTGGAGCCACGTGCGTGCCCTCGGCAGTTCCAAACGCGGCGGCATGGACGTGGGTCCCACCGCGTCTTCTCAACGCACCACACCTCTGCACTGCCAACGTGACGCCCGCGTCGTGGTTGGGTTCAGAAACTCATCCATACGGTCATCACGGTCATCTACATCACCACGTGGTCTCATCCGAGTGGCAGCGAGCGCACGGCGCGCATCTCACTCCGCCTCCACCGGGAGTGGCCAATGACAGAAGTGCTCCAGCTGCCGCATGCAAGAACATCATCGACAGCAACATTCACAACACCATCAATATTAACACCACCACCACCACCGCCGCCACCACCAAACCCGGGACTGTCGCCGCGGCTGGCGTTCAGAGGCGAGCCGGGCACCCGTGTCCCATCTGTGGGAAGCTGTACACGCGGCGCTACGGGTTGCGCATTCACGTGCGCACGCACACCGGGCACAAGCCGCTGCGCTGCGCCGTGTGCCAGAGGAGGTTCGGAGACCCGAGCAACCTGAACAAGCACGTGCGTCTGCACGGCGGCCGCGGCCACGTGGCGCCGTCGCGGCCGCGGCCTCCTCCTTCACCTCGGCCACGTGGTGCCGCTGACCCGTCGCACCGATGCCACGTGTGCGGAGTGACGACGAAGCGACGCAGAGACCTGGCGCGACACGTGCGCGCGCGCCACGCTCCGGGCGTGCCCCGATGAAGAGCGTCGTGGACGAGCACGCAGCGTGGTGCCGTTGGGGCAGCAGATTGAGAGGCGATCTCCCATTGAGCAGAGGTTGGCTGATATTTTTGAATAACGCTTTGCGGGACTAGGTGGTGGGCAGCAGATGGCAATGCAATTAAATTGTGATACTTTACTGCTATGCCCCCCCCCCCGCCTTCACCAACCTGCACAACTGGCCCGCCTAAACCACCAACCCGCGTTCATCCAGCCGCCGATCAACCAAGGGCTGTACGTGTGCACGCATAGTTTCTCAAGTCGCGACGCAATCATACGTTTGCATCATCATCATCATCAGCAGCAGCAGCAGCTGCTGTAGGAGTCTCATCTTCATCATTGCCACTGAACTATTCTGCATTGATTACAAGGTTTAGTAATTGCCTCCGCCGCTTGGCAATTTCTGTTCGAGGTTATTTCTTGTTGCAAATTGCAGGGTCTAAAGACCCACCAAGTACTGCTGGGGCAGGCCCGTGCGATCCCAGTCACTGTGCTCTGGTAGCCTAAATCCAAAATAACCGACGATTATCCACAATTAAATTGTTCTGGAAAATAACAACAATAATTATCATAGCTCCCTACCTAACACAACATTGTTCAAGCAGACGTTTCTCTTTTTTTCTTTTTAGAACAAAAATCTTATGCTCATATTCTTAGGTTTTTTCGGTAATGTCACGTAGGTAAAAAAATTAAATTAATAAAAGTAAAACAAAATAAAAAATCACGACGTTTAGGAGGCAACACAAGTCTCCGTCTTCAGGTGGAACCGTCACAGCCACGACGTGACATTACCGAAAAAAACCTAAGAATATGAATCCTTGCAGTCACGAAAGCTTCAAATCTAGAATTTTATGCTCATGAAAAGAAATGTGGGCTTTAAGTCTTGACTCGAACAAGGGCAGAAAATAAAGTTGAATAGAAAAGAGAATTCCAGACACGGGAGCAGTCGCCGAGAAGGAGCGACCTCCTCGCGTGGAACGAAGGTTTGACGACTGTGGGCGACTTTGTACAGAAGGAGGAGGAGACCTTCATCGCTGGAGAAGAAAATCAACGCGACAAAGAGTAGGGTGAGATGAGAGTGGAGAGATAGGGGCAAGACAGTGAAGAATGGAATGCTTTGTAAAATACGGCGCAACAACAGTGGTGGTCGTGGGTCAGGCGAGTCTGCGGTGATGTAAACACCGCGCGGTGACTGCTAATTCGTCTTGGTTTGTTTCTGGATACGTATCATCACCATCATCTGATGTTAAAATGAACATGTTCATGTTGACATAAAAGTGGTTGGGAAGATTTTTCATGCAGAACCAAACACTCGTAATGAAGTGGGTTAGCATACATGACGACACTTGGCTGATAATGATTATTATGATGATGATCGTAATTATGATGATGATTAAATGATAAAGTGGATGTGGATAATGATGACGATGATCGTTGATGATTAATATCATGGATATGACGATGATGACATGCACAACGATCATGGGGAAGCCAATCACGATGATGATACATAAATGATGACGGCGATGGATTGATGATGATGACAATTATGATGGTGAGAATGATGCTGATAATGATGACAGCGGCACGCATGATGGTGATGATAAAATATACACAGATAATGATGACTTGATAATAATGATTAACGCAATGAAGATAATGATGATGATGACGATGATGACAATACACCATTACGATTATGCAGATTATGACATGGATAACGATGGTTATTTAAAGTAAGGTGACACGTAATAGTGTGTAGCCTCGTGGTGTCCACAGAGCCACAAAGACAAAATATCCCCCATATAGCCTTAACAGCCTTATGGTGCAAGTGCTGTTAGCGAGCACCTATGAAGGCCGGCACGCCACACGAAGGGGTAGGTGGCCAGCACCACGCCCGACCGCCTTTGTCTCCCTCGTGGCGATGTTTACGCCACGAGGGACCGACGGGAGGCCCAGGACCGGTTCACATAATCGTCACTGGTGTTGGTGACCATGAGAAGGAGTCGAACTCGGGCCGCCGGTTCGTAGCGCACACGCGCACACCTCCGCAACTCCGAACCACACATACACTCACAACACTGCATGGGTAAAGATATCAATCACCACGATCCAGGAGAGAGAGAGAGAGACCGGCGTGGAACTGCGTGAGCAGAGGCAGACTCACTCCAAAAATACCTCTGCACACCGTGACCATATACAGGCTGACCGTCGTGCAGCCAGCGTGCTGTGTGGCTGGGGCAGCTGTTTAGCCAAAGCCTTTTTTGTTAATCGTTAGAAGAAGAAGAAAAACACTCCCAATGCACCAATACACTCAAGCATTGGAGCTGCATTCAAGAGTCCGGACCGAAGGTAATGGCTGCTGTAATATTCGCGAAGTACAATACAGAAAACTTGACACACGCACACGTCAGTAACGCTGCCCTAACAGCAAAAATAAACATGTATATAGAGGAGGTGACGTTTCGGGCAATGGTCCTTTCTCACATACATAGTGCCTGATTCGTGGCCTATATAATGGTTAACTAAATACAGTATTTGTTTTCTATTAGGGCAGTGTTATTGATGAATGTGTGAGTTTGTTTGTTGTTTTCGCTTGTGCACCACTGTCAGCACATTATCACGCATTTTGTTTGTGTGTGTGTGTTATACGTGCAGTATAAAACCCCCACTAGGGAGACAAAGGCAGCCGGGCGTGGTGCTGGCCACCCACCCCCCGTGTGCCGTTCCGGCCTTCATAGGTGCTTCTCGCTAACAGCACTTGCCCCAGCGGTTTCTTAAGCCTATCCGGGGGATCTTTTGTCTTTGTATGCATACGGGCTAGGTGGCAATGTTGAGGCATGATAGCCGCGACGAGAGGGCTTCAGAAGAGAGTTCGTGGAGTTTTGTTCCATTCCTCTGTTGAAAGAACGTGGACCGCAGTGGTTTTACTATTTTGTCCACAAGTTGCAGGGCCACAATTGCGCTATTGTGGCTTGTCTTTTCATTTCCCAGGCAGTGTCCACGTGGCACGCGCTCTGGTTAAGGAGTGGAGCAGTAGAGTGTACATGCGAGTGTGTTGTTACGTTTATATGCAATAAACGAGAGCTGTTAGATAAGCTAATATGGCTACGTAAATACGGTAATTGAGCTCATTAGGGTTTGGTCATCGTGACTTAACGAGAGTGGCGGTGACTTACGGGTCACGCCTATAATCCAGAGCTTTGGAGGCGATGATTGGTTTAATCATGCGGACAATTGTGAAGCTACAAAATGGGACCTTTCTTTGCCAGTATCAACGTATGAAAAAATAAAAATAGGCTTTAGCCTTTCTGGCAATAAAACAGGAGGTGTTAAGATGTTGATTTGAAGCTTTCGTGACTGCAGGAATCCAAACTCTTTGGTTCTTTCGGTAAAGTCACGTAGGTAGAAAATAAAATACCTACGTGACTTTACCGAAAGAACTAAAGAGTATGGGCGTGAAGATGTTTAAACACCAAATAGAAACCTTCTTGCAAGGAATCAAGTTCGCATTATCCACACGGACTTGTGGTGAACATGCAAAAAAACACGCTCTGATAATATTTGATGCATTGTCTTTAAAACTAATTGGCCTACACCAGAGCGTTAATTCTAGATTTGAAGCTTTCGTGACTGCAATGATTCATATTCTTAGGTTTTTTCGGTAAAGTCACGTAGGTAAAATATTATAATTTATTAATTAAATGTTTTTTACCTACGTGACTTTACCGAAAAAACCTAAGAATATACACCAGAGCGTGTTTGTTTGTATGTTCACCACAAGTACTTGCGGTTAATGCGAATTTGATTCCGTGCAAAATCTTTGTATTTGGTATTTGAACATCTTAACACCTTCTGTTTTATTGCCAGAAAGGGTAAAACCCTTTTCTTTATTTTTTCATATTTGTGAAGCTCAAAACCGGCTGCTTGGCTACCAGGTGGTCAGAGGGTGGCAGTAGAGCAAATCGGTTGTGCACGCGTTTTTTTCGTGTTATCGCCCTCTTATGAGCGGGTCTTTCTCCACGTACTCTGGTTTTCCCTCTCCCACGCAGAATACTGTGAAACTAAAAAGGGTCAAACATCCCCATGCAGTACCCTCCTTAAAATGTATATGTATTGAACGACTGCGTTGTGACAAAATGCAATCTTCACCATCATACATCGTGATTACGATTGGCTATTCACAATAACCCTTGGGGAGATGGAAACAAAAACACAGTACAAAGATAGAATCTTAATATTAGTGGAGGAAAGTTATGGAGACCTCTTACATCAACGAAAAAAAACACATCTCAGGAATCAAACATAAAAAAACAATAACTATTCTTGCTTTAAATGTACAGCCTTCTTTGTCAATCCACTGCTGGATGAGGTCCCTCCCCACACCGCGTGGCTCGTGGGGGTTGTTGGAACATGATCCATCACGTTGGCCAGTGCGGGTTAGCGAAGTTGGGGAGCATTGATGCGGCAACATAGTAGAACAGTACAACAAAATAACTGGCTGCACTACCAACTCCTGTCCACAAAGCAGCCCCGCAGCCTAGAATACCTGTGATGCTTGGTGGCAACTACACAGGCGCAAGGCTGCTTATCTTCTGAGATCAGCCTAGATTGGGCATTGTGGATGAGTTGTTCATATGTAAATCAAAGTCAACATATTACACGGATGTTAAGTAATTTAGTTAATACCAGAAACATTTGCGAGTAAATCGCACTTACAATAATGATATGATGCTTCTCCTACTGCAAATATAGAAAGGGTAAAACCCATTCTTATATTTTGATACTGGCAAGGGAGCGCCCATGATAAAATAATTCTTCGTTTGCATTTTTTTTTTATAACTAGTACTGACTAATGTCTCTAAACGTGGATATCTCAGTGTCCACTCGGCCAACCACAAGAAGTCACGGAACATGCCCCGCGAGAGGAAATGATGTGGGAGGGCCGAGGCATTTTAGCGAACAGCCCGAGTCGCTGAATCAAGGCGGGCAGGGTCACGGAGAGGACGGCTCCATCTATAGGGCCGACGGACGATGTTTATGCAGCGTCGGTAAATGTTGGGATTTTGTGGGTTTGTCGGAGCGATGATGGCTCCTGGTTTATTTTTTTGTTCATCCCCGAGACGTTGTTCGAACCCCTCCTCCAGCGTCTCTCGCTTGAACAGGGGGGGACGTCATTGTGTTTTTTTTTCTTAACGAAAAAAAATACGGAAAATGCCACCAACTGAAATTGAACATGGATAGCGACCGAGTCGCCTTGTTGATACAACTGGGCATGGAGCCACGCTTGCCTAGCCCCTTGTAATTCCAACGGTTCGCTGTAATATAAACCAATGCAAAGGCCCCGGAATTTTCAGTCCATTGCAACAAGCAAGGGCGGGCGATCATCGTCATCATCATCACACCGTGAAACAAACACATCTACGCGTTACATCCTTATAGCTACCAGTGCACCATCCTGTGAGAATGACCTTGGAAAATAAACTTATTTTGATTTGCCTAAATAGTTCTCTACCTCCGATTAGGACGCTTGGCTACGCATGGTGCGAAATACGTTCAACACACACACATACATCTATACTCGAGGAACACTTTTCAAAAAGTTTCTGCATCCTACAAAGAGTGTTTGTTAGATGTAAATCATAACATTTTCATTCATCACAGTTGCCATAACTTATCATCAGTGCAATGTCCAGTCCCTGTAAATCCACTGTTGGATGAAGGCCCTATTGGTAATTGGGGTTGTTTAACTGTACTTCGCCAAGCTAGTAAGTGCAAAGGTTCATGAATGGAGGCTCCAAGTCTGGTCCAGACATTACTTGCCACTCCTGTTAGCTGTGGCCAGGAATGAAAGTAAGATCACCAGGAACACAGCATAGTGCGTTTCTAGGAGGCACTTTATTAAACAACTTTCACGGTCTCGTCCGCACACTCTCCACAGTAGCTCAGCTTAGCCTCTACACAACTCTAGCCGTCTAACACTGACGGCGCTGACTGAGATAGCCAACTACCATCCTTCGTAGCGCAGTGTGTAGCCGAGACGTTTAGCGACGACGGCGACGAGACGACAGCGACGACGAGACGAGTCCACTCCCAGCACCGGCAGCCCCGAGCCCCCCGCTCTCGGCTCCTTTTATGCTCCCAGCGCGGCCTGGCTCTGCCCTGACCGCGCCTCCCTTCTCGAACCCGCTAGCAAGTTCCAGGGTCCTCCAGACGGGGTCCTCCGTGACCCTTACCCCAGTTCCTCCCCTCTGCCCACACACCCAGTGCTCACGCCCTCACCGGCGTGTGGGCTGTGTCTGTCCACCACAGTTGCCGCTGCTGTCCACCAGCCAGCGCTATTACACTACACGTGTACAAGGGCATGTCACAGGGTGGTGACATGGCTTGGCGCAGTGCTTCTCGACCCCTTTCAGTCCACGGCACTCACACTCTCGAGATTGCTCGATCTTTGCGACGTACCGAACCAAAATAAAAATCACTCTGGATCATAGTTGATGATAATAATAATACGTCTCAAACTCGACTTGTACACTATGGCCACCAATAAGCTTGCCTCATGCAACAGTAATGAAAAATCTGTCATTGGCAATGTTTGTGTTGTGACGAGGTTTCTCACAATTTACAGATTTAAGTTATAATGCACTCCAGTGAGTACAACGTTCATAATGTTATTGTCTTGGAAAAGTTTTTGTGATTCTAACTTCACGTGTGTTACCTATGCGCGAGTGCTCTGTTCAATTGTGCTTCTTAATTTGCAGTGGTTCTGTTCTCATTATACAAGTAATAAATAATCATGTGTATTTTTCGATTTAAAGCTTTCGTGACTGCAGGGATTCATCTTCTTGGTTCTTTCGGTAAAGTCACGTAGAAGGGAAGTAATAAAATAATAAAAATAAAACATAATAAAACAATTCTCACGACGTTTCGGCCACAACGCAAGCAGCCGTCCTCAGGCGAAGAATGAAACACCACCAAGCTTGGAGCGTATATTTAAGCTGGGTTAGAGGGGGGGAGGTGGGAAGAAGAGCGCCTAGACAAAATAATTTGCATATCAAGAAGAATTCAGCATATGGAAAATGCGTAGGAGGTGGGCTGGGGGGGTTCCAAATCAATACTATGCCCGTGCATTATGCAGGATTAGCAGCTGCTAATCCTGCATAATGCACAGGCATAGTATTAGTATTGATACTAGTATTAGTATTGATACTATGCCCGTGCATTATGCAGGATTAGCAGCTGCTAATCCTGCATAATGCACGGGCATAGTATTGATTTGGAACACCCCCAGCCCACCTCCTACGCATTTTCCATATGCTGAATTCCTCTTGATATGCAAATTATTTTGTCTAGGCGCTCTTCTTCCCACCTCCCCCCCTCTAACCCAGCTTAAATATACGCTCCAAGCTTGGTGGTGTTTCATTCTTCGCCTGAGGACGGCTGATTGCGTTGTGGCCGAAACGTCGTGAGAATTGTTTTATTATGTTTTATTTTTATTATTGTATTACTTCCCTTCTACGTGACTTTACCGAAAGAACCAAGAAGATGAATCATGTGTATGTATGTTGAACTTATTTTGCACCGTACGTAGCCAACCGTGCTAATCGGAGGTGCGGGGGAAGGACAATAAAAAAAATCAGTTCTCAAGAAATGAGTCTTCAATCTCGATGACTTAAAAGTGCATAGCTCCAGTGACTTCCTAATAGAGCATTCCAGACGGCCGCAGAAGCGAATTTGAAAGCACGCGATGCGGTGACCGTCTTTGTTCGATTAGCCCCCTGAACCACCGAGCTTCCACCCACACTGGCTATCTTCATGTTTATCTCATTGGCCCACCTATGCTGGCTTCACTACAGGCACGCGGCATGGAGCAGCGCCCAACCCTGTTGCACTTGAACCAGGAGTGCCTGCTGCACCTCTTCTCGTTCCTGGGCCGGGCGGACCGCGCCAGCCTGTCCCGCGCGTGCACGCGCCTGCGCTCCGTGTACGAGGACCCCGCCCTGTGGACAGACCTGCGCTTTGGCTCCCTGGTGGAGCTCAACCGTGGGGACTACCGGCTGGGGTCTGCACTTCGCCGGTTGGACGTGTGCTGGTTCGTTACCGAGGCTGGACGTGGAGTGGCGTAGCTGCCGAGTGTGCATGTGGCGCAACTGCGTTGGGACCTATGGGGTCGCTGGGCTCTTTGGAGTGTCCGGACTTCCCATTATTTTTAAGATGTGGTTAAGAAACACCTGGATTACTTGGACACCACAGGCCAAAACTGCAGTTCTCTCGCTGGCTATGTGTGAGTGTGGCCGACCTATACTGTTCGATGCTCCCACTATGTGCCCTGCTTCTAGGCAGGCCGACACACATGAACAGGTGTAGGGGGCGGCTGCTGTGCTGATGGTGGCCACTTTCCCGCAGGTATTCGAGCCGCGTGAAGGTTTGCAACGTTGAGCCGTGGAGACAGACGGAGCTGCAGAGAGCCATGTGCTGCCAGCATGAGAGGGTGGTGGGAGACTTCTTGCTGCAAGTCAGCCGGAGGCAAGCACACCCGCGCACTTCACCACACCGTAGCACAAATGCGAATGCAGTCAGGCAATTTATTGATCCCCCCAGCATCGGTTCTGCAAATTAACCTTCCAGAGGTTGGTCTCTAACCACTGCTCGTTGGGAGAGTTCCCAGTAGAATGTAATTATAATGCCACGAGCACAATTGTAATGTTTGCATTCTGACCACAAGCATTGCGGTGAATGCAGACATGATGGCTTGTAAAAGGTTTCAGTTTGGTGTTTTAACATCTTAACACCTATTTTGTTGCCAGAAAAAAAGGGGGAAAAACTATTATCATGTAATATAATTGGTAGAGAAAAATAGGGATGAAATCTATCAATCAAAATTGAGACTTTACCGAAAAGCCAAACTGTCATTGCCACTAATCCGGATGCTATTTCCCCATGGCGGTGAACCATTTCCAAACATAAAGGTTTCCACTTCTCTGGGAGAGATGCAAATGGATACTCCAAATCATAATATGCCTCTAACAGCACAATTGGGATACATTTTGGGGGAAAATATATAAACGTATTTCAAAAAAATATAAGAGCTAGAGTAATTATTTTGTTGGGTTGCATCTTCCTTAAAGGGTTCAGCCAATGGATCTGGTATTGTGGGGCCTGCGTCCATCAGCTGCCCAAACCTGGAGCGGCTGTCTCTTGCGGGGTGACTTGACTCTAACAGCACAATTGGGATACATTTGGAGGGAAATATATAAACGTATTTCAAAAAAATATAAGAGCTAGAGTAATTATTTTGTTGGGTTGCATCTTCCTTAAAGGGTTCAGCCAATGGATCTGGTATTGTGGGGCCTGCGTCCATCAGGTGCCCAAACCTGGAGCGGCTGTCCCTGGCGGGGTGCGCCCACGTGACGGACGAGCAGCTTGGCTCGCTGCTGCGCCGCTGCCCCCGACTGCGCTCGCTGTCCCTGCACAACTGCCGCTCGCTCACGGACGCCGCTCTCGAGGAAGCCGGGCGCCTCGCCCCGGGGCTGACCCACGTGCGCGCCGACTGGTGCCGCAACGTCACCCCGGCAGGCCTGGCGCACATCCGTGCCGTCTGCCCGGCCCTGCAGGTGCTGAGCGGAGACCGCGTGGGAGCACTCGTGCCCGACGAACCTCCTCCTCGGCCACCGTCACCCGGCAGACCCAAGGCTCGGTGCTCCCAATGGGGGCACGGGGGACACCTGGGACACCGGCTCACGGAGCACAACGCCCCGCTCGGCGGAGAGGGCTTCAGATAACGAGACGATGCTTGGGTGGCAGACAGATCCTCCACGTGAGCCCCGGACCAACGGCCAGAAGGCGCATGGTGTCATGGGATCTGTTGGTTAATTGACCGGGATTCAAACAGAGCTCCGAATTCAGTTACGATGGTTTGATCACCCACTGCCCTGAGCAGAGCCGAAGCTCCGCTTGGATACTCATCATCAGCATTTATTACTATTATTTATCCCGCGCCTCCCATGCAATATGTCTCGAGGTGCCAGGTAGTCACAGGAGACGTGATGCGAAGGCCGATCCACTGTCCCGCAGGTGAAGGGGGACGTGTCTGTGCCCTGCCGCTCAGTGGGACTTGTTGAAGCAGGGCTGATTATGAAGTACGCAGTCTGGGACTATAAATAACTCTGAACGTTGTACTCAATAGTTGGCAATTGGACAGAAGGGGGAGGTGGGCCCCACTCCTTAAAAGGCCTCCAATGCTGTGCCTATCTGGCTCCATATCTCTTGGCGTCTGTTTCTCCGTGCCCGAAACTGTCTCTTCCCACGTCTCAAGTGTCTCGCTCAATATCTGTCTTCATGACACTGTCGCTGCGACCTTTCTTCTTTGAACCTTGCAGAGTTTGCTCAAGGATGCAATTGCATTGCCCTGCCAGGTGACACAATCAAACGTGTGTGATCTTCCAGAAGCAATCCCTGACATGGTGGAAGATGGTGTGCGAGACTTTAAGAGATCGGTGAGGATATTTGTACTTATGCTGACAACTTCTATAACAGAACTGGGATATAATCGGTGATAAAAAAAACTGATTAAACAGATTGCAACAGTTGCGATATATAAGCATAGATCAAATAAAAATAACCAAACCACTGTCATGTATTACTGCCTGTAACAGAACATCACCTAAGACCATACACATTCAGTAGTTACCTGTTTCTGTGCTCTGAAAGAGGGCTTTTACCAAACATGTTACCCCACACCTTCAATTAGCATGGCTGGCTATGTACGGTGCGAAAGAAGTCCAACATACATACTCCATATTTACTGTTTAACACATTCCTGCGGAGGGAGCTGGTAGGAACGTTGGGTTGCTCGGTCAATGGCCAGGGTCAACGGCGGCGTGGTGTATTCCGCAAATATGCCCGACTGTGAGGGCGGGCACAAGCCGGCGTGAGTAGGTTAAACGTTGAGTTTTATAAGGGCACCAGCCCCTCCCTACCCCGCCCACCCCCCGCCCAGCCCCACCCTCCCCTCCCCACCCGGCCCCTCCCTCCCCACCCAGCCCCTCCCTGCACGACGGACGGACACAATAATCCCCTGTGGGCTGGTGTAACCAGAAGGTTCCTACCAGTATAAGGCAGACTTAACGTCAGTAGCGATGTTAAGTTACGACGTGGAAGTTGGAAATCTGTCCGTATTGAGAACTACATTCCATTTTTTTATTATTATTATAAACATACAAATTAAATAAATTGATGAAAAACTAAAATTGGAACGTGTAATTAATTTAAGGTAAAAACCGCGTTGTTTATTTGCACTACACTTTACACCTACACATAGAGCACACCCACACGATCCAAACCTGTGCATGCAATTATCTTGCATTGCTCTGTAAACAATATAGTGCACATATTTTTATGAATTCCCTAAGTAGTAATCTCGTGGGCACATCCAGTTAGAAATTGTTAACATGTTTTTTTAATTACACATTAAAAGTTGGTAAAAAATATATAATTCGCTGCCCCGAAATATTTTTTTACAACACCCACTCACAAACACACTTCCATAAAGCATGAAATACAACACGCACCAGAAAACCATTCACTTCAAAAAATAATTTTATTAAAAAATAAAATATAGCAATACAAAATATAGATTACAGAGGTAAAATAATGACTGTAAACCACTTTATAAAAAGAACCATTGCGAACCCCTGTTAGCGCACCCTCAATAGACGGTGTAATGTAGAGGACATGAAGTGAGAAATGCATCATTATTCACATTGTAGCTAACAACTTCAATTACACACCACCTGCTTGCCTTGGTATGGACATAAAAAATTAACACACAATGCAAAATAACAGCTTTATGGATGCACAGACTGTGGTGCCCTGGTCTGTAAAACATTAATTAAAAGTTGCATGAATGAGAAAAGAACATTTGAAAATTACTTTCAAGTGCACGCACAGCCATCAGCAGTCACCCCCACTCGATCATGCAACAGTGTGTCACTGGAGGGCGCCTGAAAAGTGATTTTAAAGTAACAGTGGGTCACGATAACTCTTGCGAAGATGATCTCATATAAACAACATTTCAGTTTAAAGCTGTGCAGCTATAAGTAACATCCCCTGCAGAAAACGTGACTTCGGATACCCCGAGAAAGAGTGGTTTCGTAGATATTTACAACATAAGAGCTGTTTGTTTTTGTGTTCCATATTCCTTTAACACGTTCCTTCGGAGTGGGCAGGTAGGAACTTGGTTGGACAGCGCATTCGTGCACGACAGACAAATAATCCCTGGTGGGCAGTGTGGAACCTGTTCTTCCTACCTGTGAAATAATTCAAATGCCTTGCGTGTCTTTCAAGGTAGCTAGCTTACGAGCCACTGCACGTAGCTACATTAGTCCCACGGCGGGCGCGATGACAACCGCCGGAGTTGATAAGACAGTGGCGGAACCTCCTCCGCTCGAGTGGTGGGGCTGGTGAGTGAAGCTGGCGGAGATGTGGGAAAATGGGTTGTGCCGCGATAATACAGGTGGGGGGATAATTTCTGTATAAATCCAAGAAAGAAAAAAAACGGTGTCACTTGGTGAGGAGATGCTTCAGCCAAAGGGCTAAGGCACTGGGAAGGCATGACGGAATGGGGTTCAATTGGTCAGCTAGGGTTACAATATTTTTTTTAGGTTTGCAACAATTTTTTATTTGTACTATATATTGATGTGCAATGAGTAATTATATAAAAACCGACATTGTTACCCTATTAATGGACTGAACCCGGATCCTCTGTGTATAGATGGAGGCCCACCATTCTGACGACAGCATCTCTCAATCCACTCATTTACCACTTGTTTTTACAGTATGAATTATTATAACGTTACAATGAAGATAACTGGCTCCTCATCTCCATCAGGGCACACGTGGATACTTAGCAGGGGGTGGGATACGATCTAACAGGTGGACGGTGACACAGGTGTGTGCGACAGCGACCCCCGTCCCCTTATTGAGGCGCCGCCTTTGTGAAGATTTGGGAGTCAGATGGCACCCGTGCGCGCTGCGCCCATGGCCGGGATGACGACCCCCTGCCTCTGCAGCTCCCGCAGCACCTCCAGGATGGAGTCCAGCTCCGAGCGGAAGCGCTCCAGCTCCGCGTTCTTGTGAAGCACCTGGCGACGCCACTCGGCCGCCTCCCGGCTGCGCTCCTGTTCGCCGCTCTGTCGCGTGCGCTGCACCAGCTGGTTAGGGGGGATGGGCCCATTGGCAGGGTCAGCGGAGAGGGGTTGGTGACCGGGTGGCTCAGAGGTCAAGACAGGTGAGCTGGCACTGCTCAGATCCTGGGTTCGAATCCACCTGCGATTAAATTGTAATATGTATGTGTGTTGAACTTCTCTCGCACCGTATGTAGCCAACCGTGCTAATTGGAGGTGCAGGGGAAGGACAACAAACTAAACACAAAAAGCAGTTCTAAAGAGACGAGTTTTGAAATCTAGATTTAAAAGGGCGTAGCTCAAGTGGCTTCCTAATATCGGAAAAGCCTTCCAGACGGCCGCAGAAGTGCATCTGAAAGCTCGCAATGCAGTGACCGCCTTAATTCGATGGCGAGCCAAAATCCGCTGCTGCGAGGATGACCGAAGGTCACGTGATAGCTTATGCTCCTTGAAATCAGAAAGGTTTTGAGGTTCATTTGTGGCAAGCACTTTGTGTGTAATGAATCGGACCTTAGTCCGGTCACCAACCAAAGCACAAAAAACCCCATCATATTAAATTTGGTTATGAACTTAATTTGGCTAACTTCCAGCTCTGGCAATTTAAATATTCGTTTGACTTTGTGATAAACATTCCTCTGGCATGGCAGAGAGGGTAGGATAGTGCTGACCTTGTGGACCAAGATACTTGACGTGATCTAGTTCTGGGATATCTGCTTTCTCTAACACTAACATGTAACACAAATGGTAATGGTTATAACAACGTGCACACAGCATATACACATACATTCTGTACATGAACTCCAAGTATGTAGTTATTATTCTTTCATGTTTATTTGTGCGTGTGGATTGTAACATATGTATGGCTCACAGCTTTAACATTTCAGTGATGGCCAATGTTGCCATGTTAGGACTGCAGTTTGGAAAATGCTCAATATTACAGGACACAACATTTGTCAGTGAGGCCCTACCAGTGACATATAAATCAAGTGTGCAGGCAGTGCAACTGCACAGGCACCCACGAGCAGGAGGGGCCCAGGCACTGGACTATGAATAGGGATCAAAGGGGCATGTCCAGCAGCTGACTGTATTTTCCGCACCTCCGATAAGCACGGTTGGTTACGAACTGTACGAAAGAAGTTCAACATATGGAAGTATTGGTGGTACACCGGTGCAGTATAATACACCGGTCCTCATAAAACAGTCTGACGATGTCGGTGTTGCCCTTGAGTGAGCTGCAGACCCTCCATCAGAAGTTGCCTTAGATTCAGCAGCTGCTTTCCCATTCGAACGTGTGCCATGAAGTCATCATCTTTTGATGCCACCGTCCGCCAAATAAAGATTCCGGAAATGAATCGAGGAACCGTCTGGCCAAGTCCAGGGCACGAGTCAAATCTGCCTTTGGAACAAGGAGTCAAATGTCATCAGGCTGGGTTCTATATGGCAACAGACTGTGAAGCTTCGTGTTCAGCTGCTCATAACATTCGTCTTCTCCGACCGCTTCTACATCACGAGAGCTGATGTTGAAGCACCCCGCAAGATTTCTGACCAGGGTTGCGAATCGCGTAAACATCAATCATTGTTGCGAAAAAAATAAAAAATGTATATACCGCGCACCGGTGTACCGCGAATACATTCATATGCGTAAAGTAGTTGGAGTGTGTAGCTGCCAGTCGTGAGGGGGCAAGTAGAGTAGCCCACCTGCGTGAGCTCCTGCTCCCTGCGCAAGTGCCGCTGCTCCATCATCACCACCTTGGCCTCCAGCGCGCGGAACTGTTTCATCTCGGGGGTGTCCGTCTCCCTTGCCTCCCCCAGCTCCTGCAGCAGGCGCACCACCTGTGACCGTGCACCACACAAGGGACAAAGAATAAAGATGCCCGAAATAGCTTTAACAGACTGTTGGGGCAAGTGCTGTAAGCGGAGCACCTATGAAGGCCGGCACGGCACAGGAGGGAGTGGGTGGCCAGCACCACGACCGGCCGCCTTTGTCTCCCTCGTGGCGATGCTTACACACTGCACCAGAGACTCATTTAAGGCTGAGTCGACCTAGGGGAGGCCCAGGACCAATTCAGATAATCATCACTGGCATTGGCCATGAGCGGAAAATCGAACTCGGGTAGTTGGGTTCGTAGCGCAGTGCGCTAACCGCTACACTGCCGCTCTCCACGAGGGACATACACACACGCACACACGGCACGCTTAATGCTGGCTATGTCACTTGCACTGGGCATACAGGCCTGCGTTCAAACTGAAGAACCTAAGTGCGCGGCAGATAACGTTTGCTTCTTTTTCCCATCTTGTTTCTTCTTTACAGTGTGGAGTGGTGGCACAGTGGTTAGCTCACTGTGCTATGAATCCAGCAACCTGAGTTCAACTCCTGGAATGGCTAACATCAGTGGAGAATGATATCTGAACTGGCGATAGCCCACCCGGCACTCCTTCAACAACCCACACTGATCAGCGTGCTGAAGTATTCAGTATTGGATTGACAAAGAGTCGTGAAAAAATATGATTTAATTGCCAGATTTACTTTCTCCTTGTGCCACTGCGCCAGGATTTTCTCCACGTATTCAACTCCTGTCTTTCTTGTAATAAATGTACACCATGTCAAATGGGTTTTCAACTAGTTAACTGCCCAATGAAGTGAAAAGTATTGACTATAAGCGGCACACATGTTTAAAATGTGTTCAGAGTTTAACACAACGCTGCTCTCGGCAAGAGTACAATTTGTTCGATCGTTTATTCAATGTCAGTCTTAAAGCATAACGAGACGCACGCTGGTGTCAGGGCACACTAACCTGGTCCTGCAGCGTCTGTTCGCGGCGACGTGACAACATTAGCTCCTCGTGTTCCACCTGCAGCTCCGATAGCTGTTGTCGAAGGTGAGCGATCATCACCTGCACAGCATCATCAACACCCATTAGCACGGTTGGCGACGTACTGTGCGAAAGAAGTTCAACGTACGTACATATGTAGAGACTCAACTCGGAGACACTAAGACTTGGAGGTAGAGGCCGACCGAAATTCTTTCGGTTTACTTTCGGTTTCGGCCAAAACTGATATTGACTTTCGGTCGTCATTCGTCAACCGAAGATTTATTTTTAGAATATAACGCTAGTGCTACGTCTATCCCTCTGCCTATCAGCCGGTCAGTCGGCGCTAGGCAATCTTATGCGATAGGCTGCAAACACACACACACACACACACGTCAGCAGCAGCAGCTTGGGAGCGAGGTTACAGCCGCAACCATGGTCTGCTAATTAGAGGCCGACCGAAATTCGGTTTCGGCGCCGAAAGTTGGCAAATGGCCTCTTTCGGCATAGTTTCTGTTTCGGCCGAAGCCAAAAAGTAAACTTTCGGTTTACTTTCAGTTTCGGCCGAAAGTCAAATTCAGTTTCGGTCGGCCTCTACTTGGAGGCACTTCTTTATTTAGCAAGCACCATCGGGATAACACACAACACCCTACGTGGGTGCACACTATTATTATGACCGTCTATTGTCGGCGGCACTACTTAGAACAGTTGGTAGACTGTCTGACTAGCAGCGCCCCGGGATGATAAACACGGAGACGGCGACGAGAAGAATGGTGACGACGACGGACTTGAGCAGCACGACGGGGATCCCACTTCCACAGGGGCCCCTCTTATACTCTCAGCGTGGCCTCACTCCATCCCGGCCACGCCCCCTTTCAGAAAACCTACTAGCGGGTTCCTGAGGCTTTCCGATGGGCCCCTTCTGTGACCTTTCCCCTAGATGTCCCCCTCTCGTGTATATCGTGGCCTGCTGACTTGAGTACTGCCGTACACCGCAGTTCCCCTTTTTCGCCAGCAGCCAGCACTATGCCACTACACATACAAAGGATTGGCGGAGCACGACACAGACCACGCCTATGAATGATCACCCGGCCAGGTGGCACTGTGGTCAACATAACCCCAGATCCCAGCAGTCCAGTCCAGCGAGACGCTCACCTCCTGAGCGCTGGTCTGGTTGGCGAGCTCGGCTGTGCGCGTGCTGGCATGCTGGAGTGCTTGCTGTGCCACCAAGCGCTCCAGCTCCCTCTTGTGGCCATCCCTCAGTGCTGCCATCTGTGCCGCTGCCTCCTCCCTGGACCTGCACACGTTAATTTCACAAACGTACAAAACACACAAAGATCGCTCTTTATAGCGCCAAAAACTGTTACGAAAAGTGCTGCTCATGACCATCTATCCAGGATAAAATTTCGCATGAGGTGGTGCGGCCAACACTGTGTCCAACCGACGTTGTATTCCCACTGCTGACGTTTACACACTGCACCAGGTACACATTTAAGGCCGCGTCAACCTAGGGGGTGGGAGGGGCCATAACCTGTTCACATATCACTTGTTAAGCATAGCGAAGTGCACTAACCGCTACACACCATTCCCCACAGCGCTTGGTTAAGGCGCTATATAAATTACATTGATAAGATACGATAAGCACGCACGCGCAGACAAGGGTCTCCATACTCGTAACAAATGCCATTAATCAGGAATTATTTACGGACAGAAATTCCCGTGAGCTTTAGCAGCGTCCTCTTCATAGTGCCCATCACCTGCAAGTCTCTGCCTCAGCCCGCGCTAGCAGGGCTTGCAGTTTCACCCGCTGGTGCTCTGCATCCAGCGCCAGTCGCTCCATCTCCGCCTTGAGCCGAGCGCTCTGCGTGGGCGACTCCACACCCCGCTGGTGACGCTCCTCCGATTCCTCCACCTCTTCTTCCTCACCATCACCACAACCACCACCATTGCCACTCTTGTCATCATTGTATAGGTTCAGCACCTGTGCAGTCGCGTCACCATTCGCCTCTGTGATACCCAAGCCTTTCGACCTTTCACCCTCAAACTGCACACGCTTCTTGACGTTGCCGTGTTTGCGACGGGCGCTTTTACCGCCACGTCTGCCCGGCCGTGTCTCGCCAGCGGCCGCCCGCCCCACCGTTCCCTCCATCTCGTCATTCTTCCTCCTCATCTCGTTCACCGCCACCTCCAGGCGGCTTTGGTCCGTTGCGTCCCGAGCGCCGTCTCTGAAGTGGCCCTCTGGAGCGGCGCCCCTCCCCTCCAGCTCCCGCAGCTGGCGCCGCAGCTGCTCGTTCTCGGCGGCCAGGGCCTGCTCGCGAGCTTCGTAACCGGCCTTGAGCACAGACAGGTGGTCGAGCGACGAGTGCGGCGAGTAGCCGGCACCGGAGGAGGGAGGCGGCCGCTCTCTAAGAACTTCTTCCAGCCCTTTGATCCTCTGCTCGTACTGCAGCTGCAGGGCAAAGAATCGTGAAATTCAAAATCGGCACACAGCCCGACAAAAATTTAATGTTAACAATGATATTCAATAATAACATTCTTGCTTTCATCCATAACGTATTCCAACTGTGCTATAGGCATCGTGTCACGAAATGTCAAAATGTTCATCCAGATCTCTCGCAGAAAGCAGTGCACTACCTCGTGTCAGAGAATGGCCCTGGAATAAGATGTTACAGAACTACTAAAGTTACTTTCATAGGCCTCTTTATCCACAATAGAAGCATACCATCAAATACCTTGGCTGCATGTCAATTAAACCAAAAGTTAAGTCTCAGAGCTAGAATAAACAAACACCAAGTGACAACAAATACTTAATATTACAGTGTTTTGTATGACCATTGGTGACCAAGAACCCGATCATCTGAGCAGCTGCAGCTCAGTGGTCTGAGGCAGTACCAGGTCCCCGAGTTACACGGCCACCTCACTCACCTTCATCTTGTTGTAATGCTGCTCCATGACGCGCAGGCCACGCTTGGCCTCCTCGTCCTTGGCCTCCAACTCCGCCTCCAGCTTGCGCAGCCGGCGCTCCAGCAGCTCCGCTGAGCCGCCTGGTGCCGCGTCCGAACCCAGCGCGCGGTCGCCCGCAGACGCCGCCGCGTACATGAGCGCCGGCAGAGAGTTGGGGTGGCGCCGGCGCAGGATATCCTCCATCTCCCGCACCTGCATCGTCGTCGTAATCATCATCATCATTGACGCCATCATTGAAAACCCTGACCATCATTAATGCCACTGTCATCTTAGTTTGATTGGCATCAGCATTACCACCACCCATGACGACCAACATTAACACTTTCATCAATGAAGCTTGAGAACTTTTCTGAATTTAATTCAGTTCTGCTGTTTAGCACTGCAGTTTGACGACAGTGTTTTAGCGCATGCTGCCTCACTCTCCACGTTACACCACAACGAACCTTGTGCGTCCGCTTTCCCAGTGCCGTCTTTTCCCGTGCCGCACTACACTTCCCAACAGCACAATCTACCACGGCCGAGCTGTCTCAACACACCACGCACTGTTCTCCCACCTGTCTCTCCAGGTCCTGAATCCTCCGGGCGTCAGCCGCTCGCTCACCCGTGCTCCTGCGGCGCTGTTCCCCCCGGTCCCGAATGGCAGCCTGCAGCTCTTCCACCTGGCGAGCACACGTCGGATGTAGTATTCAGATAAAGATGGATTTTTGTAACACCCACAGTACTGTTTGGTATCTCTGCCAAAGCCAGTGCTCTCAACGAAAGAACAATGCATTTAACGAATTGCATAAGAGAGAACAGCTCTCCGAAAGGCTCCTTTAACACATGCGGGACATAACAGAAATGGCTTTGGGAGTTGCCAGGCCACACACATTGTGTGCGTGTGTGGCCTATTGTGTGCATACTGACATGCACACACAGAGTTTCACAGCTCTGCACAAGAAGTGAATGTGTGTGTGTAGACACGTGCACAACACTCCGCGTGATCCACATTCGTGGCGCAGTACGTATATCGGTTCTGCGCCGGTGCCCCACCTGTTGCTTGAGAGCCTCAATCTGCGCAGTGGCAGCCTTGAGTCGCGCTGCGTCGCGGTCCAGCATGTCCTGGTTCTCGGCGTACCACGCCACCTTGCGGGCAAGGCGCTCCACCTCCTGCCGGTGCTGCTGCTCCACGACCTTCAGCTCGTGCTCTTTGTCACCTGCGAGCCACGGCGCATGTTTATTTTCAGCTATTTGTATGTTATGCTGCATCATCCTTCAATAACCTCATTCGCAATTGTAGTGGAGAAGAGAGCTCAATGTTAACAGATGTCACCTGACAGGTAGGTGGCCTGTGTCTTGGCATTCTCGTACTCCTTCTTGGCCTTGTTCAACTCCACTTCCAGGCTCTGGTTGGCCAGCTTCAGGCTCCTCACCTCCTGTATCAACTTATCCAGCTCCCGCTGTTCAATTCAAAGGTTCAGGTGATGAGTCTGATTAAACATCTTACATACATTTCCTCAAGACATGTAATGATTTACATCCACCCTCATTTCCCTCCTCCCATAATTTGACAATTAAATGAAGCAGGGCTGCGTAATTAATGAGCTCTTGCTTCACACATACGTTAAGTAACTACTTTCAAGGCTGCCTCTTACTGACACAACGTTGCCCATCGGATAGGTAGTGTTTCACACAGGCTCCGTCCCTGAGTGGTCCACCAACCCTATTCGCAACTGGAGCCTCCAGCTTACTGGTGACCAGCGTGCACCACAACAAAGTCGTAACGAGATAATTGAACGAAAGAGAGATTCGCCGTGTCGATCGTCACCTGCGCACTTGACAGCTCCCCCTCCAGGTCGCCAGTTACCGACCGGTTCTGGGTGGGAGCGACGGCTTCTCTCAGGCGGGAAATCTGCTCCTTCTTTTGTGCCAGCTCCTCCCTGCTCCAACACAGCGATGAGTCAATTGGGGACGTGTCAAGAGGCCACCGGTCACACAGCCCGATGACGGGTTACATAAGACACCTCGAGTGAAGTTTCACTGCCAAGGGGTGTTGGTGCACACCAGTTAACCAGCACTTTGGAGTCAAAAGGTAGTTCATCTATATTTATTAAACTCCCAAACCTGCTAGGCTGAAAGGTGGCCTGGGGATAGCAGTACAACAATTTCATTTGAAACCTGTCTGTGTGGGTGTAGATTTCCTCCACGTATTCATGTCATTTAACAGAAGTAATGATGGCCATAGTGCTTAAGTTTAAAAGTGACGATGTCTGTGGCACGATATAATCCTCTACGCCCCCTGGATCAAGGCTACAGAGATGTCAGTTGACAGTAGGATATCAATCTCTTCCTTCAGCCACGGGGGTTGATAGTATTTCAGCTACATCAAATTTAATCTATGGGTTAAAAACATTTCAGAAAATCTATGCTGTCAGAGGTCACTTTAAATAACAGATACCTATAAATATATTTTATTTAGAAATGAAATATCAGTTTCAACACTGGCTTTCATGATGATCCTAGATTGGGGTATTGGGCCATTTTCTCATCAATGTAATCTTTTGCATATGAAAAGAAACCAAAATGTAATTTTACATTATTACAGTATTTAATAGTTAACATTACATACAATGCTATTCATTGCTATTGAAAGAGACTGCTCTGTACCATTATATCGCTTTTTCGCTACCGCATTAGCAATATCGCAACATTCACTGTGATCGCCGTTAGACGACGGGTCGACAGGGACGACTCACTTTAGGTTGAGAAGCTCTGCGCTCAGCCGCTGGTTCTCATGGACCATTCGCTGCTCACTCTCCCAGTTCCTTGTCTTGAGGTCCTTAGCCTGCTTGTACAGTCGCTCGTTCTCCTGCAAGCCACGATTGCACGACAGCACCATCAATGGAGACAACACTGCGACGATGATACGTGCAACGTTTACAGTGACACTGCAAGCTCCCCGGCACCTGGTGGTAGCCCTGGATAATGACTTCTTGCTGACGCAGCTCCTTCTCCAGGTGGTGCAGTTTTTCGTCCACCGTGTCGCCCGGAGTCTGCCTCTCAGTCCGTGCGCTCTCCTCGCCGACCAGCTGACATGGCGAGTCCAGCCAGACGAACGATTAGGCATTGCTGTGCTAGACGATGCAGGGATGCTCATCGCATCCACTCTAATTATTTAAATGGAGAACGGTAACCCAATTTAAATAAAAACTCAGCACTTATGTCGATTACACTCCCTAACAAAAGAAAAAAAATGTCTACTAAGTTAATGTTTTAATAAATGGTCCTCCTTCAGCATCAACATGTTAATGGCACGGCCAAGAAAATGCCTAGTTTTTTTCTATTTGAACACATTTTACAATTTAATTCATCCTTCTGTGAATCATTACAATCATTATTCTGGAATTAACTGTGCACAAAGTAGCAAAGCATAAATGGAGGCTCACTTTTGCATGTAAAACAAAGTTCTGCTGCTTCAGCTCAGCGATCTCCTTCGCGTGCTCCGCATTCAGCTGCTCCTCACGGCGGAGGAACTCCGTGCACCTATCGCGGAGCTCCTTGCTCGGCTCCTGTACAAGCACAGAGCCACCGGCTCTCTCCCTCGCGCCTGTGTGGCCATCCCCGTGATGGAGCTCCGCCGTGGGACCGCCCTGCTGCTCTTTCGTAGGGGGCGAGGCTCCCCCTCGTGGAGGGGAGGAAGGATAGGCCCCATGAAAGAGGTGGTCGGCCTAAACACAAGCAACAGCAAAGCTCTTTAATGCACACTTCTGTATTAACTAGGGGATTCACATGTCCTTTGGCGATCTTGGAAAAGCTAAATTGTTACAATAATAAGAGTAATACATGCAAAAAACAATACTCATTTGGTATCCATGGTTGTGTCCTATAACTCTCCGATGTTTTCTGCTTCTGAAGAAGCTCTCAGCACATGCACCCAATGTCGGACTCCATGCTAAACAATGTGGTGGAACTCAAGAGATGAAAAATATTATTTATAAACAGCTAAAAAGTGCAAATGTGACTATAGGATCTGCCTTGCACATGATATCACCATATTGTGTGTATAATGCACACACAATTGTGTTTTAGGTCACTAACTCAAAATAAAAAAAATTGTGACCATATTATAATTTTATACAGCAGCAGCAGCAGGTCAGGGACAACTCTATACCAATTTTAAAATTGTTCGGAATTATCAGTACAGTCGAGCCATCATTGCCTAATGCATCAGGGGCTTTAAGGGGGGACAAGCCCTCTTTGATCACTGTGGGAATAATTTGGCACCACAAAATGGTAACAATAAACAAATCACTGTGAATAATGGTAGCTGAAAGTATTTATAAATTCCAACTGCAAAGAGCCACCCAGCATAGGCTTCCCTGCATAAGCAACGGCAAATGTTTGGAGAGTGCGAGTGACTCTCTGCAATCGCTCTCACTTGTCTCTCAGCCGAGTCGCAAAGCAGAGAACTCCTTACGCGCCCGTCCACGTAGCCAGCGAGCGAGCGCACGCACGACATGAAGTCGTCGTCCACAAACACGCCCGCCCTGGGCACCGGCGGGAGGTCGGCTAAAAAAAAAAAAAGACACAAAGATCTCGCACTCAGCCTACACATACTGTTGAGGCAAGTGCTGATAGCGAGCCTCTATTCTTGAGGCCAGCATGCCGTCACAAAGACGGTCACTGCATCGCGCACTTTCAGATGCGCTTCGGCGGCCATCTGGAACGCTATTCCTTCCGATATTAGGAAGCCACTGGAGCTATGCACTTTTAAAACTAAGTTGAAAACGCATTTTTTTGAAGAACTGCATTTGGTGTTTAGTTTGTTGTCTTTCCCCCGTAACTCTGAATTCACGGTTGACTATGTACAGTGCAAAAGAGGGTGGCGTGACCAGCACCAAGCGCCAGCCACCTTTTGTCACCCCTTGCTGATGTTTACACGCTGTATCGGGCGCTCAATTAAGGCTGAGTCAACCTAGAGGAGCCCCAGGACCAGCTGAGGTATCACTCGCACACTGCTGTTAGCCAAAACCAGAAATTAAACTCGGCCCGCCAGGTCTGCAGTGCAGTATGCTCACTGCTACGCTGTTGCTCCTCACACACACGCCTACATAAATGCAAGCAAAAACTCATGCATGCACACTAAAAGATTATAGTTTCACCGCTGGTCATAATTGAAGGCAGCCAACACAGCTGCTAATACATTTTCAACACAAATTAGCGGAGGTTCCCTCTGGGCATGTAAAGATTCATGCCACCCTGTAATTCAAACAATTATCACGGAATGGAGTCACAATTCAACGAAATTATGTTTTGACTCATTTGCACGGTCTCATTAAAACTGTCTGCCTCATTTGTTTTGTCTCATTAATTAATCTTGCATAACAATACCACTTGCTAAACAGTTTTATGATTCATTAAATAATCTATTCCTCATAGTCTTATTTGACGCATGTATCTTGAGCATTAGAATAATTTTAATCAATTATTCTATTAATATTAAATGCTGAGTCCCCACCGATTGTAAATTCCTCCGTCACTCTTTCGTGCTGAGCACCTTTTTGGGTTTCTCTGCGACGAGGGTTGGCGTTGAACGTGGAGGCAGGGTTCAACCGCAGTTCGGTCTTTGTATGCGTCCTGCCCCTGGATGGCGAGTGCATGGGAGCACGGCTCTTCTTTTCGGCTCCCCCAGCTGCAGTAAAAGATGTGCCACTCAAGCCTACGTAACAAACACCGCCATCGCTTACCAGGGGCCGTTCAACAGATACCCCGTGCACGAGCATGTCCGTCGTACCCGGGCGGCCACGGAATCGAGTATAGCTTTAGCCAGTACAGTTAACTCTCGATTATCCGTGGGTTTATTATCCGGAGTTGTGGATTGACTGTGTTTGCGATTTAAAAAGTACATCATGTGTGCTGGATTTATTATGAGCTGCTCTTCACTCTTCGGGGGTCAGTGACTCGGTATACATGTGGCTATAAGCGTGTTGAAAAAAAAAACCGATTACTTTAAATATCAATAAAAACTAAATGTGGCATTCTAAGTATTCATGCCCTTTCTATATAGGCAAGAAATAAATATATAAATATGGTTTAATGCCCTAATTTTCACGTTCTTTTCATCCACGGGGCTCTGCCTTGATGTTACAAAGAAGCTCGAGAGCCATGAACACCTGAGAATCTGCACTGGATAGTGGGGGGGGGGGAGGACCCATACTAATCAAGTACCCAATGAGGGGCAGGATTTAATCTGCACCCTTCACCAACCCGAAATTGACCACCATTGTGAAGTATGATTGTATGTTTTGCATTATCCACAGATTAGTTTTTACACGGGCCACACTTTCCACCGCCTATGACCACAGATAATTGAGACTTTGACTGTAGTTCACTCGGATGTATCAGATGCGAGGGTCACCTGCACGAGTCGCTGGTGGCCGGGTGTGCCTGGTGGATGCCCGCCCAGTCTTCGTGGGCCGTTCGACTCTGGCGGGGCTGGATGAACGGCCATACCCCGAGCTCTTCACGTTGGCATACGGGCTGGAGGTTCGAAGCTTGCGGGACTCCGCGACTTGACGTTCCACGACTCTGGCTGTTCTGCTCTCCTGAAGTCTTACATTGGGAGACTGCACACCGCAAGGCAACATGCAGGCTCGTTTTAAAGATTTTAGGGCCGGGCACAATTTTGAGCCTTACTCTTTGGTTCTTTCGGTAAAGTCACGTAGGTATAAAATAAAACAGTCTGCCTCAGCAGCAGACTATGCTTTCCCACCTGATGACAGACGCTTGTGTTGCGCCCGAAACGTCGTGATTTATTTTATTTTATACCTACGTGACTTTACCGAAAGAACCAAAGAGTATGGATTCCTGTAGTCACGAAAGCCTCAAATCAATGTTGAGCCTGCAGAGTGCATGGATGGGCAAGCCACTGTGCACAACAGGTCGCTATAGACCATAGGGTTCCGTGGTGATCAGCAGAGGGCAGTGTGGCAAAGTCCACTGTTGCCCCGTTTTCACCAAACCAAAGTGGCCAGCGTTGTGAACCGTCAGATAACACCCAAGACCCACAGGGTATGGAGGTGCCGAATTCCAGCAGTGGAATGACAAAGTACTGTACATGTATAATGCCTTACCACAAAACTCCAATATGGAATTATTAAATACGTTTTCATCAGTACTAGGAATCATCATTGGTTTACTTTACTAGCTCTAAAGGTACTGTTTATGTTGTAGCACATACTGTAGCATACAAACGAAAATGTGTGCAATTATTCGGAGAGTAAATGTTATGAAATATAATATTTTATTTCTGATCATTAAAATGAGCTTTCCACATAGAAAACCTACCATATGACACGGATACGTGGTGAAGGTTAAATGTGGGAGCACATGGAGATCCGCAACGAGGTATTAACCTGCACAGTGCGGATGGGCATGACTGCCGTGTGCCCACTCTACCTGCTGGATCGCGTGTCGCACGTCGGACCCCCGTTGTGGGGACGAGCCTTCACTCCTGCGCGTCGACGCCACGGTTCCCCACGGGTCGGCAGTTCCCACAAGGTTTCCCGCAACACCAGCACCGCCACCACCACCGCGTGCCACACCGTCAACCTGAGGCCGTCCGCCTGGTCCCACCAAATCGAGTTGGGTGTCTGAGGATGCGGCGATCGTCAGGGCCGTAGGTGGCTCCAGCTGCGACTCCTCCGGGGTCACATCGGAGGGGCCCTCTAAGTGCAACCTGCATGGCACCGGGCGTGACAATGTTGCGGTAGTCGGCAAGCCTTCCAATGCGAGGAGCATAAGATTTTTTTTATATCACAGTGGGGGTTACACAAGCCCAGCTGAAGAAGATGGGGGCAAAACATATTTCGGGGCTCAGAGGGCATGGGAATTGGCATGTAAATGGGGTGTGCCGTAACCATGAACATGAGCAAGGAGACGGACGGTATAGGGGTAAGGACATGTAAATGCCTTTATTCCATGAGCTGGGAGATAAATAATGCAGTGAAGCTTCCACCTACCTGGCAGGCAACAGATCGAAGCTTCGCGCAAACGGCATTCCACTCTCAATTCTCCTCATCAGCTCTTCCTGTGTGGGAGCCTCCTCTGCAGAAAAATAATAGGTGGGTGATTGACAAGTCTAAATTAAAAGTCACAGTGTCTCCTTACTAATGTAAACAATGCGGGTAGTACTCGTCAACAATGAGAGCCTTATCCAGTGGTGGAAACCCAATATTATCATAGCAGGAACCAGTCTCTCCATTAAACATCCACTCTATTGCCCATAAAGTGCCACTCCATTTTCCCAACTTCTACCCGGTTTGCCCTTGAAAAACCGACTCCTGGCCACAACAAGCTCTTACCTGATCATAGATAATGCTCTACTACTACTATTTCCCATGACCAAATCACCTGGAACGTGCCTGATATGATCATATCTCAAAAGTTAATCGGGATTTTGAGCCTGTACAGTGCTTGGATGGGAAACCAATCACAGGGCAGTACAGCAAACCCCATTGTTGTACTTATATGCTCCCATGTTTATATTCTATATATAAGCACACTACTTTGGATATACAGATGCCTATCCTCGCTCCCAAGGGGTGTGCTTACCGTATAATAAAACCCACACTTTATTAAGATAATCTGAAAGTGTTCTGGTGACAGATCCTAAGGGGGTGAGATCGTGAGATAGACTCCCCCTCTTAATTGTTACCATAACGGGACGGAGGGTGGGTGGGGGGTGTTACAGTTGGGGGTGGTTTATGCTGCTTCTGCGCAACTGGGCTGCTCGCCATACCCACCCTGGACGTGCATTCGAGCGAAACGCAAACCCCCACACAGCCCGGCGCGCGCCGCAGGGATGCGTGGTAAAGCATCTTGCAGGCGTGATGCCAGCTGAGATGGCGGGTTGCAATTTCATCTCGTTTGTAAAATGTGAAGCGTGTAGTTAAAAAAAAAAACATCGGTTGTTTACATTTTTCTTGAATTTTTGGAGGCAGGAAGGGGGGAAGAAATCTGTCAAAATAACGGTGAGAAACGAATTGATTTGCTGATCCGTGAAAACATGGATAACTGCAAGGGCAAACACACTGGCAAGTTGGATCTAGAGCAGAATAAATGCATAACGGTATGTTTTCTATTATAATGGGTTCACATTGTTAAGTTCATTCAAAAGTGTGAATGCATAACTAAACTCTAACTTTGCTTTTAACAATCTATAATTTGTTTACTAAATCTTTCATTGTACGAAGCCAGAGTAGGACAGTTAAGGAGACTTACCAGAGCCAGTGGCAGAGAGTCCATGTGGCTGTACATGCAAGCTTGCCCCTGCAGGGTGACCCGTGGGATGACTGGTGGGGTCACGCATCGGCTGCCCAGGTTCGCTGCCTCCCGTCAGCCGGCCAGCGCTTCTGTAGACGCGGCACAGCGAGTCCAGTTCGCTGCCACTCTCTGCAAGCCATGGTCCTGGCGATGCAGGGATGGGTTGGGGGAGGGGCATCAGAGACATCACCACGGTGGCGAGATATTAACTACCTCGCTTAGTATACAGGAGGTCGTGGGTTCTATACCGAATCTGACGCCTCTATATTTGGAGTTTGCATGTTCTCCCCGTGGCCATGTGGATTTTTTTTCCAGTCCTCTGGTTTTTCCCTCCACATTTAGAAACATACGTTTAGAGTATTTGGCTGCTACTATAAAATTTCCACATAAGCCACTTCATAGGGCGTTCATTTGTGGCCAGGTCGCTTCTGAAAAAGAGCTATATAGCTAAGTGGGCCTTAGCTGATAAAATAAAAATTGTTTAGTCTATAGTTTCGTTTATCAAACACAACCGAGAGCGCTGTGTGGGTGAAGCGGCGAGGGGAGTGAAGGCCAGGAGGAGCAAGCACCTGCAGTGAGTGCAGAGGCATTGCGAGTGTCACTCTTCTCATGCTTGCCCTCCTCACGTTCGTCTTCTTCGTGATTGTCCTCCTCGTGATTGTCCCCCTCATGATCGTCCTCTTCATAATCATCCTCATAGTGATCGTCCAGAGTCGGCCTCATATCCAAAAGCAGCTTCTGAGTGTCCAGCGTCGAATCCATTGAGTCCAAAAGGGCAACTGGAAATAACATACATACACACACAGAAATAAATGTACTGTATGAGACAACTTAAAAAAATAAAGTGCTCTTTATGAGCTTTTTGAAGACAATGTTGGGTTATTTTGAAGTCCCAGTGATGTAGCTTAACATACAAAATGTACTACCAATAATGGTAGCTATATTAAACAATGCCAGCTTGTGGAGTACTCTTTAGGCCTTTGACCAAATTACCCAGAATGCGTTCGATCTAATTAGTTGTCAGAAGCAGGATTTCGCCTGGATAGTGATTTGGTGGGCAACCACCATGCATAACAGGTGTTTTGTCTCTGGCATGACTGCATCCAGCAATTGAATGGATTGATGAAGAGCTGACAATTTTATTCTAGAAATTTTAAAGATCACAGCAGTGCATTATCCTCAGACCACAAACCTTTTGCCAGCATGCCGGTCGGTGCTGGGATTTCAATTGGCTTCCTTGGCCCCCCGTTCATGGGTGGAGCTGGACTCTCGGGGTGGCCCAGACTGTCTGCTTGCCCTGTGATCTCAGGTCTCACTGCTGCTGCTGCTGCCGCTGCAGCTGCTTCCGGATGCTCTGCTGCTTCTGAAACATCCCGTGCAGCCTGAGAAATGCCCGTCGAACTTTCTTGACCCACGTCAACGCTGTGCAGACCTGTATAAGATACGAAAGGATGAAAGGTGCTTCCTCATTAAAATGTTTATGATTTTAAAAGCTTGTCTTAAATGTTTTGATACTAAATAATACATGAATATTAAATGACTTAAAAAGTACCGACTGCACTTCATGTTACACTGCATTACTTGTCCTATGTGTCCGTTTATTGTGTTTCCTCCAGTGTATACAATGTCCTTGGCTGCCTTGGGAAAATGTGTCAATTCTAAGTTCATGTGCAGGAACAATGTGCAGTGCTTTGCTCAAATGTGCTTCTTACATTTCTTTGGAACATTGGGATTTGTTTTGTACTTGCATGAGTTGCAATTTAAAGCAATACATGATAATGATGATGATATCAATGCTGCCAGTGCACTTTACCTGAAGGGAACGTCCTTCTCACTGTTGTCTGGCTGTCGTCAAAATCATCTGAGATGGGCCTTCGCTCTCGTATTGAGCTGCAGGAAATAAACATTGAATACAAATATAACCTCAACAGAAAGTTTCACTGTAAAAGTTTAAATAGTCATTGACAGAGACATAACAGAAAAGGGTAGAAGAATCAAGTGTTTAAAATACATGGTATTTGTGCCACTGTAGGCACAACGAAAAAAAATATTTTAAATACACAAACTTTATTTAAAATATTACAAAATATATGCCACTCCACTGCCGGATGAATGCCTCACCAGACTGTGATGGTCAAGGGGGTCATTTTACCAGACTTCACCACACTGGTCAGTGTGGGTTGAAGGGGGGGAGGCAGGAACTGGTTCAAATGTCACTGAAATCTCATGTTAGCCTTGACCGAAGCTCAAACCACCGATGTTAAGATGTTCAAACCCAAATAAATACCTTCTGCAAGGTATCAAGTCGACATTCACCACACATACGTGTGGCAAAACATGTAAACAAACATGCTCTGATCATACATGCATTTTCTTTTAAACTGATTGGCCTATACTGGAGACAGCCTTGTCTCACCAGTGAAAGACCAGAAAACGCCAAAAGGCAAACAGTAGAAAGACAATGCAAACCCCACAATGCATATATCGGAATTGCCAGAAAGGCTAAAATCAATTTTTATTATTCATCATTTTGGATACTGGCAAAAGATCCCATTGATATCAAACCACCGAGTTTGTAGCGCGATGCACTCGCCATTGTACCAGTACTCTACCCCACAAATACCTTATTTTATTATTCTACTTGAGTGACTTCGGATCAAATTTTTGAGAATTCCTGATAATTCAGAAACGAGGACAGAGTAATAAAATAATAAAAATAAAACATAATAAAATAATTCTCACGACGTTTCGGCCACAACGCAAGCAGCCGTCGGGGAGACAGCGTCATTCAAACGCTGTCTCCCCGACAGACCTGGTCTTCACCTGAGGACGGCTGCTTGCGTTGTGGCCGAAACGCCGTGAGAATTATTTTATTATGTTTTATTTTTATTATTTTATTACTTCCCTTCTACGTGACTTTACCGAAAGAACCAAGAAGATTAATCCCTGCAGTCACGAAAGCTTTAAATCGAAATTTAAGAGGACAGAGTAAACGGGTGGGAGGGAACTCTCACCCTGGTGGCGAAGACAACGAGTGCTGTTGAGCGAGATCGTGAGGCGTGGATACCCCGCCTCGACTCAGCTCCCGAAAGAAGCGCTCCTTTTCCTCCTGCTCCTCCAGGGTGTCCAACCCAAACGCCGCCACATCCTCTGCCCGAGCCGCCACCCAGCCGAGCCCACAAGCGCAGGTCACACGGCATTAACACACGCACGCATTCAAACGATAAAACTGAACTTAAAAAAATATTCACTCGTGGATCACAACACTGGTGGCAAATATCACTTGTGACTTATTCCGTAATCTAACGATAAAAGTGACTTTGTGATTTGTGTGCATAATACACAGGTTCATTGTCATGCCCAACTGACACTGTGTTATGCAGAGCACCTAATAATTGTTTTGCACATGTACAGCCCTCTTTTATCAATCCACTGCTAGATGAGGGCTCTCCTATGCTGTTCAGGTTGTGGGGGTTGTGACCATACTTCACCACACTGGTTATCGTGGGTTGGTGAACGTAGCATAGACATGAGAGCATAAGATTACAGTGTGACACTTGATATTCTTCACTTTGCTGCCCATAACATAGCCCAACAGCAGTGTATAACACCAGTTATATGCATTGTGGTTGCACATCCAAGCACTATTCAGACTGAAATCTGCTTAGCTTCTAAAATCGGATGAGATCGGGTGCATTCAGGGTAATTTAGTCATAGGCATTGTCCTATAATTATAATTAATTACAAATCTATACAAATTTACAACCACAGCTATCACAATAATTGCAAATCATCATAAATGAATATACAACAAAAAATATAAGAGACCCATACTTTGCGTTAATCCTGGCGTGGTTAGCAAAGATATAACATCACCATACAGTGTGTGGTTTGATCAAACACATCTATCTAACCACTTGACACTCTCAACACGTGTGAAGGTGTGCAGAGGACAAGCTCACCGTCCACTTCAAGGCTGTCTCGACTGATGGAGACAGAAGCTGTTCCCCTGCGGACATCCTGACGGGGAAGCCTCTGGCTGCTCTGCTGCTGCTGCTGCCCTTTCTCCTCATCTTCAGACTCTTCCTCCACAATGGCGCGGGACGACTTGAGGAAGTTCCGTGTGGCCCCGCTCAGCCCTAAGCATGTAACAGTTCAGCGACACAAATATATTCCTATGTTCACGATAAATGCATTGAATCTTGAATGGAAAATACATGTTTACGTATGAAAATTATATGCTAATGATATATTTCTTGTGCTAGATCACACAGACACAACAATGTTGAAATAACGCATACACGATAATGCAAACAGGAAAAAAATTGGTTATTGAATCCGATTGAGGCCCCAACTCATGACAATGCACTGTATTCCTCAATAAATGAATGACTACATTAGGACCTAAGATGCCAACCTCCGCATGTTTTTTGGACCACTTTACCTGGCTGTACGAAAGCTGTTTTCAACAAATAAAGTCACAAGATGCAATCTTACAATCTATAGGACAACTTGTACTGGCTGCCAGAGCCATCACAGTGCGAGATATTTTTTTTTTCTAAAGTATTTTATTAACAAGACGATTCAGGTACACAGAGGATATGAAAGGAGGTTGACACCGGCACAAACAAATTATGGATTACAGTGCAATGAAAACCTGTCTAAACCGCATGTTTCAATAAACTGCTTCAATAAACTCTGCAACCCTGGTGTCTTCCTAACCTCTGATACCCCTGTAAAAAAAAGGGAGGGGGGGGTGCCTAAATGCCCAAATGAATGCTCTTAAGAATAATGCCCACTCGAAAAGAGGTAGTGAAGGAGTTCCATGTTGGGCGGTAAGCTTCCTCCCTGCCCCTTAGTTTTGCACTTAAGATGCTCTCGAGCGACAGTGTGAGAGATTTAATTAAGGTTGGTGAACGTGAAGAAGTGAATAGGCTCTGACCTGTGGTATTGACGTCACGGTCATCGCTCCACCAGGGCCGCCGCTCTGGAGCAGCTGAGGCTGTGTCGCGCGAGCGCTCCGGGCTCCCCACGGCGCTCGCTCTCCCGGAGCGAGTGAAATCAGATTCGTCGGACAGCGACTTTAAACGACACAAAGCGTCGCAGCGATGCGCAAGCCACTTTACAATCGTGACATCGAAAGCAACACGCACACGATGCTCTGTAAAAATACTGTTCTCTGGAACCAAATGGACGAATTAAAGTAATTGAAATTATTCGTGATGTCAGTTCTGATTCTTAGCAGGGTGTGAATGTGCATGCCTGGCTACGCAGATCTGTGGAGGTGAAAGTTGGTGGATCTTGCATACTTGTGAAACTCTAAAACTCGCTGAACTGCGAGGTGACCAGGATATTGCAGTACAGAAAATGGTCTTGTGAACCATTGTGTGTAGACTTTTGAGTCACCCCATTGTATGCATAGATTTGCAGGTAGATATATCAGCTCCAGACTCACACTCATTTGTGGGAATAGGCAATAGACCAAACTTTATTGACAATCTTGAAAATGAGTGATTGTTGAGACTCAGCCGTTTCACCATCTAGCTCAGCAATTTTTAGAATACACCAACCCTTTGCATCCAATCGGTGTGCACCACCGCGCCCGGCTCTTAAGACTCGCAGATCAGCAGCAGCAGAATCTCACCTCCTTCATGAACTTCTCAAACTGCTCATCCAGCTCCTCCTTTGTGAGCTGGCCACGCTGCATGTTGGCCGAGGAAAGGGGCTGCTTGCTCACCTCGGCACTCGGCAGCGACGGCACTGCCACATCATCCACGGTGGCAGTGAACCAAGGCAAGCATCCACCTACAAAGGCACCGAATTCAAGATTATATATTTAATCTTTTATTTAATCTTCTTTTATTTTACCAGGTAAGGCCCACTTGAGCTGTATGACTATTTTTTCAGAAGCGAACTGGCTATAAATGATAGCTCAACGAAGTGGATTATCATCACGTGGACATTTATAGCAGCCAAAGACTCTAAACGGATGTTGTTGATTCTAAATGTGGAGGGAAAAATCGGAGGACCCGGAGAAAAATACGGTACACGTGACCACGGGGAGAACAATACACCATTCAAACCGGTAGAATTGCTGCGGCTAAAAACCATTCGAGGGATCAGAGTATTGGGCTTATGGTCTCATTTACTGGTGCGGGCCCTGATCCGATTACATACCTGGTAACCCATATGGTTTACCCACCCCTATTCTTGTACAGGGAAATTGAGTTTTCATACGGCGTACAGCCATTTAAATACGGCAAAAATTGCATATTTGTTTGTGTTTCCCCCTAGTGATGGGACTTTGTAGGATGAACGTTGAGATTTATAAGGGTACAGGGTGAGCAATAAGGTCTGAATTGGTCTGTAATAAGGTAGTCACTGATCAGGGGTTGACAGGTATTTGATTATATGTACGTCAATAAATGCTCTCACCTGGCTGAAAAAGGACGCAATGCATGCAATTCAGTGGGCTCATCAACTGATTAAATTACATCAATTACCGATTTATTTCACGTCTGGTTTTTATGCAAAGTCTGTTATGCTAGTTCCCTCTCCCGTTCCCGTTCTGCTGTAATGTGCACCGATGCACATAAAATAAAGATTGGCCGATTAAATGTACTTCATCCCTTTGTCAAACCGTGGGAATTGACGCTGAAGTCCGTTATTCATCATCAGCCATGGGCAATCCACTGCTGGATGAAGGCCTCCCCTAACCGTCGGCACCCTTCCACGACCCTGCGATGTTAACAATGCACCCAGCACCTGAATTGATTGCAACGCTCCATCTCTGCGTTGGACGTACGGTACTCCAATCTCTGGCTGTTCGGTTATTATGCCAAGTCTAAGAATAGGTTTTTCCCCTTTTTGTTCTGGCAACAAAACTGAAACCTTTTACAAGGAATCATGCGTGCATTAACCACAATATGTGTGGTCAAATGCAAACAAAAAACACACTCTGATAACATATGCATTGCCCTTGAAACTGATTGGTCCACACCAGAGACAGCTTTCTTTTGAGCCTCGTCTCAAACGGTGCTAGACCAGAGGACAGCTCAAAGACAATGCACTATCAAAGTAATGAGGGCTCGAGGTAAACATCTACATCATGAGACCTCCTTTGCCAGTACCAAAATAAGAATATTTTTTTTCCTATTTTTTCTGGCAACAAAACTGAAACCTTTTACAAAGAATCATGTCTGCATTAACCATAATATTTGTGGTCAGAATGCAACAAAAAAACAGTGATAATATGCATTGTCCTTTAAACTGATTGGTCCACACCAGAGACAGCTTTCTTATATTTTGGTACTGGCAAAGGAGGTCTCATGATGTAGATGCCAAGTCTGTTGTGTTTTTTTTTAAGTTGGCCATTAAGTTTAATGTACCTAGAGCAAGCCCCCTTGTTGTTATCAGATCTCATAAGCTGAGCAGGTTTGAGCCTGGATAGTGCTTGGATGGGTGATCAACGCAGTACGATATACCAGGTGCTATAGGCTGCTGTGCAGTAAAACCCACATTATTGTACTCTACTCCTATGGCTCCGCACGTCACATTGTGATTTTAATTTAACTTAGTTTTTTAATTTTGATTTAATTTAATTATTTTCATTTATTATTATCACATTGTCATTTAATTTAGTTATTTTCATATATTATTTTATTACCTACGTGACTTTACCGACAGCTTCAAATCTAGGTCTTGTAAGTAATGATCCGAGGTGTAGTTTATTTTGCGATAACATTCCAGACCCTGGGGGCATCTATAGCAAAGTCACCTCAAACTAGTCCAGCAGTGGAGTGAGTGTACGCGTGTCTCACCTGGTTAAATGAAGAACACCGTCACCACCACCATCATCATCGTCTTCATCACCTCACTGTGATGAGAGCGAGCGCGTACTCTGTCTATTATCACCAACAAAATATTAATATTACCACGACCTTACTACAGCTTCGCCCTTTTAACACTTAATAAGGCGACGCGTGTTAATTACGCGGCTATTTGCCATCGTAATTGACACTTTTAACACGTTGGCTGTCACTAACGTTGATGTTTGTAATGGGAGGGGCCGCTCAACAAAACAAACGGCGATCCGCATCCCCCGCGATTCGATTATCTGAAGATTGATGAGGAATCGATTCCGCAACCGATTCCCACGTCTAGTTTGTTCCGTGGCGTCTGTACTGTCTCGGGTTTTTTTTGCCTGTCTCGTTCGTTCCGATCCATCGGTGCATATGAGGCGAATTATTCTATGTTAACTGACTCTCACGCACGCCACGATCCCACGAGTGAATCGACAACCCGAAACCTAAACACGCAGTAATCGATTAATCGATTCACGACCTGACAACCGAAAGTCTCGCGGGAAAAAACCCGCCGCTCGTGACGTCACCGGCATCTGCACGCGATTGGCTAAAAGAGCGGCACGTGACTTAGTCGCGCCCCACCTCCCAATCGCGTTGCGTGATTACGTCATCACGCAGCACGTAGCCGCGTGGCGACGTACGCAACGCGTCACGGCGTAACTTGTCAAGGCAAAGGCGCAGCCCTGCAATTGCTGGCTCTGGGGGAGTTTCCCACTAGAGGGAGCCATAGATGCCTTATTTATGGGGTGTCTAAGCTACTCTTTCAAGCACTACCATTTAAATTTCGATTTAAAGCTTTCGTGACTGCAGGGATTCATCTTCTTGGTTCTTTCGGTAAAGTCACGTAGAATGGAAATAATAAAATAATAAAATAATAATAAAACATAATAAAATAATTCTCACGACGTTTCGGCCACAACGCAAGCAGCCGTCCTTTCTGACAGACCTGTTCTTCACCTGAGGACGGCTGCTTGCGTTGTGGCCGAAACGTCGCAAGAATTATTTTATTATGTTTTATTTTTATTATTTTATTATTTCCATTCTACGTGACTTTACCGAAAGAACCAAGAAGATGAACACTACCATTTACTTGTGCAATTTGTCCTTATATACTGTCTTTTTATGGTTATATTTCCTATAATTTGCACTCCTATCGGTTTTTGTCTTTTTTGTTGTAACTTTCTGACACTGAACTGTCCATTCCTTAGAACTTAATTTGCTATCTTATATATACAGTATATACGTGTACATCATCTTCATCTTATACATTGTATGCTTATTCATCTTGTTATTCATATTCTCCACAATGAAGCGAATGGTTTTCAGTTTTCATTTATTAGGTAGAGCCCTGTGAGCCATTCGGCTCTTGAATCGGGTGCAACCGCAACAACCAAAAACATGAACAAGAAACATCTTAAAGTGACAAAAACATTCTAGATTTGAAGCTTTCGTGACTGCAAGGATTCATACTCTTAGGTTTTTTCGGTAAAGTCACGTAGGTAAAAAATCTAATCAAATAAATGAAAAATGTAGTTCTTTTCATTTTTTTTTTTATTAAACATTTAGTTCGTTTTCATTTATTTTATTTTTTACCTACGTGACTTTACCGAAAAAAACTGAATATGACAAAAAAAATCGTCAAGTGACTACACGCAAACAGAAAAATCCAGGAAAAAACAGCAAAGTCTTCCAGAAAAAGCACCGTATGTCAATGCTGTGTGTAAAAATCCCAGTGGGATGCAAGTCAAACAATAACAACCATAAAACAATTTAGATTAAAGTTATCCGTCGAACTCTGTACTACAACAAACAAATATGGCTCAACCAAAAACGTTTTCGAAATCACCGAAATAAAGCTATAAAAGCAATGTAACAGTGATCATAGGAACTGTGATTGAAATTTACGTTTGGTTGTGCATTTCTACGTGATTTCGTGTCGAATTGGAACCCCATATCCCCTTGCCTGTAACATCTGCAGTTCGCTGTCATTGATTGAGGCATGCCTGGCTTTGCTGATCAGACGTTTATTGTTAAATTTTAATCACAGTTCCTATGATTACTGTTGTTACATTGTTTTTATAGCTTTATTTTGGTGATTTCGAAAACATATGGTTGAGCCATGTTTATTGCGGAGTTGGCCTGATAGCTTTAATCTAAATTGTCTTATGGTTGTTATTATTTGACTTGCATCACACTGGGATTTTTGCACACAGCGTTGTAATGCGGTGTTTTTTTTTTGTTCTGGAAGATTTGCTGGTTTATCCAGGATGTTTCTGTTGCGCGTCGTCGCTTTAAGATGTTCTCTGTTCATATTTCACGTAACTTTACCGAAAAGAACCAAAAATAAGAAATACTTTGTTTGAATTATGTGGAGGGACTAATATATGAAGGAGACACAGTCTGCACATTTACTTTATGATTCATATTATCATCAACGACACTCATTATTGTTTTGTTTACATATGATAACTATAATAACCCTAAATCCGTTTAATGTTTGTGCAACTCAATTTTGTAATTATACTATGATCAGTCGAAAAATGATTTGCCCAAGCAAATTATGTTTCACCTCAGGGAATTTAAAATCTAACTTTGTTCAATATTTTAGATTTCTCATGTAATAGTTGTTTATGTTTTGGTTTTGATGTCTATTTGCTTCATTGCTCTACTTTATTATACAATTTTCTTGCTTTTGTAATGTTGGTGACCCATGTCACTTGCAAATTAGACTATCCTGGTCTATAGAATTCTCACCTGGTTAAAAAAAACACATTCCTGCGGAGGGAGCTGGTAGGAACGTTGGGTTGCTCGGTCAATGGCCAGGGTCAACGGCGGCGTGGTGTATTCCGCAAATATGCCCCACTGTGAGGGCGGGCACAAGCCGGCGTGAGTAGGTTAAACGTTGAGTTTTATAAGGGCACCACGGGGTGACCAGCCCCTCCCCACCCAGCCCCACCCCTCCCACCCCCCACCCACCCCCACCCAGCCTCTCCCCACCTTCCCCACCCAGCCCCTCCCCACCCTCCCCACCCAGCCCCTCCCCACCCTCCCCTCCCCACCCAGTCCCACCCTCCCCACCCAGCCCCTCCCCACCCTCCAATCCCCACCCAGCCCCTCCCTCCCCACCCAGCCCCTCCCTGCACGACGGACGGACACAATAATCCCCTGTGGGCTGGTGTAACCAGGAGGTTCCTACCAGTATAAAAGCTTGAACTTGACTGTTAGCCATGGTCAGAAATCAAACTCATGCTACCGGGTTTATATTGCAGTGCACAAATCACTGTGTCAACGTACCGACATTATAACGTGAGCCATGTTCAGTCCACTTCTGGGTGAAGCCCTCTCCGAGCTGTAGCCATCTATCACGACCCTGTCATGCAATGATCCACCTTAGCGATTTCACACAGGATGATACGATCGCTCCATCTCCACGGTGATCCCCAATGTGACTTAGTCTCAGCCAACTTCCATCAACCCTTCTTGGGACATATCCTGCCCGAAGCCCACTTTTCTTAAAGATAAAAAAGTACGTAATTAATCCGCACATGTTCTCAAATGCAAGGGCTCCTCCTCAACGAGATCACGTATAAAAGCACAGGCGTGTGTGGCAGGATTCGTAAGCATGCACCCATGTGTCAATTTGTGCCACTCCCATGACTGAAACATTTTAAAATGACTAGCATTAAAGTCGCCTTGAGGCTTGCGTCCACGGGGAAACACTTTAAAATCTTTAATGCACGTCTCTAAACATAAACACAAAAGGATTAGCTGACTTTTCTTGGCTTTGGGTTTCAATAAATGCTGTTTTGTTTGAATGTGAGGCCATGCCTTGGATGTAATCCTTTTTTTAAGAAGGTGCGGGCAAGAGCCAAGATGACCTCCTTATCTCGTGGGAACATTCTCTCCAGCTTGCTTATTCAATGCGGTTATATATTTACTCATTTATTGACGAGCAGCCCTGTGCGTGAGAACAATGTACAGTGTATATATTCTTGCCTTACCCAATTGGGATGAAATGATTTGCGTGGTGGCTTTTAAACTAAATCATTTTCACGCGGAACCATTGTGGCAGTCGTGGTTTTTTGTATTTTTTGTTAAATTACACAGCTCTTCAGCATTTCAGTGTATAATGGTCTCATCAGTATGAGTGCATCAAGCTGTTGTTATTTACAATTGAACCACGGGCAATGTTACCCATTATAAATGTATTTACTTATTCTATTTTCTCACCACCTTTGATACGATATTGTGCGTAAGGAAAATTGCATTTCTATTTCTAAATTAACTGGTAAATCAAAGTATGAACATGAATCGGTCAGCAAATGGATGAAACAAGAGGCAGCAAGTCTTATTATCAAGCAGAACAGATTATAATGACGTGGATATCAAGGAAGGATACCTCAACAGAGTATTCTTAGGTTTTTTCGGTAAAGTCACGTAGGTAAAAAAATTCAAATTAAAATTAATAAAAGTTAAATAAAAAAATAAAAATGAAAATCACGACGTTTCGGAGGCAACACAAGCTTCCGTCTTCAGGTGGAACCGTCACAGCACGATAGCTGTATCAAGTAAATGAGAGATTACAAGAGATACTACTCCGTATATATAACAGAGGTTTTCGCAAAAACAGATTCGATGGAAAGTGACACATGAAAGACAGAAAAACGGAATACCGAAAAGCAGATGGCGAGACATGGCACACTAACTTGGCGAAAGATCAAACGATGTTGAGGGAACTTGTGTCGACAGCTTTTGCAGAAACGCAAATCTTCCTGATAATTCCAATGTCATGGACAACATTTCACAAGTCGGTGTGCCAGACTGAGCCACTACTTGAGACAGGTGCTGCTGCCGTTTTGAGATGAAGACAAGCCGCCAAAAGGCAAACACGTGGCTTGTGGATGAGGATGATGATGGATGCTGAACCCGCTTCATGCACCCAGCAACTGAGGCCACCGATGATGTCACTCTCTGCTGGGTTTGTGCACATAGTGCGTTAGAATAAACATATAGTCGGAGTGTAGCGGCTTCACACTGCAGCACATCGTTAATGGCACACAAAAAACAGCCCGGATCCTGTAAAGAAAAATAAATACACTCGGTAACATTGTAAATACAAGGCAGGCTTTTCACGTTGTGAGCCACATTATGTTTTTGTAACACGTGGGTGAGATTGGCTCATTGTTAGGGGGCTGGCGTGGGAACACTGCCAGGAAGGAAAGGGCTCAGCCTTCCTCTAAATGCATTGAAATTAGCATTTGGAATGGTGCAACTATTTTAGGTCATCCTTTATAGAGCATTAAGCCATCTTCTTGGTTCTTTCGGTAAAGTCACGTAGAATGGAAATAATAAAATAATAAAAATAAAAATAAAAAAATAATTCTCACGACGTTTCGGCCACAATGCAAGCAGCCGTCTTCAGACAGCTGTCTCCCCGACAGACCTGGTCTTCACCTGAGGACGGCTGCTTGCGTTGTGGCCGAAACGTCGTGAGAATTATTTTATTATGTTTTCTTTTTATTATTTTATTATTTCCCTTCTACGTGACTTTACCGAAAGAACCCAGAAGATGAATCCCTGCAGTCACGAAAGCTTTAAATCGAGCATTAAGCCAGTTGAGGCCTATGAACAACTCACATTGAACAGGCCCAATCTCACCAGATCTCGGAATCTAAGCAGCTATGACCCTGAAAAGCCGAGTGATTCGATGGGTGACCACGATGCACACCAGGCTCTGATATGTATTTTTGGGGCTGTGCTACGAAGTGGACAGCAGAGAGCACTGCAGCAACGTCCATCGTTGTACTGTACTTCAATGAGGCCACGTCTATGCTCCCCACCTTCACAAACCTCACTGACCAACATGGTGTAATAACACCGTACGCCCTGCATGGTGTGGCGAGACCCTAACCCGGCAGTGGATTAACACAAGGTATGTACATGTACACAAATAGGATGTACATGTACACATGTACATCCTATTTGAGAGGCGCTCCAGTTGTGGTGAAAGAGGAGCACCTGACCCTAAGTCTCGTTCTAACTGCTGCAAACTGTCTCTTTGGTCCCGTTCCCTACTCTATCCGTTGTTTCCGGGTGATTGTTTCATTCACTGAGTCTCCTGGGTGAGTGAATGATAGGGTAGCCACCTCTTCCACAGACCAAACCCACACGTAATGTATCAGTCAGCCTCGGTCTATCAAAACTATGCAATAAACTTGAATAAAGTTCAACACAATACCAGGACTGGATTTCAGTTCAAATCAATTCCTGCCACCCAAACACAGATGCCAAATCCCAGACTGTCCGGGTAAAATCTGAACAGGTGGCTACCATAGTTAGATGGCTGGCCACATCAAGGCAGCTTCTACACCCAATATATTCTGAGCACAGGCCCAAAGGTCAGGAAACTCCAGGCATCCAGCAACAAACAGCACGTTTTAAAATTGTGACAGTGAAGAGTATGGTGGTTGAACGCCGTGTGGAAAACACGAAACAGTTGTTTGCAGACCGAGTCCTCAACATGGGTGGAGGCATCGGTGAGCAGAGTTCATTGGAACTGTAAACTACGGTCTAGCAATCGATAGAAGACTGACAAGTTGCATTGTCCTTCCTCCGCAACCTCCGGTTACCATTGTTGGCTACATACGGTGCGAAAAAAGTTCAACATACGTACAAAGATAGTTAATCTGCTTCATATCACCTCTTTAGACTGTCGCGCCGTTTAATCTCACCCCCAGTGAATGCACAATGCTGTGAACCCAGCAACTTGAGTTCGCTTAGCCTTGTCTTACAAACATCTCACGGCAAGATGTCCAGTGGCTCCAATGCTCGTGTCTCTGCCTTAGCTCTCCATGTGTGAAAGGAGCAAGGAGGCACCCTGGGACGCTTATGCCTCATGGATACGACCACCCTCTGCGTAATGTCCAGGCCAGTAACTGCACGCACACGGGTCCGTTGCTTGTGGGGAGAAGCAGCAGGGAGTGGCATTGTCAGTTTTTTTTTGGCAGAATAATGGGGGATTTTATCTGCTGCTAAGCCAAGTATGAAGCTCTATTATAGAAAGGTATGGGAGGTAAGTTGAAATAAAAAAAAAACTAGGTTTTGGTATGCATTAGGGTAAATCGGTTTTATTCGTGGTTTCATGGTTGTTTCGAATTAAATGTGATAGCAAGAATAACCAAAACAAGAATTTCAGACTCAACCGCAAGGATGGGCAGGAGCGTATGCGCTGGAGGGAGGGCATCTGTAGGAGGCAGGAAGAAGGCCTAGGCATGGAAGAAATTACGGATTGGTGACACGCAGGAATGGGTAAAGCTAGTCAGCGCCACACTGGCTGCCAGTAATGAAAGCGGCGGTTCCTATAATCCTCCAAACCACAGTGTTGTCAGCTGTGGGAATTGTGCAGCGATGTGCTTAAGTGGCCACGATACGGCACCGAATGTTTGGAGGAAGTGACTCACAAGCAGTTACAAGTCTATAGAGTAATCAGTGGCGAGACATCAAATCAAGTTGGGGGACGCAGTGTTGAATGTCCCCATGTGTTGTTTTATTACCTGTGCCCAGTGCGGTTGATTGAGATGACTCAAGCCGGAACACGATTAATACTGTTTACAAGTTCGCTTGACTCAACTGGACAAAGCACGAAAAGGGTAGTGAATACAAATTCAACTTCGCAGCAGCGGTTTTTGGCTCGTCATAGAATAAGACGGTCTTTGCGTCACACGCTTTCGGAGGCGCTTCTGCGGCCGTCTGGAATGCTCTTACTTCCGATATTAGGAAGCCACTGGAGCTATGCACTTTGAAAATCTAGATTGAAAACTAATTTCTTTAGAACTGCTCTTGGTGTTTAGTTTGTTGTTTTTTCCCCCGCATCTCCTATCAGCACGGTTGGCTACATACGATGTGAATAAAGTTCAACATTCCCATGTACACGAATGTATACAAACGCCACAACGACATGTTTGACTTGGATTTTAGATGTGGCACTGAGACCCAGCCCCTAACACTTGTATAACATTCTGTCAAATCTTGTCGTTGGGAATGTTGCAGTTGAAGACGTGAAAACAGGGCATCGCTTTGTTATGATGGGTTTCAAGACTACCACGGGTCGATGCCGAGCGAGTGCGCCCGCAGTTGCCACGTGCCACATGCAGTGTCTTTTGGTGGAAAGGGAAAAGAAGCGTTTAAAAAAACCTCTTGGCTGTAAAAATGTCCCGTGTGATTTATGTGGAGCTCTTGTCAGTGAGGCATGCTGGGAGCTGGAGTGCAGTGTTTGCTCACCCCAATGGGCAGACCCAGGTGAGGCTGACACCTCTTGTGTAAGCAAATAATTCTTGTTTAAAAAAAAAAAATTAATGGCTGACACTCTCCAGGTCATGGAACGGGGGCATTACTCTGAGCGAACTTGCTTAAATGTAGATGAGTTTTTATTTTTACAATGGGTGGGATGCTCGCATGCTTTCTTCTGGGATGATGCCACACCAGAGGTATTTGTTCGTTTTTTTAGCGGGATGGAATGTTCACCTTGGTTCCATGTTGGTGCAAGTGCATAGAAAAGCGTGCAGACTGTGGTGGTCTGGGACCGTTTTTCTTGTTGTTGTTTTGCTGCCTTGCCCAAGCTTGCATTTGGTGTTGACAAATCGGCAGGAATGTCTGGACTTGTGCAATTTGTACTTCGATACTTTATTTATATTTAATAATCTCTTTTGTCACTTGTTACCCTTATCTTGCTTTTGTGTATTTTTTTCATTGTTTGTAGATTTAACTTGCTGACCTGCCCCCACTGCACATCTCATCGGATTCCTCCAGTCTAAATAAAGATTCATATTCTGATGTAATAATTGGTATCAGTCCAATAAAAAAAAGTTAGGCAATTTTTTTAAAGTATTTTAGGATGTCCCTGTTACAAGTACCAGCAATACAGCGGCACGGGATAATTAGAAATATATTAATTTCCTTGCACTGCCCTGTTTATAGAGCAGTGTATCAGCCATCAAGCAATCGCCTTTTAATAACAAGGGGTCCCTCCTCCAGCGCATGCCTTGTAATTATGGAGCCGCTAAATTAGCTTTCACTCCCGGCCCTTTGTGCAAGACACTGGGGATCAGGAGCGGGCTTTAACCAGACTTATTGCCCTGGCCACGTGATGGATGCTGGCGGGAGCCTTGCCTGAGCAGCCCAGGATTTTCCATTGAAAGGTTCAATCCCACGGAATCTGGTCTGCTGGGCAGGTGCACTGTGGGAAGTGGGTTGGAGGTGTATTCTGCAAGATGTGTTATTTCTCCCAACGTAAATATTCTCAGGCACACAATCTAATGACACTGTTTATTTATTGTTTGCATCTGTTTGCACCGTTGTTGAGTTTGCTTTTATGTTCCCTTCACTTCGCCCAGGTCTCTGTTGTAGAAAAAACAGTTGTGGAGATTTTAAATACCTCGCCTGGTAAACAGGAGGCCATGTGTTCGATCCCGACCCTGACGCCTGTATATTTGGAGTTTGCATGTTTCCCCCGTGGTCGCGTGGATTCTTCTCTGAGTCCTTCGGGTTTTACTTCCACATTTAGAATCAACATGCGTTGAGAGTATTTGACTACAATAAATGTCCACGTGATAAGCCATCTCGTTGAACAATAATTTGTGGCCAGGTAACGTCTGAAAAGAGCTGCATAGCTCAGTGGCCCTTACCTGGTAAAATAAAACAAAAAGTGTTTAATTTGGAGATATCGGTCAGGGCGAGAGAGCGGGAGACACAGAGAGAGAAAAAAATACATCCTGCATGGGAGAGGCAGAGAGAGGGAGGGAGACTGAGAGAGAGGGATGGTGGTGGTGGGGGGGGAGGACAGAAAGGCAGGAATGGGTGTGAGAAGTGAAGGGAGAGATGGGGAGATGGAGATATGGGCGATGGAGCGAGCGGGAGGGGGAAGAGTGAGAAGAAAAAGGAAAGAGTGCTGACCCCCTGACCCGCGAGAGCTGGCCCTCCTCGCATTGTTGTGTCTGCGTCCACTCAGCCATGGTAACGAGCGGTAACGGGAGACGGCGCGTGCATTCCCTCCGCGCCTTCAGGCCCATCATCGTCGCACCGCGAGAGAGGAAAGGGGTCACCCGACACTGCTTGGGCCCCACCGCATCCCAAAGCCAACTTCGCAGGCGCGGCAGAGCCAGTGTCACCAGCAGCAACAGCGGCAGCCGCCTGCACGACAAAATGCATTGCTCTGTTCAAGTCCAGACTCAAGAGTTTTCTTATTTTCATGCGATGAGTCACTGTCTGTATCTCTCTCTCTCTGTGTGGATAATTTGTATTGCCACCTGTACTCAACAATCATATGCTGTCCTTCTCTGCTTTGTTAACATTCTACCCAACTTGCCGTCCCTTCTGAAACGTGAAAATCGTGAAAAATGTCCTCTTTAACTTACATCAGTGTGCGAAGCGAACTTGAGCAAAGTGGGCCCCTATCTTGACGAGGCCCAGACTGCGCCTGCGGTGAAGATTGAGCAGATAATGCCTCGCTCACGTGCTCCACTGTCACCTGCTGGAGGAGCTGTGGACATCTGATGATGAGTTAACCACCATCACTGCACGCACTCAAACATGGTCGTCAATGAGCTGACCAAGTTTGTACGATGGACATGAAATGAAGTAATCAGCGCACATATTTCACTCGTTGATACGCCATCAATGCATGCACATTTCCAGCGCTTGTGAGAGCCTAAGAGTCCATATTAGCGACACTAAAAGTTGTTATGAACGTTGTTAGTAAAGGTGAACGGGTGGTCTATGAGTTCACAATCAGAATATTTATACTGGAGGAATACGATGAGCTATGAAGCTATTTTTAAATCCTTTATATTAAGTTCACTTGCTTGCTTGCTTGCGCGCTTACGACCGTGCAAATCTTTCGGTCGTTTTTTAACCCACTTCCCGTGATCCAATCGAGATGACATTTTGCACACAGACTCGTTGTGCGTGACAATTAATTTTCGTGAAAAAAAATTCCAAAATTTTACACTGTTTAGGGAATTTTTTTAAAATATTTAATTACCAATTGCTTAATGCTGGCAGACAATCATCTGACCCATAGGTGGCAGCCATCTCAAGCCAGAGGACGAGAGGACTCTAGCCGCCACGCATATAAAGGATTTATAGTGAAAAACTTTGTTTTACCGGTTAATTTTTTCACATACTAGATTTGAAGTTTTCGTGACTGCAAGGGTCCATACTCTTTGGTTTTTTCGGTAAAGTCACGTAGGTGAAAAAAGAAAACAAATAAATTAAATCACGACGTTTCGGAGGCAACACAAGACGGAAGCAAGACGGAAGCTTGTGTTGCCTCCGAAACGTCGTGATTTAATTGATTTGTTTTCTTTTTTAACCTATTTTTCACAATTAAAGCATTGAGCGGGCATCTCTGATATTCTGGTTTCGATTCCAGGTTTCACTCATCGGTAATTAAAGCAGATTCTCCAGTGTAACGAGTTCATGGTCTTAGTCTAAGTCACCAATGAATGCATAGAAATAAATACGATCAGAATAAATATGGGGGTTAACTTAGTTTATCTAAATTTCAGCTTTGCGATGTAACATTGCCAGTTTTATGACAAGCGATGCATACTAATTGCAGGTCATGTAAAACGCCTGCCCCTCGTGTGAATAGAGAGACCTATGCAAACGAATTCAGAATGAGTTATGTGACGTAGTCTTCTGGGGTCGCTCTCCAGCACAGGGTGATGCACTGCTTAGCTGCAAACATCCAAATTAAAATGAATCCATCTCGTGGAATGACAAATATGCCACAATAGGAACATTATTGTAAACAGAGTCAGCACAAACAGGTTTAACAAACTTCATCCACGATCACCTATGACGATGCCGTTAACGTAAACACCTCCGCAAGCACGTCTTCTTTAGACCTCCAGCTCGGCAGATCAATGTCACGGCAATCGGTGAGCTCACCTCTGAGCCAGTTTGCACAGAACCGGCGGAAAGATTTCCAGCGAACCCCGGTGATTGTTACAGGACGCAATCTCCCACCGTGATATGAACACAAATGATTCTCATTTACAAAACTATGCCAATTTGTATTGGTATCATTACTCATTTCACAATTTTATCTGGGTGACTGGTCACATGGCTAGTTTCCAATTTTGATAAATTACCCACAATTGAGTTATAATAATAACAATTGTCCCATGCGGCCACAACCACGACTGGTTACATAAAAGGAGTGCGTTTTAATTGAAAAAGATGAACGGATGTGTCATGAGTGCTCGGATATTAATCTGGTTTACAAGAAAACAGTGCTCGTGGTGTGGGAGGGTCTCAAATCATAGCAACGGCCGCGTAACTATGCCCCCCGAAAAAACTTCAGGAATTCAATTCCCCCCATCCCCCATAGCCACCGTGAACCCCCTGCACACCTCCCCACACAGCCCCCTAACCCCGGGTTCCTTCCCTCCTCCCTCAGCCTTGGACAGGGGTTTTGTCCAATATTTATGAGCCCATGGGTGCCGCCCGTGGATTTGTTTACCGACACTTATAAATCTGTCAGCCTGAGCCACTAGCCCATTGCACACACACACATGCATGCACACCGCATACCTTGGGTTATAGAACCTAGCCCGCTGTGGCCATCAACCCAGTGCTGGCCCGCCACCACATTCTTGCGGTGCCCTGCAGAGGTATCAGCCTTGGCGCGGTGTCCGTGTCTCTCTCGAGCTCTGCTTGCCTGGGAACCCGCGTCACTCCGGCGGATGCCGACATGCTGCGGGGGATCGCAATGGAGGTGGCAGGACGTGGCCTGGTTGGCAGCCGCAGTAACTCAGGGACCGGGGGCTTTCAGGATGCGGTGCGGGCGCAATGGCCATGCAATGGGGGCACGGTCGAAGGCAGATGGATGCGTGGCATGAGCCGAAAGGGCAGACAAAGATTGAATTTACGACATCGAGACACAAATCAAGGCTCAACGACACATATCAGATGTATGTGGAGACATCGGGTCATCAGACACGCGCCAGGGCGCAGTGATATTGGTTGGAGTATTGCTGTATTTCTGGTGGCAATGCACTGCATATCGGCCAATAATAATGATGACCATTCTCTTTCTTTATTCAGAAAATCCTTGCTGAGTCTCAAGACTTTTTTCCAGCAAAGCCCTGCATTGGGATATCTGGGCCATTCAATGAGTGAGCAGAAAACATCGCGTATTCAAATGAATGGCACTAAAATTCCCGCACAGATGGATTCAATCCATTGCTCTACTATCATCTCCGTATCACCTTACAGCCCCAATGAGGCAACGAATTTAGTGGGGGCAGTACAGCACACTCCTCTAAAGTGAGTATACACCAGAGCATAAATTCGTTCATGACTGCAATACCATTGGCTACTCTAAAAGTGACAATACTGAAGTCTTACCCATCGCACCAATCAGTCAATGCAATATGAGCTTTCACAGTGGCCCAGGCACGGCTGGGCGGTGCGATGGGCAAGTGCACTGCAGTGCCAGGTCAGAGTGCATCGAGTAAAGTGTGGTGTTAACTGCGTAGGCCGTGCTCCTTTCCTGTGTCATCACAACTTTGTTATTTATGCACGTGAGTCAAGCCACCACTCCCCAAGAATTTAATCTGCCCGGAACACAGTCATTACACGCGACTCAGAGAGATTAAAGTCGCACATGAAAGAAAGAAAGAAAGGAAGAAAATGCAGTGGCTCAGCATTTGCTCAAAGAGTCTCGAAGAGTCTCAAGGCACAAAAAAATGTTGCTTAGAAATTTGTGCAAAAAATTGGAATGGTGCCAGAAAAGTTCTGGCTGTCAAAAAAGTGTTTTTTTTTTCTAAAGAGGCTCACAGTGTCCACTTAATTTGGCCACCACTGACACATCACACACACACCCACATCGCCCCACCCTACCCCACACAAAGACGGAGTTCCCCATTTGGCCGTGTAAGCTGCTGGAGCAAGTGCTATTAGCAAGCGCCTATTAATAACGTTATGGCACGCGGTAATGGTGGAGCCAGCACCAGCTGTTGTTTGTCTTGCCAGTGCTGATGATATTCACACACAGCAATCAGGTAATATATGTTTTAGGCTGACACAAGGATGGCCCAAGCCTGGTTCAGATGGCAATAGCCTCTGGTATTGTGCATGGTGAAAATGTTAACCTCACATTTTTCGATTTAAAGCTTTCGTGACTGCAGGGATTCATCTTCTTGGTTCTTTCGGTAAAGTCACGTAGAAGGGAAGTAATAAAATAATAAAAATAAATCATAATATAACATAATAATATATTATTTTTTATTTTTATTATTTTATTACTTCCCTTCTACGTGACTTTACCGAAAGAACCAAGAAGATGTTAACCTCAGTTGCCACGATCTTACCAAGATGCAGAAACCACTATGCCACTGCTGCCCAAAGACGATGATTCCCCATAGAGCCTAGACTGTTAGGGCAGGTGCTACTAGCGCGCATCTATGAGAACATCTTGCTAGTGGGAACATTTACATACCGCATTTTGTACTCCTCATTTAAGGATGAGTCGACCTAGGGGAGGCCCAGGACAGAATCAGATGTCACTGGCAACCGATATTGGCCGTAGCTGGGAATCGAACCCAGGTGACCGGCATCCACAGTGCAATGTGCTAACCACTGCATCGCTGCTCCCCATTGCTCTCCGCACACAGACACACACGTATACACCGATATGAATCCCATTAAACACTTTCATAAAATAACACTGTGCAGGCACGGCAGGCCATTGCACTCCAGCTCCTCTGTGGCAGCGTGGGTGTAAACAAATACACGGTACAAACGTCTCTGCCTTTTGTCAGGCACAGGGCCGACAATGGGGTAGCACTGGGGAATTAACCCCCGCGAGGTGAGCTGGAGTCACCGGGGTCGGGGGTGGTCATAGGTCGAAGGTCACGGGATGATGAAAGAGGTCAGCGATTGCCGGCTCCACATGTGGGCCCAAGCGTCCGAGCTCCGAGGGCAGAAGCTGTCCTTGCAGCCGCAGGAGGATGCGCCCACCGGCACAAAGAGCGGTCTCTAACAAAAGCAGACAATCTGTGCCAAGCTTCCAACTCAAGGCATGAACTCCTTGGCCAAACGATGACTTCACGGTTTGAGTAAAACAGTTTGTTTGGCTGGTGATCATGATTCTACTTGATTTGGACTGCAGACTGTTGGTTGTGTAAAAACAATAATAATTCACGGCTCTTTTTCAATGGCATTTAACACGCAGCCTTTCGCGACCCAATATTATTTATAATAACGTTTTTTTTGGGGGTTTATAATTTACGTGATCTAACCCAAACAAAAGTTGTTTTAATGCATCGCTGGATAAGGGCCTGCCTTAATCCACAGCATGTCAGTTATGGGTGAATATTTCACGACACTTCATAACGCTGGCTAATGTGGGTCGGTGAAGCCAGGGACGATAGGATCGGTTCAGCGATGATTCACCACTGATGTGGCTGATAATACAACTCAGGTTAAGGGATTCATAGCACAAGTGTTCTACCCAATGAAAGCATACTCGTTGGTTCTTTCGGTAAAGTCACGTAGGTATAAAATAAAATAAAAATAAATCACGACGTTTCGGGCGCAACACAAGCGTCCGTCATCAGGAGGGAAAGCATGGTCTGCTGCTGAGGCAGACTCTTTTAGATCACGTAAAAACTGGTTTAGACCATGCTTTCCACCTGATGACGGACGCTTGTGTTGCGTCCGAAACGTCGTGATTTATTTTTATTTTCTACCTACGTGACTTTACCGAAAGAACCAAAGAGTATGGATTCCTGCAGTCACGAAAGCTTCAAATCAAGATGCAATGAGACAATGTTTGAGCAGGTGTGGAGCACATTGATGTATATTATCTCTCAAAATGAGTTATATGTACAATCATGGGTACATACTATTAGCTGCGAGACTGTTCACAGTTATTCACACGAGCTGTTAAAATGCCTCCAGTCAATATTAACCATTTAATGAGGTGCTAAAATAAAGTCTCTCTTTGTGTGTGCATGTGTGAATATTTGTCCGTATGTATAATTTATGTGTGTACATATTGGGTGGGTATAGGGAGCGGTCGTGTAGTGGTCAACGTATTACGCTACAAAACTAGCAACCTGAGTTTGATTCCCGCTCACTGCTAATACTAGTGGAAAATATTTTAACCAGTCCTAGGTCTCCCCTAGGTCAAATCAGCCTCAAATGAGTACATGGTGCGGTGTGTAAACATCAGAACCGGGGAGACACCTGAAGACGGAAGCTTGTGTTGCCTCCGAAACGTCGTGATTTTTATTGTTTTATTTTTATTAATTTTAATTTCATTTTTTACCTACGTGACTTTACCGAAAGAACTAAGAGTATGAGACAAAGGCTTGCCGGGCGTGGTGCTGGTCACCCACCCCCTCGTGTGCTGGGCCAGCCTTCGTAGGTGCACATGAGCAGCACTTGCCGCAATCGTCTGTTAGAGGCTACACGGGGGATGTGTGTTGAGTCGCCAATAAGGCAATCTTGCCTTTCTGATGGTATATATTTGTGCATGGGATGCATATCGCGTGTGCGGCATGCCTTATGCATGTTACAATGCGTTGGTGGGATACTTAGCCACCACTCCTATATGTACGTATGTACATACACATCATACCGATCATTCAGACGCCAGTGCACATGCTAAGACTATATCGGAGTGTTGTCGTCTTAGTTAGATGATATTCTACGCAAATGACAGTGGCGTTACGTTGCTCTCTCTCTCTCAAGATAGCTGTTTCAGCTGCAACGTAGCCTATCCTATATAGCGCTGCTGCTGCTGCTGTATAATGGTCAGCACGCTGGACATGCAACCCAGACATTTCTTGTTCGTTTTGGTCTCGCGGCTCGGCAATAAAAACAAATTGCTGGTTCCTTTACACCCCCCCTCCACATCCACCCACACACCCTCCACTTGTTCACCCAGCCGTACAAATTGGTATACCACAGCCGCAACCACGACGAGCAAGGTTGGCTACGTACGGTGCGAAAGAAGTTCAACAAACATACATACACACGTACAGTTTGCCGACGCACAGGTCACATGTGGTGGGGTTAAGTGTGGGGGACCCTCACTTCTTCTCATACGCCAAGCCAGCTTGGAAGATAAACCCAAAATCCTCCCCCTCTAAAGCTTCATCTTGTGGATACCCTGCATCCATCATTCGCAATGGGCAAGTAATTTGCAGGGCTGCACCGTTGCCATTTTAAATATATGTACTTTTTCTAACCATTATTTTGAAAGGTGCCAAGCCTGCGAGCGATTAACTGGCATTTGTTTATTCGGAAAAGCCTCACGAGTCTCGAGGCTTTTGGGTTTTGTATTTGTCCAGGAGGGTTCCTCGTTTGGGATGTTTGGACAATTCCATTAAGGATGGGGTTTCCTTTTGTGTAGGAGGTAAAACCCACGCACCCACAGACCACTCACGTGCCTTCATCATCATCAGCATTACCAGTCGCGGCGTATCGACTGCTGGATCAAGGACTCCCCACGTTGTCAACATTCTTCGCGGGCCTTGCGATGCTACGATCCATCGCGTTCTTGCACTGCGAGCTGATCCCATCGCTCCCGAATCTGTCACGATCACACGTCATGGTTTCCATCTTCCTAAGGACGACTATTTGTTACTTTCCAGCCATGCGACTATTTTCTGCTTTCACGCTCCTGTTGCCTGTCGTGGCATCTTTAAATTGGACTTGTGTTGTCGCTCACTTTGGTTTCGAGGATTGTCCTTCAAATAATTACCGGTGAGCTGAAACAACGCGAAGTGGAGGTTTGTCGAACGCTTGCACAAGTACCAATTTGTTTGGCTGGGTCATGTGGTGGAGGGTTCTTAATGACACGAATTTAGTCAGATCGTTACATAGCCTAACCCACAAATCAACTTTTAAATTAAACTAGCCCAACTTTTTATTTTACCGCTGAGCTATGCAGCTCTTTTTCAGAAGCGAGCTGACCACAAATGATAGCTCAACGAAGTGGCTTATCACGTGGACATTTATCGTAGACAAATATTCTAAACGCGTGTTTCTAAATGTGGAGGGGAAATCCGGAGGGCCCGGAGAAAAATCCACGCGACCACGGGGAGAACCACACAAACTCCAAATATATAAAGTCTTCAGGATCGGCATCGAACCCACGACCTGCTGTAGACCAGGCGAGGTAGTTAGCATCTCGCAACCGTGGCACCCTCCAGAGGTGTGGACTCGAGTCATGTGACTTGGACTCGAGTCAGACTCGAGTCATGAATTTGATGACTTGCGACTCGACTTGGACTTGCATAACAATGACTTTGTCCCACCTATTAGATGTGGACTCGAGTCATGTGACTTGGACTCGAGTCAGACTCGAGTCATGAATTTGATGACTTGCGACTCGACTTGGACTTGCATAACAATGACTTTGTCCCACCTCTGGCACCCTCATAATGACTTGCCTTGTGCTCTCTATGTTCTATTGTGGTTCTGTGTATTCCATCTTTTAACATTTTTATAACTTTTCATTTCCAATATTCTTCAACACGCTCTATATGGTTTCAGATATCTTGTTTTGTTTTCCTTTTTACTTAAAGTGTAACATCCTATTATCATTTACTACTCGAGGAATTTCAATTTGTTGCTTAGAATTGGTCTGAATCCCCCTACCTCCTGAGCAGCAAATGTCTGTTATGTCAGCTGTCTTGTTTTTTTTGTGTCTTGTTACGAGCTTTGTCCTTACAGACCGGTTCACAATCTTATTTCCTGTACCGTACTGATATCTCATATCTTCTGGCCACCTCATAGCCCAATCTAAGTACTCAACCGACCCTTGTCTCCAAAGCGCTGGATCACAGGCTTTCACCAGCACGTAGCGACCCAGGTACAAAGACAAAAGACCCATACAGACTCCTGGGGTCTCGTGCTGCGAGCGATCACCTATGAAGGCCGGCACGGCACTCTAAGGGACGGTGTGGCTATTAAGAACACACGGCAAGCGCATTTGTCTCCCCAGTGCTGATGTTTAACACACCACAGTGGGTCCTCATTTAAGGCTGAGTTGATCTAGTGGGGGGGGGGGGGGCAGACACAGGTCAAGTACAAAGACAAAGATCCCCCGTTTAGCCTTAACATACTTTTGGGACAAGTGCTGTTAGCGAGCACCTATGAATGCTGACACGGCACACGAGGGGGTGGGTGGCCAGCACCACGCCCGGCCGCCTTTGTCTCCCTAGTGGCGATGTTTCCACACCGCACCAGGTACACGTTTGAGGTTGAGTCGACCTAGGACCGATTCAGATATAAAATCGTCACTGGTGTTGGCTGTTAGCGGGAATCTAACTCGGGACGCCAGGTTCATAGCGCAGCGCGCTAATCGCTGCGTATTTTTTGTTTCATTCACTCACGCGTTTGGGTGAAACGCTTTATGTGCAGCTACTTTTTCTATCAAGAGCTTGCGTCAGTAATCAAACCACGATGGCTGTGGCTGTGATGCAGTGTGCAACCACCACTCCCTATTTATACTCACTCATGAGCACACACACGTGCATACAGAAAACAAAGACCCCCCGTATAGCCTGTAACAGACTGTTGGGGCAAGTGCTGTTAGCGTGCAAACTATGAAGGCCGGCACGGCACACGAGGGGGTGGGTGGCCAGCACCAAACCCAACCGCCTTTGTCTCCCAAGTGGCGATGTTTAGACACCGCACCAGGTACTCATTAGTGACTGAGTCGACCTAGGGAAGGCCCAGGACCGGTTCAAATAATCTTCGCTGGTGTTGGCCGTGAGCGGGAATCGAACTCAGGTGGCCGGGTTCGCGCGCTAACCACTGCACCACCGCTCCCCATACGCCCACACACACACGTGCGTGCGTGTCCATAGAAGCCTCTACTGTGAACCCGTACGCATGCTTTGTCACACACAGATGGAAGTCGCACCCACCCACACAGACATTCACACACTGGGTGATCTCTAATCACATCCAGGCAGCGTCAGCAGGGCGGTGATGGGAATCTGTGTTTTTTTTAATGCAGCCCTACAGGCCTGGACCGCTTTAGCGCCTATTTTAGACATTACATCATTATACGCATGCGTGCACGCTTGCCCCATTCGACCTGCACATCCACATATACGCACACACACACAGATACCTTGCTTTTTTTTCCACTGCACAACCGAGCCGTGCTGGGGGGTCAGCCTGGTGGGGCTCACGAAGCGCCACGTTGTTTTTTTTCTACTGCAGACCCTGAGCCGTGCAACTGACGCCACACACAATGAACGCATGATGACTATAACCAGCCCTGCTTTTCCCAGAACCAGATGTAGATGTTATATGTGGATAGTATTTCTCGGTTTGGTTCTGGGTCAGCTCCGCTAATATCCAGTGTAAAACCACGCTGCCACGGCTCGCATGTGGCAGTGGAAAAAGGGGTCAAGAATTCAACATTTAGCCTGACAGACTGTGAGGGGCTAAGTGCTGTTATAAGGCACCGATTAAGGCCGACTTGGCATACGAGTGGGTTCTGTGGCCAACACAGCGCATGCCTGGATGTGGCTTCCCGTGTCTCTCCTGCGCTCATGTTGACCATCCTGCTGTGCCTTTGCCCTGTCAACTGCTAGATTCTGATAACGACCGCCAACGTTAGGCATCAAACTCAGCTTGCCAGGATCATGGCGCTGTTATATGCACACACAAAGACGTCAACAATGATGTTCGCGAGCACCTATGAAGGCTAGCGTGGCACAAATGTAGGGTCAGAAAGAGCACACTCTCATCCACCTTCATCTAGGCCAGTGTTCTTCACTGCAAGGCCCGCGAGCTACTGGCGGCCTCTGTGGCCTTTAGTGCGGGCCCGTGACGTGCGGCCACCGACAATACACAACACGTGACAAAACTCCCAATCATCATCATCGTGCTGCTGTCAAACCCCTATTGGTTTCAAATGTGTGGCGGCCCTCACACCGATGATGGCTTATTGGCAAAAGTGTCCGCCCCTCTGAAAATGAGCGAAGAACACTCATCTATAAGATAGGTTTTCCCATTTTTTTCTGACACTGGCAATGGAGGTCCCATAATGGACACTGATCTAGCCAGTGCTAATGCTCACAACACACCAGATCCTCATTTTAGGTCAAGTCGACCCAAGAGTGGCTCAGAACCTGTTCATATATTGCTTCGCCAAATTATGTTATCTACGTCCGAGTAGCTGGGTTGTTTTACTGCTAACAACCCAATTACTGCTCCATCCTATCTTCAAAGACAAAGATTCCCCGTATAGCCTGAAGGTACTGTTGGGGAAGTGCTGTTAGCGAGCACCTATGAAGACCGGCACGGCACTCGAGGAGGTGGGGTGCCTGCATCAAACCCGTCCGCCTTTGTCTCCCCAGTGATGATGTTTACACACCGCACCAGGTACCCATTTGAGGCCGGGTGGACCTAGATGTGGCCCAGTACTGGTTCAGATCATCTTCACTGTTCTTGGCTGTTAGTGAGAACTGAACTCGGGATGCTGTGTTCATAACCCCAGTGTGCTAACCACTGCGCCACCGCTCCACACACACGCACACAACAAACCTGATTAGCGCGGTTGACTTGGTACGGGTGGGAAAGACGTCCATCATACATATATGTACACACACATGCAAATATATACACGTGATGCTGCTGGTACAGAGCAGTCAACTAGTTCGCGATGCCAGGGCGCACGGCTTAGAGCACGCGCGGCTAACACTTCCTCTGCCGGTCGCGTTATTATTCCAGCATTCCATCACGTAACCAAACCGTGGGGGGCGGGGGGGCAGAGGTAAAGACCCCGGGCCGGCAACTATTTACAGACAGTCCCCGTTACACAGCCCCGCGGGGATTACGGTGTCATCTGAGTCAGCGACTCCGTCCGTCCACTACAGCGCGGGAACAAAACTCGTGCTGAAAGTCAACAATGGGCCGTGTGTGTGGGTGGTGTGTGGGTGGTGTGTGGGTGGTGTGTGGGTGGTGTGTGGGTGGTGTGTGGGTGGGTGGTGTGTGGGCGGGTGGTGTGTGTGGTGTGTGTGGTGTGTGTGTGTGTGGTGTGTATGGTGTGTGTGTGTGGTGTGTGTGGTGTGTATGGTGTGTGTGTGTGGTGTGTGTGGGTGGTGTGTGGGTGGTGTGTGGGTGGTGTGTGGGTGGTGTGTGGGTGGTGTGTGGGTGGGTGGTGTGTGTGGTGTGTGTGGGTGGTGTGTGGGTGGTGTGTGTGGTGTGTGTGGGTGGTGTGTGGGTGGGTGGTGTGTGGGCGGGTGGTGTGTGTGGTGTGTGTGTGGTGTGTGTGTGTGGTGTGTGTGTGGTGTGTGTGGTGTGTCCTGCGTGTGTGTGGTGTGTGTGGGTGGTGTGTGTGTGGTGTGTGTGGTGTGTGTGTGGTGTGTGTGGTGTGTGTGTGGTGTGTCCTGCGTGTGTGTGGTGTGTGTGGGTGGTGTGTGTGTGGTGTGTGTGATGTGTGTGGGTGGTGTGTGTGGGTGGTGTGTGAGCGAGAGGAAGGGCAGAGGGGGTGGCTACTTTAATAGCCACGGAGCCACGGTTCGGCATGATGAAGCATCTGAGTCGGTGGCGTAGCTATCGAGTGTGCAGGCGATGCAACTGTACCAGGGGCCCAAAGGTAAATGCGGTGGGGGTCGAGGGGGGGCATTTAGTTTTGTCCACTTTTTTATATTTTACCAGGTAAGGCCCACTGAGCTGCGTAGTTCTTTTTCAGATGCGACCTGACTATCACAAATGATATATCTTACGGTGTGGCTTATCGCGTGGACATTTATAGCAGCAGCAGACAAATGCTCTAAACGCACGTTGATTATAAATGTGGGATGTGGGGGGGGGGGAACTGGAGGGACCGGAGAAAAATCCACGCGACCACGTGCAGAGAGAAACGCACAAACTCCAATTATACACCAGGCATCGTCAGGGTTGGGATCTAACCCATGGCCTCCTGCATACCAGGCGAAGTAGTTAACATCTCGTCACCTACAATTAATTCCTTGCACCAGGACTCATGCCAACCACGCAATGTCCACTGCAGAGGGGTGCCTTAATTTGACGGGTTCTCATATTAGCCCTGGCCGTGCCGGACAGGCAGTGAGTGGCCAAAACTTAAAAAAGCCACAAACATTACAATCAATGGGGGGAGGGAGAGCAGTTTGGGGTTGGAGCCCACTTCGCCAACGAACCAAACCCCTGGCCCCATCACTGACCAGCACGAAGCAGCCAACCAAGCTACTCGCACGACCCCTCCCACCGACCGTGGCGCTAACCCCAAACTGACCCCTCCGCCGGGCAGTGCTCCTCCGTGATGGGCCCCCTTGTCATTGTTTGTTCACGTTCGAGTCCTGCCGTCCGCAGAACCATGATCGCTGGAGGCCTCCCAAAGGGAGTGTGTTCGCTCGCTCGCACCCTCCCACGACCACCACCACGCCCGCGGAGTCCAAAGGTTGCTAGTTTGCGTCCCAGCTTTTTGGCCTTCGGTGCCGAACAAATGCCGCTCGCTGCGTCGATGGACAAACGCGACGAGGAGGAGAGGCGCAACTTGTGCGATTGCCTCCCCCCCCACATTCAGTGACACTCCCACACCCCCTCCCCCCGTCCATTGAATTATTAATCCCACGAGACAAGGCCGTGCTTGTGGCACACAACGTCGAGGGTAGCGAGGACTCGCACAAGCAGTCGAGCGTCTCCCCCCCCCCTCCCCCGTAATTTACAATGGGGGCCCCCCTGTTCAATAACAGCAAGCCGAACTGTTTATTGTTTTACGTACTGATCGTAGCCTGTCACTGGGAATCTGTGTGCTGTGTGGAGTGGGGGGGGGGAGCGGGCAGCAGCAGGGCTGCATGAAACATCCACCCGAAACATGTTTTTGCTTTTTCATTAAACGCAATCCAGCTGTGGCCGCTCACCACACGGAGAAGCCCCCCCCCTTCCCTCCACACCGCCCCCCCCCCTCGAACTGTTTGCAGGCAACGCAACACGAGGACACGACGCACAACCGTGACTGGCTGCATCGCCAAGAGCACAGAGAGCGTGGTGGGTTTTTTTTTGGTTAGCTTACTGATACACGGGTGACCCGTTATTTGCTTAATGCTATCGTGAATTACTGCGTGTGCCGACTGTGTTTGTGTGTTGACCGTGCGTGGCTGTGTGTGGGAGCGGTCGTGTAGCGGTTTGCGCTACGCTGCGCTACGAACCCGGTGACACGAGTTTGATTCCTGCTCACGGCCAAAACCGGTGACGATTATCTGAACCGGTCCTGGGCCTCCCCTAGGTCGACTCATCCTCAAATAAGTACATAGTGCGGCGTGTAAACATCGCCACTGGGGAGACAAAGGCGGCCGGGCGTGGTGCTGGTCACCCACCCCACACGTGTGCCATGCTCGCTAACAGCACTTGCCCCAACAGTCTGTTCAGGCTATAGGGGATCTTTGTCTGTGTGTGCTCACCAGGGTTGCAACATTGTGTGGGGTGTTTCTTAGCAATATCTCTCAACAGGTTTTGCGGGTGCCCGTTCGCCCACGACGCCCAACAGTGGCCGTACCGAATGTGCCATCCGTAATTGCCACGGTTATCTTCACGTAGCACATGTTCTAGCCCCGTGTGGTTTGCCCCACGTGCCCGTACCACGTCGGTGTGGTTTATTGGGATTGAACAAAGGCGTTGTGATCTCCCCTTTTTCTGACGTTGCTCCCAGTTACATTAACTAAAGGACTCTTCTATATCGTTCAAGAGCCGTTCAACTCCGTGGGCTGTGGCAACATGCACCCCCCCCCACCCACCCCCCACTATTTTCTCAGAGCTGAAATGTACACTGGCCATGTTAAACATTAATAATTGAGCAGCGGGTAAATGCTGCAAAATTGATTTTGCTTGTTTACGCCCACAGCAGTTTATGTTTTTCTCACTGGAACAACTCAAACCGCCCGGTGTTGCTGGGACTGAATGATCCTTGTGTGGAACGCGTGATCAAATGGAAAAAAAGGAAGAAAAAACAGCCCACTGGGCCTATAGAAATGACAATTACAATTCCATTGAAGGACGCTTCTATTCATTCCACGGGAGACGATGCAACGACGCTGCGAGTAACCACAACAAATGTAAAAAAACAACGCAGGAAATGTGAATTGGTGTTTATCTATGAAAGATATGATTATTATTTTCACACTTTGATACTGGCAAAAAAGGTCCCATGGTGTATATTTTGCCCATGTCCCATTCTCGAAACTGAAAACCCCCCTCTGCAATAACACGATTCACGGTAGATTAACACGGTAGATACATATTTCACGTTGGGAACTTGGCCAAACTTGACCGCTTTTTTTTGTTACTCTAAAACTGAGATGTTTTATTTCGGGAAATTGCGTTGCTGAAACAAAAACATTTTCTACAACAACAACAACAACAAAAACCCATGGTGAACTCTTGCCAGCTATTGTTTCGGTGGCAACGTTTTAAAGCATGCCATGAGCCCAGTGACGTCAGTGCGGACACGCTCGCTTCTCTGTGACGGTTGACTGGGAGAGGAGGCATCGTGCATGGAAGAAGGCACTCGGCGACAGTCGGCCACCTCGCTCGGTGAATACAAACGAGCAACGTGGAGAGAAAGAGAGAGAAAGACGCGGCACAACAAAACTGCACTGAGTGGGGCGGTGAACAAGCAAACCCAGCCCCCCTCTTGACAAGAGCCTGAATCGCAGAGTTCATGGCTTGACTCGCCCGCCTGACCCACGCCTGTACACCCGTCATTCAAGTACTCCACCATGTTTGCCCATCCTTTACGGCTCTTTCTGCCTCTGATTGACTCTCTTCCTTGACCCAATCACCACACCTCTCCCTCACGTCCCTCCTCTCCCTCACGTCCCTCCCCACTGCTCTTCCACTCGCCCCCCCCATCCTCCCCACTCACCACCCACCTCTGCCCATCGAGAAAAAGCCAATGATCCTGTTTGGCAGTGTGAGAGGGCATTTTAAAGGCTGATACCTGCGGGGGAGGAGGGGGGGAAGTTGTTTGCTTAGCAGCACCTGAGCTCATCCGGCTGACCGCGTCGGCGGGCTGTACGTCACAAGCGCACGACCACACCTGACGTTCGGCTCCCAAACGTAAAACCCGCTGGGCTGAATAGGGGCCGACACAAAGAGGTGACATTTGAATCGGTGAAAAAAAAAGTGTGTTGTTGTTGCTGTGTTTACATGCTGCGGCGTAAGGCGAGGCAGGCTTGTTGTAACGCGGCTTGTCAAGAAATAAAAACTAGGCACGTACACACACGCGCTTGTACGCAGATTGAAATGATGGCAAATACGAGCTCCTCGGTTAACACGCACATCTCAGTGTCCGGTAAAAAAACTAAAAAAAGTTACTGTTAAATAAATAAAAAATGCACGTGTTTTGTCAGTGTAGTGTATTGTCGCTGTGCACAGTAAACGTGAAATGTTGGCCAACGTTGTGTCTGTTGGATCCAACCTCACGGCAACATTGCACGTTGAATTCGGTGTATAATCCAAATCGGTGTTTAAAAAAAAAAACCTCACTAACAAACTGGGTATATGCTGGAATATGGTGCAGCATGAACATGTTGGGACATTATTGCAAGCGTAATGCTTTAAATGGGTATGTTATGCCATTGAAAAAATTTCAAAAGAGACATTAAAGTAGAAGGAAAATGTTGACGTCCTGGCAAAATGTTCGTTGGTCTGTTGCATTGTCAATAAGTAGGTGACAAAGTAAACTTGAAGCGAAATATTAAAATAAGTAAAACTTTTTTTCAGATATTTTTTCAACAGCAGTGCATCAGAACAAATTAAACAAAAACCTTCAAAAAAAGGGGCATTGCCCAGAACAAAGGCTCATTATCTTTTTGTTGTTGTTTTAAGGCTGCGTTCATGACAAATGTGAGATGTATGTATAATATAAAGTTATCTCCAGTGCTGATGATCACCACCTCGGCTCTGGAGAGAATCCGGGCTCGAGGCATAGGCCCTCCGTGTGTGCCGTACCGCTCAATCTGCCGCGCTGTTCGGCAAGGCCCTGCTCTTAATCTGGGTGGCTTTGGCTTCAGTTAGGCTCGGCTCAGGAAACAATTTGACCTGCCTTCTCAACTTACGCCCTGCCTTTCACTGCCCGTCCGGGACGTAGCTCTGGAGCCCGTCTCTAATTTCAAACGACCCAGGCCCCAAATCCTCATTTGCCTCTCGAGGCGAGCATCGGCACCCCCACGCCCCCCGTGTCTCTCGGCTACGGCGAGCCGTGGGTCGATCTAAAAAGCGAGAGAACAATCGGATGTGGATTATCCCACTCACATCATCCACAATGGTGCGGCGTGAGTAGGTACCACGACAACAACAAGAAAAGATCAGAGCGTATAATGGGAAGAATATCTCGGCATACTGGAATAAAGTACAACTGCATTGTCTAAAGTGGGCGCATTGCTATTGTACAACTGACAAAAACGGGTGCTTTTAATGCCGCGGGGAGGCTTACAGATTTCCCAGGACAGCTTGCCTCGGGTAAATCAGGACAGGTGCTAGACGGCAGAATCCAGGATTGTGCAGCAGCACAGCCTCCATAATGCTTCAAGACGTCTCCGATGAACCCAAGAGACAGCATGCCTTCTCGCAAGAGCGTCATTAAGAACTCAGGATCCACATGAGGATGTGTTAACCCACCGCAACAAGCAGCGAACGCGCTACCGCTTGGCCATGTCGCCACACAGATAAGAGTCAACGCATCCCTTGCAGGTGTTTTGCATGCGCGTGTGTACTTCTTTCGCACCGTATGTCGCCAACCGTGCTAATCGGAGGGGGCCTGCACTGTGGTGGTTGAATGCGTCATGGGTGAAGACGAAATAGACAAGTGTGCTAGAAAGACGAATTCCTGCAGTCACGAAAGTTTTCAGTCAAAAGTGAAGTCTGATAAAGTGAGTCCCCAACATGGGTGGAGGAATCAGTGGCAGAAGACTAACCATGGCAGTCGTGATATAAGTGGTAAGGAAGGGGCTGAAATGCTGGCGAGCGTGTGACTGGAGTGACTGGTGTCTAATCTTAATTTTAAACTTTCGTGACTGCAGGAATTATTATTTGGTTATTTCGGTTAAGTCACGTCTAAAGATAAAATAATAAATTAAATTAAATAATAGAATACGACGTTTCGATTGCAACACAAGCAATCATCATCAGGTATAATGAAATAGCGACTATCGTTTTTCTGGTTAGATTTTATGTCGCTATTTCATTATACCTGATGATGATTGCTTGACTGGTGTCTAATGACCTTCCCCGTCATCTTCCCCAGCGGCGGTACCGTGCCACGTGCAGGAGACCTGACGCTGCACAAATGGAAAATTAAAAACTCTCTGGTGCGCTACTGTGGTCATCAAAGGCAGACCGTACGACGTACAACGACGCAATGCCCGAGCCACACACACGACGGAGACATCGCAGCGATGATTATGGCTGGTCAAGCCAGATGCGGTTGTCTGGGCCTGACCACCAGTTAGACTGATAACTTTAATCTAAATTATCTCCTGGTTGTTATTGTTTGACTTGCACGCCACTGGGATTTTTGCACGCAGCGTTGATTTGCGGTGCTTTTTCTGGAAGACTCTGCTGTTTTTTCCTGTATTTTTCTGTTGCGTGTAGTCACTTTGAGATGTTTCTTGTTCATGTTTTTGTTTGTTGCGGTTGCACCCGATTCAAGAGCCGAATGGCTCACAGGGCTATACCTAATACATAAACTGAACTGAACTGAAACTGAACTGAAACTGAACCTGAATGTGAAATCGTAGTCGTGGCACTGCCCTCTACATCAGCAGCAGCCGTACGAAATAAGAAGAAGCGGTACCGATTACACTTCTGGCATTTCAGGCTAAATGGACTCTCAGAGAAGACATAATGAAGACGTTCAAACAAAACCCAAAACCCAGTGTCGGCCAGGCGCATGGAGCGTGCACAGACACACTGACAACCAGGTCACCCACATGTTGCGGATTAACACGGAGAGGGGATGACTCCAGCCTGCGTTGCTGCTACTGCTGCTGGCTCTTTGTGGACCCTCAACAGATATTATTTTTGTCGAGCGCCTCCACCCCCCGCCCCCGCCCCCTTCCCTTTCAATGAAAAATAAATAAATTCTGTTGAGGGGGCAGAAGAGATATGGACGAGAGATAGAGATGCAGTGGGATAATACAAATGCCGACGAAAATAGAGATGCAGTGAGATGAGAGATGCAGTCAAAATAAAGATGAGAGAGATTGGTTGGCGCTGTATGTGAATAAGCATACAGCGCGTATTGTGATCTAAAATCTAGCTGATATTTGGTGCTTTTTGGTATTAATATAGGGGCCCTCCCGAGCTGCGCGTGGATGACCGTCCGCTTCTATTTAACTCGCTCGTGCCTAGTGCAGCTTCTGCCTTAAGTTCGACCGCCAGCGTGTGTGAATTTGCGAAATATCAACTCATCATTCCCAGCCTGTGCGACAACGCTCGGTCTTGCGGGAGAGACACCACGATTGCATTGCTCCGGGAGACGGATGGTGGACGAGATGCGGGGTCATTCACGATAGAGGCCTGCGTCCTTCAAATCTCAAGATACATCGTGAGAGGGGAAAAAAGCGATCTTCCATGCCGTCTGAGTGAGAGAGACCCCACGAGAGTGACACAATTTGTCGGTCAAACATAGTCGCTAGAACATGTTTCAGGTAATTCAAGTAAACTTCGGCAATGCGACTCAATACGATCGAACGAGTGTGCAAATATTTCGATTTCATGACTCCGGCAATCCTCCCTCGCTTTACGCGGTTGTAGCGCGAAGCGAAAACCGCACAAGGAGACAGCTGCCTGCCGAGGAGCGCGTACAGCACACACAGTACACACACAGTACACACACAGAGTACACACACACAGTACACACACACACACAGTACACACACACAGTACACACAGTACACACACAGAGTACACACACACAGCACACACACAGTACACACACAGTACACACACACAGTACACACACACAGTACACACAGTACACACACACACAGTACACACACACAGTACACACAGTACACACACAGAGTACACACACAGCACACACACAGTACACACACAGTACACACAGTACACACACACAGTACACACACACAGTGCACACACAGTACACACACACAGTGCACACACAGAGTACACACACAGCACACACACAGTACACACACAGTACACACAGTACACACACACAGTACACACACAGAGTACACACACACGGTACACACACACAGTGCACACACACAGCGCACACAGTACACACACATAGCGCACACAGTACACACACAGTACATACACACAGTACACACACAGCGCACACAATACACAAACAGTACACACACACACAGCACACACACAGTACACACACAGTACATACACACACAGTACACACACACACAATACACACACACAGTGCACACACACAGCGCACACAGTACACACACATAGCGCACACAGTACACACACACAGTACACACACACAGTACACACACAGAGTACACACACACAGTGCACACACAGCACACACAGTACACACACATAGCGCACACAGTACACACACAGGACACACACACAGCACACACACACACAATGTTGTCCGTTGTCCGACCTACTGTGTAGCCACATGGAGAGTGAATTCAAACTGCCTATAACCAATGTTGGGTATAAATAGATTAGTCGCATATCCATCTCAAGAAGCTGGACAGGACATTGGGACGTGGGCATCCTAGCTATAGGAGGGAATCATTATATATGGCACTGATAAATTCTTGCTGTCGCCTGATGATGCTGGTTGTAATTACCGGCGAGACGTCGGACTTGAATTGTAAATGTTGTTGTGGGTTTGCTCGCCAACACATCGGTGTGCTGAACTAGTAACGAATTGGCGTGTTTTGTTAACGTGGGAAACCCTTACTAATTGGCTGTGGCGGGTTTCAAGACACATTTATATTTACACGGATAATTGTATATATTTAGAGAGAGAAAGAGACAGTTAGTCAATGGCAAAGGAAAAACAAAGTAAGGTTTGGAGCTTTGATTTTAACAGGAACAAAGAAAGAGACGACAGCACAGAATGGCAAGTGAAAGAACGTTCCAGATTGGGGACAGCAGGAGAGAATGAGCGACACAGGGCTAGAGTAGAGAGTGCGTGGAGGGGAGCAGAGTGAGAAAGCAGGGAGAGGTAGGAGAGTGTGTGGAGGGTAGTGGAATGAGATGAGAGAGGGGAGAGGTAGGGGAGTGGGTGGAGGGTAGTGGAGTGAGATGAGATGGGAGAGGTAGGAGAGTGCTTGGAGGGTAGTGGAGTGAGATGAGAGGGGAGAGGTAGGAGAGTGCGTGGAGGGGAGTAGAGTGAGATGAGAGAGGGGAGATGTAGGAGAGTACGTGGAGGGGAGTAGAGTGAGATGAGAGAGGGGAGAGGTAGGAGAGTGCGTGGAGGGGGGGCAGAGTGAGTTGGGCAGGGAGAGGTAGGGGAGTGGGTGGAGGGGAGTAGAGTGATCTTGGGAGGTAGGGGAGTGTGTGGAGGGTAGTGGAGTGAGATGAGAGAGGCAGGAGAGTGCGTGGTGGGTAGTAGAGTGAGATGGGCAGGGAGAGGAAGGGGAATGCGTGGAGGGGAGCAGAGTGAGTTGGGAAGGAGGCAAGTCTGTACACTCGTGGCTGCACGATCACCCATCGTATAAGACAATGTTGTTTTCTGTACAACACATGCACGCGTTGGGGGATGTCCACGTTCCGACCCCAGCCCTTGCGTCTACGCGATCATGAGACACTGTTTGGCTTTATACTCAAAGCCTTCAACAACGTGGCGTCTCGCTAAGGCTGACTGACGGCTCCAACGCGTCTCGGCTCGGTCCCCCTACAACTGCTGCTACTGTGCAGCGGCGGCGGCGAAGACGGCGTCACTGGCTCGTCTGGATTAATCCTTCGGGGAGGAAGAGGGAGAAAAGGGGGTGCCGGCTTTCTTCTCGGCTCCAAGTGTCTCCGCGGTTTCCTCCCCGAGGCCGGCGTGACGTCACACACCGCATGCTTCGGGGCTGATATTTGGCAGCGGCGAGCGCTAATTGACCGCGAGTTTCCTTCAAGCGGCTGTCCAAAATTCTCCAACCTTTCTGGGGCACCGCATTGCGACAATGCAATCTATAAGACGCGCGCACACACACCACACACACTCATGACTCATGCAGCCAGCTATTGCTGCAGGGTTTGGTGGTACATACTGTTAGTTTTTTCGGTAAAGTCACGTAGGTAAAAAATTAAATTAAAATTAATTTTAAAAAAATAATAAAAAAATAACGACTTTTCGGAGGCAACACAAGTCTCCGTCATCAGGTGGGACCGTCACAGCCAGATTTGCTGTATCATTTTTTACCTACGTGACTTTACCGAAAAAAGTAAGAGTATGAATCCTTGCAGTCACGAAAACTTCAAATCTAGAATTGGTGGTACATGTTTTTTATGTCGTTTATTGTGAAAATTCGGTCACAGTTCCTATGATCACTGTTACATTGCTTTTATGGCTTTATTTTGGAGATTTCGAAAAGTTTTTTGGTTTGGCCATGTTTGTTTGTTCTAGTACGGAGTTAGAATGATGGCCTTAATCTAAGTTGCCTTGTGGTTGTTGTTGTTCTTCTTGGTTCTTTCGGTAAAGTCACGTAGAAGGGAAGTAATAAAATAATACAAATAAAACATAATAAAATTATTCTCACGACGTTTCGGCCACAACGCAAGCAGCCGTCCTCAGGTGAAAACCAGGTCCGTCGAGGCGACATAGTCTGAATGAAACAGCACACGAGCTCCAAGCTCGTGTGCTGTTTCATTGGACGGAGATCACATTCTGCCCTCAGCTCAATGCAATTCTCAATTCAGGCCTAAAAAAGCTCCCAGCATGTGGAGCGAAACGTCAGACATCATGCGGGGCAAACACGTAGTGCAACCTGAAAACACATCAGTGAGTAATACAGCACCACCGTGCAAACCGAGACAGTATATACGTACAGTACTTATGCATCTTGAACTTCTTTCGCACCATATACGTAGCCAACCGTGCTAATCGGAGGTGCGGTTTTATATGCAGAACAAGGAGCTTCATAAGCACGTACATAACGTGAATTTCCCGTGCGAAGTGTCAGATCGTGGAATGACGTCACGCGATTTTGGACGATTTTTTACCCCCCCCCCCCTCGTCACACGGCGTCACAAAAAGTCAGACCCCCCCTCAAATATGACGTCACAAAGCTCTGCCCCCCCCCCCAAAAAAAAAATACTTCAAATCGCTTTAAACTATTGTCATTGTAGTGCGTATTTAATGTGCCGATGCACTCTGATGTTGTAGAAGAAAACATGTATTTCAAAGTCTATTAAAAAGTCTGTTTAATTAAGTAGAACGTGTTGTCTATATTTATTTAAAGTTGCGCATTTTGATGTGACGTCACATTTCTAAACCCCCCCCTTCGTCACACATCGTTACAAATGTCTGACCCCCCCCCCCAAGTGCGTGACGTCATTTATGGACGGCCCCACAACCATGCAAACCAAACACACAAATCCATCGCCTACCCTCCCCGCCCGCCCCAAATGCCCTGGAAACCGACAATTTTACAAAATCACGCCTCCGTCATTGATCCCACCACTAAACACAGAACGCACGGCACGGGCTACTTGGCCAGGGCCACCACCGCGGGTCCAGGTAGCGACGCGACTGCCGTGAGGCATTCGCTGCATCACGGCGGCGTTATAAGCGGCGTGGCACCACGCTCGCGCCCGGCAGCCACCGGCACCGTGGGTCAGAGGTCGCAACCGGGTACCCGATACCCGTACCCTACCCGATACCCGGCCGGGTACGGGTAGCCGTTTGCGACGCTGGTGCGGCCGGGTACGGGTACGGGTAGGCCGTGAGTCACTGGTGAGTCACCGTTTGTCACTCATTTCCCAACGTCTTGTCTCTTCTCACAATTCAAGTTCCTAGAATCAACCCACCCGCGCCTGCAACATGGCTTCATCCCAGAGGTCGCAAAATCGAGTACCCGATACCCGTACCCTACCCGATACCCGGCCGGGTACGGGTAGCCAGGTATCGGGTAGGGTAGGGTACGGGTACCCGTTTGCGACCCTGGTGCGGCCGGGTACGGGTAAGGAATTAAAACCCGTTTGCGACCTCTGCCGTGGGTTGACGAGCAACTCGGCCAGTGGAAGGAAGAGAAAAAAAAACCTCTGTCGCCGTGGCAACCTGGGCTGTAAGAAAGGCACGCGGCGCGGGACCTCGACGGAATGTCGGGGCCTTTTCAATCAGGCTTAGGAGGGGTTAACAACCACAAAAAAAGGAGGCAGAAAGAACAAGAAAGAATTAAAGGGCCAAAAAAAGTCGTGTGTGTGGGCGGTGGGTCTGCTTGCTTTTTCAAACCAATCTCTTTAGTGAGGGCTGGTCCAGAATGACTCCAATGGAAAAGTGAAGGATAAGGATGGCCTAATGATGATGTTGAACACGCAGGGTACAGGGAGTGCCTCTGCCCCTCCTGGTGCAGTCCCGTGGGGTCATGTGTGGGGTATTACGGATGCCACATCTGAGGTACAAAACACAACCTAGTAGTGGGAACATCTCACAATGCCAGAAGTTGTGGCCGCGTTCTTTTTCCACAGGACTGCGACCTTGCAAAGAGGACGGATCCTGGGACAACAATGACAGGTAAGGGACGCTGGGGGTGGGGGGGGGGCTGTCAGGAAGGGGGCATGAGCTTGGACATCTCAGGCTCGTTCACTTGAAATGCAGGGCCCCTGGGTCAGTACAAAAAGGGGGCTGGCATCACCACGCATCCACAAATCTGACTGTCGAGAATTATGCGTCTCAAAAAGCCATCCCATGCAGTCCAAATATAAGGGTCCTGTGAATTGCCATACATCTCATAACGTATAACTGTATTGACATGTGTCACATACGAACATTATACTTCTCTGATGCCCATGTGCGGAAATGATTTATAATTAACTTAATTTAAAAAAAACATAAAAACAACAATACTTTAGTTTATAACCGTATTGCCATGGTGCGGTTAACACGATTTGCAATCGGAGGGTTTAACGTTCAAATCCTTTTGGCGTCATCTGGTCCAGCACCATGTGAGACTAGGCTCTAAGGAAAGCTGTCCCGGGTGTGGACCAATCAATTTCAAGAACAGTGCATCCATTATCAGAGTTGTGTTTTTTGTTTGCATTCCGACTGCAGGTATTGTGGTTAATGCAAACATGACTCCTTGTAAAAAAAGGTGTCCGTTTTGTTGCCAGATAAAAGGGTACATACCCAATTATCCTGATCAGGGGTTGAATTTAAGGGGGCGACATAACATCAATATATATCCTGAACCCTGCCAAAATAATTTGGGATTTTCACCACTGGCACAGGGCTGCAGACATGGAGATGACCGTGGCTGCATGCTCAATTGAGTATGAAAAAACCCTCTTGATCATGCTCAATTGAGTATGAAAAAAAAACCCTTTTAACCACTTTTTGATTTGGTTTTTGAAGTAATTGGTGATGTCACTTAGAAAAAAGCCATGGCATCTGACTTAATGGTCTCGTGCCATATAGGAGACACGGCACGTAGACATTGTATTTAATTGTAAATCCGGCTGCCACGTGGGCTTTTGCGTCTTAACTTCACGACATGTCATTTTATTTTCCCTTCAACGTCCAGCACGTGTTGCCAACTTTCGCGCTCTGCAAAAAGAAGGCAGCATCGGCCTTGCACGCATGCAGACATTCAGAGTTGCACCTGTGTGCACCAACACCTGCACATAATCCCGGGGCTGCTCTTGCATGAGTCGTGACACATTGATTTCCCATGTCTCGTGTATGAAGTGTCTAGCCCGGTTTCAGTCAGTTTTATAAGGTGCCACCCAAAGCGTCTAATCGCACCTCCGTGCGCACCTTAAGTATTCTGCTTGTCAGCGGCACAGCTGGACTCTATTACAAGTAATATAATAAGAAACATGTTTAAATGCCTGCACGCTTGGACTTTACCTAACCTATTGCCGAGTCTTTATGTTCATTCGTTTTGAATGTTGCTTCTAAATATTACACTGTGTAACAACTTTATTTATTTATTTTGTTCCTCGGTAGTGTGATTTCCTAATTGCTTATGCCTCATAAGTACAGAAATGGCGATTATTCCCCACATACTTTGTGAGCTGTAGATAAGGAGTCGGCAGCCTTCAAGTACCTTCAAGACTTCTTGCCTAAGCTGTCTGAGGCAAAGGTCAAAGCTGGTGTCTTCGTCGGACCACAGATAAAGAAGATCTTGGATTGCAATGAATTCCCCAAGAAGCTCACTAGTCGGGAGAAAGCGGCTTGGGACAGTTTTGTCGCAGTGGTTCGTGGCTTCCTGGGCAATCACAAGGTCGAAAACTACGTGGAGCTGGTTGAGATTCTGGTGAAGAACTACGGCACAATGGGTTGTAGGATATCCCGCAAAGTCCATATCCTTGATGCCGATCTTGATAAATTCAAGGAGAACATGGGAGCGTACTCGGAGGAGCAAGGCGAGCGCTTCCACCAGGATATACTGAACTTTGAACGCCGCTACCAAGGACAGTATAACGAGAACATGATGGGAGACTACATTAGGGGGCTGATTCGTGAAAGTGATTTACACTATAATCGTAAATCTCGAAAAACTACTCACTTATAAATCTGTTGTAGTCATTGTTGCATTACTTTAGTATAAATACATGTAAATTTTGATTCATATGTAGTTTTTTCTGACTTTACGTGAACGAAAAGACATACATTCGCCCGTTTTCTCATTGAAAATAGGTACATTTCAAAATATCACTGTCCTGGTCACAAAAGCAAAGTTTGTGCGTAAGCAATTACAAAATAACACTTAGTACCCAGGAACAAAAATTGTGTTACATCGTGTTATCATGCCCTTTGTTGTATAGGTATGCATGTTATTGTTATACGCTCTGACTCGCTTTCATGTTATACATGTTTAAGTCCACGTTTCTCTTTAAAAATATATACTTTGGGTCTCAATAGCCTCTTCGTAGTAATACTAATGTTCAGTCCTTCGTCAATCCACTGCTAGATGAAGGTCTCCCCATGCTCTGTTGGTCATGGGGTTGTCTGGTGGTACTTATACACACCCCAACACAGAATAAATCCCTGGTTTCAATCTTCCGTGAAGCTTTTGGGCAACCCGAAACGCGTACCCACAATGCATGGCAGTCGCAGATACTCAATGCACAAGCAGAAAATGTAAAATCTCCGGCGGTGTGCGACTGTGGATACCCAGAACACACCGTGGAACATCTGACGGCCCAAAGTCCGATTCACAAATACAAAGGTGGCATCATCACAGCGATAAACTCCACCACTGCTGACGCAGTTATTTGGCTCAGTCACATCAATGTATTAACATCAGCCATACGAAACAGTGTGGCATGGTAAACAGGGACATTATTGAATGAATGGATAATATCCATTCACATTGTTACATATATTTCCAATACTCAATTATTGGAATTCACAACGAAGTGCGTTATTGTGTAAGAAAATCATTGTGCTGGTTTAGAACAATAGAAAAGAATCAACAAACTGACTGGCTTGCTTATATCACTCTGCACATGCATGTAAACACGGGGAGTGGTGGCACAGCAGTTTTCAAGCTGCACTCTGAATCCAGTGAACGAGCGTCTATTGACAGCCGTGGCTAACAGCAGTGGTGAGTGATATCTGAATCGGTCCTAAGCCTTTTTTTCAAAACCCACATTGACCCGTGTGACGAAGTATGGCCAAACAACCTCGGTAGCCGATGTGGCGTGGGGGAGACCTTCAATCAGCAGTGGATTATCAAAACACTGCAAATACTCTATTGTTTTTCCATGATTTTGACCAACAAACCTGGAATGTACATTCTTACATAGGCACATCTACACGCATCCAATCGTACGCATATGCAAACGCAAGGTAGACCTTGTGGGGAAACAGCTGTTGGCCTCCGAGGTTCTTGAAAAAGGGCCCCCACTCTTATCTGTGTGTTTATTTCTCTTCGTGATAAGCATCAAGCCCTCTGGTCCCTCGGTCAGCTCCGCTCCGAGAGCCCCGTCAAAGCAATGTCTGTTTCCCATAAACATTGTCCATTCTCCACCTAGGGGCCTGTGGGCCTGACGACCAATGGGGCTTTTTTCTGGGCAGCTCTTTGATAAGTTCAGAAAAACATTTCATGCCAAAAAGTTGCGTGTTTTTTTTTTTTAAAGAACGAGGCGCTTTCTGGAATTGTTTTCTCAATGCGCCTTTGCGCGTGCTCGCGTGGGTTAAATGTCACACGGCAGAGCCGCTGTGCTATCCGACTGTTTGAAAAAAAAAAGATTACATTACAATGTTGCGTGAAATAGCAGTGGTAATTATCTTAGCGCTGTGGGTATAACAATGCAAAGCTTTTGTAACGCGCGCAAATTTGCAGACGTAGTGGCCGCAACTCAGAGGCGCGGAGCCAAGCTCAGAGTCGCTCAAAAGCATGATTGTAGAGGTGAGTTTTTAAGTCTCTCTTGAAGGAGGCGATTGAGGTGATGCTGCGAATGTGCAGAGGGATATCGTTCCAGACTGTTGGGGCTGCCACCGAGAAGCGGCGCATAGACATGACCATCTTTTTATTTCCTTTGGCAGAAGCTTGCGTTAACGTTGGGTAATCCACACTTAAAATTGCAATACAAACGAATGATTTTGGCAAAACATACAGTCAGTTACCAGTGGCGTTAACTTTTAGGTGTGCAGGCGGTGCCACTGCACAAAGGGCCCTGGAGAAGCCCATGCAACACGCTACCATGGGTTTGGCAAATTGGACAGGGGGCCCTCTTTTCATTCCTTGCACCGGAGGCTATGCCAACCCACACTATGCCACTAATAGCAAACATGCTGTGCGGCGGAAGACAATTCTGAGGGCAGAAGGGTCCCACAAGATTATCAAGCCCACTGAGTATTTAACAAAGTGAAACAATGTTCTATGACAAAAGTAATTGTGGAGGGCACGGGCAAGGATCCCAGTGCGAGTAATGTTAATCCACACTTGGTCACAAGGGTTCATTGTACAGTGATAATGCCCTGCCCCTGCATCTGCCGCTTGAAATGGGACCCCCCCCCCCCCCTGATGTTGCAGCCTCTTGCGTTGTTTCCACGACCACTGGGAGCCTGGCCCGGCCGGCACTGGAATGACCCGGGAACAGCGTGCGCTTCTGGTCACAAAAGTAAAATACCAGCACACCCGAGCCGCGCTAGCGAGGGGTCCTCGCTCTACGATTGTTTTTTTCCCAAGCTGACAAGAAATCTGAATCTGGTTCGCGGCCAGGACCAAGGGTGGGGTTAATCATTTAAGGCATTGGATGTGACTTCAGCGGCACGGCTTTGGTTCGGCAGTAGAAAAAGAAATCTGGCGCTTCGTAAGCTGCACTCGGCTGGCTTGACACGGTCCAGGCACGGCTCTGTTGCACAGTGGGAAAGACGTGGAAGGGAGCTCGGGGTCCCTCGGTGTGGGAATTAACCAGGATCAGTTCCGTTAGGATTGTGTCATTGGAAAAAACAAGCACGGTGCCAGACGGTTCCCACCACAATACCTTGACGATCTCGTCAAGGAGCATAAACCATCACGCGAACTCCGGTCATCCTCGCAGCGGCTTTTGGCTCACTGCATCACGGGCTTTGAGATGCGCTTTCTGCGGCCGTCTGGAACGCCCTCCCTTCCGATATTAGCAAGCCACTGGAGCTTTGCACTTTTAAACCATCTAGATTGAAAACTAATTTCTTTAGAACTGAATTTTGCCTTTATTTTTTTTGGTCCTTCCCCGCACCTCCGATTAGCACAGTTGACTTGGTACGGTGTGAAATAAGTTCAACGTACATGCATACGTATAGTGGTGTAGCTATCGAGGTGCGGGTGGTACCACTGCACCAGTGACTACAGGCCACAGGTGCCCAGGTGCTGGGCCACAAAGGGGGGAGAAAGTTGGCAGGACAACCATTTCATCAGATGTACCCGGGTCCATAGCAGCCACGCTATGCCACTGGTTCCCACTGGTTGTGGAAATTAGGCATTTGTGGGGCGCTACAGTGCCAAAGTGGAGGCTTTGATGCCGCCACCTTGGTTATGTCAATGTGGCAGATGGATCAGAAATTCAAATTCAGTGATGCTTTTTTATTTGTGCTGTTTACTTCGTGTCTTAGGTCAGGGGTCGGCAACCAAAATAACAACAATCGCTATTCTTTTTCGAATATGGTAAAGGGATCAATGTTTTAAGAGCCTCAATGTGAAAACGAGACGGTGGTCCTTCAAAAATAACGTCACGAAGCAGTTCTTCATAAGCCGCGTGCGACTCCTGAGCTGCAGATTGCTGGTGCCTGACCGTGGTAACCTGGACTCCCATGGTAAACTGGACTCACATGGTAAACTGGACTCACATGGTAAACTGGACTCTCATGGTAAACTGGACTCCCATGGTGAACTGGACTCCCATGGTGAACTGGACTCCCATGTGGAACTGGACTCCCATGGTAAACTGGACTCACATGGTAAACTGGACTCTCATGGTAAACTGGACTCCCATGGTGAACTGGACTCCCATGTGGAACTGGACTCCCATGGTAAACTGGACTCACATGGTAAACTGGACTCCCATGGTAAACTGGACTCACATGGTAAACTGGACTCCCATGGTAAACTGGACTCCCATGGTAAACTGGACTCCCATGGTGAACTGGACTCCCATGTGGAACTGGACTCCCATGGTAAACTGGACTCACATGGTAAACTGGACTCCCATGGTAAACTGGACTCACATGGTAAACTGGACTCTCATGGTAAACTGGACTCCCATAGTAAACTGGACTCCCATGGTAAACTGGACTCCCATGGTAAACTGGACTCCCATAGTAAACTGGACTCCCATGGTGAACTGGACTCCCATGGTAAACTGGACTCACATGGTAAATTGGACTCACATGGTAAACTGGACTCCCATGGTGAACTGGACTCCCATGGTGAACTGGACTCCCATGGTAAACTGGACTCCCATGGTAAACTGGACTCCCATGGTGAACTGGACTCCCATGGTAAACTGGACTCACATGGTAAACTGGACTCACATGGTGAACTGGACTCCCATGGTGAACTGGACTCCCATAATAAACTGGACGCCCATGTTTAGGGGTCGATAACCAAAATAACAAGAGACATTTTTGTTTTTCGAATTCGGTAAACAAAAATATTTCAAGAGCTCTCGATAATAGAGGGTTTTGGGTTAGATCGCATAGCACAAATGTGTCGTTAAACCCACCACCACCCGATACGGCCAATTAGTAAGGTTTGCCGCTTAAACAAAACATGCCAATGCGTTACTAGTAAAGCAACACCGGTGTGTTGGAGAGTAAACCCACAGCATTTACGATTTCAAGAGCTGCAATGCATGCAGTGAATACGTGAATATAAATGGCGTCACGGACCTCTGGAATAGGCAGAAATAAAATGGATATGATAGGTAGAAATGTCTATATTCATTAAAAAAATAAGTATTTCATTGACGACCATGAAAAAAGGTGTAATTTAAAACGAAATACATTCATATTCTTGGTTCTTTCGGTAAAGTCACGTAGAAGGGAAATAATAAAATAATAAAAATATAAAACAATAAAATTCTCACGACGTTTCGATTGCAACACAAGCAATCATCATCAGGTGTGAAAACCACGGCAACGTTTTCCCCTTATAAGTGACTTTACCGAAAGAACCAAGAACATGAATCCCTGCAGTCACGAAAGCTTTAAATCGAAATTTAAATACATTCATTTAAGATGCAGTGCAGAGCAAGATAAATATATTGTCTTCATGTGGCGACTTCCATGCACACTCAGCTCGAATCAGGAAACGTGCTGTGAAAACAATGGATACATCACAGGACGCTGACATGAAGCGGAAAAAAAATGTTTTTTTGGGGGGAAAAAATAATTCCGCTTTGGTAAACAATGATGTTCCTGTTTAACACGTCGTAGGCTGTCGCGACCAATATCATTCATAATAGAGTTTTTTTTGGGTTAGATCGTGTAGATATAAATGTGTCGTTAAACCCGCCACCACTCGACACAGCCAACTAGTAAGGTTTGTCACGTAAACAGAACATGGCCAATTCGTTACTAGTACAGCACACCGTGCGTGTATTACCATATGAATAACCCAACCGGTAATAGATACCCATTGTGATTTATATGCGTTCATTACATGTGCACGTGAAGGGTTCACAAGTGACGTCATCACATCTATCCCTCAATTTAAAGAACGAAACAGGAGGATTTATCCACAAATCTGACTGCCCGTCTGATGATGCTCGTTGTAATTACTGGCGAAACGTCGAACTCAGATTGTAAATGTTGTGGATTTGCTCTCCAACACACCGGTGTGCTGTACTAGCAACGAATTGGCAAGTTCTGTTTACATGACAAACCTTACTAATCGGCAGTGTCGGGTGGTGGCGGGTTTAACGACACATTTATATTTACGCGATCTAACCCAAAAAAACACCGCTATAATGAATGCTGCTACTGAACTTACATAAGAACAGTGCACTATGAACGCGCCAATTGAAGTTCAATTCCCAGCCATGGCTAACACGAACGAGGTGTGATATCATAACCAACCTGCACGGACCAGCGTGTGTTGAAGTATGGTCCAAACAATTCCCACGACCTGGTGTCATCCTCATCGCTCACGATCGATGGCCATCACAGAGGTTTTCCATCTGTCGCCGATTCACGGAGAGTTCGGTCCAGCTGCTCACGCTGTCCAGCTGACTGATGCGTTTCATTTCTCTAGCCTTCCATATAATCCCGTGTATGTATGAATGTAGAACTTCTTTCGCACCATACAAAGCCAACTGGGCTAATCGGAAGTGTTGATCCCTTGCAGAACACGATTTATTGGTTCATAATTAGTTTGTTTTGAGTTATATCATTGTGTAGGTATAATTGTGTTTTTTACTATAAATATGCCAATAGATTGGGGGTTTTCAGCAAATCCAGAATGACAATGGTGTATGTTTCACTGGCGCTTACAACAAGCATAATCAGGTATTAACAAAAGCTCTGCTCTCATTTGAGAACTTGATTTCATTGGCTCTGTTGCGTGCTGGAGGATTATGGTTCAATTTTGACATAATACTTACACGATTCAACCCAAGATAAACTCATGACTAATAATTTTGGGTCGTAAAGCCTCCATATAAAATTCCATGATCTATTTGTGCACGTGTTTTAGTCTATCGTGTTTGTTGTATCACCTCCGATTAGCACGGGTGGCTACGTACTGTGCGAAAAAAGTTCAACATATATACTGTACATACCACAAGTAATTATTGTTGGAGTCCGTGCTGCATCCTGTACCATGCTTGCATAGCTCGATGGTTTATTGGGATAAGACTCGTCTGTGGCCGATCGAGTTTTTGTTGCTAGTTAACAGGCCAGTCTTTCTAACACAGTTCGGCTCCATGAAAAGAAAAAAATTAACCCGTAAAAACAAAGTTTTTCACTATAAATCCTTTATATGCGTGGCGGCTAGAGTCCTCTCGTCCTCTGGCTTGAGATGGCTGCCACCTATGGGTCAGATGATTGCCTGCCACTATTAAGCAATTGGTAATTAAATATAATTTATTTTTTCCTAAAAAGTGTAAAATTTAGGAAAAAATTTTTCACGAAAATAAATTGTCACGCACAACGAGTCTGTGTGCAAAATGTCAGCTCGATCGGATCACGGGAAGTGGGTTAAAAAACGACCGAAAGATTTGCACGGTCGTAAGCGCGCAAGCAAGCAAGCAAGTTAACTTAATATAAAGGATTTAAAAAATAAACACTTCTGAATGATTTGAAGTTGAACCGAGGTTGGCAGAGTGCATCGCTTTAGTTTTTTGGGGGGGGGGGGGGGTCCCCTTAAGGGGATGTCATCTTGCGCTTCTGTGTGTTGTGTTTATTGGGGTGCTGTAACATGTTTTTGCACTGCAAACAAAGTGTCTCAATAGCAATAATAACCGCGCTATTGATTACAAAGGTAATGTTAAATCGGGCATGGCATTGTGAAATCAAAGTACACGTAGGAATGTGATTAATTGCAGCTGCCATGGACCGGTTGCCAGTGGTGTAAAGCATGGCACCGTCTTCATTAAACACAGGAGATAGAATGACAGCTCACGATGACGATATTGGTGATGATTAGATGTCACGAACGTTCTTGTTTTTGAAGGTTTCACGCCTGTGAACTGATCGCGTAGAACTCTGCCACTGCTCGGAAGGCCTGGATGTGATCGGAACAAGAGGAACACTTAACCACAACTACACTCTCTCTATTCACACCTTAATCGGTGCTGTTTGTTGCTGGTCGCTTGAGGTTTTTTTTTGCGCCTGTCCTAAGAAACTATATATTTTTTCCAATTCACTGCTTTGTTCAATGACAGTGTATATTCAATGACATTTTTTTTTATGTGAAGGATAATGTTCACCGTCCTTCCACAAAACCCATCTTAAACAAGACGTAGGTGACGACATGTTGCCAAATGCATGCAATTGGGGTGGAATCGGAGCTACACGTGGCAAATTCCATCCAGACAGCTGGACATCAACGGAGACCGTGATAACAATACGGAGCATTACAGGAGAAACTGAACACGTTTCGTCAATAGCATGTTATGTACGCGATAAGAAGGCACATTGCCCGAAAGGTCGCCTATTATATTTTAATTATTCAAAGGCCACAGGTGTTGTTATTGACGTATGTGTTGAGTTGTTGTTGTTGTTAATTGTGCGTTTGCACCACTGCCAATACAGCAGCAGCATGAAATAATTGATAAATGAACGTACATTAGCAGGCTTTACGACAGCAATTATTTTTGGAACTACTCTACTTTGATATGAATAAAATATGTACATTTAGAGTCAAACGCATTCTCTTATTTTCCTAAAATAATCCGCGAAGGCTAAACACATTTTGCTGCGCTTATGCAAACATGTTGGCTTACATCACCAAAGTATGAAAAACAAGAATAGGGTTTTGCCCTTTCTGGCAATAACACAGGAGGTGTTTAGATGTTTAAACACCAAATGAACATGATGGCGGTGACCCCGGGGTCCCGAATAAACGGAAGTCAAAAATCGCAATTTATTTGTTTTTGGCGATTCTGTCCCACCGCGCACAATAACACCGCGACCCACGTGGCGCGGATCATTCTGTTGCCGTCTCGTCCAAGCGGAGCAACAGCGAGGACGAATGCGCAGAAGAAACAACACTTTGAAACTTTGATCAGCGCATCGTGTAGAGCTCGTCGAGATGAATAGTTCGCCGTGCCGTTCGCCTTCAACAGACATTAAATGACGTCGCAACGCAGTTTATGCGAGAGCCGGGGGCTTATGGAACCCCGGGGTCCCGCCATAAAGTTGAAATAGAAACCTTCTGCAAGCAATCGAGTCTGAATAAACCACACGTACTTGTGGTGAACATGCAAACAAACATGATCTGATAATTACGTGCATTGTCTTTGAAACATGCATCACCAAACACCGTGCATCATTCGACGCTGTACATACTGTTGATGAATTTCATTGTCAAATGCATGTTGCCCGTACGATTAGTTTTGTTTTATATGTACGGTACAAACATGACCGGCAGTGTCACACTGCTGCTCAAACGCCCAATGGGGTGGGAGGGAGGGGGGGTTTTGCTCATCCCCATTGAACCAGCGGTGGAAATTCCACATTCACATGGCAGGGTGCAACATTGATACCTGCAATTCATACGGGGCTCTCGCATGGGTCCATAAAATATTCATGCAGGTACCTGTGTACAGTTGTTGTTGTTGGTGGTGAAACCAATGAATATTTCGACTCCATTAAATTACAACTTCAAGTCCATACATAGCATTGGCACCGTTTATTGGTTCATGTGGTGGAGCGGTGGTGCAGTGGTTAGCGCACTTGCACGAGCCACCGGCACTGCACTTCTCCCCCTTTACCAACCGATACCGACAATAGTGGTGAAGTATGGTCAAAACCGATGCGGCGTTGGGGGGGGGGGGGAAGAACCCACCCCGTCCTGGGGAATTATTCGACCACGCTTCGCCACGCTGGTCTACGCGGGTTCAACGTGGGAGCCATAGAAGTGCAGTACAACAATCGATTTTTGTTGTTGTTTGCACTTCCCCTCTGCAACCACGCAACGCGTCACCGTTAGAACATTCGATAAGCATCGAACAACAAACACGGCGGCCTGGGGGCAGCGCTTTCTCAAGCGAACGTGCCCGCAGCAACCCCATCGCACGATAAATCGATACTCGGAGAAGCACGCGGCACATCTCCCTCATATATGGTCACAGCTTCCGCCCCAAGTTAAAACCACGCCCCCTCAGTTTAAACCACGCCCCTTCAGTTTAAACCACGCCCACTACGTTTTAACCACGCCCCCTCCCCCGTTACCCCTCCCCACCTCCACTCCCTGCAGCGCTTGTCAATCCCCCCCCAAGCCGCCGCATGAGCCACTGCAGTGGTGGGGGTGTAGGGGTGGTGGGGGGTGTAGTGGGGGTAGGAGTGGTGGGGGGTGTAGGGGTGGTGGGGGTGTAGGGGTGGTGGGGGGTGGAGCGGTGGGTCCTGTGGTGGTGGCGGTGTGCGGTGTGCGCGCGTGTGGCAACGCTGCGTGGTGGCGAGCGATTCGGCCAGCGAAGGTTTAAAAAAAAAGAGAGAGAGAAGCAGCGGATGGGAGACGACGCAGAGTGTAGCTAGAGACGTCCACCGAAGGAGTTGAAGAGGGATTTGGCTTCCAAAGGACGAACTTCTGTGGGTCACCGCCGCATGACAAAGTTCGAGTGGTGGTGCGCATGTGAGTTTGTTGTTTATTAAACTTTTGCAGGAGTGACTTTTTCTCAATGTGCTGCAAGATCTTGGAGGGGCTGTCCGTGGCGGCAGCGGCGGTGGTGGCCGGATAACCGGGAGACGCGGATTTAAAAAGCACCCCCTCCTCCTCCTCCCACGCCCCTTCTTGCGTGCGAAGATCGACCACCGCAATAGTCGCCACTCCACCACATTTGCGTGCCGATCGCAGACAGACGCAGGAGGACAGGGGGAGAGGGCCGGGGAAACGGAGAGCCTCCGACGAGCTAGGGAGGAGGAGGAGGCAGCGGCGGCGATAAGAGCGCATTCATCGCCGCTCGCGGTTCAAGATACGCCGGGGGACACAACGCGGAGTTTGGAAGGGGATTATCCATCTCTGTGATGGGGCGATTTCTCCGTCATTCCATCGTCTCCCTTCTTCTGCTGGGGGTGCTGATCAGCGTCACACGCACGGGTGAGTGAGCGAAGTGGAGATTCGCGTGTGTGTCTGTGTTACTTGACGGATGTTGAACCTCTTTCGCACCGTACGTAGTAGGTCACCGTGCTGATCGGAGGTGCGTGGGGGGAGGATATTAAACACGACTAAACGCACACAGCGGTTCTAAATAAATGTTGTTTTCAACTTAAAGCTAGACAGGACTTGAGTCGGATAGTGCGTATGCATAAAGGTTGGTTGTGGAGTTATGCGATGGGCAGTGCAGGAACTTTGTAGCTAAGTCCAGTGTTGTACGGTACTCTGCTACAACGTCTATGGTCACCCGCCTTCATCAAGCCTAGACTGACCAGCGCGGTGACGTACGGTCAAACACCCCTCAAAACCCACGCTGTGGATTGACAAGGGCCGATTGCGTGGATTGTGATGGGCCCCCTTTGCAAAGTGTCTTTGGTGAGTCCCAATCTGAAACTATCTCGCAATACACGATGCGGCCAGGAGAGGGCGGTATAGCGGTGGATTCTTGAATATATCATTGCGGCGCTTAAAGCGCTTTATCCACCTCTTGCATGTGCGTGTGTGTGTTTTTTTCTCTCTGGGCACTTCGGTTTTCTCACACGATGAGCACGGTTGGCCACGTACGGTGCAAAAGAAGTTCAACAGACATGCGTTCGTACACAAGAAGCCAAACTGTCGTTGATATTCTCATTAAAATTTTTATAATATTGGCCAAACATTCCAATGCAGGACCCTCCTGAGAAAGTTGTGTGGGTTAGTGAGGATTTACTCTCTAAATGAAGTGCATTATTGTTGTTATCAACGTACGACTCGTTTGGCGACTCTGTCCTTGGTACCACTTTCCATGACAAAGCTGTAGAGCCACCCACGTGTTTGTATGGCCAATAAAGCGTGGATTATTGCGAGTGATAACCCACACGATTGGGAAGGTTATCACAAGATTTGCTTTATTGCCCATATAAAGGGATTTCGTTCCACTAACGTTGAGCTGCTGCGAGTGTCGAGAAATCAAATATCTTGCTCTGGGTCCATGGACTGTGCATCATATGGACAGCATGGGACCCCCAACAGCACTCTGGTGGCTTTGGCACGGGTGTTCACATAATTGGTAAATCCTTTGCACGTGCAGTCCATCGTCAATCCACTGCTGGATGAAGGCCCTCCCCAAGCCGTGCACGTGGTGGTCGGGGAGGGTTATTTTCCCATGCTTTGAACCACTCTGCACGATGCTAAGCCTCAAGACACGATTTCCTTTTTTTGGCAGGGTCCTCGTTGCATCGAGACGTTTGGCCAGCTCCACGTATGAGTGTTTGTACTTCGTGTGGGAGGAAACAAGAGTTGTTACCCGGGGAAATGCCACGGACTAGGAGGAGGTGCGCTCAGTTCTAAGCGTGTTTGTATTCAAGTGAATTTCGAGATCGTGGCCCTGTCGAGTAACGTGTCTAAACTATACTTCCAGACTGATGCTTAAACCCAAAAATCGCCTGGAGTTTTTTTTGGTGTTTTAATCTAATACCTGTTGGAGGCTGGGGTCTGGAATGTGGGGAGACTGACAGGCTGAATGGCTGAATGTGTGTTTTTTTCCCCCTGTGTTTCCACTGTCTCTCTTTATAAAATGCTATATTAGTCCCCATGCACCGTAACACAACTATAAGCGTGCGTGAGAAATGTGTAAAGGCATGTGTGTGTGGCTTTTCAATTAGACACCCATTGAATGAGAAGACATACTAGTTCCTACATAATGCATTCATAGAGACGTGTGTGTATAAGTGAATGCAGCACCCTTTGGCAAGCCACTCCTGAATGAAAAATTCCCCCCACTCTAAACTAAACGATATAAAAAATATATATTTTACCAGCTAAGGCCCACTGCCCAGCTCTTTTTCAGAAGTGACCTGGCCACAAATGATAGCTCAACTAAGTGGTTTATCGCGTGGAAATGTATAGCAGCCAAATACTCTGAACGCATGTCGTTTCTAAATGTGGAGGGAAAAGCCGGAGGAACCGAAGAAGAATCCAAATGGCCACGGGGAGAACATCCAAACTCCAAATATAGCGGCGTCTGGATCGGTATCGAACCCACGACCTCCTGTATACTAGGCAACGTAGTTAACATCTCGGCGCCATGGCACCCACTCTGTCTGGGACGTGGGGATTGTTGGACCTTACTTCCCCACGTTGATTTGGAGAAGTGTGGAGGGTGATCATGCAGTGCTAGTTTAGATATCACTCACCCCTGATGTTAGCCACTACTGGGGATTGAACTCTGGTGCCTAGGTTTTCGTGTATTTCGCACAAATCATTCAAATAACAACGAGCGGCATGCCACCATTCTATGCACTGAAACGTATAAGGCTATAAGCTACACACACGTGTTCTCTGCGTCCCTGTATTAAGTGCACATGCTTTACATTACAGTCTATGCCTATAATGATACACTTGGAATATAAAAGTCTGTCCTGAGTTGCAATGAAATACAGCTAGAAATATATGAAAGGTTTGTGTGTGTGTGCGTTATGTTTAAAGGAACTGCTCGTTGTTTAAATACCACAGGTATACATTTGTTGACACTGGTAACCCGGACATCGTGAATACACACCGGTATCTATAAAAGAAAACAAATTCCACCCATTTTTGTCCATCTGTGGATGAAGGCCTCGCCACGCTATCAAGGGATTTTGTTTTGACCACCGTGGTCCGTGAAGATTGGTGAAGGACCAGGGAGGGCAGGGCCAGTTATGATATTACTGGCCAATGATGTTAACCATGGCCCGGGAATTTAACTTGAGTCCCTGGATTCCCAGGGCAGCGCGCTAACAAAGGCACCCACCACTCCACCCCACGATGTCCATAGCACGTCTTAACAACATTACATTAGGTGACTTGAATTTGATTGACACCATTTATAATGGCTTCTGGGGCATTACACCTCCTCTCTTGGAAAATGTATTAATCTTTATCAGCTGTCCAAGATCTGCATCTATTATTGTTCCGTGTTGCACACTCGTACTTGTAAACAAAACTATTTTAAACAGAGCGGTCCCGTCACATGCAGCTGTCGTTGACATTGCATCACGTGCCTTTTCTACTGGGTGATACTCTGTGCTCAATTGGACGGCACTTCACTGTTGTTTCAAATCTTTTCGTTGCTGCATGGGTGGCTCACCTAGAAGAGAGGAGGAGGTGGGGGGGCGGACACAAAAACAACGAAGTCCTCGTTGTTTTTAATTTCTCGCATTCCTGAGCTATTGCGATAGCGGTCTTTTTTCAGAGTCAATGCGTTATCACAAAAGGTCTTCTCTGACCCACCACCCACACTGCATGCCATCGCCACCGCCACTGCCGCCACCACCACCACCCCCAGATAAACGGTCCGTGTGTTATCATGGCCACGGTGCTGGTCGGGCAATGTGAGGCTCACGTTTGCCTCGTGCTGTTTCCTCAGCAGTCAAAACGCTCAACTCCCGCGGTGGCCGGGGGGCTGGTAGTGGAAACTCCACATTCCTATGGCTGGGTAGAGTCTTAACAACCACTGCTAGCTTGGCCTGAGTATGTGTTGCAGCCTTAAGCAGGTGGTGCTGCTTTCAGGAGAATGAGCCGGTGTTGATGTCACGTGGAGAAATAGCAAAACGTTTACAGTTGGAGCGATGGCTGTGAGTTTCGATATCCAGTCAAGAGCTTCAGGAGATGCAGAGTGTACTTTCAGAGCTGTTCGTGGGGAATGAGGAACAGCGGAGAGAGAAGTTCACCAAATGTTCCACCGTTCCAAGTTCATGACGTCCACGCTGTTGTGGAGTGTCCTCTTTGAGTCTGCATTTGTGCGTAAGATATCTGCAGAATTCATGTGATGTTCTGATCACGGTTCATGACTGAGTCAACGTTGGCTGGGATTTGAACGTGTGCCACCGAAGGCATGAGACCAATGCTCTTCAACTGAGTTATGTGTTCGTGGCTCAGTGAGTAGACAGATTATTTTTCTGCCAACCTGGTTAATGCCATATTTGCCATTCTCTATTCTGTATTGTGACTCTTCAGTGGTGTCCATGCATCTATTTCATTCAACATTCGTGCTAAAGAGTGCTAATGTAGAGCAATTGCATGTTCCATGGCAACGTCTGTCGATCGGTAAATATGGAATAGCGAACCGTGACTCAAGTGTAGAAGTGCCCTTGTTATGTGATGTACAATGCTTTGGCCAAGAGAGAGACAATGCTTTGGCCATCTACTGCTGGATGAAGGCTCCCCATGCCCTGAGTCTGTGATAGAAATTCCACATTCTTATGCCAAGGGTTAGTATACTCAGAGGATATGCCAAAGTAGACTATTTGGCTGCCATAAATTTCCACGTGATAAGCCACTTCGTTGAGCTATCATTCGTGGCCAGGTTGTTTCGTAAAAAAAGAGCTATATAGCTTAGTGGGCCTTACCTGGTAAAATAATGTAAAAAAATGTATAGATCGTGATATAACACTTTACAGCCCTGTGGTTGACCCACTGCCGGATGAAGGCCTGCCCCACACAACGTCGGTGATGTGTGATCACACTCCGCCCACGCGGGTCGGTGCTGTTTGGTGAAGGTTCATGCTTTGGTGGCAAGGACCAGCACCGGTTCCGCAGCTGACCGGAAATTGCCCTCGGGTATGGTTAACGTAGGCACCGCGGAATAATTGATCTTCAGCAGAGCCTGAAATTGCACGATGGAACCGCATTGATGTGAAAAAATCCACCTGACGTGATGTGGAGCGTTAACTCGTTTCATCTCTTTAACGTGTTTTTTGGGGGATGTCACTTCGCAAAGCAGCTCCCAGAACGTGGAGTGAAACTTCGCCGCACTGGACATGACAGCCCTAAGACATGCATCTTCATGAGCTCCTGGGGGACACAGGGCTAATGTAGCTGCTCACCCCGAGCTCTCAATGTCATGATAGTGATATTGTATTTTGCTGTTCGTCTTTTGGCATCCTCTGGTCAAACACTGTTTGAGACTAGGCTCTCTGCCCCCTCCCTCTCTCCGCCCCCGCCCCCTCTCTATATTTAAGGCCTCGTCACAGAAACGACCTCTCTCTTTCTGCCGATACGTGTTCTCTCTCTGTGTGTCTGTATGATGTCTGTCTGCTTGTGTGTCTGTCTATAGTTTTCTGGTTAGATTTTTGTTGCTATTTCTTTTATACCTGATGATGATTGCTTGTGTTGCAATCGAAACGTCGTATGCTATTATTTAATTTATTATTTTATCTTTATACGTGACTTAACCGAAAGAACCAAAGAATAATTCCTGCAGTCACGAAAGCTCCAAAATTGAGATCTAAAGAAAGCTGTCTCTGGTGTGGACCAATCAGTTTGAAAGACAAAGCATATACTACCAGAGCATTTGTTTTCATGTTCACCACAAGTAAATGTGGTTAATACAGACATGATTCCTTGCAAAAGGTTTCAGTTTTGTGTTTTAACAACTTAACACAACTGTTTTATTGCCAGAAAGGGTTCAACTTATTGTTATATTTTGACATGGCTGAAATTTGCTTCTCATTTCCTCCAATATCCTATTCCTGATGTGAGTGTGACTACCCAATGCGTCATACCTGCAGCCATCGTTGTATGTCTCTTGAACTTCTTTCGCACACCGTGATACAAAAACACCCAGGACATGTCTCAGGAAAAATAATATATCACAATACCTGTAAGACCTCGGGAACTACACGCACAAGCATCGCGTTGAGCTAAAGTAGACCGGGGCTGTGTCCACGCTCATAACATACCGTGTTTTCCTGTAAATATTTCTGATTCTCTTTTAAAAAAGAACAAAAATCACGAGGTCCCTTTGATCAACGATGCTGATCATTGCTGAACAAAAGGCTTGCACGGACACAATCGTATCGCTTTCCGTGGGGCGATTTCCTCGGGGTAATGCGCGTCGGTGTGTGAGCACGACTCTTAGGTTATGTACGTGTCTCCGTGTGTGTGTGTATGGGGGGGGGGGGAGCGGTAGTGTAGCGGTTAGCGCGCTGTGCTATGAACCCAGCGACCTGGGTTCGATTCCCGCTCACAGCCAAAACTAGTTACGATTATCTGAACCGATACTGGGCCTCCCCTAGGTCGATTCACCCACATAATGATTACCTGGTGCGGTGTGTAAACATCGCCACTGGGAAGACAAAGGCGGTCGGGCATGGGGCTGGCCAACCCACCCCCTCGTGTACCGTTCTGGCCTTCATAGGTGCTCGCTAACAGCACTTGCCCCTACGGTCTCCTAACCTGGCCTTGGTGGCATTACTGCCACTTAAACTAAACACATTAAACTATTTTTATTTTACGAGGTAAGGCCCACTATGTAGCTTTTTCTCAGAAACGACCTGGCCACAAATGATAGCTCAACGAAGTGGCTTATCACGTGGAAATGTATAGCAGCCAAATAATCTAAAAGCATGTTTTTTAAATGTCGAGCGAAAACCGGAGGACCCGGAGAAAAATCCACGTGACCGTAGGGGAAAGCTGCAAACTCCAAATATGCAGCAGGTGGCAGGGTCAGGATCGAACCCACGACCTCCTGTATACCAGGCGAGGGAGTTAACATCTCTCCACCACAAGCTGCTGATGACGCGTGGAATCGCCAGCAGTTGTTTTTGTTCGTGTCTACCTACAGTATACAGTATTGATAATAGCGCCTGCGTTAACAATGTCCTTGATAACAACAACAAACGGGGACCTTTGTGTCTCCACACACTGCAAGGAAGATAATGCCCGGCTCTGCGGTTTTTAATATCTCGGCAGAAAATCTTGACCAACCTTAACTAAGTACCTGGCGCGGTGTGTAAACATCAACACCGGCGAGCCAGAGACGGCCGGCTTCATAAGCGCTCGCTGACAGCAAATTGCCCCAGCAGCCTGTGCAGGCTACTACGGGAGCGGGGCATCTTTGTCTCTGCGTGGTGTGCGTGGTGTGCGTGTGTGGGCGAGTGGGACGGAGTCAGTTTCTGCCTGCGTGTGTGCGTGTGGGTCCATTCGTGCCGACTGCTCACCTGGAAGCCGTGCTGTGTCTGTGTTGGCGAGTGTGTACACCTGTCACGGCTTGCAAAGCAACGCATTCTCAAGGCTGGCGGGGGCGGCGGTGACTCGCATTCCTCAGAGGGGGCCCCGTGGGAGGGAGAACACGCGATTCCATTCAGCTCGCCGGCACGATCAATGATCCGAAGGTGTACAGGGCAGAAAGGACACGGGCTGAAGCTGCGTGTGTGCATACGTTATTTGCGGCAGTACCCGGCGAAGAAAAAACATCGAACGAAATATTATAAAATCGTCCCGAGATGGTACGGAGAAATGCACGCATGGGATTGCGGTGAGAGACAGGAAGAGAAACACCGCTGACCGAAGAGAAAATGCAAAATTAGAGACCTCGCATTGACCGTCAAGGGAAGTAAGCGGACTTGGGCAGGACACGTGGCCAAAACGGATGCTCAGAGATGGTCGTTATTGTAAAGCTCGATATAAAATGACTTTCTCATTGATTTTGAATGACGGCCGGTGGTTGGTACCAATGAAGGAGTGACAGTCACAGAAGTGAACGCGACCGAGAGGAGGTCTCACGCAGGGATGATGCAATCCAGAAACTCGATGGATTATTATTGTTGCGTTGTGTGTGAACGTGACTGATGGTGACCGCTTGGGGGGGACCTTCATCCAGCAGCGGATAAATCATTGCTGCTCATGATGATAAAATCACATGAGTGCACAATATTAGATACATACGTTCCATATATGTGTCTGTGTGCATACATATGTATATTGCAGCTGGGCTGTGTGTTAATAAACAAAACTAATTTTTTTTGCAATTTTTATTTTACCATGTAAGGCCCACTGAGCTCGACCTGACCACAAATAATAGCTCAACGAAGTGGCTTATCATGTGGACATTTACAGAAGCCAAATACTCTAAACGCATATTTTTAAATGTAGAGGGAACAACTGGAGGAGGTGGACAAAAATCCACGCGATCACGGGGAGAACATGCAAACTCCAAATATACAGCAGGCGTCAGGGTTGGGATCGAACCCACAACCTCATGTATACCAGGCGAGGTAGTTAACATCTCGTCACATATCTGCAACAGTAATACATGCCTAATCTTTATCCTGATGGAATGACTGAGTGGTAAGCCCTTTATCATTCGGCTCCTTCATTGAGATGCTCAATCAATTCCGTAGCAAGCGTTTGCGCTTGAGCGACATTGGCAGATGTGAACCATTTCTGCCTTGAGATGTCACGAAGTGACACGTTGCATTCAAAACCAGCAGACGAGCAGCAGGACAATGAATTAATTTGCATTAATAATCTTTTATGCAAATGCGAAAGTGCTGACTACTCTGTATGGAAGCTTGCATGATAGACATATGCTAGAAGAGCAACTGTCAGCATTGAACATGTTACTTCCAATCCTAAAGGCTGGAGAAAAATCTATTTGATTATGTTTTATTTATTTATTGGTAGGTAAGGCCCAGTGAGTTATACAGCTCTTTTTCAGAAGCGACCTGGCCACAAACGATCGTTCGACGAAGTGGCTTGTCATGTGGACATTTATAGCAGCCAAATACTATGAACGCACGTTGATTCTAAATTATAAAAAGACGGCCACGCTCAGCTCCCTTTGGAGTTGGTGGTCTAGATAAGGCTGGGGTGGTCACATGAATATGGACGCACACCTTTGTTTACTGCTGTTTGCTTCTGAACGTGTGCACTGAATGTGCACATGCATATGTTTCTAAACATAGAACTTGTTTTCACGTAATGTGCACCTCCTTTTCGCAATGCATCAGAATATGATTTTATACATACTGGAGGAATCCGATGGGCTATAAAGCTCGTTTTCACAGATGTCCAGTAGACATCTGTGAATCTAAAGCCCACCGTGAATCTGCGTTAAGGGCTCCCCCACACTGTATAGGCCACGGGTGTTGTTGACCACATTTCGTCACGCCGCTCAGCGCAAGCTCGTGAACGGGAAGAGCCCGCGACCTGTTCTGGACGTCAACTCGCCAACGACGCTCGATGTGCCGGCCTCCACGAGTGGCCGGACGCTTTGCCACGTTCTCACGCTCTCGGCGCACACACGGTTGTCACAATTTAGACCTCGAGAGCCGCACGTGGCCCAACGGCCGGCGACTGCTTCTGAAGGGGACACGGCGGTGCCGCGCAGATGGTGTTCATAAGCGCAAACGAAACCGGAATGAAATGAAATGTGACTACAACCGCGATCCAACCTTAAGAGTTTTTGGCACCGGAGGCCAAACCTTGTGTATTTGGTGGGGAGGGGGGGGCAGAGTTGGTTGGGGGGGGGGGCTCCCTGGACCACCTCCTAGCACTGCTGGATTAGAGCCACATATTTGTTTTGAGTGGCATTGACAGTTGCCCGTCACGGTGTACGTGGCCAACGGAGGAGGTGTAATCCGCCAAACACGGAGGATGATGCTGTTTAGACAGCCGACGCCGTCACACGAGGACGTGCGACTCCGTCAGAGGTGCACCAGGGTGGGGGGGGGCAGGCGATGCGGGCCGGCGAGCGGACGGGGGGATGCGGATTTAAGGACAGGGCGGCAGAGAGACTGGCGGCAGGACAGAGAGGGAGGTTTCTCAACACACCGCCAGCCCCTCTGGAAAGAGGACGGCAGAGAAATGACGAAGGCGACGAGCGGCCTCGGGGTTTCACCTCTTCATCATTGATGAAAAGAGTTGGATTGACTCATGGCGACGCTTCCGTGCAAGGATTGATGCATTTCTTTTAACTTTGTGAATCTAGTGGCCACGAGTGGATACAGAAGTCAGGTGAAATTAAAAATAAACTATTGATTCTTCACAATAGAGGTTTTGTTGGGTAAGATTGCGTAAATATAAATGTGTCCACGTGATTCGATGCATGCATGGATTCATATCTCACTTCCAGGTCGCTGGAAAACCGGGAGTAAGCCGCTTGACCAGTAGCCACAAGCATAGCAAGAGGCATACGTGTATCTCGAGCTTAAAAACAATGGATATCAATCATTTAATTGATGCATTATTACACCTCTAGTGACAAACACGTGTGAACAGTTGGCACAATCAGCCCACAATGAACGCACAACGATGCCCACTTGCCCAGCAGTGGACGCGTGACTTATTACTCCGGCCGCATGGCCTGGTGCGAGACCACAGTGCCACGAGGCTGCCTCTGTTCAGTTGGGGGGGGGGGGGGGAATTCGTATGCTTAGTGAGCAACATGATGGAACATAGTGGCCTGCTCGAGACACTTTTTTGGGAGGTTCCAATCGGGCATCTTCCCTGTTTGTACGTATGTTGAACTTCTTTCACACCGTACGTAGCCAACCGTGCTAATCGGAGGTGCGGGCGAAGGATAAAACAAACTAAACACAAAAGAGCAGTTCTAAAGAAATGAGTTTTCAACTTAGATGACTGTGCACAGCTCCAGTGGCTTCCTCATATCGGAAGGAAGAGCGTTCCAGACGGCCGCAGAAGCGCATCGGAAAGTGTGCGATGCGGCGACTGTCTTTGTTCGATGGCTAGCCGAAAGCCGCTGCTGTGAGGATGACTGGAGTTTGCGTGATGATGGTTTATGCTCCTTGACAAGAGAATGGACCAATCGGAGGCACAACACACACGGCGTTCCGCTCCAGCACCTACCCTGCATGCCCCGCTGCACGCTCGCTGATGGTCTGAGTGGCATGTGTGCGTTGTTCCCGTCTTATTATTTTCCCTTGCTGGAATTGACATACCTGGACGTGCATTCGCTATTGACAGTCCCTTTGACAGTCTACCGCTGGATGAAGGTCATCTGAGGGCCGTGCCGAACGTGGAAGTCGTTTGGTTATACTTCACCATGCTGGTCAATGCGGATCGGTGAACGGGGGGGGGAGAGGGTGGGACCCAGGACCAGTTGGGATGTCGCTCACCACTGGTGGTGTTAGCCGTGGCCTGGAATTGAACTCGCTTGGTCAGATTGGCAACTTGTGTTACTGCCGAAGGGACAAGTGTTCACTCGAGTAAATCCACTGGTTCAGCAGTTCCACTGCTGGATTATATTTTTGTCGCCTGAGGAAGACCGCTTGTGTTGCGATCGAAACGTCGTGATTTATTTTATTTTCTACCCACGTGACTTTACCGAAAGAACCAAAGAGTATGGATTCCTGCAGTCACGAAAGCTTCAAATCAAGATTAAATCCGTTGTATTAGGGGGTTTTGCAACGATACAAGTAAAAAAGTGAAAAAATACATTCGGACGTCTTCACGTTTTGATTGATCGCCGGGAACACATCGCGATCGAATGCGACGCTGCAGATTGTCTGGGCTTTACTCGGCTGATGGGCCACAGCTGAGCAGGCTCGCGATGCCATGCTGCTGTTGTGGCAATGTCTTGTTGCCGTCACGTGAAATATTCATGGAGTTAATTTTATGTTTGTTTGTTTCAGTCCTAGCTGCCATCGTTGACATTGCCTCGTTAGCCTCCAAGCGCAATTGTGTACGAGCCCCCGTATGAATTACGCACGAAGTGTTTCAATGCACGCGTCGTGTTTTGTATTGTTGTGTTGTTGTAACTTCCTGACCACCCCCCCCGTGCCCCTACTGAACATCTTTGCTAAAAGGTCTCCATCGCTCTTCGGATTCCTCCGGTCCTCGATAAAAATGCCGATTCTGAGTGGCCTTCTGGCCCAATTTGTATCGGCGGGCCGGTTCATATTAAGGGGCGCGTGATCGCGTCGGGCCGAAAGCCACCACACACGCGGAGGCCCCCACAACGATTTTAATTACAGGAAGAGACGCCTGGATGGGGCGGCAGCTGCAACCCAATATTTTTCGCGCCAAGTCCCCCGTATTGTGTTACCTGGCCCCGCGGAGTGACGCTCGTGCTGGGGGCAGCATACCGCTGCGGGGGTCTGCCAGCAGGGCGAAGGGAGTGGGGAAATGTGGGGCGCGGGGAGGGTCGCAGGGGGGCTCCAGCCAGGAGTGGTTTTCCAGTTCGGCGCTCTCCCATCCCCCATCAGGAGCAGAGTGGTTTGTAGCTTCTCTCGCTCAACGTGGCGCAACAGCCCCCAGTCTGTGTCACCGCAGGGCAGTGGTTCTCACCAGCCTTGCACCACTTTGGTTCTGAATCGTTGAAAAAATATGTATAATGTTAATAAACAAATAGGGTTCATACTCTTAGTTTTTTGTATCAAGTGCTACAGCAAATCTGGCTGTGACGGTTCCACCTGATGACGGAGACTTGTGTTGCCTCCGAAACGTCGTGATTTATTATTATTTTATTTTTTATTAATTTTAATTTCAATGTTTTAACCTACGTGACTTTACCGAAAAAATCCTTGCAGTCACGAAAGCTTCAAATCTAGAATTGAACACACAGGGTTTGGTGAAGCATAGCAGACGTGCTTGCAGTGCCCGTTCTTAATTTGTGTTTCGATGATTTAACTTGTAAACAAATCTCGCCGTGTCTGACACCCCCTGAAAGGGCATCTCGCACCCCATGGGGGTGCGTGCACTCAAGGTTAAGAACCCCTGCCGTAGGGGTTTAGGTGGTGTTATATTGTGGTGCTGTGCCGTGTGCCGCTGTCTGTGTATCTGTCTGATGTTGTGTTTTGTCTGGGTATTATTTACCAGGTCTGTCTGTCAGTGTGTTCGCCTCTCTGTCCATCTGCCCATAAGTGCATGGGTCTGTGCGTACGTGCCGTCTGTCCGTGTGTCTTTGTGTCTTTCTGTTTTGTTTCCACCTTGGGGTTTTATTCAAAAGGGCCTATGTATCTTATCGTTTTGCTCAAAGCCAACTAGATAACAAAAAAGATCTAGAAAAGTTTTAGTGAAATGAGAACGATGCCGGAGGCGTCAAACCTTGAGAATGGAACCTCACCAATGGTGATGCTTGCACTGCCCAGAGATTCATTGACCCCATCAACTCCCACGCTCATTCTCAGAGCTGAGATAAGCAAGCCGCTGGTCCCAGCTCGGATCTGTGAACACGCTTAGGATGCCTTCGGCTCCACCACGGATGGAAAATCTATAGCACGAGGGACAGATATCAACCTTGACTTCATTTCACGCTGACCCGAGGCATACCAATTCGCAATAGCACACAAATTATATATATTTTAACCGGAAAATACATTCGACGTGGAAAAAGCTCTGCTTCTAAATTATAGTTCGCTCTGTCAGTTTCGTCACTGCAAGGGTCTCTTCAGTTCCAGTTTCATGTATTAGGTATTACCCTGTGAGCCATGCGGCTCTTGACTCGGTTGCAACCGCAACAAAACAAAAACATGAACAAGAAACATCTTAAAGTGACTACACGCAACAGAAAAATCCGACAGTGGCAGGAACGACTGAGAGACGACTGAGCTGCGTGATCATCCCGAAACTAAAAATTGGACTCTCAGTTCGAGGGAAAAAGGGTCCCCCGCTCGTGGTTTCGCTTACAACGAACGAGCAAGTCCACGCGCCCTGCGCCGGAGTGAAACCTCGCCTCGCTTCTCAGGCGAGCCGAGTCTGAAGTCTGCACAAGCGCCGAGCAGACAAACAAAGACGGCTCGCCGTTTGTAAGCCGGCGGCCGCCAGATAGATGGCTCCTAGGCACCGAGGGTTCCACGGCTCTCGGTTCAACGTCAGTTTCGACCGTTCCCAAGTTGCGCGGGGGGGCAGGAGACGGGGGGGGGGGGTTCGTGTAACCCTTGGCCGCGCGGCCGGCGATTCTGTTTGGTCACGACACGGTGCGGGCGGCACTTTGAAACGCGCCGTAGCACGGGAGCGACGCATCCGGTCGTAATTCGGGCATTTATTTTTACCCCCGTGTGCATTCTCATGCATGCACAGGCACGCACTCAGACTCACCCATAGGATTGCATGTACGTACGTATGTTGAACTTCTTTTCCACCGTACGTAGCCAACCGTGCGTAATCGGAGGTGCGGAGGAAGGACAACGAACTAAACGCAAAGATCAGTTTTAGTAAAACATTGGTTGTCATTCGAGATTTGAAAGTGCATTCCAGACGGCCACAGGAGCGTATCTGTAGGCGCGCGATGCGGTGGCCGACAATATATTGGCGTGTACATGTGTGGCAGTTCTTTTGTCCAATCCACCGCTGGGTGAAGGCTTCCCCCACGTGGCCGTGCGGGGCCGAGGGGGCCATTGGGCTATACTTCACCACGCTGGTCAGGAGGGGCGCGGCGCACCCAGCTCAAAATGTCAGAGCGTTCATATTTCAGAGGAAGAACATGACTACGGGAAACAAAGTTAATTGCATAGAAAGTGAGGGAGGAAAGCAGGAATGCATTGGATTTCGCTGCACAATCCTATGGAGCGCCAACAGCAGCACAACTTTGCAAATCATGAGTTCTGTTTTCCCAGTGGTCACCAATCTAGGCCCTATCCAGGTGCAATCCTGCCCGGCTTCTGATATGTGATGAGTTTGATGAACTCTCTAGGAGTTCGTCTTTGGCACGTACGATGCGCATGTATATAATATGCATGCACGTACAAGGACGCCACGGTGGCCAAACGTTAACTACCTCGCCTGGTATGCAGGAGACCGTAACGCCTGCGTATTTGGAGTTTGCACGTTCTCCGCGTGGTCGTGTGGATTTTTCTCTCGGTCCTCCGGTTTTCCTCTCCAAGTTTAGAAGCATGTTTTTCAAGTATTTGCCAGCTAGAAAATTTCCACCTGATGATAAGACACTTCAATGGGCTATCATTTGTGGCCAGGACCCTTCTGAAAAAGAGAGATATAGCTAATGGACCTTGCCTGGTAAAAAAAAAAAGTTTCATTTCGAGATATTGGTATTAGAGAGAGGGGAAGAGTTAACAGGACACTGTAGAATGTGGGAGCGGTGGCACAAAGGTTAGCACACTCCCATTTCATCAACCGATAATTATGGCCTGCTGCTTAAGATTGATCAAACAAAACCTCAAAACCGACACGGCAAGATGGGCCTTCATCGCGCAGTCTAATGATTCGTGCTGTAAATTGTCATTTGTATTATTAGACTGTGACATTACCTTTGAATATACGGACCCTTACAATAGAAATGTGGAATTTGCCCCACTGAGCCATGGCTACCAAATGAGATGGACATGACCCCCCCCCCCCTTGCTCCTGTGAGCTGAGGCACTTTCACTTGCCATGGACGCATCCAAAGAAAGCAGCACACATCACCCATGGACACACATCAAACGCTTTCTCTGCAGAAAGGGACACTCACTGCCAAAGAAGTCTGCTTATTACGTTTCCTTCAGTCATATGGCATTGATTGATAATGATGGCGATAAAGTATCTCGGACTATGCTGTACCATTGCCAATTCGTTCCGTGAAATTTTACGTGAAGCTGAAAACACATGGTGGGGAGTGGTGGCGCAGCGCTTAGCGCATTCTACTATGACTCTGGTGCCCTAAGTTTGATTCCCGGCCATGGCTAACACCAGCGGCAAGTGGTATCTGAACCGTTCCTGGGCCAACCTCCCCTTGACATCAACTCCCGCTGTCCTGTGTCCCCGCTGCCCTTCTGTGCCCCGCTGCCCTTGTGTGAGCCCCAATGCCCTCGGGCCTCAGCTCCCCCCTCTTGGCTCCCACGCCGTGCAATCTGAACTTCATTAAGCAGTTCGTGCCGAGACGCCAATTGCGCCCCATTGTGCCTTTTGAGGGCCACCCTCCTCGGCCCCGTGGCTGCCGCTGGCAGTGGCAGAATCGTGCAACTAAGGCACGGCTGTGGTCTCTAGGCTCCAACATGGGCTTCTCTAGTTGTTGAACACCGCTGAAGCGTCGGTGAGACTCACGCGGATTCCTGCTGCCCCCCGTGACCCTTTCACGGCAGTGAAGAGCGGTGCGCTGGCGTCTCAGTCGGACAACCCATGGCACCTCCGCTGGGTCTGTCCAGTGACCTCCTGTGCCGGCGGGCGTTCGACACTTTGCGTGGCCTTAAAAGTGCACATAGCCTGGCACAGGCGCCGTGGCGACAGCCCCGTCACTTAGTGGCGAAGGCGGTTGTTGTTGCTGCTGCTGGCGTCTGTCGAATTCTCGTCCCCTCGATGTCCCATTCTCAGTTATTTTATCGTCCATTCTCTGTGTGCTTGAATGCTTTGCCATCTCTACCGATGTCGGCGATTTTTTTTGTTTAAACCCCATCGTCGCATACCGACGACTGTCAAATGCAAATCATCGGCGTTTTTGTTCGTTCAAAAAAATGATGAAATGTTTGCTTTGAAAATCCGTCTGCGGTAAGAGGGTTCAACAATCGGCAGGCTTCCACTTAAACCGGTAGGGTTGCCAAGTACAGTCACGTGCTTGGCTGTCGGTGGTAATTCCCGTCGTGGAGTTTATCTGCTTTTCATTCCTTCATTTCTACTTCTCTCTTGTCTATTGTTCCTCGTCCAAGGTTGCGTTGATGTTGACCGCACATGATTATTATTGAGTTGCTGTTGATGGCATCAACCTTCCTTCGACACCGCTAGTGCCGGATGAAGCTAGTGCGGGACCTGTAGCATATGTTATAAAGGGGCCCTAAATAAATAAATAAACACAAATATTAAAACACACATTTTTTACTTGCATAGTAAAGTCATCGTATTTTTTCATTTTCTATACAGCCAGATAATACGACAAACCGCTAACCTTAAACACCAAGTCATTCATAAAAGTTGAAGGTAGTTTTTGTACTATAGTAATAGAGCAAGTGTAGAATCACTGAACCGGAATTAATAGCTTGAAAGCATTTAGCGTGGGGCCCTTGACAGTGCGGGGCCCGTAACATTTGCTACTTTTGCTACTAAGATAACCCGGCAATGGACACCCCTTACAATGACCGCTCTTTTCCCTATGACAATGTTTCCACAACATGCACACGCGCACGCGCTTGGGCTGCACGTGACTTAACAACCCTCGTTCGTCAGCGGAGATGGCTCACAGGGAGACCTCCTCCAGTCCGTCGAGATCAATGTTTGGCCCCGGTACATGTTAGCTGGCTAGGGGGGGGGGTGGCATTGTGATGTTTTAGGGCTGCCCCCCTTGAGCCAGGGGACCTGGTATAGTTTTCGATTTAAAGCTTTCGTGACTGCAGGGATTCATCATCTTGGTTCTTTCGGTAAAGTCACGTAGACGATGTCTTTCCGACAGACCTGTTCTTCACCTGAGGACGGCTTCTTGCGTTGTGGCCGAAACGTCGTGAGAATTGTATTTGATTATGTTTTATTTTTATTATTTTATTATTTCCCTTCTACGTGACTTTACCGAAAGAACCAAGAAGATGGACCTGGTATAGTTGTACCGTTCCGCCTTCCCCTCCCCCACATTTCACACCAGTTCCGGTCTCAGGCACCACTTGGGGTTGCCACCTGTCTTGATTTCCCCAATGATCTTTCTTGAGTTGCGGTCAATGCTGTCCCAGTAAATCTCTTAACAGTCCCATTTTTTGTCAATTGTTTAATAATATTAATGTGGCTGCATCTGACTTATAATGACAAAATTCATGCATTTACATGGAGTTCTCCCCTCTTAAAGCATTGCGAAAATCTCCTCTTCCCCACGATACATCCCGGCTGTTTGTACCGCAGAGGTGGCAACTCCAGGCATTGTGCATAACGCCCCCCCCCCCGCCCCCCCCCCCCCCCAAAATGTCCTGGCCTGAGACCAGAGGCGACGTCACCCGATTCCTGAAATGCACATCCAGCAATCATGAAGCAGGGAAGTGACCTCCCATGGGCCCTACACCCCACCCCCCCACCACCACCACAACTCCTGACCCTGACCTCCCTGCACCCTCACCCCCCACACAACAACAACCACCACCACCGCCGCCACTCCCTCAGGCACCATGCAACCCCCGCCATCGTCCGGCACAACAAGGGAGGTTGAGGCTTGTCGTCCTGTTTGCGTCGTCGCGGACGGACGCAGAGAGACGGCCGGCGCTGACTCTCCGCACACACACAGAGTAACACAGTAACACAGTACTGCCATTGTTGTGTGTGCGCGTTCCATGAACTATGGCCAAGCGCACCAGACAAAAATGTTGCCTCTGGCGTCCGTAGCCGCCCAGACAGCCGGTGAAGATGCCTCGCCGAGCTGGACCCTGGTGGGTTTCTTTGAAGGTAAAATGTTTGTATAAATATGTCAAATTTTATATATTTACGAAGGTGCATCCTTGAGACCGCTTGCTCACCCCACTGCTGGAGGAAGTGAGCTCTTAGAGAGCCGCTTGAGAGTCGAGGGTATTTGGCCTACTCTTCCCACGCTGGCACAAAAACGTTGTGGTGGAAGACGAAAGAGGTGGGAGTATCCACAATGTAGCCCGCCCGCATGTGACCTCGCTATAGACTCACGAACTGGTGAACACAAATCTACACTTTGTGTGGATTTCAAGGTACTCCGTTGTTTCGACTGCCACCCACAGGAGATCGAATCTAATCGGGGACCTCTGGGATTGCACACCCAGTGTGCTCACCGTTATAACACCGCGGCAGCGTAAGTTCGCTTCATGAGCACATCTCCGTGTGTGCATGTGTGAATAAACTGTTGGGTTTTGAGGGGTGTTACTGCACAGTTATCCGATACGCGTTTTTATTTGTGTTTTTTTTTGTTCTTTGCCACTCGTTGTTCGGCACGGTGTCTCCGACCCGTTAACTCGACACGCTGGGGAGCTTCTTCAGGAAGTGAGGCAAGAGACGATTCCAGGCGGGCACGAGGAGGTGCCGGGGACACCGCGCCGCAATCCAATCCATGAACGGGGGGGGGGGGCGGGGGGGGGGCGGCTATGGACAAATCGATCCTTGACTCGCATCCCCGATCACAATGGAGAAGCGTCGAGCAGATGTGGCACCACCTCCCCCCCCACCCGCCTTGCAGAATCACAGCAGCCGTGGAACATCGTTTCCTTTCTGTACCCGCGGTGGAATTTTAAAGGCAGACTGAGTGACAAGTGAGTTTGGCGTTTTGCATTGTCGCTGGTGTCTCTCTCGGGACAGGCTCGCGCAGAGACGCAGCAACCGCCTTGCCACTGCTTTGCCGTTCTGGTTTTGTATCCACGGCACACGTCTCCTGCTGAGACTCGCACAAAAGACCAAAGATTCCCCCCCCCTCCCCCCGTTATAGCCTGAACAAACTGTTGGGGCAAGTGCTGTTAGCGAGTAGCAGCACCTATGAAGGCCGGCACTGTGGCACACGAGGGGGTGGGTGGCCAGCACCAAGCCCGACCGACTTTGTCTCCCGAGTGGCGATGTTATTTTTTACACACCGCACCAGATACTCATTTGAGGCTGAATCGACCTAGGGGAGGCCCAGAACCGGTTAACATAATCGTCACCAGTGTTGGCCGTGAGCAGGAATTTAACTCGGGTCGCCGGGTTCGTAGCGCAGCCCACTAGCCGCTACACTACCGCTCCCCACTACAAAGACAAATATCCCCCGTATAGCCCGAAAAACAGACTGTTGGGGCAGATGCAGTTAGCGAGGACCTATAAAGGTCGGCACGGCACACGAGGGGGTGGGTGGCAGAGGTCGCAACCGGGTACCCGATACCTGTACCCGGCCGTTTGCGACCCTGGTGCGGCCGGGTACGGGTAGGCCGTGAGTCACTGGTTGAGTAACCGTTTGTCACTCATTTCGGGTAGGGTACGGGTACGGGTAGGGAACGGGTACCCGTACCCGGCCGGGTAACCATTTGCGACCCTGGTGCGGCCGGGTACGGGTACGGGTAAGGAATCAAAACTCGTTTGCGACCTCTGGTGGGTGGCCAGCACCACGCCCGGCCCGTCTTTGTCTCCCTCGTGGCGATATTTACACACCGCACCGGGTACTCGCGCGCACACACACGCGCGGTGCGAGGCCATCTGCTGTGGCAGACTTCCTGCAAGGGTTGTGCCCTCCTCCAGTGATGCGTGCCAGCTGAGGTGAAATGTCGGTGGAGTGGGAGCTGTCATGCATTCAAAGTTGTGGATAAATCGGCAACCGGACTTCAGCCACCCATAGCTCACCGACAAATAGATCCCGATCAAAACATTTAAAATAAACGGAGGATCAAACAAAAAGAAGAATTAATTTCCACCGTAAATTTTGTGACACATTTATGAAGCTCATTTCGGCAAGGAACTCAAAAGCGCTGTACATCACAAAAACAAACAAATCATCATCCGAGGGGAGAGGAATAAACGAAGAGGTTTTGAGCTATCTTGATTTGAAGCTTTCGTGACTGCAGGAATCCATACTCTTTAGTTCTTTCTCTAAAGTCACGTAGGTAGAAAATCATAATAAATCACGACGTTTCGATCGCCACACAAGCAATCGTCCTCAGGTGGGATAGAGATGCTTGCGTGGCGATCGAAACGTCGTGATCTATTATTTTTTCTACCTACATGACTGTACCGATATAACCAAAGAGAATGTATAGGAGCTAATTTAGAGACCAGAGAGCAAGTAAACGCATCTTGAGGCGCTTTTCGGTTCAACGCCGCCTTCCCGTGCGGTGGTGAGTGGCTGTCGAAAGAACCCACGAACTGCTGCTGGGTGCTCAGCAAAAAAACTCAGCAGCAGCAGCAGCAGTCGTGTGTCCTGTCCCAGAATTTCAATCCGATCGGCGGGGCAGCTCTCCGATTGTGTTGTTGTGTTGTCCCCCCGCTCGTCGCCTGGCACGATGTCCATTCGACGTTTCGGGTTTCGCGTCCTGCGAAGAGCCCTCTTCACCAAGCGGTGCCCACGTGCGCCAGCGACACGAGAGCTCTCTTTTTTTTTCCATCATCTCACATCGTTTATTTAAAACCCAAAATAACAGCGGTGGCGACGCGAGCTCAGAGTGGAGGCAACGACGCCTTCCATCCCCCCTCTCATCCGCCGCCGGCTTTAATCGAGCTTCTGGAAGCCAATGTCCTTGGCGTACTGACGGAAGCACTGGCGGCACATGTTGAGGCCGCACTTGCGGATGAGGCCGTGGCGGTTGGAGCACACGCGGCAGGAGTGCGAGCCCTGGCCGAACTTCCTCGGGTGAGAGAAGTAGATCTGCTGGTGGCCCATGGCGGACAAGGCGGCGGCGGTGGCGGCGCGAGCAGGCAAGGATCTCTCAAGTTACCCTCCCGCTCTTCAAATAATTTCCTTGCGATCTTCCGGGTCCCGCATCCGGTCCCCTCTCTCCATCAGCCGCACGTTCAATTCAATAAGTTTTTATTTTTATTTTATTTTATTTCTTTATTAAAACTTTTTTATTTATTTTTATTTTACTTTTATTAATTAAAAAATTTTTACCTACGTGACTTTACCGAAAACCCTAAGAATATAAATCCTTGCAGTCACGAAAGCTTCAAATCTAGAAGTCCCCCGGATCTTTGGATTTGCCCCAGGACACGAGGGAGAGAGAGAGAGAGCGAGAGGGAGACACGCCAGCGGATGCATTGCGAGCGCATTGTGTGCAGGAGGCAGGCTCTGGGTACATCGCTGCTAATTGAATGAAGTCTGCCCTCGGCTGTGTTGCGTTGGCCTAGGGACTTCCCCTTGCCCGGCCTCGATTAAAGGCCCTCTTGACGCATTGTCCCAATAAACGAGGCACATCCTCCTGCGCCCACTGCCTTATGTCACCGATTGCCGCCTAGGGCCCCTACCTCCTCCCCGCTATCGGACGTTTCCGCAATCGCTGGTGAATAAATAAACACGTTTAAGTAAGCACGGGCATCGTGCTGTGTTGCATTGTGCACGAGGCGTGTAGTAATAATAATGATGATGTACACACACACGCACACACACGCGCGCTGAGCTGCGGTGGTGGTGCAGCGGTAAGCACGCCGCGCAGTGAAACCGGTGACCCGAGTTTTGTGTCCCGGTCACTGCTTAACTAAACATCACTGTGCCGTTGTTATATGAATCGGACCTAGGCCTCCCCTAGGTCGGCTCGGCCTTAAATGAGTAAACCTGGTGCGGTGTGCAAACACCACCACTGGGGGGACAAAGGCGGCCCGGGCGTGGATGCTGGCCACCCGCCCCCTCGTGTGCCGTGCCGGCCTTCGTAGGTGCTCGCTAACAGCACTTGCCCCAACGGTCTGTTACAGGCTAGACGGGGGATCTTTGTCTTTGCGGTGTTTGTGTGAAGGCTCGAGTGGGATGTTTGTAAACGCGAGGGGCAGGGAGCCCACCAGTGAGAGTGACAGATTGGGAGGGCCGTAGCTGGGGGGGGGGGTAGGGAGTTCGTGTGAAACGGGACATCTGGTCAAGCCGCCTGACGGCCGAGTGTGCGTTAAAGCTTCGCGAGGAAACGCACGGGTGCAGCCAACAAGCACGAGACAAAGACAAAGACCCCCCCACTCCCCCCCCCCCCCCGTATAGCCTCAACAGACTGTTGAGACAAGTGCTGTTAGCGAGCATCTTTGAAGGCCGGCACAACACACGAAGTGATGGGTGGTCAGAACCACGCCCGGCCGCCTTTGTCTCCCTGGTGGCGATGTTTACACATCGCACGAGGTACTCATTTGAGGCTGAGTCGACGTACATCTCTCCGTTGGGTCTTCGGGTCGTACCGCCCGTTGTGAAGCCACGGTGTTGCGATGTTCCCGAAGGAGCTGTCGGCACGTGGAGCCAAAAGTACCGAACGTCACTCCGAACAGCACGAGGAGCAACCTGAAAACACATGCGAGAGATATACACGCGTACGGGACAACAGCAAAAAAAAAACGTGCACTGCTGTCGTATCACAGGCAAGTGCTGTTTGCGAGCACCTATCAAGGCCAGGGCTACACACGACGCGGTGGCGAGGGACGAAGCACGCCATCCAACTCCCGTTTGTCTCCCCAGCGCTGCCCTGAGTACATTTTTAGGCTGAGTTAATCTAAAGGAGTGGGCGGAGTGGTGGCGCAATGGTTAGCACACTCCATTGCGAACCAGGTGACCAGGCTTCGATCAGTGGCGAGTGATAGTATATACCGTCCTGGGTACCACCCCAGCCCTGCACTGACCAGCGTGGTGACGTTTGGGCAATTTCAATGACACAGCATGAATAGGCCTTCATCCAGCAGTGGATTAGGCCAATGGCTGTAAATCATTTCTCATTTATTTACAATGGATAGCGAGCCCAGGCCTGTCTTACATCATTTGCCACTGGTGCCTTGCGTGGCTTGGAATTGAACTCGGGTCAACCCTCCTATGACACCACTTCCCAATGCAGACCATGAAAGTCGTATAGAAACGCTCACAAGTCATCTCATTGCATCAGCCACAGAGATACGTGTGCTTGACGCTGTGTGAGCGGTCGTGGAGTGGATAGCGCGCTGCACTACGAGCCCAGTGAACCGAGTTCAATTCCCGCTCACGGCCAACACCAGTGACGATTGTCTGGGCCTTCCCTAGGTCGACTCAGCCTCAAATGAGTACCTGGTTCTGCGTGTAAACATTGCCACTGGGGAGACAAAGGCGGTCGGGCGTGGTGCTGGCCACCCACCCTCTCGTGTGCCGTTCCCGGCCTCCATAGGCGTTCACTAACAGCACTTGCCCCAACAGTCTGTTAAAGGCTATACGGGGGATCTTTGTCATTGTTTGATCCATCAGCATGATCCAGCTCGGCTCTAGCCAAACACAAAAGTATCGACGCTTCACTTAACCGGCATCGGACAAACCCCTCCTCGTGAAAGCTGAATAATACAATGAGACGACTCAATGGGCTGTTCTTATGACTGATGGCTGGCTCTTCTTCCACACGAAATTAGAGGCGGGTGGTGGAGGGGTAGTGGGTGTGGTGGGGTGGGGGGTGGTTAATACTCAATTTCTACACACTGGACGGAAAGAACTGGAAATGCAGTGGTTTTACCACCGGAAAGCAGCCGACGATGGAAAAGCCCCACTCGGATTAATCATAATGAGCATTAGCATGTGTTTTGAAAGTGCCCACAGCTGTAGCAATGAAGACACAGAGGCGCTGTGCACAGTGGAATTGGCACGGAAGGACTTCTTAGACCCCGTCTTGACAGCTGACGACCCAGCCACCATTCATTCGCCAGCAGTTCTACTGGTGAATGAATGGCTTCGGAATAATAATAACAGCAACAACACTTGATTTATAGAGTGTGTGTGATTCCTTTCGTGACACACGTTCACAAAATCCTTCACCCGTCTCGACCGTAAGGAAAACTACGTAACTCTAAAATAATGAAATACGGTTGCACGCACTCGTAACACACAACTTGACGCGGGGTGGCTTGTAAACGCGCGGAGATGGATCACGTGGGATTTGTGAAAATCCAAACCCACCCGGCTGGGAGGTGGCTAGAGTTGTGGCGGTGTTGGGTTATTAATTCCATCTGTGTTTCCTCCCACACGAAGCCAAACATTCGTAGTTGCAATTGGCCAGGCATTCATTCCAATGCAGCAACCTCCTGACAGGGAAGATACTCCTTGAGGCTGTGATGGATAAACACGTGACATTGTTGTTATTTAAATTATTTTTATATGTTTATGTTTTAGCTGTGGTTTCAACACAGCTAAGGACATAGCGTCCCAGATGAACTCGGCGAGTGATTTCCACAAACTGGGCCCATAAAAACTAAACGTCATGCGCCCATCAGATTGAACATGCACGCACAGTCGTGAGCTTTATTCGCGAGTGGGTGAAAGCCCATTCTGACTAAAATCTCTCCTTTTCAAGGGAGGCCCGGGTTAAAAAAAGAAAATAAATGTGAAATACGAACTAAACAAAATAAAAATAATTTGTGAAAAAACATGTACGCAAGCACATTGAGCGCAGTAATACTGCCATTCATGGCATGTTTCAAAAGCGCTTACACTCAAGAATGATTCTATGTGTCCAAGCACGAATGTAAGTTAACGCCAGTGTCCATGGTCTGAACATTCCGAGTGATTATGACTTTGAGGCGTAAGGAATGCCCAGTTCCTTGAATACCGAAGTATTCACTTCAGAAGCAGTGGAGAGAGCACACGATGGGAGCCTTGCATCCCGTGGCAGCGACCTGGGAGCTGTGGGCAACCGCGATGATGATGCAGCACAGGCCACGCTCTCTCCTTCCTTCCACTCACTGCTGCTGTTCATTTGTCACGTCCATGATGAAACTACTACACTCTTAGCGGTGTTGCCCTTTTGCTACGACATGGGTACATCTTCTTGGTTCTTTCGGTAAAGTCACGTAGAAGGGAAATAATAAAATAATAAAAATAAAACATAATAAAATAATTCTCACGACGTTTCGGCCACAACGCAAGCAGCCGTCCTCAACGGCTGCTTGCGTTGTGGCCGAAAGAATAAAAATAAACATAATAAAATAATTCTCACAACGTTTCGGCCACAACATAATAATTCTCACGAGGACGGCTGCTTGCGTTGTGGCCGAAACGTCGTGAGAATTATTTTATGATGTTTATTTTTATTATTTTATTATTTCCCTTCTACGTGACTTTACCGAAAGAACCAAGAAGATGAATCCCTGCAGTCACGAAAGCTTTAAATCGAGACATGGGTACTGTTGTGAAAGACCCAACGCAGAAGATTCCTGCGTTTGATCTTGTGCTAAGCTCGTGGTCCACCCTAAATCGCGTCCACTGCACAAACCATGGCAGATGCGGATACCTGATGCGCAAATGGAAAAGTTAATTCTCTCCTGTAGTGTGCGACTGTGATCATCCAGAACAGACCGTACAACCTATAACGACGCAATGACCCGATCCACAATCACGAAGGAGGCAGCGATTACACTCCACTGCTCCTGATGCGGTTATCTGGCTTGACCACCTGAATGTGAAATTGTATTCTTAGGTTTTTTCTGTAAAGTCACGTAGGTAAAAAATAAAAATAAAAATTAATAAAAGTAAAATAAAATAAAAATCACGACGTTTTTATTTTACTTTTATTCATTTTAATTTATTTTTTTTACCTACGTGACTTTACAGAAAAAACCTAAGAATATGAATCCTTGCAGTCTAAAAGCTTCAAATCTAGAATTGTGAAATTGTAGTTGCTGCTCTGCATCTAAAATTTGTCATGCGAAAGAAGAAGGCACCGTACACCATTCTCCCAGCTACATTTATTTTTGTTAACTAATTTCTTTAAAACTGCTTTTTGTATTTAGTTTGCTGTCCTTCGCCCGCACCTCTAATTAGCACCGTTGGCTTCGTACGATGCGAAAGAAGTTCAATATAATATGTATAATACTACCGTATCTGTCCGGATTAGTCTCTCTTCACCTCTGTACATTTTTCCTCCCACTTTACCAAACGTCAACAGTTTCAGTTTTTTGTCCCCAGCACCCATATAGCCACGTGTGCAAACTACTCTGTTTGCCATCTCTATGCGCCAATTCTTCTCGCTGTCCATGGGATATGCAATCGTCCTCTCCCGCACCATCGCCAGGCCTTAATTTCCAGCTGAACAACTTACAGGCCGCTCGTAATATGGAGCAGTTGGCACGTGACTAGTAGCCGCAGCCACAGCGAGAGGGATACTGGATGTGGTGTGCTGGTGGACAAAAAAAGTCGGGTCACCGACCCGGATGGACCTTGTTACAATTAAGCTCTGGCCGTATTTTAAAAAGCCCTTGCACTCCGAAGAGTTTCTCCTATCGCCCGCTTGCCTCTACATCGTGCCACTCTGCGTTGGCTCAGTGGGCTTTGAAGCGCTGTCTGTCAGTCAGGGGCTGCGTGGGAAAGTTGACCGTGATCTCCGTTCCATCTCCTCTCCACTTAGAGCCACCGCAGGGGACCAGGAGGCTCAGGCGTGTGCGAAGCCCCCTCTGTGTCGCTGTGTGCAAGCACACATGTCCGTGTTTGTTCAAGTTCGCCCGCATCACCAGCGAGACACTCGCTCTGTCCTGGAGGCTCTTTTTTCGGGGATGGTACTGCGTCGAACCGTTTGGCCATTTCCCTATCTGAAGGAGCGTTTTGCATTCGGGAAGAAGCTGGAGTGTACGGAGGGAATGCACGCGCGGCCAACGTGGGTGTCCGGACACCCACGAAAACTGATCGATGCCACGGCTAGAAGACACCTACAACATTTCGCGCCCCTGGTCAAAGTTAAATGTACGCTAAATCGAGTTTTATCAGGACAGAAGCAATTATGGTGTGACGAGAGTAGTGAACGGTAGCGTTATCAAATAACCGGCTCGCCGTGCATCTCTATTAAAACACCAGGAACCCGTTCGCTAGTTGGACATCCCGGACATGCAAAGTGTGGCTGCACCACTGGCTCGCTGACAGTGTGGGGACACGCGGGCGTGGAACTCACTCCCGGGGGGGCCCCTTTTGTGGCTTTTGGTGGCCCGCACTGAAGTGTCGCATATCGCAGGGAGCAGAGCACTTGGCCACGGAGCTGTGTGTAAACACTCAGGCGCTGCCCGTTTCAGGGAGTGATTAAGCGTGGGGAGAGGTTGGAGCACGTGGGATAGGAGCCGTCTTTTGTCACATGACGGACGTGACACTTGGCTGATCGCAACCAGGGCTTAATGTCTCACTGAATATGTTCGCGGGTGGACTGGAGTAGGTGCGTGAGTGTTATGCACAGCTGGAGCGTGTGGCATTCTGGATGTGGTGTGCCGAGTGTAGAAGAGCATTTCAGAGTCGCTGACTTGGACAGTCCCGGCTGAAATAAAGCCCTGAGTGAACCCACTTAAGGAAATGTGAAACAAGATAAACTAGCTCCAGTTGAAGGTAGTCTTTTTCTAGTTTTATGCGATTTGATGACTGCATTTAAATGGGCCCATTATGTGAAAAGGGTGCGTATCTGTCGTGCATGTGCATGTCAGCGCTTGATTGTTTTGTGTGAGTGTGTGAGTTGTGAATGTGGGCGCGCACTGGGCGTGGGTTTGTGTGTGTGGTGTGTGTGTGGTGTGCACACAAGCTGATGTCATCACACATAAAACAAAACATTACTTTAATTAGTGTTTATTATTCACATAATTTATGCGTTTTCGAGAAGAATGCGAGCATATGTTTGTGCCAAATTACCTGTTGGAATTTGATTCAACATGCTCACTCCACTCATCGCCTGCAAAATAAAATCACGGTTAATTTATCTGAGTTTTTCACTGAGACAATTATTTTACTCTCTCTTCTCTCTTGTATCATACAAAACCAGTAACTCCTCGTCAGGAATAAAACATTTAAAAAAACATCCAGTCACATTTAATGTGGATCAGCCAGACTGCTCTAAGTGTGGTGTGTTTGCGTGTGTTGGTGTGTGTGTGGTGTTGGTGTGTGTGTGTGGTGTTCGTGTGTGTGTGGTGTTGGTGTGTGTGTGGTGTTGGTGTGTGTGTGGTGTTGGTGTGTGTGCGTGTGTTGGTGTGTGTTCGTGTGTGTGTGGTGTTGGTGTGTGTGCGTGTGTTGGTGTGTGTGTGGTTTTTGTGTGTGTGTGGTGTTGGTGTGCGTGTGGTGTTGGTGTGTGTGGTGTTGGTGTGTGTGTGGTGTTGGTGTGTGTTCGTGTGTGTGTGGTGTTGGTGTGTGTGGTGTTGGTGTGTGTGTGGTGTTGGTGTGTGTGCGGTGTTGGTGTGTGTGTGTGTTGGTGTGTGTGTGCTGTTGGTGTGTGTGGTGTTGGTGTGTGTGCGGTGTTGGTGTGTGTTCGTGTGTGTGTGGTGTTGGTGTGTGTGTGGTGTTGGTGTGTGTGCGTGTGTTCGTGTGTGTGTGGTGTGTGTGTGGTGTTGGTATGTGTGTGGTGCTGGTGTGTGTGTGGTGTTGGTGTGTGTGTGGTACTGGTGTGTGTGCGTGTGTTGGTGTGTGTGTGGTGTTGGTGTGTGTGTGGTGTTGTTGTGTGTGTGGTGTTGGTGTGTGTGTGGTGTTGGTGTGTGTGTGGTGTTGGTGTGTGTGCGTGTGTTCGTGTGTGTGTGGTGTGTGTGTGGTGTTGGTATGTGTGTGGTGTTGTTGTGTGTGCGTGTGTTGGTGTGTGTGTGGTGTTGGTGTGTGCGTTTGTTGGTGTGTGTGTGGTGTTGGTGTGTGTGTGGTGTTGGTGTGTGTGTGGTGTTGGTGTGTGTGTGGTGTTGGTGTGTGTGTGGTGTTGGTGTGTGTGCGTGTGTTCGTGTGTGTGTGGTGTGTGTGTGGTGTTGGTGTGTGTGTGGTGCTGGTGTGTGTGCGTGTGTTGGTGTGTGTGTGGTGTTGGTGTGTGTGTGGTGTTGGTGTGTGTGTGGTGTTGGTGTGTGTGCGGTGTTGGTGTGTGTGCGTGTGCTCGTGTGTGTGTGGTGTTGGTGTGTGTGTGGTGCTGGGGTGTGTGCGTGTGTTGGTGTGCGTGTGTTGGTGTGTGCGTGTGTTGGTGTGTGTGTGCTGTTGGTGTGTGTGCTGTTGGGGGGAACAGTTTTGCAGCGGTTAGTGCACTACGATACGAATCCGACGACCCGAGTTCGATTCCCGCTCACGGCCAACACCAATAACGATCATCTTAACCGGTCCTGAGCCTCAAATGAGTACCTGGTAGCGGTTTTGTAAACATCGCCACTGGGGGAGACAAAGGAGGCCAGGCGCAGTGCCGGCCACCCACCCCTTCGTGTGCCGTGCCGGCCTTCATAGGTGCTACTCGCTATACTGGGGAGCTTTATCTTTGTGCTGCTCGTGTGTGTGTGTACACGTGTGTTTTGTTATGTCAACCGCCTATTTATTCCGGCCCAACCGCACTGCTGTCAGTCGGGCTTCAGTGGCTCGGCGTGTGTAATTACAGCTGCCTGCAGGTTGAACACACACAAAAAAAGCAAACAAGCTTGCTGCTACTAGGCAGTGTTTGCCAAAAAATATTCAATCCGAAAAACTAACTTTTTCATTACGCACCACTCCAGCTTGGTAGGCAAACGTACCCTCCTGGCTGATCGTGGGGGTTGGTGGAAGGCTCAGGGATGGGAGTGGACATGCTGTCCGAGTTTGCAGGGAACAGGCACAAGGTTTTGATGTGTGACCTTTCACCAGAAAATATCGCACTTGCAGACACGAACGCCGCAAAATGTAATTATTGGCAGAATTATTTTTTTTTTTATCAAATATTAAGAACGTCGCCAGTAACTTGATATATGCTGGAACAGGTTTAAGCTTTCCATTAAATATTCATATAGAAAGGGCTTAATGTTTCACTAAATGTATTCTGGGTAGCTGGTAGACTGGAGTAAGCATATGATTTATAGTCACAGCCATAGCAAGAGGTATCCTGGATGTGGTGTGCAGGGTGCGGAAATTAATATAATGTATTTGTGGATCGCCAACCAGACAGATCTGTCATCTGTTGTCCATATATATGGAGAACGGTGGCGCAGTGGTTAAGCATGCTGCGCCACAAGCCAGCGACCAGAGTTCGATTCTCGCTCGTGGCCAATATCGGTGCTGATCAACTGAACCAGTTTTTGGGCCTCCCCTGGGATCAACTAGGCCTCATGTCAACTCAACTTGGTGTGATATGTAAACATCGCCAATTAGGATACAAGGGTGGCCGGGTGTTGGTGCTGGCCACCCACTCATTCCGTGTTGGCCTTCAGAGGTGCTTTCTAAAAGCTATACAGAGGATCTTTGTCTTTATAGAAATATAGCCAAACGTACATACGAATGCAAATCCAACACACAGGGATATGTATACGCTGTTGTCTGTAAAATAAATAATCAGCATATAGAAGAGACAAAAGTTACGTTGTATTGTATGTGTGTTGGACTTCTTTCGCACCATACGTAGCCAGCCATACTAATCAGGGATTAGCACGTAAAATAGAAAATATTTTTGAAGGTGATCTTCTGGACCACGGGCGGATGGTCCACAATAAATAGAAGAAAAAAAACTCTGCCTACCCACAAATTCTGTCGTGATTTTTTTCTTTCTTTCTGTCCAATGCTTTGTTACCGCCGCAATCTCCCGCGACGGCCCACGATGACCATCCCGGCGTGTGCACGGTTACGTGCGTTCGTCCGTGCGCTTGATGCGGGCTACACGCGACAAGGCAGCAGAGGTTAGCGCAACAAACAAATCCGTTGTGCTCTTTCTTTACGTGCGATCGCTCACCGCAGCCTTAACCTCGCGCAACCGCCCCCCTCCTCCCGCCCCCCCCCCCCTTAAAACCGCGAACACACGGCCGAGTTTACACGCGGGACATCGCGAAGCCCAGCTCCCGCCACTTGCATCGCAATGAAGCGTTGCCTCTCGTCGCGCAAAAAAAAAAGTCTTGCCCTACCGTGCCCTGCCTGTTTCACGAGAGCAAGTGAGGCCCTTCACCACATTGTGGGATGCACTCTGGGCGTATTTCTACGGCAGGACAATGCGTTATGGACTGTTCATGCGGAGCAGCGGCCGCTACCGCTGTGGGGTGTCGTGGTTGTTCAGACCCCCCCCCACTCTCCCCCCCCGCCCGCCAACAAAATGTTTTAATACGGCTAAGAGCCACCACCCACAACATTTTGGACACAACAAAAAAAAATCGTTGTTTTTTTTGGGAGGTGGGCTGCATTTTTTTTTGGGAGGGGGGGCTGCATTTTTTTTGGGAGGGGGGGCTGCATTTTTTTTTGGGAGGGGGGGCTGCATTTTTTTTGGGAGGGGGGGCTGCATTTTTCTCCCTGAAACAAGGCCACGAAAAATACCCAATTACGCGGATATAAACGAACCCTTAAACTCACAGGAGCGCACGAACAAGCAGGCCCAGTACCGAATCATTATTCAGTAGCCGTGTAGATTTATTATCATTATAGTTACAGGATAACTTCGATCTGTAGCCTATCTGTAGTCCAACAAATTACCATTGGGGACCAGCAGGGCACGCCTATCCTCAAAACATGGATGCTGCCCCATGAGATTCCGTTGCACTGTCCCATGTGGTTTGGTTAAACAGTCAACAGGTTGAAGTCCTTTGGGGCAAATGCCCATTTGTGGAAATCATTAAACCCTCAGTGCTCGGTACACGACAGGGCGGGTTTGAGTTGGCACGGAACCCATGCCACGGCTTGACATTGAAGCCTCCATGAGCTAAGTGCTCGGGGAGGCTGGCAGTGTTGTGATTCACTCGATGCATAATTTTGGTCAAAATTTTACGGTCTCATTTGAATTTCGATTTAAAGCTTTCGTGATTGCAGGGATTCATCTTCTTGGTTCTTTCGGTAAAGTCACGTATAAGGGAAATAATAAAATAATACAAATTAAACATAATAGAATAATTCTCACGACGTTTCGGCCACAACGCAAGCAGCCGTCCTCAGGTGAAGACCAACAAGACCAGGTCTGTCGGGGAGACAGCTGTTTAATTTTTATTATTTTACTATTTCCCTTCTACGTGACTTTACCGAAAGAACCAAGAAGAGGTCTCATTTGACATTGTTTGTAACGTCTATTCCACGTTCACAGTACAGTCGTGTTTTTCTCCGTTCACTGCTATGGAAAGGACTCCCCAATTCGTCTTGATTCTTCATGGTGTCACGATTCCATAATCCATCCCGCTCCGGCACAATCAGCAGATATCGCTCCATCTCCACAGTGAGCTCTCTCCCGGGCATGGTCCCTCCTTTGGCTGACATTCTCTTGCCAGTCTCGACGACCGGTCATCATCCCCCCCGAGCGATGTGTTCTGCACCAGCCCCACTGAATTTTTCTCAGCGTTAAATATCGTGCGTCTAAGTTGTGTTTGTTCGGTCATCCGGTGTAATTCCAAGGATGCTCTCCTTTACACCATTGGAACCTCATTTGCCAGTAAAAAATATGATAAGTTATTTTTTACCCTTCTATCTGGCATCAAAACTGGCATCTTTTTTACAAGGAGTCATGTTTGCATAGACCACAATACCTGCATACATTATCAGAGTTATGTTTTTTGTTTGAATTATGACTGCAGGTATTGTGGTCTATGCAAACATGACTCCTTGTAAAAAAGGTGTCAGTTTTGTTGCCAGATAAAAGGGTAAAAAATCAATTATCATATTTTTTACTGGCAAATGAGGTTCCAATGGTGTAAATGCTTACCCCGAGCTCTCATACTCTGATGGTGCATTGTCTTTGAGCTGTGTGCCTTTTGGCGTCATCTGGTCCAACCCATGTGAGACTAGGCTCTAAGGAAAGCTGTCTCGGGTGTGGACCAATCAACTTCAAGGACAGTGCATACATTATCAGAGTTATGTTTTTTGTTTGCATTATGACTGCAGGTATTGTGGTCTATGCAAACATGACTCCTTGTAAGAAAGGTGTCAGTTTTGTTGTCAGATAGAAGGGTAAAAATCAATTATGATGCTCTCCTTTTTTTCACGTTTTTCACTGCACTTTTCAGGTTTAATTCCGTTTCCGTTGCCAGAGTTCATTCATGATTATGGTCCATCAGCACCTGTTGGCTACGTACGGTGCGAAATAAGTTCGACATACAATCACACATACGTACGGCCAAGCAGTTAATATTCCCCATTTGAAAACGTTCTCATGTTGCGCATAGTTTTCCTACATAGTGAATAATTACTTCTCACGGTCACAATTTAACGCACGTATCGCGAGTGAAAAGAATAGAATAACATCTGTGAATCGTTGCATTGTCACATGCTCTGGACTCCATGCCCTGCATGGGACCCCCTCCAAATGTGAATGCTTGGCTAAATGCTCGTCTGTTCGCTGGGCTCCAATCTTTAAATTATACCCCTTCTCTGAATTACACCCCCTTGTTTTAATACGCGTGACATGTGCTATTCCCCTGAAGCAAGTACTGTGCTGAACTAAGAGGTACCGCATACCGTACTGCGTAAATATGCGTTAGACAAAAAAAAAGAAATAATGTTCTCAGACACATTTCTTTTTCCTCCATTCAATAACCAGACATTATTGTTAAGTGCAGAGGAGGTGCACGTCTAAACTTGCGGGGGTGGGGAGGTGGGTGTATAGATAAACGGTGCCCGTTTGAAGATGTCAACCCTTGATATGGTACATTTTCCCTCGTCTTATTTATTTTATTTCCTTACAAACGTTACGATACCGAATGACAACCGTGCCGTTGGCATCGCGCTGAGAGCGGTGTACGAATTGCCATTTGGAGCTGGCGCAGCTAGCAGTGCACCACCTTGTGTCAAAGAAAAAGAAAAAAAAGCCCCGCAAAATTATTTTTGACAGACGCTACTTCTTTGAGGCCTCTGTTTCCACACCAGGTATGCCCATGTCATGCGCACTGCAAATACAAGGACTCTTCTACTTACGAACAAGTTCAGTTCCAGAGGTCTGTTCATACGTCGATTTGTTCGTAATTTCATCTTTACTCCTGTAGAGTCTAAACATGTTGCACGGCATGTCGACTAAACACGGGTAATGGATTTAAAAGTTGTATAATCTCCTGTCCATGTAGATGCCATTGGTTCTTCATATTTTGCAGATGTAGATGCCACGCTTCCGTGTCACGATGGGGTTGATAATGTTCATGAAAAGCACAGAGAATATCGTAGTGAACCACACAGCGACAACACTAACAGCAGACAATGGCGGCGGCCCAGGCATAAATGCCGGGAATGCTGGGTAATGACACTGAACAACCACCGCCATTAGTCGTGCGGCGATTGAACTGTTGAAAACGGACCGTACAATTATTGTGGACCTTACACTGTAGATTATATTGTAGTATTGGCAGCTCGCTTTCGAAGAGAGAGGGACGACGACTCAGAGGCGCGATGAGGAACCCAGGACAATCGGGAACGCAGCAGCCACGCTGTGAGTCAGCGCCAGCAATTCCTCAAGATCTGCAATCCTCTTTATATCAAGGTGTTAAGATTCATAGTCACATACATGTGCGAGGAAGCCGGAGCACAAGGAGAAAATCCACGTGTGTGGGGTGGCAATACCATTATGGAGTTCCACATTTTCTGACATTTGATCCTTATGGCGGTACCCCGGGGTACCAAATTATACAAAATGGCCGAGGCAATTAAATATTATATTTCTGGGACACTATTTTTTCCAGGGGTGTACTTCACTCCGCGACTGGGGTACCAATCAATCCGAAATCGGCGCTACTCCGCGATGTCAAAACGCAGCGAGGACGATTGCGCCGAAACCCTGAACGCTCGTACGCACCGTAGTGGTGTATCGTGTACAGCTAGTCGAGATGAGTCGATTGCCGCATCGCCGACCATCAACAGATGAAAGATGACTGCATCACGGACATTGTGCGAGAGCCGAGGTACTATGGTTAATTTGTGTGATCCACCAATCCTCCCTCTACCTACACAGCAGTGGATTACAGGCGTGCGCTACCGCAGCTGCCAAGGCTTCATTCTCAGGGAACATTTTCCAAAGCTCAGGCCTGGTCAGCTCCAGCTCAATTGAGCCCTGGTGGCAACGGGCGGTCCCAACCTTGTGACTCTGAAAATTTCCATTTTGATCGATGCTGTATTTATCAGACTTTTTTTTCCACCAATGTAGGGCACCTATTTTTAAAAAAGATTTAAGTGCTAGGACCACCCCACCGGGTCCCCCTTGGGAAGTTTCTGGATGGATCCGCCTCGCCCCTGGTTAGCGGGAACCAGACAGAGTGACCCCACCGCCTCCTCCCAACACAGCCGGTTATTCGCGAGTCGCGAGAGACGCTCCCACCGAGCACGGCGTCGTTATGCAGGAGCGCACCCGCCCCCTTAATTGGGACGCCCGTTGTGGCAGCGGTATAACAAATACGACGTTGTGTGTGGCGTTTATGCGAGTCTGCGTGTGTGTGTCTTTGCGCAAGTCTGTGTGTGTGTGTGTGCGGGGAGCGGTAGCGCGCTGCTGCTGCTACAAAACCCGACGACCCGAGTTCCCGCTCACGGCCAACACCAGTGACGATTATCTAAACTGATCCTGGGCCTCCCCTAGGTCGACTCAACCCTGAATGACTACCTGGTGTGGTGTGTAAACATTGCCACCGGGGGATACAAAGTCGGTCGGGTGTGCCCACGTTAATAGGTGCTCACTAACAGCACTTGCCCCAACGGTCTGTTATAGGCTATATGGGGGACCTTTGTCTTTTTCTACGCGTGGGTTTATTAGTGTGCCCTCCTCCGCGCCTACATTGTGCCACGTCTGGGTGACACAATGAGCTGTGGGACCCTAGATTCTCCGTTCTCGCGTTAGCGAGCGGTGATTAACGGAGTCTCCGCGCTTGCAGCATGGGTCGCCCTCCCGGACAGCACCAATTAATTGTGATGCGAACAACGCATTTGCTGTTTCATTATCATCCTCATCATCAGCCATTAAAATTCTACTGTTGGTTGAAAGCCTCCCCAAGCCGTTGCCATCTCTCACGATCCTTGCGATGTAACAAGGCAGCTTGTGCACCGGCTCACGCGCTGATTTCGTTACTCCATCTCTCCACGGTGGACGGAGTGCCGGATTAAGCTAGTGCGGGGCCTGTAGCATATGTTATACAGGGGCCCTAAATAATAATAAAAACACACATTATTTACTTGCATAGTAATGCAATTGTATTTTTTCATTTGCTATACAGCCAGATAATACGACAAATCGCTCACCTTAAACACCCGGTCGTTCGTAAAAGTTGAAGGCGGTATAGTACTATGGTAATAGAGCAAGTGCAGAATCACTGAACCGGAATTGATAGCTTCAAATCATTTAGCGCGGGGCCCTTGAAAGTGCGGGGCCCGTAGCTACATTTGTAGCTACTTTTTCTACTAGGATAATCCGACACTGGGTGGATGTCCACTCTTTGACGCGTTCCTTGCCGTGCCTGGGTGGATCACTTAAGAGCCCGTGTGATCGTGACCACGCGTATGTACGTGGAACTCCTATCGCACCGTACATCGCCAACCGTGCTGATCGGAGGTGCAGATAGCACGTGCTAATCACATACTACGAAAGTCAACGAGATTCCCACCGGAGGCAGTACAGCAAGTGTGGCTCTTGACATACCTATGCAAACTGTGAGCTGTTATCTTCACGTGCCGTGTGTCTGTTTTCTCCAGGTCACTCCTGTTTCCTCTCTCTCGCGTGCGAAAAAAAGACGCTCCGGCATTCAAACTGGAGCCTTCAAGGGAAAAAAAAAAATATCTTTAGCGGCTCGGTGCACGGCTCGCCCTCTCTCTCTCTCTCTCGTGGGTAAAGATACTGAAATAATCCTCGCGCGCGAAACCGTATCGCCGAAATCTCGACGAGCACTCGAATGCCGAGACGGTGACAATAGGGGAACGGTGTTTGGGGGCGGGGGGGCACGGTTGGTTACGTACGGTGTGAAAGAAGTTCAACGTACACACAAAGACAAAGATCCCCCATATAGCCTGAATAGACTGTAGGGGCAAGTGCTGTTAGCGAGCACTTATGAAGGCCGGAACGGTACACGAGGGGGTGGGGGTGGCCAGCTCCACGCCCGACCGCCTTTGTCTCCCCAGTGGCAATTTTTATACACCGCACCAGGTACTAATTTGAGGCTGAGTCGACCTAGGGGAGGCCCGGGACCGGTTCAGATAATCGTCACTGGGTGTTGGCCGTGAGCGGGAATCGAACCCGTGTCGCCGGGTTCATAGCGCAGCGCGCTAACCGCTACACTACCGCTCCCCACCCCCTTGGAACTTTCGCTTTTGCTTGGGCTTACTGCCTAGCAGCCTCCAGTGTGCCAGGCAAGGTGCACTTTGAGGCCACGTGAAGTGTCGAAGGCTCGCTGACCTCAGGAGGTCTCGGGACAGACACAGGTGGCATGGGTTGACTGACTGAGATGACCGCTAGATGCACCAGCTGCACTCACACGCACACACACTTCCTCAGATTTGGCGGCCACACATCACACACTTTCAGAAGTCATATTTGCATTCCCGCATGTCCATTTTAGCAATCTGGTTCGTTTGTTTATTTCCCTCCCCCACCAAAAAAATCCCCTTTTACTGACGAGTGACCCACGCGAGATTATCAAATATTTAGTCGTCGTGAGTTGTGTTTCTCTTGCGTGTAACCGGCGCTTTTCAATTTTTTTGTTGTAAACAAACCTCTTCGCCAAAACGTAATTTCCAGCGCGAGGTGGAACTGAAGGTGAACACCGCGGCTCGACGAAACACCCACGCGCTGCTTTATCAGAAATACAATCGCAAAGTTAAAGCCCTTTTTAACTTTGCGGGCGATCATTATCCATCTACTCGGTCTTTTAAAAATATTTTACTTTTTTTAACGGTGGCACACACGTGACTCTTGTGGTCTCGCAGCCGAGATAGCCTGTTTGGACATCACAGACTTTAAATTTCGATTTAAAGCTTTCGTGACTGCAGGGATTCATCTTCTTGGTTCTTTCGGTAAAGTCACGTAGAATGGAAATAATAAAATAATGAAATAAAACAATAAAATAATTCTCACGACGTTTCGGCCACAACGCAAGCAGCCGTCCTCAGGTGAAGACCAGGTCTGTCGGGGAGACAGCGTCTGAATGACGTTGTAGTCCACCGACTCTTTCCCCCTTTAAAAAAAAATTCATGAAATCTGGGTCAGTTAATGGTCAATTTAAGGGATAATGCTCGTGGTTAATGACTCATCGATTATGGTTAGCGCTAGATTTAAGTTATGGTGACTGGTCTGTTCACTGCTTTAGGGTTAGAAGCAGCGAGACCGCCACTAGTTTCAAGTTCAAGTTGATTTAACCGGTGAGGGCTCATGGGACCAGGATGGTCTCCTCTGCAAGAGTAACCTTGGGTCTCGGCACACTCACAAACGCAGAACAAATAAAGTCCAGTCTGTTCTGCTATAACGCGTGTTTTTCATGACGCGAATTGGATGTAACACGATGGATGTACGGGATTAGAGAACACTTTTTTTTTTAAACGCGGACGCGAATTGGATACAACGCGATCGAGTGAGGGGCCGTCCATAAATGACGTCACGCGATTTTGGACAATTTTTGACCCCCCCCCCCCTAATCACACGGCGTCACAAAAAGTCAGACCCCCCCCCCCTCAAATATGACGTCACAAAGCTCTGCCCCGCCTCCCCTCCATTTTTTTTTAACATGCTTCAAATCGCTTTAAACTATTGTCATTGTAGTGCGTATTTAATGTGCCGCTGCACTCTGATGCTGTAGGAGAAACATTTATTAAAAAGTCTATTTAATTAAGTAGAACGTGTTGTCTATATTTATTTAAAGTTGCGCATTTTCACGTGACGTCACATTTCTCAACCCCCCCCCTCCCCTCGTCACACATCGTCACAAATGTCTGACCCCCCCCCCCCTCGGTGCGTGACGTCATTTATGGACGGCCCCTGAACGGGACTAAGTCGCGCGAGTAGGAATAGCCGGTTGTAGCGGCTGCCTCGGCGGAGCATCACGCGAGGCATCGGGATGCCGCTGGATGCTTCCAGATGCCTCGTTCTTTGTTCAGCCTGCGTTACGCATCTCACGTGTTGCATTACCCCGTATGATTCATGATAACGCGGTGTTCTTCGGCAACGCAACTACTAGTGCGTTCTATGAGAACAGGCTGTATGGCAATGGATCAGTTCTTTATCGGAGCAAACAACAACTACGTCGCGTGAAAAGTATAAAATATCGCGTGGACGGGCTGTCTACCTGGACAGGGGCCCTACACCTCCTCTTGAGGACTTGGCACAACCACCGTCTGGCAGAGGTCGCGAACGGGTTTTGATTCCTTACCCGTACCCGGCCGCACCAGGGTCGCAAACGGATATCCGTACCCGTACCCGGCCAGGTACGGGTAGCCGGGTATCGGGTAGGGTACGGGTACCCGGTTGCGACCTCTGCCGTCTGGTCGATGTTGCATTTCTGATGTCGAGGAGCGCTGCCACCTCTGCCCCCCCCCCCCCCTTGTCCGTCTGCCTCCCTGACCCCGTCGAGCCAGAGATCTGGCAACATAATAACGATGATGGCGTTGATGGCGGGTCGTGGGTTAATTACGCAAGGCTCAAAAGGATCGAGTCGGGCGCGGCTACGATTCTCGGTGGTAATGACACGGCTGCCGTGGCTGGGGAGTAAGGCGGTGGGCGGGTGCGTTGTGCTCCGCTTGTCGATTTATGTAATAATAACGCCGTGCGGCATGTGTCCGCCCCTACCTCTACCGCCAGTCGATTTTAAAGTGTAGGGTTTGCTGTGAATCGTTTGATGTGCTGGTGTGAAAGCTTCGCTCACTCACAAGTGTGCGCGTGTGTGCGCGTGTGGAGGCGTGGGAGCGGTGGTGCTGCGGTGAGCGCGCTGCGGAAACGAACCCGGTGATCCGAGTTCGATTCCCACTCTCACTGCCCACACCGGTGACGATTATCTGAACACGTCCTGGGCCTGCCCTAGGTCGACTCAGCCTCAAATAAGTACCTGGTGCGGTGTGTGAACATCGTCACTGGGGAGACAAAGGGGCCATCCATAAATGACGTCACGCACCTAGGGGAGGGGGGGGGGTCAGACATTTGTGACGATGTGTGACGAGGGGGGGGGGGGTGAGAAATGTGACGTCGCATCAAAATGCGCAACTTTAAATAAATCTATAATTGTTATAACAACACTAATTGTTATAACAACACTCCTACAACATCAGAGTGCAGCGCCACATTAAATACGCACTACAATGACAACAGTTTAAAGCGATTTGAAGCATGTTGTATTTTCAAAATGGAAATGTGTTTTTTTTTGGGGTGGGGGCAGAGCTTTGTGACGTCATATTTGAGGGGGGGGGGGTCTGACTTTTTGTGACGCCGTGTGACGAGGGAGGGGGGGTTCAAAAATCGTCCAAAATCGCGTGACGTCATTTATGGACGGCCCCCTAGCTTAGGGACTCTGCGAGGCGTCCCCCTGGGTGAGACACGTGTGCCCTGCCGGCCTTCATAGACACCACCACGACTACTACCCCCAGCCCCCCCCCCCCCCCCAAAACAAAATAACAACGCCGTCGTGACAATTAAGAATGCTGCCTCGCAGCCGGCGAGGACTTGCAAGGCCCAGGGAGTTCAAAGTAAACAACCCTCTGGCTCTTCATGGTCGAGTGCCGCACGGAGGAATTGACCGACCCGGGGCTGTCGATGGGTCCCGCTCGGAATGCAGGTGAAGACGCAGCCCTGGAATTTGGGGCCGTGCGTAAATGACGTCACGCACCTAGGAGGGGGGGGGGGGGGTCAGACATTTGTGACGATGGGGAGGGGGGGGTTGAGAAATTTGACGTCACATCAAAATGCGCAACTTTAAATGAATATAGACAACACGTTCTGCTTAATAAAATAGACTTTTTAATGTTTTCTCCTACAACATCAGAGTGCAGCGCCACATGAAATACGCACTACAATGACAAGAGTTTAAAGCGATTTGAAGCACGTTTCATTTTTGGGGGTGGGGGGGGGGGGCAGACCTTTGTGACGTCATATTTGAGGGGGGGTCTGACTTTTTGTGACGCCGTGTGACGAGGGGGGCGGGGCGCCAAAAATCGTCCAAAATCGCGTGACGTCATTTACGGACGGCCCCTTTGCTCACAAGCGCCACTGTCGGCGCTTGAACAGAAAAATAAGTCCGAGAGTGTTTTTGGCCTACTCTTCCACGCTGGCCAGACGTCTTAGAATTAACGTGGGAGTGTCCCTCCTACCACGCGTTGGTGTCTGCCGATCGACTGTAGTGAGCCCTAGGGAGCGGGGTTTGAAGAGGCGAGCGCCCTCGCTTCGACTGCCACGTGGGAGGGAGATCGAACAGAAACGGCGACCTCCCAAGCGATGGGCCACTTGTTGAGCTATCATTTGTGGGATTTGCCTGGTTAGGATGGAGATGTTTACACTATGAGACATCTCCTTTACCAGTGGCAAAATATAGTAATAGGTTTTTACCCTTTCAACTGGTACAAAAACTGACACCTTTATACAAGGCATCGTGTTTGCAATAACCACAACACAAGCAGTCAAAATGCAAACAAAAAGAAACAACTCTGATGATGATAATGATAGGCACTGTCCTTGAAGTTGATTGGTCCACACCCGAGACAGCTTTTCTTAGAGCCTAGTCTCCATTGGTGTTGGACCAGATGACGCCAAAAGGCGTATAACTCAAAGACAGCGCACTATCAGAGAATACTCTGATAGTGCGCTGTCTTTGAGTTGTAATCTTGTTTCTTGCTGTGGCTGTCCCACCTGATGACGGAAGCTTGTGTTGCTTCCGAAACGTCGTGATTTAATTTAGTTATTTAAAAATTGTATTATTATTTTTTATTTTTCCACCTACGCGACTTTACCGAAAGAACCAAAGAGTATGGATCCTTACAGTCACGAAAACTTCAAATCTAGAATGTTTTGGTGATTTTACATTTCTTGTGCTTTTCACTCATCTCGTGTTGTTGTCCTGTTTGTTGTTGTTAACGTTCTTACCCGCCCCTGTGAAAAAAAGAAAGCTTTGTAGTTCTTCGGATTCCTCCAGCAGTACAAACAAATATTCTGATTCCGCAGAGCAAAAAAAAATCACACCGGACATGCCGAACAAGATCGCGCCACAACCCCAAAACACATCGGAGCCGCTGCATAGCACAGCCACGCAAAACATACGCAGCAGTGTCACTTCATAGTCGTTTGGTTGATGTGCGCGCGTGTGTGTGTGTGTGAGCCACGAGCGCGTGTGTGTGTGTGTGAGCCACGTGCGCGTGTGTGTGTGACAACCCGCCTACGTGTGTGTGTGATCCCACCACTGTGTGTGTGACCCCGCCATGTGTGTGTGGACCCACCTGTGTGTGTGTGTGAGAACCACGAGCGCGTGTGTGTGTGTGACCCTGCCAGCGTGTGTGTGTGTACCCACCTGTGTGTGTGTACCCACCAGCGTGTGTGTGTGTACCCACCTGTGTGTGTGTACCCACCTGCGTGTGTGTACCCATCAGTGTGTGTGTGTGTGACCCCACTAGGATGTGTGTGTACCCACCTGCGTGTGTGTACCCATCAGTGTGCGTGTGTGTGTGACCCCACTAGGATGTGTGTGTACCCACCTGCGTGTGTGTACCCATCAGTGTGTGTGTGTGTGTGACCCCACTAGGATGTGTGTGTGTGTGTGTACCCACCAGCGTGTGTGTGTGACCCTGCCAGCATGTGTGTGTGTGTGTGACCCCACTAGGATGTGTGTGTGTGTGTGTGTACCCACCAGCGTGTGTGTGGTCCGTGTTTGCGCGTCCATGAGCCTCCTGCCCCCCCTCTCCTCCTCCTCTTTCTGCACGCATGTTGAGTGAAGCAGGCTAGCGCCTCTCAGCAGGCAGGGACATTCCTGAGCTCTCCATCATTACCCACCTCCTCAGCCCGGTATCTCTGCTCCCCTCCGACACGCCGTGCACCCCCCCCCCCCCCGGCGCAAGTGAACGCTCGTGGTGGTGGTGGCGCTGGGACACAAGTGAACAGAGCAAAACGCTTCAGCACCCCAAGTCGACCGAAGGGGCCCCCTGGAATCATCTATCAGCTCAAATTTGATTCCTAAAAAAATATTGATTAATTCATAATTCTCTCTTCACCCATAATGTTCGTTTCGTTTGTCAGTCTGCTTGTCTCTCTCATCTAACTGCCATCATATCTCTCTACATTTCTCTCATCTCTCTACATCTCTGTCATCCGTACATCTCTTGAGCTCTTTGCATTTGTCCACATTTCTCTCATCTCGTTACATCTCAGTCTCTTGTCTAATGTCTCTTCTGTTGTCCCAGGAGTTTAGAAATTGAATGGTGAGGTGGGGCAGGGGGGGGCAAAATAATTCTGCTTCGGGCACCCAGTGAGCCCATCCACCCACTCCGCACGCCCGATATACCCCACGGCGCCAAAGACGTTCTCTGCACGGAGATAGAAAACGAAAAGCCATAAGCGCACCCAATTTCACGCAAATGTTGTTTGCCGTAAATTGACTTCGCCGGGGCTATATTTAAATGGATGGCTTTTGGATAATGGGGTCACGGAGGTCACGATATGAGTGCCCCCGCCCTGGCACGAGACGGCCGTGATGGAGAGTGTCCCAGAGGCTGCGTTATAAAACACGCATCGATCGTTGCTCCAACAGCAGACGGACGGTGGATATGTTGGCACGCTGTCGACTAAGAGCCTACAATTACGCTCTTCAATCTGCTGCCTTGCTGCAGCTTTATTTACAGCCTTCTCTCGAGGGCGCTTAATGTTTATAAGTGGCAAATTGGAAAATAACGTAGCCTCGATGCGCCCCCCTCCGCGCGTGTACACACAGACGGCGCTCAGCCGACGATCAATAACAACTCCCGATATTTTCTCGCCGTCACCAAAAATAAAACACGAACAAAACGTCCGTAATGCAGGTCTTTTTTGGGTTAGATTGCATATGTATACACGTGTCGTTAAACCCGCCACCACCCGACACAGCCAATTAGTAAGGTTCGTCACATGAACAGAACTTGCCAATTCGTAACTAGTACAGCACACCCAGTGTGTTGGAGAGTAAATCCACAACATTTAGAAACTGAGTATAATCTGAGTAAAAAAAAAACTGTATTATGGATGAAACTGGTCGTGAAAGCCTTCGTGTTAAACGAACGAAACAGCGGTAGCAGCACGTTGGCGGCGGAATGCGCGTAGTCGTCCGTTCGTGAAAGCTTTCGCGCGAGAGGACGTCGTTTTAATGTCAGGCCTTCAGTCTCTCCACACTCACCAGTGGCACATCCCGTGGGCAAATGAGGACCAAGTTGATGGCACCGTATACTTCCCCAGATCTCGTGGTGGTGCACACCTTATAATCCAGCGAACCGGGGGGGTTAAGGGTTGGTCCGTCTCGCAGATTTGTGAAACTCCAGAACCCCTCTGGGCTCTGATGTGGCAAGGTGATGGCAGCGTAGCAAATGGGTTCTTGAATCTATCCATGCAAAACTTTTGGGCGGTATGCCCTTGTTCGCTTGGATTTTCTCTTGGTACTCCACTTTATTCCTGCATGCCAAACACTGAAATTCATGGTAATGGGTCAAACATTCCGATGTAGGACCCTCCGGGAAAATAGTTCAGACACAGTGAAGCTTTCTTGGATGAAGGACATTATTATTATTTCTATCAAACTTGATTCTGAATTTGACTGTGATGGCTCACTCGGTGAGTTCTACCCTTGGTCAGGGTCAATTTGGCCTGCACAGGCTGAATAGTAATATGAGTAAGCTGTATGTCTTCAGCAGATGTGAGCCCACCAAGAACTAAAATATCTTATTCTTGGGTTGACCTATGTTAAAATAGACCACACAAAATATATTCGGAACCATGAAAAAAATCAGACTGTTTATGTTATTAAGGATACATGGCCCAGTCATGGCAACGTGGAATTTCCTCAACTGGCTCAGGACTGCAAGCAGAGATGAACACCGCTCACTGCTTTATTAATCACGTGACAACATCATCCCTCTCCATTCAATTCCGTCCGAACTCTGTACAGTGTCTCGGTTGCAAAGCATTGTTTCCAGTCACGAGCCGAAGCTTTTATATTTCAGCTACACTGCCTTTTCTTCTTTGAGCAGTGCAAGTCATTGTTTCCCTACCTCTAGGCGCATTAGAAGTAGCTATCAAGATCTAACAAAAAATAATAATGATATTAATCATCTGAGAGTGCAGAACCGTGTCACCAAATCACCAGGAGTGCACCGATCAGATTGTCGAAGTTAAGCAGGATTGAACCCCGACATTGAAAATGCTTCTGGGCAACGGCACAGCTTTTTGAAAACTGGGACTAGCCCATACTCTTAGTTCTTTCGGTAAAGTCACGTAGGTAAATAAATGAAATAAAAATTAATAAAAATAAAACAATAAAATCACGACGTTTCGGAGGCAACACAAGTCTCCGTCATCAGGTGGGACCATCACAGCCAGATTTGCTGCATCAAGTGACTAGCCCAGCCAAACCAGGACACTCGGCAGTTTTTAATTAAAGCCATCATGCGTGTTCGTGGTGGTTAGTTTCATATTTTCTCATTTTTGTATCTCTTACCCTGCTTATTACCCTCACCCGCAGACCATGTGTGGCCACTCCTGCGAGAGTTCGCGGTGTCTGCGTGCGGCGGGGAGACGGTGTCGCTGAGCTGCCCACGCCACACGGCGCTGCGCGTGCAGGGCGCCACGCGCGCCGCGAGGGCACACGCTCCCTGCCCTTCTCCGCCGTCCGCTACCCACGCCGCTGCCCACGGCGACCACAGCCGTGCCCACAACTGCACGGACTCTGCCCTGCTTCAGGTGCTTGCCCAGCACCGTCGCAACGTGAACATGAAAAAGTTATAAAACGATTAACAAAAAAGAGAAAGGTGACGAGAGCCCCGGGTTGGCTTGTGCGTGAGAGGTGGGATTTATAATGAAGCCACCGGCTTTCTTGCAGTCTCAACCAGGACACGTGGTGAGGGGCTGTCAAGCCCCTCCCTCTAATTAGCCCCACCTACTTTTGTATAGCCACACCTACTCAACCACTATCCCTGCCCACGTGGCGAGTGGCTTCCTCGATCTTTCGGTAGTTGCCCGTATCGCGAGTCGCGCACATTAGACCTGAATATTTTTGACCGGGACAAAAATACGCAAATTTGCAAATGCTTCGGAGCACCTGGACAGGCTCTTGTGAAAGGAGCACTCGTTCCAGCCAAAAAGGACGTTCAGAAGCTTTGGGGTGGGGTCAAGTTCGGATTAATGCTGGGAGCCGGTGGGCCACGTTGTTTTGGTTAGGGGTAAGGGTTGGCTTGTGTTTTCCATCAGCTAAATTTACTCCGCTCTACTGAAGTGGAATATCACTAAGGGGGGTGGGGTGCCTGGGGACTCGCGTCCTGTCATAATGAGCAGCAGTGCCCCCCTGTGTGCCCCCTAGGCTGGCCCCCCATTCAGAGGCAGCTCTTGAGGTTGCTGGCGAGGAACTTAAATACAAGTGAAAGAGCCATGGGCGGAGTTTGCGGGGGGGGGGGGGACACAGAGGGGGGGGCAATACCCCCCCCCCTAAACTGGGCGCATTTATTAGTTTATTTCCAGTAGTTTACAATTAAGGTAATAAATAAATTTGTTATATGCGACAGCGATTCCTAATGTGAGGGACAAAGCACCCCCCCCCCCCAAATATAGAAGTCAAACTCCGCCTATGCAAATAACTTATCGTGACTACTGCCATTAATAACGCTACACCACGCCGTCGCTTCCTTCCTTCTGCCAGATACCACAGCTGTTGGCGCATTTAACACCACACCTCCACGTTCTGCCGTTGTAACATCTCTCCACTCGTGAAATGTCACTTCCTGTGTCTCAGGATCCCTACGGTCTCACTGCCGATCACGGACTTTCCAGTTGCCGCTCACTTCCTCGCGATGTTTATATCATCCTCGTCGCACACCGACCCCTCCCTAACCCCCACAACCCCTTCCCCAGGCACCTGGGCTTCAAGCCAGAGCTCAGCGCAGTAAGGATTTCATTTGACCCTGCCGTGGGCGATGCACGCCTTTACCGACCGGTCACCGGGGGGGGTTTGCGTAGAGAGTAGGTGAGAGAGAGAGAGATGCAAGGGGCAGGACAGCGGGAACGTCTTTCACTGATCTCCGCGGGCTTCCTGTAAAGGTTCTCCAAGACCATCAAACAAATGAAATAAATAAATACATTCCGATCGGTTACGAGCGATTGAAGTCGAGCACCGCTTTAGAATGCTGGCCAAAAACATAAAATGTGCCGAATTCAACCGAGAGAGGCTCTTACCGGTCGTGCCGTATGTACTGTGTGTATGTTGAACTTCTTTCACACCGTACGGAGCCAACCGTGCTAATTGGATGTGCGGGGGAAGGACAACAAACTAAACGCAAAAAGCAGTTAAAAATATATTAGTTTTCAACCTCGATGTAAAAGTGCTAAGTTCCAGTGGCTTCCTAATATCGGCAGGAAGAGCGTTCCAGACTTCCGCAGAAGCGCGGTGCAGTGACCGTCCTTGTTCGATGGCTAGCCAGAAGCCGCTGCTACGAGGATGACCGGATTTCGCGTGATGGTTGATGCTCCTTGACGAGATGAACAAGGTATTGCGGATTATTGTTGCGAGCACTGTGTGTGCAATGAGCGCGACCGTAACACATTCCTGCGGAGGGAGCTGGTAGGAACGTTGGGTTGCTCGGTCAATGGCCAGGGTCAACGGCGACGTGGTGTATTCCGAAAATATGCCCGACTGTGAGGGCGGGCACAAGCCGGCGTGAGTAGGTTAAACGTTGAGTTTTATAAGGGCACCACGGGGTGACCAGCCCCTCCCCACCCAGCCCCACCCCTCCCACCCCCACCCAGCCCCACCCTCCCCACCCAGCCCCTCCCCACCCTCCCCACCCAGCCCCTCCCCACCCTCCCCACTCAGCCCCTCCCCACCCTCCCCTCCCCACCCAGCCCCACCCTCCCCACCCAGCCCCTCCCTCCCCACCCAGCCCCACCCAGCCCCTCCCTCCCCACCCAGCCCCTCCCTGCACGACGGAGACAATAATCCCCTGTGGGCTGGTGTAACCAGGAGGTTCCTACCAGTATAACATGCCAGTTGGGTTACAAAGAAAATATCATAATAAATGGCAAAAGCTAGGAGAGAGGGGGGATGGGTGAGGGTTGAGCGAGCGAGCGAGCGGGGAGGGAGGAAGGGGACCGCTAAAGACCCATCCGAGCAGACAGCTCCATTGCGTTAGCGCAGGGAACCTCAGAGACGCTCTTTGTTTGGCTTTCAGACGTTTGAGTCAACCGGGAAAAAAAATCTAACCCGTAAAAACAAAGTTTTTCACTATAAATCCTTTATATGCGTGGCATCGGTTTTATTTTATTATTCATTTCTGTTTTTCTTGAGTAAGAGTTTCATTTTTATCACATTGATATTTTAAATTAAATATGAAAAAAAAATTTTCCTAAAAAGTGGAAAATTTGGGAAAAAATTTTCACAAAAATAAATTGTCACGCACAACGAGTCTGTGTGCAAAATGTCAGCTCGATTGGATCACGGGAAGTGGGTTAAAAAACGACCGAAAGATTTGCACGGTCGTAAGCGCGCAAGCAAGTGAACTTAATATAAAGGATTTAAAAACGTAAACCACGGAGAAATGGAAAGAAGAGGTTGTTGTGGCAGAGGGGGGAGGAAAAAATATTGGTAAAATAATTAGAAATGAATCCCTCTCTGTGTGGTACAGGGTATATGTTTTGAAAATATGTCTGGCAAATTGACAGTTGCCAGGACTTGAGGCGGAATCTGGTGAAGAGTTGTTTCATTAGAACAAGCGAGGCTTTAATAAAGTGGAATTAAACGTGGCCGACAAAACGTGAAAGAACCGTGGCTCAGCATGTACAGGAGTTTGGCTCTAATCCCTCACGATGAGGGCCAGACCTTGAGCGTGCAGTTCCGAACGTATTTGAACAGTAATCATGAATGTTATGGGGTGGGCGGTGTCTGTGTGTAACTTAGAATACTTTTGGTTCTTTTGGTAAAGTCATGTAGATAGAAAATAAAAAAGTAAAAAAATAAAAAAAAAATAATCTGGTGGATACTCTTTGGTTCTTTCGGTAAAGTCACATAGGTAAAAAAAGTACAAATAAATAAATAAAATCACGACGTTTTGGGCGCAACACAAGTGCCCGTCATCAGGTGGGATGATGACCGCTTGTGTTGTGATCGAAACGTGGTGATTAAATTTATTTATCAATATTTTTATTTTATTCATATTATTTTTCTTTAATTTTCTATCTATATGACTTTACCGAAAGAACCAAAGAATATGCATTCCTGCAGGCACGAAAGTTTTTAACTATGAATACGACCACGGTGTAATGGTCAGCGTGCTGGGCTTGCAATCGAGAGGTGGCCGGTTTGATTCTCTCTCTCAGCGCAGCAGTTGAGACGATGGTGCAAGTTCCATTAACCGCCCCCTTCCCAGCCTCTGTCTGAGCCCGCAATTGTAATCATGGGCACTCCAAGTGTCCGTCCGTATGAAGCAAACATACTCATTGAAGGTTGATTGCTCAAATATTCCGATGCAGGTCCCGACTGAAAAAAAAACAAATATCGTGTCATCGTGAGCGACTACTTTTACGGCACGTTACAAGTTGAAATTATTATTATGGTTAAAACGACCTATAAAATCAATGGTGGAGCTCTGGCGTTACACGATGCACCGCCATGTGCTCGAAGACACAAAAAAATTGGTATTTACATAGCACCCAAATTCAATCTCATGCCGCTGTACAGAAACATTGCACATGTTTATTAAACATCCGTGCACAATGTGTGGTATGCGACGCGTCATTGCGAAACATTTGACTACGTGAATCATTGCTACACGATGCACTGATCTTATCTTGCACATTGTAACACGTGGCATCACTGCGTTACGTATCACACGCCGTCCTGTCGTGCGTTATGTATTCTGATGTACCGTTATGTGCTGTGCCGTGACGTGACGTCACATTGCAGCGCGCTCTGCAGCAGTGCCAGGACAAGCGGCGCTGTGAACTTCGTCTCCCTGGCCGCCCTCTCGGCCCCCACGGCCGCCTCTCTGGGCCCCATGGCTGCCCGTCGTCGGTGGCGCGGCACTCCGTGTCCTACCGCTGCCGGCCGAGTGAGTCCCTCACCCCAGGCCGAGCGCAGAGAGCATTCGCACAGACGCAAATCCACGACTGAAACCCTCTGCTACCTTTACAGCAACCCTAACACGGATGGTAATCCTGCACCCGGGTCGAGTTTTTAAAGTTTTTAAACTATTATATAACTATTATAAAACCTACTCTGGGATGGCGTCACGATGTGATGGATTCGCACACCGAACTTCCAATTCGGAGGTCACCAGGTCGATTCGATCTCCCGGCACGGCAATTGAAACAACGGTGCCATTTCCTTAAATTCCCTCGCCTCTGTCCACCGAGCGTCAGTAAGGCACACTTGGCCTATTGACAGGTCGCACGTGGTGGGGTAAAGTGTGGGGTACTTCCACTTATTTCAACACATCTCATCAACGTGGAAGAGTAGGCCAAAGTACCCTCCAGAGGAAGCTCCCTCTGGAGTGAAGGCCTATTAGTGGAGGCTTTTTGCCAGGAGTGGTCTGAGCAAGCAATTCAGAATCAGAATGTATTTACACTGGAGGAATCCGATGAGCTGTAAATCTCTTTGTCATAGATGTCCAGTAAGCAATTCCAAGGGCTACACCGTCTACCTTCACTTTTTTCCCACCCTCGCCCTGACATCGATCGCAGTCTTGACCTTCATCATGCCACGCTGTAGCCGTGGACGTACCCTTCCCCTCCCACCACCCCGCACGTCGAGCAGGGTGCGCGTGTCCGTGGCCGCGTGCCTTCACGCCGGGCAAGGCATCGCCGGGGCGTCTCAGTCTCTCGTGGACACCTTCTGCCCGCAGACGAGTACCAGCGCAAGGTCGCTTGCGAGGAGGACTGGCTGCAGCTGCGCTGCAAGAATTCGCGGGTGGTGGCGGTGCAAGCCGCCACGTTCGGGCGATCCAAGGACGGCGGCCTCGAGTGTCCGTCGCCGCAGGCGCGCGCCTCCGACAGCCGTGAGTTTGGCGAGCGTGCCCGACCCCGCGAACAGTAGTTTCGTGCAATCCCGACTGTGACAATTCGCGGTTTTGCCATGCGACTCAAAAAGTCAATTAATTTTGTGCCGTTCTTTTTACGGGTACTAAACTAAAAGAATGTTTTTTTTTACCAGGTAAGGCCCACTGAGCTATGTAGCACCCGGAGACAAATCCGCGACCGCTTTATTATCGTCTCTTGTGCTGCAGGGTTTGCATGGCCCAATTATGTACTGTGTAGTTATATCAATGGAAATAATGTATTGTTACACATCGGATCTGTTACATATATTGTTTGTAACCTTAAGCATCGATTTTTAACCGACGCTGCTGCAGTGTAATGGTTAGCACAGCAGACTTGCAATCCAAAGGTCGCCAGTTTGATCTCCCAATGCAGTAGTTGAAACTAAGGGTCACCCAGCCTCTGCTGTCAACCCAGCAGTATTATTGGGCACACCACAGTCAATCGGCAGGTCACGTGTGGCAGTGTACAATCTGGGTATTCCCACCTCTTCTAAGGTGTCTGGCCAACACGTAGTAGGCCAAATACCCTTTAGAGAGGGCCCTATAACTCCCTGTATTGGAGGCTCTTCTACCAGCAGTAGTGCGAGACAGGAATTGCAGGGCTGGACTTTAACCTTTGATGCATCTTTGTGTGCCTAATCGTGATAGCTCATGGACCTTGGGCAAACAAACCCAGGCCCTGGTGCCACTCCTGGACCAGGACAGGGGAGTTCCTGGGCCAGCGGAGGCTGCTTCACATTGATTATAGAATCGATGCAATACCTCCACCCCGTGTCCACGTGTGTGGGGAGCGGTAGTCTAGCAGTCAGCAAGCTGCGCAATGAACCCGGTAATCCGGCTTCGATTCTGGCTCACGGCCAACACCAGTGACGATTATGTGGACCGGTCATGGGCCACTGGGGAGACAAAGGCGGCCGGGCGTGATGTTAGCTACCCACCCCTTCGTGTACCAATGCCGGCCTTCATAGGTGCTCGCTAACAGCACTTGCCCCAACAGTCGTGTCAGGCTATATGGGGGGGGGGATCTTTGTCTTTGCAGAGTGCCAGTCTCCGGAGGCGCTGGCTGTGTTGGTGCGGAGATGCCAGGGTCTGACGAGCTGCAGCGTGGAGACGCGATCGGGAGCCCTGGGCAACCCCTGTCCACCCGGCGTGCGCAAATACCTGGCTGTGCTCTACACCTGCGGTGAGCAAGGCCCCTCCACTTTCCTACCACTACCACCACGACCACCACGGTCTCACCTATAGAGAGGTAGGGAGAGAGGTTGCTAGATAGATGGAATAGACCGGCTTAATAGATCGATTGATAAACGGATGTTAGATAGAGGAATAGAAAGCATGATTGGTTAGCCGCATACATGAACTGGCGGACAGATGTATATGGATCAATAGAGATATTGGTCGAGACATTTATTAAAAGGGTGTATAGATAGATGCAAACTTTCCATCTTTGTCGGAAACTTTGCAAAATCAAGCTCTGCCCTGATCCTGCTCTAACCCTGTCCACTTTGGGCCTTTAACAATTGTCAAATAGAAGGTGGTGGAATTAGCTGTTAAAAGCATGCTGAATTGATAATGGTGGAACAATGCTGATTGATTTTACGCAAAAGCAGCCATCGTTCCACCAAAATATGCCAGAATTGTGGCCAAAATAGCAACGTGAACTGTGGCTTGGAAGTCCTTTTATCAAGGGATACCTGGGTGTGTAAAAAAATGACAAGAAAACAGCAAACAAATTCCACTTTCATCCAAGATTGTTTTACTAATAATGCCGAATGACTTAATCCACATTGGAGATGAGGAAGCTGGAAACGATGGGGCATGACGGCTGGAATATTGGAAGCCCTGAGTTACTTCTGGGACAGGACAATCAATCAGATCGTCAATTAGAAAACCAAGATTTATCACGAATTATTGTATCACATTATTCATAGCCATACAGTTCTGTTCCACCATACCAGAGTTGCAGCAGAGGACACAGATCTATGTAATCCAAAATATCTGTAACATTAATGTAATTTGCGCTTTTATGGTTTCTAAATATGCTTACACAGCAGCTCAGTGTGACATGAAGGTCATTTCATCAGCGGGTCATTCTCTTATAGAGGGATATGTTTCAGAAATGTAACGTATTTAAAGATAAAGGCTCAGTTTATATGGAGCTCTGTGTGTCCCGACAATAAACATTTTCAAGTCACGTAGAAATTAAAGAGTTGAGGTCCTTACAGAAATGACACCAACCCAGAAGCCATTTAAAATCTCGATTGAAAAACTAATTTCTTTGGAACTGCTTTTTACGTCTAGGTGGTTGTCCTTCCCCCATACCTCCGATTAGCACGGTTAGCTACGTACGGTGCGAAAGACGTTCGACACACATCCATACATTGCGACACAATTCAGCAAGGCACCCACATATGCCACCAAGGCTGGGAATGACTTTTTAACGGCACTTTGCCCTAAATAAATAAATAAAGCTTGCCAGCACTCGGGGAGGAGGGGGGGAGGTGGTAATACCATTAGGGCCCTCTCGCGAGCCTTTGATGAGCGCCGTTCGCCGTTGTTGCCAGGACTCTGTGTTCACAGCGCCACTTTTTTTTTTTACAAGTGCCCTGTTTGCTGACGACTCTGCCGCACACGTGGCATCGGGGACTGCACGGGGCTCTGGACAATCCCACCGGGCACTGCGGGGGGCGCGGGGGTTAGCCCGTGCAGTAGCGGTCCATGTCTGTTCTACCCCCCACCCCACCCCTCGCTCTCTTCTCGCGAGGGGGAAATAAAGCTAACGGAGTAAATGGACTTGCGGTTACGTAATTAGCTACCCATTAGCAGAGTGCTCACAGGTTTGGACAAGTAACTCGATTAATTTACGCATGCGGGGCGCTGGGCACGGACCGCCCATGCCTCGGTTTGAAGGCTTACAGCGTTTTTATGTATGTATGTATTCTAACACGATTTAGCGTTCCCGTTAGAATTGATTGACAGGGTGCATTTTAGAGCATTTAACTGCTGCTTCTGCTCCAAACGCCTTGAATGCCGCCATGTAATTTGAAATTTGACTTGCAATTTTTTTTGCATAAAGTAATGTGCTACAGTAGATTTCTTTAGATTTGGAATATCAAGACGCTGTACAAAAATGACAAATGCAAATGAGTCCAGTTGGTAAATTTGCTTAAGCTATGGGTTTTTATTCAATGTCCTTTTTATTCAGAAAAGCCAAACAGGGTCAAAACTATTTTAGGAGGAACCTGCACTGGGACGTTTGACCAATTTTGTTGAGTGAGTGTTTGGCATATGGAAGGAAACCAGAGTACTTGGAGAATACCCACGCATACAAGGAGATAACTCAAGGCTCTGCACAGATACATTTAAAAAAATCCATTTGCCGCCTGGCTATCTCCTGGCTCTCTCACAACCTTGTGGGTTTGGGAGTTTCAAAAAAAACATTTTAAAACTATTTTTATTTACCAATGAAGGCCCACTGCGTTTTTTTTTCGGAAGCAACTTGGCCACAAATAATAGCGCAACGAAATGGCTTATCATCATATGGAAATCTATAGCAGCCAACTACTCCATGCGCATGTGGATTCTAAATGTGGAGGGAAAAACCGGAGGACCCGGAAAAAAATCAACGCGACCACGGTGGGGAACATGTAAACTGCTGGTTGTTTAACAGTGCTCATTTATCCTGGTAAAATATCCGCGTGGTATGTTTTTATTTGCAGGGGGGTTCTTCCTTGGGACGTTTGGCCAATTCCACAATAAGCGTTTGAGCTTGAGTAAAATTGGCATGTGTGAAAATGATTTGCCTTAACATGTCACTGAGTGATGCCTGCGTTCAGTACCAGCAAATAGAATCGAGAGAATAAATAGATTTGCATTCAAATATTAAAGGCAAATGACTCACTGCTTACCACTCTTTTAAGTAGCTTATATGATAGACATCTTCTCGGAGAGCAACCGTCAGCACTGAACTTGCAGACTGAATGTACACATGCATATATTTCTAACAAAATAATATTTATTCATATCATGGAATATTTGTCATCGTAATAATAATGACACGACTAAACTATAAATAAATAACATTTTGTCAGTCTTGGTCAATCCACTGCTGGACGAGCAGCTCCCTACACCGTTCGGGTTGAGTAAAAAAAAAAAATTACATTTCTCACGTACCACAGTTGTTTTTGTTCCGATTTCTATTTCCTTCTTTAGTGTAATTTATTTGATTTAATTTGTTTCCATCCTTTTTGGTGACCCAGGTCAAATATGACTCATCCTTATGGGAAATCCTTTGCCAGTACCAAAATATACTAATAGGGTTTTTCCCCTTTTTTCTGGCAACAAAACTGACACCTTTTGCAAGGAATCATGTTTACATTAACCACAATACTTGCAGTCAAATGCAAGCAATTATCAGAGTTATGTTTTTTGTTTGCATTTGACTGCAAGTATTGTGGTTAATGTAAACATGATTCCTTGCAAAAGATGTCAGTTTTGTTGCCAGAAAAAAGGAGATAAACCCTATTAGTATGACTCATCCTGTTCACTTTTAAAAATGGAACTCATCCTGGTCCCTTCAGTTCTCACGTGGTGATGAATCTTTGCGCGGCGTGAAATCGCACAAAGCAAACCGTCGCGAACGTGTGCCCCACAGTCCCGCGCAGGGTGTTGGACGACCACAGGCCCCGCGGAGTGCGCCTCTCCAGCCACTCGCGCTCACTGCCGGAGCCCCGAGCCGCCCCCTCCCTGAGCCGGGAGGCGCAGGCAGCACCGCCGGGGCCCGCCGGCCGCGGGCATCCGCACGGATACGCAGTGCGCGACGCGGCGACGCACTACTCGCCTCCCGGTTGGTTTACGTGTTCTCTCTCTGTGTATCTTTGTGATATCTGTCTGCTTATATGTCTGTTTATGGTTTCCTGGTTAGATTTTTGTTGCTATTTTTTTTATACCTGATGATGATTGCTTGTGTTGCAATCGAAACGTCGTAGTATACTATTATTTAATGTATTATTTTATCTTTATACGTGACTTTACCGAAAGAACCAAAGAATAATCCCTGCAGTCACGAAAGCTCCAAATTAAGATTACAACAACAACACTGACAGCCGCCGCCACTCGTCACGTGACGTTCACCGCGGCGCTTGTGCCAGGCCAGGTGCACTCCGAGGGCCACGTCGAGTTGTCGAAGGCTCGCTGACCGGAGGTCACGGGACAGGCACAGGTGCCGTGGGTTGACTGATTGTGATGACTGGCAGATGCACCACTTTGTGTCTCCTGCTGTGCCACACGAACTACACAGGCAAAGACAAAGACGCCTCCCAGGGTTAGCCTGCATAAGCTGTTGGGGCAAGTGCTGTTAGCGGGCATCTATAAGGCCAGCACAGCACACGAGGGGCTGGTGTTGTGACCAGATTCATGGCCAGCCTTCTTTATCTCCTAAGTGCTGATGTTTACACACTGAAATGGGTTAGGGTTGCCACCTGTCCTGGTTTTCCTAGGATTATCCTCTTTTTGAGGTAACTGTCCTGGGAAATCTGTAACTCTTTACAAAATATAAACCATTCTTAGGTTGCTTTTTTTGCCACATGTGCTCAAGACAATGCGTTTACAGGTATATTTCCCCTTTTTCGGTATTGTGAGATATTCTTCTTCTTGTGATATGTCCCGGTTCTTTGTACCTCAGGGGTCGCGACTTTATACCAGGTACTCAATGAAGAGCCTTCAGTTAAGAACTGAAGGCTTGCAAGAGTGAGCTAGACTCAGGACCGAGTATGGGTTTGAAACCTAACTATTTAAAACTAAACTATGTTTTATTTTAGCAGGTAAGGCCCTTAGAGCTATATTGCTCTTTTTCAGAAACAACCTGCCCACAAATGATAGCTCAAGGAAGTGTCTTATTACGTGGAAATATTTAGCAGCCAAATACTCTAAACTCATGTCTCCAAATGTGGAGGGGAAAACCGGAAGACCCGGATAAATATCCACGCGACCACGGGGAAAACATGCAAACTCCAAATATACAGACATCAGGTTCAGCATCGAACCCACGACCTCCTGTATACTAAATTTCGATTTAAAGCTTTCGTGATTGCAGGGATTCATCTTCTTGGTCCTTTCGGTAAAGTCACGTAGAAGGGAAGTAATAAAATAATAAAAATAAAACATAATAAAATAATTCTCACGACGTTTCGGCCACAACGCAAGCAGCCGTCCTCAGGTGAAGACCAGATCTGTCCCTTCTACGTGACTTTACCGAAAGAACCAAGAAGATGAATCCTGTATACTAGGCAAGGTAGTTAACATCTCGCCCCCGTGATGATTCACGACTGACATGAGCCTTGGCCAGAAATCAAGCGCAGATCACTATTGCACCCCCCAGACTTAATCCAGAGAATGTTTTTCTCACCACGTGGGTGCAGCTGGCCTCATGGAGCTGCAGAAGGAGCCTGCAGATGGACCGAAGTTCTCGGAGGGCGAAGATGCGGATGTGCCCACCCGTCTCAACGCCACCGACATCTCCCCGGGCGCGGCCATCATCCTCAACACGCTTGCGACATACAGCTACCTGTCCAGTGAGACTCCCCTCGCCAAAGACAAAATGATAAAGATCCCCCCTCCACCGTATAGCCTTAACAGACTGTTGGGGCAAGTGTTGTTAGCGAGCACCTATGAAGGCCGGCATGGCATACGAGAGGGTGGGTGGCCAAGACCGTGCCCGGCCGCCTTTGTCTCCCTTGTGGCGATGTTTACACTCCGCACCAGGTAGTCACTTGAGGCCGAGTCGACCTAGGGGAGGCCAAGGAACCGGTTCAGATAATCGTCACTGGTGGGAATCGAACTTGGGTCGACAGCTTCGTAGCACAGCGTGCTAACGGTTACACTGTCCAGTGTAGCGGTTCAAACAACTCCCCACGACAGTGAATTGATGAAGCGCTGCTAACACTGGTCAACAAAAAAAAACATTTTTCTGGCCTGGACTTTTGCAGCTGTTTTAGACTAATTTCAGGGTGCTGATTCCAAATCTGATCTCAGATTTGCTCTATCACATCAAATTTTTATGCTATCGGCATACCCCATTTTCATTGATTTTACCCGAAATTAACTCTGTCTCTTATGATTGCAAGTTGTTGCGAGTCAGTGACTGCTTTAGTGTTAAAATATGGTGCTGTATTTTTAGGATAGTGTGTTTACAATATCATTTTATGTAGATATCCACATTTATTTAACATTTTTCTTCTGCAGCTTTTATTGAAAATGCAATATTTGATATCTCAAAAACCGGATTTGATAGACAAAAACTGATGCCAGATTTGGAATCAGCACCCTTAAAACCGTTGAAATACCTTGCGCCAGAAAAAGTGTGTTGACGAGTGTAATTAATGAATTCCATTCTGATATATCTCCCTCAATGTTGTTACGCGAGCGAGCGCGCAGTATCTACGATTGACCCCTTCGCTCCCCGCGTCCCCGCAGAGCACGTGGAGCGAGCGGCGCTGGTGTTCGTCTCCTGCCTGTGCCTGGGGCTGGTGCTCACGCTGGCGGCGCTGGTGGTGCGCGTGCACTGCCGCCACGACGTGCGCTCTCTTAAGGGCGGCGCGCGCGCCCGCGCCTCCCGCTCGGATGGGGCCTCCGACGACAGCGACACGGACTCGGACTCGGAGTCCGACTCGGATTCGGACGGCGGCGGCGGGATCGGCGGGATCGGCGGCTCGACGTCGGGGTCGAACCGCTTTGCGCGGCGCTTCGACGTCACGCACAACGTGTTCACGTCGGCCGAGGAGATCGAGATGGCGCACCGCATCGAGGAGCGCGAGCGCATCCTTAACGAGATCTGGCGCAACGGGAGGACCAATCCCATCGCCACCACCAGCCTCAACCGCTACTATTGACCGACCCCTTGACCTTTTCTTCGCCGGGCGAAGGCAAACAGCGGTGAAGCGTAGCTTTGCAAACACAACGGAGCTGGCGGCGGAAGGCCGGTGTTCCGAGTGTGCCGAGCGATGGGCCGTGTCCCGCGATTTTTGCGTCTTCGGAGAGTCCGGGATGGCCATTGCGTGACTGCCCTTGCGGTTGGCTGTATGGACGCACAGCACCGTGATGCATCTGCAGCTGTGTGTCTTGCAGAGCAGCGAGTAAAGCAATGAAGACGACCTTGAATTCGCATTGTCTTTGAGATTCCCGACTCATACATTGTCAAGGATCGTAAGATTCCCGACTTATAAAATCATCGTGGAAAACAAGAAGTTTTATTTTTATATTTTGTATTGTACACGTTTTACTTTTGTCGTGAACGCTGTGTGACCTGGTGCTGTAAATGAAACGTTATTTGCACACTTAGTGGTTTTGTAAAAAAAAAAACTAAAAGAGTTTATATTTCTGTTTTATTATTAATGTTATCAGCCAAAGTGCTGGGTTTCGAATGCTGTTCTATGTTAATCGTGTGCGCCTGACTTTAAATGCAGAAATTCATCTTGAACGACGAATTAAACAAAATAAACACTTGCAACCAAAGCACGTGGTTCTGGGCATCTCACCCTGCCTGCCTTCGCAGGATCAGAGCAGCGCTCGGCGCAGAAAGACTATCCGCGTCCGAGCGTACTTCTCTTACAGTCCACTGCTGCATGCCCCAGGGCCTTGACAGACATTTGGCCTCGTTGCTCACTCACGACTGTTGTTTGTTCATTCTTGACGGTTTTTGCTTCAACTCTAATTACCTATATTTTTACTACTGATGGGAAGAAAGGGGGGCAAAGAAAACAAAAGTGACCCCGGAAAGGAAATAAATAATAAACAATCACCCAGGGCAAACCGCAGCTGTGGAAACGCGGCTTAGCACTCCGGCTAGGCCTGACCTCGGGTTAGAGGGGCCAAAGGGCGACTGCGCGATTTGAGCGCGCCGTTGCTTGATTACGTGTAATTGAGTTTTATCGCTTGAGCCAAGTGGCTTTGCGCGGCTGTGCGGCTGTACAGCGGCTTGCCGGGAGAAACAATTGCTGTGGGCCCCATGTGTCAGAGGTCGCAAATGGGTTTTGATTCCTTACCCGTACCCGTACCCGGCCGCACCAGGGTCGTAAACGGGTACCCGTACCCGGCCGTACCCGTACCCTACCCGTACCCGGCCGGGTACGGGTAGGGTACGGGTATCGGGTATCTGATTGCGACCTCTGGGATGAAGCCATGTTGCAGGCGCGGGTGAGTTGATTCTAGGAACTTGAATTGTGAGAAGAGACAAGACGTTGGGAAATGAGTGACAAACAGTTACTCACCGGTGACGCACGGTCTACCCGTACCCGTACCCGGCCGCACCAGGGTCGCAAACGGGTACCCGTACCCGTACCCGGCCGGGTACGGGTAGCCGGGTATCGGGTAGGATACGGGTATCGGGTACCCGGTTGCAACCTCTGCCATGTGTGTCAATTTTTTTATCATTGTTGGTCCACTAGCGCTGCACAAAGTGTCGCAAACGCCGCACACCGGCGCCGGCCATGTGTTTGACCCTTGGTGGTCTAATACAAGGCTCCTGTGCATTATCGGCGAGGTATGGTTAAGTCACGTGACGTGCAAGGCATGATGGGCGGAATGATGTCACAATCGTGCATCTTTCCTTCTAGGAATTGTCTTTTTGCGTGCATTATTATAACTCGTACTTGTTTCCTGCCTGCACAAAATTTTCCTGTCCGATGAGTTTATGATCATTTACAGAAAGTGATGGAATTGGTGCGATGTTGATGCCATCTGCAGATTCCTTTTTATATTGGTGGCAATGACGCAACGTGGCGATGTGAACGCATGCCGCCCATCATCGTAAGTAAAACGGTTTCGTGCTTGGATTCTCTTACTGAATCCCGTTGGAAGTTCTTGATTTACGACGCAAATACCGGCCAGCCTTTCCCACGGCTAGGTGAGGTTCGCCCGTGCCTCAGCGACGTGGGAAGAATGACCTGAAAATATCCCTTAGAAAACAATCAACACGATTGTAGGACCTTCACTTTTGGTGTACGTACAGAAATGTAGAACATGCATCACCATTACATGTGCACACGGCCATTTGGCAGCTAATTTGGGCACCTTTAAAAATACAAAAAAAAGAGGTGTTCTTGAAAATGCCTTGGGACTTAGGGCACCTAAGAATCCCCATGACCTTTGCCCTGTGAGTCTTTTGGCAAGGGCTCACAACTGTTCCCCTAAATCATTTGAACAACTTGCCTAATGGTTTTCACATGCCGATGAGAACTTACTGGTGTTCTCTATCAACCGAAATGTCTCGATTCTTATTTTTTTTTGCCAAAATCCAGTGTGAGGGAAATAATACATTATATATATATATTCAGGGACAAAAAGCAGCCCTCTTTTACGTTCAAATGTTATATATTTTGTTCCATCGTGTATATATATATATTTATTTTATAGAGTACTCGCTTGACAAGATTCCGCAGCATTGTCCGCAAGTGCATCGCAAATCGAACTTCATATTGCTCTTAGAACGTGATGCAAAAGGAAAAGGTCATAGATGTTTTATATCGTACATTTTATGCCTGGCTGCTCAGGGAGTGTTTCTGAAAATTTAATAGAAAAAAAAAACGCAGTGTAATTACATTTTCGTTTTTGCAGGTATTCCTAAAGGCGGCTCAACAACTCATGCATTAAACTGCCCATGCCGCGTCGAAATAATATGCACTCGTGATTAGTAGACATGTTCTAGACTTGAATTCTAGATTTGAAGCTTTCGTGACTGCAAGGATTCATATTCTTGGGTTTTTTCGGTAAAGTCACATAGGTAAAAAAATAAAATTTATTAAAGTAAAATAAAAATACAATAAAAAATTAAAATCACGACGTTTCGGAGGCAACACAAGCTTCCGTCTTCAGGTGGAACCGTCACAGCACGCTTGCTGTATCAAGTAAATGTGAAATTCCAAGAGATCCGACCCCGTATATATACTGGTTGAGGTGGGAGGAGCCAGGACAGGCCCCCTTTTTATTACTATGGCAAGGTTAGTGCGGCTGAAGCTACGGCTAGTCTACATAACAAAGGACTGAGCCTTTGTTATGTAGACTGGCTGAGAGGGGGGGGGGGTGCCAGAGTTGTTAAAAAACCCAAGAATAGTAGACATGTGATGATGCATCAATTCATCGCGTCACGTCGATTCTTATGCTCAGGATAACATCGAACTCTGTGTGGAAGAATCGTTTATTTTCGATTCGTAAATGTTGTATGTAATTGGTTAATGTAATCAACTCTGTGGTCATGAGAGGCTCTAAATCCATGACAATTGTAAAAAAATCAATAGAATTTTATCGAATTGCGACCACCGAATCGTGACAAATCTTCAAATCGCGAGGTGATAGAGGGTACAAATTGTTACACGACTTTGATTACCATACATTCGTTCAAAATTTCGCAGAGGCACATGAATGGTCATTGGTACCAGAACATGCTTGACCCTACATGTGTCTCTCTCTGCCCTGTCCGAAAGAGTTCCCCAGCACTTGCCTCTAAATCTGATCCCCTGCTGGATTAGGGTCTTGTAACCAGTTGCATTATATTCCTTTAAGGATATTCCCCCTAGGTTCACACTGTCACTTAGGATATTAACGTCACTTAAGATAGTGTGTACAACGGACCCGCTGAACTTAACATCTGCATGAAACACCTCCACCTCAGTGCACCCGTCATGCACGGCATGGAGGTGCAAACGTTAAGAGTTCTCCAATGTACAGACATTACATTTTTTGTTAAAAAAATAACAGGCAGCATGAATGGCTTGGAACATTGGCTGCAAGAATATCATCGGGTAGTGACCTAGGCTTTAATTTCTTGAGCTCATGCAGTGATGCCTGCAATTCCACAATGCGGTACTGGCAATTTCGTCTCATCACTGCCAAGCATTCCGTGCACAGAGAGGGCACTTAGTGCATGCGAGCGAGCCCGCGGCAAACTCCAATTTCTACTCGCCACGTGGGCAGATTGCCTGGGCCGACAAAGCTCCCCTCGCTGCATCGATGTCACAAAATAATTATTGGAAAATATACACTGTAATATCACGACGCCCGTTCAGGTTGTTAAATGAAATGATGATGATCATAATAACCTCCGGCTAATGAACCATCGGCGCACTTCATCAGTCGGTAAAGATTTCCTTGGCCCAAGATGTGTTGGCTGAATGTTGACCGGCCTTTCTCCTTGAGTTGCTGACTCACTGCCGTTGTTGTTGCATTTGTGTTTCATTTTACGGCAAGTGATGACAAACGACAAAGTTATATTTTTATCAAGAGGGGGACGCTATTATGTTGCTGTTGTCTTGCCCGGGTGTGATTGTGTACTGAATCAACGCTTGAGAGTGCATCAACATTGTTTGGCATGGTGCACATTAATTTGAGTTGACGGTTTCCCCTGCTTCTGTGTAAGCATCGGTGCATTGAATTCCGGACATGGTCAAAGTTTCGCTGCATTTCCACACCGTGCACTGGCATCGCCTAGCCATAATCAGAGACTTAATTGCGAACAGCCAATTTGCCAATTCCGCCTGAAAATAGATCTGTTACGGAAAGGATACTTAGCAGCAGGATAGCATGGAGAGCTGAAATTTGTGAAAGTAAATTGGACTAGTTGTTAACTAAATTATAATTCATTAAATCTTGACTTAAAGCTTTCTTGACTGCATTAATTCATATTATTTGGGTCTTTCGGTAAAGTCACGTAGATAGGTTCAAAGAAAATAACAAAAAATGATCGCAACACAGGCGGTCGTCATAATTTATTTTTCCTGATGACGACCGCTTGTCTTGCGATCGAAACGTCGGAGTATTTTGTTACTTTCTTTGAACCTATCTACGTGACTTTACCGAAAGACCCAAAGAATATGGAATTTATTATTTACATAATGACATGGGGGCTGTATCTGTTTGTGTGTGTTGATTACACAAGAGGCTGAATGGTCTTCTCACTCCACGGCCTGGGTTTGATGATTGTGGAACCCTATTGCTATTGCACCTTAAGGCTGCGCTGTTCACTCTGCCCAAAAACATGTTCTCACTCGTAGCATCCACACAGTGAGCCATTGTACATGTGCAGCCCTCTGTCAATCCACTGTGGGACGAGGGCTTCCCCATGCCATGCAAGTATTTCGACCAAACTTGACCACGCTTGTCAGTGTAGGTTGGTGAAGGCAGGGAGCATAGAAGTACGGTACAACATTGATTTGTTTTTCTACACTGCCCACAAACTTGCCCTGCAGAAGCCTATAACAACCTGCTATGCATGGTGGTCATCCATCCATGCAATGGCCAGGCTCAACCCTGCTTAGCTTCGGAGATCTGGTGAGATCAGGCACATTGTGGGTGATTTGGTCTTAGATAATAAGTCGCTATTGGTCGCTTAAAACAATATGTCATCGACTAAGTTATGATTAGGTCAGAAGTGCCTGTGTATTGTACTGTATTGCAATTGTGTGCAAAGCAAGAGTTGTAAGCGTATCCTTTTTTATGACCTAAACATTTCAAAACGTTGTTTAATGTTTATAAATACAGCACATTTATGACGTGGTATGGTTTTTTTGTCGATCATGTTTATACCATTTCCTCAGCAATGGATCCCCTGCGTGCACTGACGTGGAGTTGCTTTTACAGCGGCAGTATCTGCCTCAAGAGGGCATGCAAAAGTGTTCATGCGAAATGACAAATGAAACTTTGGCAGAGAGATCCAGGATTCCTCGGTGTGGCCGTGGTAGATGGGGTTGTCATGGCCTGGTGTTGACTTGGGCTGAGAGGTCAGGGGTTAAGGGCTGGGGGTGGGTGGGTGGGGTGGCTGGGGGCAGAAAGCACCGGTATCAATCACTCAGAGAGTTTAGCTGGCGATGAAATCCCTTTCATCGATCATTGTCTGTTCTTCTAACACCGTCCCTGCCTCGAACAATTTCACAATCGCCACTTCTTCACTATCCACGTGGGTATCAACGACACTTGGATCTATCGATTATAATCGATTCCTGTGCTCGCAATACGTGTATCGGTTTCGTGCGTGTGAGAATCGGTTATTTAAGATTGATTAAATTTAGCCTCTAAAACAAGAACTGGACAAACGAGGATTGAGAGGGACAATCAACGAGATTATGAATAAAAGAGACGAAAAAGACCGGATGCTTCAACGGTGACACACCGAATCGTGACGCCAAATAGTGACTTCATCAAATTTCTGCCGAAAGGGCTGTGGGGGTGGGAGGCTGAATCATGGCGTGCCTAGCTCGCTACGTGATGACGGGGGCCGCGACACAACTTGTTGTTGTACAAGTGGCACAGAATGTGAAATGTATTACCACCGTCGTCGCAGACAAATGCTGCTTTTAAAACGAACAAATAGGACGGGGTCCTAGCGCAGTGATTAGCTCACTGCGCTGTAAACACGGTGGCCTGAATTCAAATCCCGGGTGCGGTCAACCAACAGTGGCGATTGATATCTGAACGAGTTCCGAGCTTGGCCTCCCTTAAGCAACCTGCATTGACCAGCATAGTGAAGTATGGCCCAGCAGCTTCCCTGACCAACACCAACATGGGGAGGCCTTCGTTCAGCAACGAATTGACAAACGGCTGAAATGTATTGCGATTTTTTTGTTGTTGAAACGACGCATTGTCACAATCTGACATTTATTACGGTGGCCCTTCACAAAAAACATTAGTTCTTTCGGTAAAGTCACGTAGAAGGGAAATAATAAAATAATAAAAATAAAACATAATAAGATACAATTCTCACGACGTTTCGGCCACAACGCAAGCAGCCATCCTCAGGTGAAGAACAGGGCTGTCGGAAAGACAGCGTCCTAATGAACCTGTGGCCGAAACGTCGTGAGAATTGTATCTTATTATGTTGTATTTGTATTATTTTATTATTTCCCTTCTACGTGACTTTACCGAAAGAACCAAGAATCCCTGCAGTCACGAAAGCTTTAATAATCGACGCTGGTGTGATAAATAAACTGGGCCTAACCTACGTAAGTAGATTTTTTTTCTTCTTCTCCCACCAAACTTATTGACACGAAGTGATGGCTCGAAGCTGACATTTGAGGAGGCAATTAAGTCCACTTTGCCATTTGTAGTTTCAGATGACATATCTAGGCGATTGATTTTGCAGTCAATTTCACAGAGAAAGGCAGCTTTTGTGTTGATCTAGAGGGCATTCATCGCACTTTGCAGACAGCTGAAGACCTGTGTTCTACGTCTATGTCCATTAGTAATCGAAGTGTGAACATTTCTCATTTAAATTTTCGAGACAAATTTTCACCTCCACCCCCCCCATCGTATTGGAAGCAACCTCCCAGATAATCTCACTCTCACAACTGATGTTACTACATTGTAGACTGGTTGTGCGGTAGCAACGTCTGGGTCCAGGTGGTCAGTTTTTTTTTCCTTTACCAAGATATATCAGTCGTTTGGATGGAGTCGTGTTGTAGTGGTTTGCACAGTGTACAATGAATCCGGCCACCTGAGTTTGATTCCCGGTGACGGCAAACATCAGTGGCTCGTGATATCTGAAACCGTTCCTGGACCATCCCCTTCACCAATCCACATTTTACCAAATTGGTGAAGTATCGTCAAACAATCCTCATGTCCAACATGAAACTATGAAAAACTATTTTTATGTAACCAGGTAAGGCCCACTGAGCTATATAGCTCTTTTTCAGAAGGGCGACCTGGCCACAATGAAGTGGCTTATCATGTGGAAATGTATAGCAGCCAAGTACTCTAAACGCATGCTTCTAAATGTAGAGGAATAAACTGGAGGACCCAGAGAAAAATCCACGCGACCACGGAAACTCCAAATATACAGGCGTCAGGGTCGGGAAGGAACTCACAACCTCATGTGTATATGACTTGGGGAGGTCTTTATACATAATGGGATTAATAAGTGGATACAAATTACTATTCAGTCATAACAATGTTATGTATGGTGGTAATCAGACAGAGAATGGATCATGGCCAAATGACTTAGCCTTTGATGGCTTATCACTTTGGTATTTCACATCAAATGTAATAGTACTGTAGATATATTTATTTTACAAGGATACTGGCTTAAAATCGTGAACATTTACAGGAATTAACGTTGGTCATATTACTAATATGCCTTTGAAATAGTTTTGCAAGCCAAATGTTTTTTTACGTATGCTTAAATCACCCCTTTTCATTTTAAGCCAACCAAAACAAACGTATTAAAGATGTCTGTTTAAAAAAAAAGTCAATTAAATTACCACGATTTTAAAAGCCCTCACTCACATTTCTCTTGGCTTGTGTTGCCTTATTCACCCTGTGCTCATTAAAACACAGCAGAAACATCAACTCAGCAATACTATTATGCAGAGGGCACAATCCCCACGTATTAAAAAAAAACTTTAACACAATGTCCATGGATGTCTATTATTTTTTGCGAACCTAATGTCCTTGCACGCGGCGTCATTGGTTCGACAGTATTACATCACCGGTAGCCTTTCACATTCCTGCGGAGGGAGCTGGTAGGAACGTTGGGTTGCTCGGTCAATGGCCTGCAAATATGGCCGAATATGAGGGCGGACACAAGCCGGCGTGAGTAGGTTAAACGTTGAGTTTTATAAGGGCACCACGGGGTGACCAGCACCTCCCCACCCAGCCCCACCCGTCCCACCCCCCACCCAGCCCCACCCTCCCCACCCAGACCCTCCCCACCCAGCCCCTCCCCACCCAGCCCCTCCTCACCCTCCCCTTTCCACCCAGCCCAACCCCTCCCATTTTTGGATGCACGACGGACGGACGGACGGACACAATAATCCCCTGTGGGCTGGTGTAACCAGGAAGTTCCTACCAGTAACATTCACTTCACTCTTGTCATCACCATGGTTTCCATGCACATGAATCCAACACCTTTCAGAGCTCCATGGACCCTGGGAGAAAAGATTATTCAGTGGGAAATGTCCTGCACAGACAACTCATTCAACAGGTGGCGTTATAGCATTTAACTCTGGAGCTTCCACTGTTAAATTGCATGATTCCTTCGGTTTTTCCGTCGTTGAGTTATTTTCACTGCCCCATCAAGGTACAACCGATCATTCAAGTCTTGGCTCTTGCCCATTCATCGTCGTCATCATCAGCCATGGTCGATCCCACTTCTGGATGAAGGCTTCCCCAATCCACCGCCATCTGTCACGATGTAACGATCCACCACCTCGTACCTGCACTCGAGATGGATTCACCGCTCCCTCTCGTCAGTCAGTCCATGTCCTTTCGGATATGTTCCATTCATTGGCTGCCACTTCACCCTAATTATTGATGACCTGCAATCATTTATTATACCGATGTGTTTTGCCCAAGGCCACTTTTCTGAATAATTTGAATTGTCATAAACTTGCGTATGCCTTCTAATCCATGCGTTGCTCCTTCTCCGCGCAATTCTAAGCATGGAGTGGCTTATCATGTGGGACATTTATAGCAGCCAAATACTTGAAAAACACACTTAGTAGTCGTAGCTAGACTCCTGTCTTCATTATATCAATTGGACGGTCCTTAACTTCCTCGGTCCTGCGGAGGACTTGGGGAGCCTTCGTGCTTCCATTCGAACCTATACCGGTTAAAATTAGTACAATCTAAACTACTTTAAGTAATAAAGGAATAGACAATTACATCAAGGAATGTTTGAAATATTTGAAAAACAACGTATTCGCCAATGTAAATGTTATAACAGGACTGAACATGACATTTTCACCGAAATTGGCCCAAAGCATTGTTTCTAAATGTTTAAAATTATTTTTCCTATCTTATCTTCTTCCTTTCTCTGCTTAAGTGAGTTGAACTTTTGAAAAAAAATGAACTCACTAACTTTCTTCTACGTTTCACAGTGGAACCATTGATGTTCAAATGTGTTCAGTCGTGTTGGAAGATGGGTCGTTAACGACGTCTGAAATGTGTGGCGCAAATGTGACTGTCGTAAACTGGACGTAATGTTTCCCAACTTAAAATCCCAATTTTTTACTGACATTTAAAAAATACGTAAACAATTATTTGGGCTATATTCTATTTAATATTAATGTTTCAGAAATATGTGCTAGAAAAAAATTGGCATAAAAAATTCTGATAGAATACAGTAACAAATCCACACTTGCTCCAATATAGCATTATGGTGAGATGATGATGATGATGGCATAATGCAGAAATTTTTATTTTAACTCAATAGTCTCTTATCTGCTGTGGAGAAGATTACATGGTTCATTTTATTTCACCATAATTGCATCACACGGTGTGCTTAAATAATTTGCAGTTTAGTAACGGTTGAAAGAATTAGTGGAGCATTTAATAAATGTATGAGTATATTTCGTGTTCGTATGCGACAATTGGCTTGAAACGCTTTCGATACGGAGGGCAGTGCTGCACAGTCGGCACCAATTAGTGTAGGACATTGTTCGTTTCAATAAAGTATGGAATTCTGGTTTTGGGTTGCCATGTGTGCCGTGTGGTTTGTGTTTGTGTATGGAGCAAGTGGCTGTCTTACCATCTGGTGGGTGGATCACAGAACAGCTGCGATGTGACTCGTCAAGGAAAACATGACAGCCAATTGTAAGGACAGGTTGTATCAAATGTAAAAAGACTGCTGGTTGCTCACGTTTAAATAAACTCTCTGGAACAAATGGGTTTTTGTGTTTTGTGGACCTAATCCATGAAAATAATCGCCAGGCCAAGTTGGATCCCAGAGTCCGTCAACATTTTTCTGTAATTTGTTTAAAACAATTTATTTACGAATTGTTATGCTTATTAAAAATACAATGTGTAGTCTTAAACACGTATTGCAGTACTAGTCCTTCATAGACCATTTTTTATGTGAACAATAATTGTCTGATTTCGATTTAAAGCTTTCGTGACTGCAGGTATTCATCTTCTTGGTTCTTTCGGTAAAGACACGTAGAAGGGAAGTAATAAAATACGTGACTTTACCGAGAGAACCAAGAAAATAATTGTCTGTATTAACAATTGTCGTCTTATGGTTTTGCTATGCCCTTTTCTCAGCTTGAGAAGGACCCTTGAAACATATTGATGTGAAAGATGCTATGTAAACTTATTTATTATATTGGAATTATATTTTTAATAGAAAATATAACAAGGCAGGCGCTGGGAGAGGACTGCTGAAGACTTCCAGGATGGCTTCTTGAAGCCAAGTGATCGCTGGCAACACTGATGATGTACAATATTGGCGTAAAAACCAGACTGCTTTGAGACACATCTGGGAATCAGAGTTGAGTTGTTATGGATGCAATTAATACACCCTGAAAAGGTTGGACTGGCCCTCATATAATAGTTTTTTTTACGCATGAAAAGCTCCCCGATACAAATTAATATTTTTTAGATGGGGTCTACTTGTAATATTTGGCTAAATTATCCTCTTGAGTATTTTTTTACCTGTGCGATTATGCAATGCGATGAGCATTGCAAAGACAATGTATATATTAATCATGCATGTTTGTATGCATGTTTTGCCACAAGTGCGTGTGTTTAATGCAGATGTCTTTCAAAAGGTATCGATTTGGTGTTTGACCATCTTAATACCTGTTTTATTACCAGAAAGAGTTGACCTATTCTTAAAATTTTCATCATTTTAATATTGCCAAAATGGCCCCATAGATATAGGCACTTGGATATTACGTATAGCTTCATGTAGACGAAGTGCTAATTTTGCAAGGATGTTATTATTTTTTGTCTGTGGTCACCCAGAGCAGACCATGGAACAGACCATGGAGGCATCATCACTGCGATACACTCCGCTGCTTCTGACGCAATTACAGGACGGGTATCTTGAGGCTCAACCGCCTAAAGCTAAAATTATAGCGGTTGCTTACTTTAGCGTTCTTCATTGCAAGGACACTGGCGGCCCAATACCAAATGAACACTGTGCCCTGTGGTAATTTAGTCAGCAATAGCTGCATGAAATCCACAGACTAAGAGCTTAACGATAATTCCACAGGGTACCGTCAACGAGGCGAAACAGAGTAAACAAACGCTTGATATATTAACGCTTCGCAGAAGCGTCTGGATGCATGGATATGAATGAATGAATGAAAATCTATGAATGAATGGGCTCAGTGCCACCATCCGCCAGATGCCAACGTTATGGACATTATACTCTTAGGATTTTTCGGTAAAGTCACGGAGGTCAAAATAAAGAATAAAAATAATAGAAATAAAAATAGCAATTAAATAATATTATAAAAATAAGATAAATAATAGAAATAAAATAACATTATTTTATTTATATTATTATTTCTATTAGTTTTATTATTATTTATAATGGAAATAAAATAATGTTATTTAATTAATATTATTATTTGTATTATTTTATTATTTATTTTTACCTACGTGACTTTACCGATAAAAACGAAGAGTATGAATCCTTGCAGTCACGAAAGCTTCCAATCTAGACGTTATGGACATTGAGTTGAACGGAGGCCCTCTGGCGGTGACGGAAGAAATGTTTCTGAACGTCGCATTACGAAAGGGTTACACATTGACGGGAAACTCACTTCCGTCTCTGCTGGAATATATTTATTGCACGGTTTCAACATTCCGGTGAGGTTAAACACAACACAACACCACCACCGTTCACGTTTGTCTGATGAATGGGCGCATGAGGGACGGAAAATCAACTTCTTGGAAGATGTTTCAAGGAGATCTCGGCTACGTCCTCTGGTTCGGAACAATTGCGCAACACCCCACACACATTCACCGCTGTTTAACAACTCTCCCTCTCTCCCCCTCCGTTCCACGAGACCGTCAAGCCCATTGGGGACAAACTCCCGCGGAGCGAAGGAGGAGAAAGAGGAGGGAGAGGACAAACGTGGAGCCACGGAGAGAGAACCCCGTTTATAGACGCGCCTAGGCCTCTCGGTCTTACCCACCCTCGGCTAGATTCGTTCGCCGGCTCGGGCGGCCTCGCCCCCGGCCGCACCGGGGTGGCTCGTTCGCCCCCTTTCGGGAGCTTTTTCGATTTAAAGCTTTCGTGACTGCAGGGATTAATATTTTTGGTTCTTTCGGTAACGTCACGTAGAAGGGAAATAATACAATTGTATTTTTATTATTTCCCTTCTACGTGACTTTACCGAAAGAACCAAGAATATGAATCCTGGGAGATTGTTGCCTACGAAATAGAAGCAAAGCTGCTAGTGTTTTATATACAGTATTTTTAAAAATTGTATATTCTGTGTATTTAATTTTTCCGGGGTGGCTCTGTGCACCTTATCCATCGCTTCGGAGGCGTGCGTTTTGGTTTAGCCATATTTGTTTGTTGTAGTACATAGTTAGGCTGATAACTTTAATCTAAATTGTTTTATGGTTGTTATTGTTTGACTTGCATCCCACTGTGATTTTTGCACACAGCGTTGGTGTACGGTGCTTTTTCTGGAAGACTTTGCTGTTTTTTCCTGGATTTTTCTGTTTGCGCGTAGTCACTTGAGGATGTGTTTGTCATACTCTTTGTTTTTTTCGGTAAAGTCACGTAGGTAAAAAATAAAATAAATTAAAACAACTAAATTTTTCATTTAAAAAATAAAATAAATGAAAACAACTAAATTTTTCATTTATTTGGTTACGTAACTTTACTGAATCCTTGCAGTCACGAAAGCTTCAAATCTAGAATGTTTTTGTCACTTTAAGATGTTTTTTGTTCATGTTTTTGTTTGTTGCGGTTGCATCCGATTCAAGAGCCAAATGGCTCATAGGGCTATACCTAATGATTGAGACTGAAACGCAGAGATTCTGTGAGGCTGCCGCATCCGCTGGGCTGCGAGGTGACCAGGTAAGTGGCAGTACAGCGAGTGGGTTCAAGAACTCGTCTGTAGTGGGAGGGGGAGACTTGTGTTGTCTCCATCTGTATACCTATGGATGTTTATACCTCCCACAGAAGAAGTTTTACTTTTGAGGTAATTGACCTGACATACGAGAACGCAGGATCATGGTGGTAAATAAAAAAGCATTAAGAGTAAGGAATCCGTTCTGAGTAAGTAATTTTTTGCGGTATTTGCTCTCATCCGCTGATTCTCAACAGTCGCGAAGAAGTCCGCCCAGCCCGCCCGCCTCCGGCCCACGATGTCAGCCGAGAAGTCGCTCCCCGTGTTCAAGAGCCCCGCTGCTCTCGCTGGGACTCCGCTGCCTCCATCCGTGGGGGGCAGCGCCCCCCTCCTGGGCGTGTTCCCTGCCCCCGTGTCCCAGCAGCGCGTGTCGGGATCGGGCTTAGCGGGCACCCCCAGGAACAAGGTGCGACCTCCCCCCCCCCCTCACCGAGACCCCCCCCCACGATACCCTCCACCGAGACCCCCCCCCCCGAGACCCCCCCCCCGAGAACTCCCCTCGAGACCCCCCCCCCGAGACCCCCCCACGAAACCCCCCCAGACCCCCCTCGAGACCCCCCACAAGAACCCCTCCCAAGAACCCCCCTGAGACCCCCTTCAAGACCCCCCCCCTCGAACCCCCCACCAAACCCCCTCCTAGACCCCTCCACGAGAACCCCCCCCCCCCCCCCGAGACCCAGCTGGACATCTGTGAAATATAAGTGTTTTGTAGCTCATGGGATTCCGCCAGTATAAATACAAACAGGACCCTGCGGGGTGGGCTGGTAGGAATAATACTAATACCGGTACAGGGATATCGACCGCACACACACGCGCACACACACACGCACATACGCGCACACACGCACATACACGTACACACGCACACACACACACGCACACACACCGCACGCACACACACACGTACACACACATGCACGCACGCACACGTAATGAAGTTGTGTTGCTACGCTTCCAGTTCGCCGTGAATAACGATCCGAAGCCCAATAGCGCCCATTCATCACGCCGCTCGAGTGGGCCGGACACGCACACACGCACGCACACACACGCACACAGTCACACATATACACACACGCACGCACACACGCACACACAGACACGCACACACACGCGCATACACACGCACACACACGCACGCAAACACACACGCACACACACACGCGCATACACACGCACACACACACGCACACACATACACACACGCACGCACGTGCACACACGCGCACACACACACACGCACCTCTCACCTGCAAGGCAGCGGTCGCCGCTTCTCCTCCCACATCTCTCGTCGCGGCAGCTGTAACGATGGTGCAAGTTTGTTTTTATCATCAATTCCTCCTCACCCCTCCCCGCCACTGTTCACCCACCAGAATAAATGAGTTTGCCCATAGTCAGTCGATCAAAAAGTTTCGCCGTGAGGCGCCGGAAGCGACGGCCATCTTGTTTAATTCACAGATCGCAGGGGGAGCGGGCGGCCATCTTGTCGGACAGGGTCATGCCAAGTGTTTGCAGTAGGGGGCGATGTTGATACACGGACGGACGGACGGACGATATCATCTATTGGTGGTCTGGTCCACTTCGTTCCTACCAGTATAATCTGATTCTGAACTCACTCCCTCCATGACGTGCTGATGCAAGAGACGGTAAAGAGTCAGGGCCACTTTTGAGTTAAAATTAAGACAATTGGGGAGAGAAAAATCTGCCTAAATTGTCTGAAAACGAATGCTGTACACCCTATTGTAATTAACCTATTTAAGTCAATCACATGGAGCTTAGATTTAAACCACCAGAAATCTTGAGATATGTTTTATTTATTAAATTGGTTTAAATAGCCGCGCTAAATCAGTGTGTCATGTAAAACGGGTGCCTATGACGCGATCATCCGTAATGTGCCGAATCTCTGCAGATATCGGAAGCTAAGCTGAGGTTGAGGCTGGATTGTGTTTGGACGTGTGACCATCAGGCACAAAAATATTAGCATAGCGATTGGAAAATAATAGGCTTTCCCCTCTCCGGCAATAATACAGGTGTTAAGATGCCATAGCTCTGGTTGGAGAATACAACAAAAGCCCACCCACACTGACCAGCTTGGCAAAGTATGGCACAAAAAACAACAACCCCCACGACCCTTATAACAGCATTGGGACGCCCTCCAGAGGCCAGCCCAACACAACCCAGCATTAACCTCCAGTCTTAACCCTGCGCTGAACTTCGCGTGGACCCCAGGCTTAATCCGGAGATCCTCTTCACTCTAAACACCGGTAATCAAAGTCTAAACTCGGAAGTCCAAATTAGAAGTAACCCCAGGCATAAACTTCGTTCAAGATTACCGATGGGTATGAAAAGCTCCCAATACTCTTAAGGATGGAGACATCTTAACTTTATACTGAAATTGGGATGAAATTAAATATTTTTGGAAATTGTACATATCTTAAATCTTAGATTATGCATCGCAGAAAAAAATGCATGAGTTTGATGTCTCATGAATTATAATAATTTTTTTTAAACCAAAGCCAGGTAATGCCATAGTGCTCTAAGGATATTCATATATTTACATTTTAAATGGGTTAAAATGTTTTAGAGTGATGTCATTATGTAATACAATAAAAGGTGGCTGGGTGGCTCTGAGGTCAGCGTTGACCTGGTACCGCTGAAATCCTGTGTTTGAATCTGGGCAGCCGCCCATGATTGTTGAGCGTACTTCACCACATTGGTAAATGTGAGTTTGTGAAGGAGGAGGGCAGGACTGGAATAGACATGACTCGCTGCTGGTGTTATCCATGGCTGCTAAGCGTACTCTACAGGTTCACAGCGCAGTGCGTTAACCTGTGCGCCACTGCTCGCCACTGCTATACAACAATGACTCCGATGAGACCACGGCCTTCACGAGAGGCTATCAATCCCCGGACGCAACGTGCCTCGAGCGGGGTACCCTAACGTGCGGTGGTGCTGTCGCCATTGGCTTTTGTTCGCAGGTGTCGCTGAAGCCAGGCCGCTCGCTCATGGACTGGGTGCGCCTCGCCAAAAGCGGGCGTGACATGACGGGACTGCGCGGCCGCCTGCTGCACGTCACCGAGGCGGAGCTTGCACGCCACAACCTCCGTGACGACTGCTGGACATGCATCAGGGGTGCGTCTCGTGGCGCCGTACCGCGCCGCTTTGCTCCGTTTGTGCCGAGCGTGCGCGTCTTTGGGACTCGGTCGAAAGGAAGTGGCAAACCAAACGGGTTTAAAAACTACAATGCGCCGCGCATGGATCGTGTAACACTTTCCAATAAGTATTTTGTCTTTTGAAGTGTTGATTAGTATGGGAGCCGATGGATGACCACGAGGGTAAAAGGCTTTTGGATATTTGGAGTTTGTCCTTTTTGCGGTGGTTTGTCTGCATGTTTCGGGCAACGCTTTGATCACTTTTGCCGATTTTTCCAGACGCCACGTTCCCAATAGCGAACACAGATTTTATATGACAGCCATGTTCATATTGGGTCATCTTTAAGAGCGTTAAAATGCCCCCCCTGTTACGGATGGATGGCCCAAAATCATTCACTCTTTCAACCTTGGTTGTTTGTTAGCTTTGTGTGTTCTGAGCTGTTTAAAGTTTAAAGCCCAAGGTTAAAGCTTGGTAAGTGCGAAGCAAGACTTCATAGGTAAGGTCACGAGCATTGTTATGGCACCCTAGAGACTTCATGGGAACATCATTTCATTGTCACTCCCATACATTTAAATAAAATCGTATTTTTTTTTACCGCTGTCACGATCACCATGAGCGTTTTATTTAAAAAGATGACGGGCTGAACGAGCCTCACTGTCTCATTTGCAATAAAGACTCAGATCGTGTCACGAATTGCATTTAACAAGCAGTGCTGTGTGAAAATGACCCTGCTATGTAGTTAAAGAGCCTGTCAAAGCATCATCGATCAGATCGAGTAAATGTAGTGTTTTATTAAAGTAAAGGTGACAGCACATTCAGACATATTCTCTCTTTTGCAAGACCCAGGCAATGGAGGTCTCATGATTTAACTGCTCACCCCGAGCTCTCAATGTCCTGATAGTGGCATGGTCTTTGTGCTTTGTGCCTTTTGGCGTCCTCGGGTCTAACACCGTTTGAGACGAGGCTCTAAAGAAAGCTGTCTCTGGTGTGGACCAATCAGTTTCAAAGACAATGCACATACTGTCAGAGCATGTCTTTTTGTTTGCATGTTCACCACAAATATACGTGGTTAATGCAGACATGATTCTTTGCAAAGGTTTCAGTTTGGTGTTTTAACATCTTAACACCTGTTTTATTGCCAGAAAGTGGAAAACCGTATGAGCATAATCCTAGTTTGTTGAATTTCTGCAAGAATTATCAATGCAAGTAGATGACTCTGGCTTGTTGTTAGTTTACTCAAAGGTAATATGTTTATATATGTTTATATTGTTATGCTGCCATGGTGTAATGGTTAGCACACCAGACTATGTGGCCCAGAGGCCACCGGTTTGACATTCTGCCACGCAGTTGAAACAAGAGAAAAATGTATTAAATCCCTCTTCCTCTGCTCACCCAGCAGTGTAAACGAGGGGACCACAGTCCCATCGTCAGGTCACGTGCGGTGGAGAAGAGTGTGTGTTCTCCCACCTCGTCAAAGATGTCTGACCATCGTGCAAAAGGAGGCCAAAGCACCCTCTATAGGGTTTTTCTAGAGCTCTTTCTGTGGAGGCCCTTCTGCCAGAAGTTGCATGAGCCAAACAATTTCAGGATTTCACCTTTATCTACCTGATAGGCAGTGTCCATGGACTATGAAATGGTAATACGTGGTTCACCTTTGTTTGTACAGGCTTTCTGCTTCTCTCTGGCAATGTCCACATCTGCGATTCATGGTGTTCCACGTTATGCGGATTACTCGTATTGGTCACGCCTGATGAGGACGCTATGGGAAATCTGGACTGCATCATCTCTTGTCCGCATCATGCGGATTAGGCTGATCCCTGGCGATGGTGCCTAATGCTCCTAAAACCCATTCCCACAACCATGCCCATGCATTCGCCTCACTTGCCCCCTTCCCATTGTACCTCCCATCCATGGTCCAAATCACCAAGCATTGATGCATGTTTACATTGAGTGTAATTTTTGTTTGGGTTTTTTTGCACCGAGAGTGTATGTATGGTAATTTGTAATAATGAATTATGTAATTTCATGTATTTGACCGCATCTGTTTGACACACCAAGGGACATCACGGTAACTCGTTTTCAGGAAGGTCCTTCATGCACTGGGATGTTTGGTCAAGTCCTTATTTGGCATATGTGTTTTGTGTGTGCATAAAGTGCACGTGTCCGCATGGACAGGTTCACGAATCCACTTCACGTACTGCCATCTCCTGGCCACTTCACAGTCGAGCAGGTTGGGTGTGTAAAAACATCTGTGTGGTCCACCAAACCTTGGTTTCCAAAACAGTCGATAAAAGATGTGCCGCTACTGCACTTTGCATTGTAACGCGGACATCCTAATTATAATTAGGAAAGTGTTATACAGCTCATTTATACATAGCCTTAGCTAATATTTGCTAAATGTGTGTCAAGCAAGAGGAGTACATGGGCCCGTGGCTGCAAGTGTGCATTAAGGAGTGCGTACCACTATTCGTCCCATGATCTCGTTATGCCCCCTACCAGACCGTTCTCTTGGAGCAGCCTGGGGTGTGTTGCGTTCTTCCGCGATGACCTCTGCGTATAGCCTCGTCTGGAGTCTCGGTGACGGCAGCAGACGCGGACGGCATAGGTGAAATATAGTAATAGGTTTTTACCCTTTCAACTGGTACAAAAACTGACACCTTTATACAAGGCATCATGTTTGCAATAACCACAACACAAGCAGTCAAAATGCAAACAAAAAGAAACAACTCTGATGATGATAATGATATGCACTGTCCTTGAAGTTGATTGGTCCACACGCCTTTTGGCGTCATCTGGTCCAACACCAATGGAGACTAGGCTCTAAGAAAAGCTGTCTCGGTTGTGGACCAATCAACTTCAAGGACAGTGCATATCATTATCATCATCAGAGTTGTTTCTCTTTGTTTGCATTTTGACTGCTTGTGTTGTGGTTATTGCGAACCTGATGCCTTGTATAAAGGTGTCAGTTTTTGTACCAGTTGAAAGGGTAAAAACCTATTACTATATTTTGCCACTGGTAAAGGAGGGCTCATGGCATAGGTGAAGTTGACCGCGAGGTCTTCACCGGATTGCTGAAGGGCCTCCTGCCTAATCCGACGTTGCCCCACGGTGTCAATGGCAAGCTTTAGGGATTCACGGGAAGGGGGTGGATTTGTCGCTGCTGTGCGACGTGCCTGGCGAGTGTGAGCCGTCGATGTCTGAGCCACGCTTCAGTGTCCTCAAGCCCGTACTGTCGTGCTTGACATCCGTGTTGCTGACAAAATCATATCACATCACCAGCATAGTGTGCTAATGAAATTGGGCAGGTGAACTTAGTGCTCCAGGCCTGAGATTTCTTCATGGCCAGTGACGGGACTGCTCCGTGTAACTTGTCATTTTGAAGGCATTAAAATTATTCCACATATCTCTGTTTAAATTGAAGAGCTTTGGCAGGATTTGGAGAATGTATGCAGGTTCGAGACGTTATATTGATTGTTGGGAAAGGTAAGTGGGCTTGGGCAGGACACGTTGCTATGTGGAATGAAGATAACAACAGAAGTAACGTGTCGAAGATGTCTATTGCAGAGATTGTGCGATGAAATCAGATGGTGGTGCGCAGGTTTTAATTGGATTGTTGCACCGCAGGGGTTTGATGGATGGTGATGGTTTGGAAGGCCTTCCATATCATGAAATAAAATCATAAGTACCATTGTAATTGTGCTATTCTTATCACGCAATACTATCAAGAAGGCAGTATGTTTTGCAGACGAGAACATTCTTCAGTAGTTTCACAGTAGGCCACGATGTTGCCACGTAGTTTTACCCAGTTAGGTAATTTGCGAGTAACCTTGAAATTTGGCAAAATCTGAACCGTGATGGCAGCACACGTGGCCAACTATTTTTTTTATCACGTGACATTATTTTTATTGATCAATCTGAGACAGACGATGTGTAGTTTTGGTGAATACACCTGCAGCATTAACCAGGGCGGCCGCCAGCCTTGAACCGGGATCCTTTGCAACAAGCGGCAAACACATGACCGCTCAGCCGTGCCCCAGGAGGGGATTGATGGTGGCTGATGATGATAATAATAACGAAGAGCACGTGCCGTTCCTGCTGCTGTTGCTGCTGCGGCTTGTAGGGCTGGTGTACAATGTGACGGCATACATGGAGTACCACCCCGGAGGGGAGGAAGAGCTCATGAAGGCGGCCGGTATGGATGGCACGGAACTCTTTGAACAGGTGCCGCTTGCTCCACACTCTTCATTTCCACTTTTCCATCGTTATTCACGAACTTGCTGTCCGCGATTTTGGCTATGCGCGAATCGCATCTGGGACTCTAGATGACTGCATCGAGAGAGAGAGAGAGAGAAAGTGATTAAATGAAGTGGCGAGAGATAAATTGATGAGAGAGAATGTGATGCGAGAAAGTGATGACATAAAGTGATGTGAAATATCATAATTTTCATGTATTTAATGGCTTGTTTATTTATTTTAGGTAATTCATTCTAAAGATTTGATATTCACAGGCATCTATGGAATGTATCCCACGCGACTAACAAGGGAAGACTGTACACACGTGCCCATTGCTATGGGCGACACAATGGCACTTCATATATTTACCGCATTGAAAAGGGAACCGATACACTGAAATGACCCAAATCACATGCAATTGTGGTGCGATCTCATTAGATGTTGGAAGCTAAGAAGGGCTGAGCCTAGAGAGTGCTTGGATGGGCGATTGCCACGCAAGGCATGTTGTCACATGCCGCTGTGCGACTAAGTGGTGGGCAGCATGATGGAGTTCATAAAAATCTATGAATATCATGGACATCCTGTGCCTTTTAAAGCTGTGAAGAGAGACGTTCTTGTTTTTTATTTTGCGAAACGGAACATTTCAGCGTGCATTTCAGGCTGGACCGTTGTGTACGGCACATGCCAACAATCCAATGTTCACACTTTGTAAGTTTTACCCGGTTTTTTTGTAAGATCTATTCTTGTCAAATTTTACGTTGACATTTCAATGCGAAATATGATCAATGGTAAGCGATTTGGTTTTATAATAGTTGGTGATGTTATCTATTAAAGTTGTGGCATTTCACGTAATAATTCTGAAGACAGTAAGTGACTCTGACGTCCTATTAATAATTCCTGAGACTGCAATTGATAGTAAAGTGCTATTTAATAACTCTGGTATTTTAAGCTATATGGAAGTTTGCAGTTAATGATTCTGTGAGCAGTAATTTGTGGCAGCAGTGGTCGCGGGATTATAATTGATCGTGGCATGTTCATGTGTGAGTGTAGGCGTACGTAGTGCACTACGCTGCAAATCCGGAGACCCTAGTTCAATTCACACTCACGTCGAACATCTGCAACGAATATCTGAACCGGTTCTGAGCCTTCCCTTGGTCAACTCAGCCTGAAATGAATACATTGTGCGATGTGTAAACGTCAGCCGGGCATGGTGCTGGCCACCCACCCCCTTGTGTACCGTGTCGGTCTTATTCTGTGCTCACTCACCGCACTTGCCCCAACAAGCCTGTTAAAGGCTACTCGGGGGCTAGGGGGGTTTGGCGGGTGGGTCTTTGTTGTGTTGCTGCATGGTGGAGCCTTCTTGTTTTTGTCTTCACGCGACTTGGCTCTCTTAGGTTCATCGCTGGGTGAATTTTGAGTCAATGCTCAAGGAGTGTCTGGTCGGGCGAATGGCTGTCTCCTTGCCAATCCCAAAGGGTAATGCGACACATGGGCCACACGCAGCGTTGCTCCGCCACAAAGCCACGAGTTTGCAAACACACGACACTAGCCGCTTTGGTTTTAGGCAAAAGACAAAGGCCAGGGTAACTCGAGACACTGAAATGTTTAGTTTTTTGCTTTGCTCTCCTTAGTTAAAGTTCTGATTGTGTTCTCGGTCTTCATGGCCTGCCTTCTCTTGCTGTTCTCTGCAATACAGTTTCACCAAACACATGCACACCTATGTTAATACTCAATGCACGTGTGACCCAAACGTAACTTTTACATGTGCAGCCTTTTTGAAAATCTACTGCTGGAGGAGGCGTCTCCCCATGCTGTGCAGATCGTGGGAGACCATTGATGATACTTCACCGTGCTAGTCAGTGTGGGCTGCTGAACGTGTGGAATATAGATGACATCGGTCTATAGCAACACGTTATGCATGGTGCATGGTAATCAGCCATCCGAGCTCTATGCAGGCTACATTCGTACCTGCTTGACTTCGGAGATCTGATGAGACCAGGTGCATTCTGGGTAATTTTGTCATATGCGAACAAAAAGGTCAAGTTCTAGATTTGAAGCGTTCGTGACTGCAAGGATTCATATTTTTAGGTTTTTTCGGTAAAGTCGCATAGGTAAAAAATTTTAATTAATAAAAGTAAAATAAAAAATAAAATAAAAATCACGACGTTTCGGAGGCAACACAATAGCTTGATACAGCTATCGTGCTGTGACGGTTCCACCTGAAGACGGAGGCTTGTGTTGCCTCCGAAACGTCGTGATTTTTATTTTATTTTTTATTTTAATTTTATTAATTTAAATTTTTTACCTATGTGACTTTACCGAAAAAACCTAAGAATATAAAAAAGTCAAGCTTAACATCGTGCGGGGGCTAGAGCCAGGCACAGTTTTTGGTTCATCAGAAAATGTACAAGCGTCCAATTTAAAACACTTTTAATTTAATTCTTACAGAATTTGAATGTTAATGTAGGCGAGGAAAACACCAGGGTTGTAGAGTTTATTGAAGCGGTTTATTAAAACATGCGGTTTAGACAGGCACTTTAATCCGGAATGTGTTTGTGCCGGTGTCAACATCCTTTCATACCCTCTGTGTGTACCTGAATTGTCTTGTTAAATAAAATACTTGAGATTTTTTTTTTATACAGTCTAAATCCACTTTGAATGAACCGCAGTTTATCATGTTAATTTTATATAATGTACAGGAAATGTTGTACACAATATAAATGAGAATGTATTGTGGGAATAGTTGGCGCAGTGGTAGGCACACTGTGCTATAAACTCGGCAGCCTTCGTTTGATTCCAGACCATGGATAATATCAGCGGTTAATGAGATCTGAACTGATTCTGGGCTTCGCCAACCTGCACTGACTGGGATGGTGAAGTAATCAAACAATCCGCATGACTGAAACATTGAGGAGGCAGTGGATTGAGAGTGTGATGTATAAGATCTTCATTATTGAGAGGCATTTGACAGTTTAGTTCATATTTTAAGGGTGACCTGGATATCAATAATTATATGAAAACAGCAAATACATTCTTACCATTAAATTTCGATTTAAAGCATTCGTGACTGCAGGGATTCATCTTCTTGGTTCTTTCGGTAAAGTCACGTAGAAGGGAAAAAATTAAATAATAAAAATAAAACATAATAAAATCTAGAATTGTATTTTATTATGTTTTATTTTTATAATTTTATTATTTCCCTTCTACGTGACTTTACCGAAAGAACCAAGAAGACATTCTGACCAGTAAAGAAAGCAATGCAGAAATTGTCCTATAGATGTCATTTTATATGTGTACATGGGAAGGGCTTTGTGTACGAAAATACATTTTGACATTCATGAACGACTCTACTGACTGATGGAGATTTTGATACAAAAATATTTGAACGTTGTCTTACGTGTCGTTACGTAGATGTCAAGAAGCAAAAAGATCACATTGTGTGCGACATTGTAAAAGGAGGTAAGCCAATTATGTTTCCACTATAATTAAAATGTACTGCACATGAAACGTCTCTTTAATCGTGAGTGTGGACATTTATGTCACGTACCGAATTAAACCCTTCGCCAATATCTCTTGCTCCAAGAGACATCGTGAATATTTAACGATGGCAACTCAGCGGTGGGTGAGTTATAATTCCGTTTACGAAACGTTTGCGTGGCTTGCGCGAGCCAACTGCACTAACTTAAAGCGGTATCATCGCTCAATTTTTATATACTTAACCTGCAGTTATTGTTTGATTTTGAGTAGTTGTTTACATTCCTTACCCGCACATTCTGTGGAACACGGGGGTAAATCAATCACTCCTCTAAGGGTGCACACAGAAATATGCCTTTGTCTGGCGGTGACAGAAATAATGAAGAACGCATAAAATAAGTGAGAGCCAATGCTGTGGAACATGCAAGCAGCACTGGCATTATTTATCTGGAAATGTCATCAGCGGGGTGCAGAAAATTACATTTGCGCAAGACAACCTTTGGGGCAGGATCTTTTGCGATCATTTCCATATCTAAAAAAGAAATTAAGTAAAAAAAAAACTACTTGGAAAATGACAATTCATCGTTATCATCGTGACGATTTATTGCTCATATTGCAGCATGTTTCACAAATGTTAAAACGCGTCTCGAAGGACTAGCAGATTGCATCAAGGTCCAAGCCAATGTCCTGAACTGTGAATCAATTTATGACATTCGGTCCTGTGAGTATACATGTTATTAAAATGGTAATGAAATTATCGCAGACAATATCCACTAATTGTGTAAATCCCTTAGTTACCCTAGTCGACTAACTGATGCACCAACAAATGCAAGTGATTGTGACACTTCCAAATCTCTTTGATTTGTTTTGCTTTTGCCAATCGAGCAATGTAATAACTGTAATAACTTCTTGCAATAAAAGCACGCAATCAACTGAGGTCACATTCACCTTATTCTTAGGTTTTTTCGGTAAAGTCACGTAGGTAAAAAATTTTAATTAATAAAAGTAAAATAAAAATAAAATAAAAATCACGACGTTTCGGAGGCAACACAAGCTTCCGTCACATTCACCCACAAGTTCATACGACGAGAATTGGCGATGTAGGAGTCACGGTGGCGGCGGTTCAAACACCGCGGTTTCTGGTTTACCACCCATTTGCTTTGTGCACAGACAACAACGTGGAGGCACAGGGGAGTGAGGCCTTAACCCCGCTCATCCTTGCGGTCCCACAGACGCCCACACCGAGGTGAGTGTTCAACACTCACCATATTTTCGGGACGACCTACGGGACATGTCATGATTTTACACTTGGCCGCCTGTGACAAATTGACATGATCCGGGGTTGCAGTTTGATTTAGGAATCGATTCTTGCCGTGGCCAAGTGGCTTCGAGGTCAGAGGGCTGTCCTGGCCACGTCTGAGATTACGTGTAATGAAACTTGGTCATCAAGTGCAGTAAGTTGATGGTACTCCATTTGCTCACCAAGGAATGCACAAAAAAAACCAAATTACATTAAATTTGCTTCTGGACTTCATTTGACTAAATACCAGATTTAAATTATTGATTTGAACGTCATGCGATGAGCAGTGACAGAGTGTTGATTTGAAGCTTTCGTGACTGCAGGAATCCATACTGTCTGGTTCTTTCGGTAAAGTCACGTAGGTATAAAAAATTATAAGAGAAAAGAAAACGCGACGTTTTCGGTCGCATTACAAACGTCCATCTTCAGGTGAGAAAAGTTTTTTCTGAAGACGGACGCTTGTGTTGCGACTGAAAACGTCGTATTTTATTTTATCATTTTTTCTATCTACGAAAGAACCGGAGAGTAGTGACAGAGTGCTTCATGCTAATGTTTTGCTGCACACAACTGTAGAACAGGGGTCACTTCAAGGTATCTTAGACGTAGCTCTGTGATTTCCACTTCCAAGGGCTGTTCTCATACATGAAGGGTTGCACTGCTGTACAAGACATCCAAATGGATACTTCACCTTAGTACATGACGCTAATAATACAATCGGCATAAAATTCGAGAAAACCTTGAAACTAAAATGTTCGTCTTATTTTTACTGTCTCTTTTGTATACTTTAGGATTAATGAGCATGAATCTTAACTTCTCACACGACTTTTTGCAAGAGGCTTTTATCTCGTGCGTCAATTTATGCATGCGGCATGCGCGTTTACACGTATTTTATAATTGGTGAATTGTTACAGGCCTAGTGGCCTTCGCGTCACTCTTCAACGTTCACACAAGGCAAGTGCCCCCACAGCCTCCGTGTGCTCAGTCAGCCATGAGCAATGTTTGTTTGTATCTCTGTACAAGTGAGGATGTACCATCAGTACAACACAGAATTATGTAACTGACGCTTAAGGAGACTGTGTTGGCAGTGATCTTTCAACACAGCGTTAGTGACAGTACCGCACGTAGCCAACCGTGCTAATCGGAGGTGCGGAGGAAGGACAATTTACTAAAAACAAACAACTGTTCTGAATAAATGAGTTTTGAATCTGGATTTAAAATGTTACATTTTGCTTGCAGTTATTACACGGACTCCACACCAGGACTCCACACAACTCCGCTGAGGTGTGGAGTCATTGGTCATCTGTGCACAGGCACATTTTAATTGCTTCGTTTTTATACAAAAGTTAAAAAAATAATTTAAACAAATTAAATTGCAGCTTGTGGCAATTCAAAATGTCCTTTCCATAGCCTCGAGTAAAATGCATCTTGTGATTTACCTCCTGCAATTGACCTCAAAATGTATATTTTCTTAACGAGCTCTTTCATACACATAACCGCTTTCATCCCTTCGACGGGAGCTGTCGGCAAGTTTTCACATCTCCAGCAGCCGACATGTGTCTTTGATTCAGCAGCTTAACACTTTAAAAAGCGTGAACTTTGAACACTTATTTTAATAGAAGCATGAGAAAATTAATGGCCAGCGTTACTCCTGCAAATATATTCGTGGTTGCGCTGTGCGGTTCTCCGATGTGTTTTGTGGGCTGTGCCGCGTGTTGTTTGACAAGACATCCGACGTCGCGCCCCCACGTCCTGGGAGCTTCTTCGTCTTCGTTTACTCCGAAATATTCAGTTTGTAAAATCTAAAAACCCGGCACTTGTGGAAGTGAAACATCGGACGTCGTTCAACCCAAAAACGCATCGGAGAGTTGAGGCTGGTGTTTTTCGAGACGGACGGGGGGGGGTAGCGCCCTGCCCGTGTCACTCTGGCTCGTGCGCTCAGCACGAGCCCACCCCTCGCATTTGCGTGAACCAGTGCGGTGGAATCGTGGGTAGCGGAACGCAGAGGTCGCAACCGGGTACCCGATACCCGTACCCTACCCGATACCCGGCTACCCGTACCCGGCCGGGTACGGGTACTCGTTTGCGACGCTGGTGCGGCCGGGTACGGGTACGGGTACGGGTAGGCCGTGAGTCACTGGTGAGTAACTGTTTGTCACTCATTTCCCAACGTCTTGTCTCTTCTCACAATTCAAGTTCCTAGAATCAACCCACCCGCGCCTGCAACATGGCTTCATCCCAGAGGTCGCAATCAGGTACCCGATACCCGTACCCTACCCGTACCCAGACGGGTACGGGTAGGGTACGGGTACGGCCGGGTACGGGTACGGGTACCCGTTTGCGACCCTGGTGCGGCCGGGTACGGGTAAGGAATCAAAACCCGTCTGCGACCTCTGGCGGAATGGTGCTTAACTCTACCCGATGCTCCGCCTGTCTTCAGGTTCGATTGGTTCCAGACTGAGTGCAGCGTCTCCCTGGTTGTGTACTCCAAGCACAAGGTATCACGTCCCACAGCAGGGGGTGGGTGGGTGGGGGGGGGCGCTTGCCACCCCAGCTGTACGTGCCTCCACATCGCCCTGCGCTGATTTGTTACGTGAAGTCTTCAGTGTTTCCTGTTTTTTTTTTCAATTGTTCTCTTTTTCCCGTTATACGTTCTGTTTTTGTCCGACCAAGTTATTCTTTGGCAAAGAACACTCAAACTCACAATTGCATGAAATTCATATCCTGGTCTGCTGTCCATTTTCCACCGTATATTTTCATTTTGTTAGAGCGTTGGCACAGTGGGTATCGCTCTGCCGTATGAACCCGATGCCCTGAGAGTGATTGCCAGCCACGGCTAAGATCATTGGCGAGTGGTATCTGAACCGGTCCTGGGCACACTCCCCTTTACCAACCCGCACCGACCACAGTAGTGAAGTATGGCCAAATGACTACTATAACACAGCATAGGGAGGCCTTTATCCAGCAGTGGATTAAGAGATTTGTTAAACTTGGTCATTCGTAACCACTCTAAGCACCACTCTGGAAAAGGCAGCAACAGTTAAATCTTCACTTAAAGCTTTCGTGACTGCAGTAATTCATATTCTTTGGGTCTTTCGGTAAAGTCACGTAGATCGGTTCAAAGAAAAATAGCAAGAAACGACGTTTCGATCGCAACACAAGCGATCGTCATCAGGAAGAGGATGATGACGATCGCTCGTGTTGCGATCGAAATGTCTTAGTTTTTTGTTATTTTCTTTGAACCTATCTACGTGACTTCACCGAAAGAGCCAAAGAATATGCAGCAACAGTTGCTTCTCAAGGCATATACTGGCCCTTGACACCACAGGATGAGAGCTATAAATCAGTCACCATTTAATTAAAAACAACTGGTTATTTTTGGTCTTGTTTGTCCTGTTTTGTCTCCCACGACGTGACTAGTTAATTATTTATGTACTTATTCCATTAATCGACATGTGACATTTGCCTGTGGTTCGCATACAATTTGCTGGCATCATAAATAAGCAATTGTAACACGCATGATATGGTTCAGATGTCATAACCATTAGAGACTTTTAATAAATGCATTGCTTTGTGCCTGATAGGTTTAAAACAGACTCAAGCATACAGCCCTTAACAGGGCGAGGGCATTTCCATTCCGTGTTGGTTACGCGAGTTATTTGAATATATTTAACCGTAGACGTGGAGTAATGAAATAGGTTTGTGCGCACGTGCTCGGTGTTGATCGTTGCATCCCACGACCGTGAGGGAGAGTGGTCACTTGGGGAGGGCTTCATCCAGCATTGGCTTGATCGTGGTCAGTGACTTAGTAATAAACACGTTCATCCTGCGGAGGGAGCTGGTAGGAACGTTGGGTTGCTCGGTCAATGGCCAGGGTCAACGGCGGCGTGGTGTATTCCGCAAATATGCCCGACTGTGAGGGCGGGCACAAGCCGGCGTGAGTAGGTTAAACGTTGAGTTTTATAAGGGCACCACGGGGTGACCAGCCCCTCCCCACCCAGCCCCTCCCCACCCTCCCCACCCAGCCTCTCCCCACCCAGCCCCTCCCCACCCTCCCCTCCCCACCCAGCCCCTCCCCACCCTCCCCACCCAGCCCCTCCCCACCCTCCCCACCCAGCCCCTCCCCACCCAGCCCCTCCCTGCACGACAGACGGACGGACACAATAATCCCATGTGGGCTGGTGTAACCAGGAGGTTCCTACCAGTATGATGATGATGATGTCAAACATTCATTGTCTGCAGGACCTGGAACCTGAGTGCGTGGTTGTGGATGTTAGCGACCGTGAGCTGAGGGTGTCCGTGGCACTGGGGGAGCAGTCCTACTTACTTCACCTTGGTGAGAGTTGCTTCGTGGGATAAATCTGCCTCGCGCCCACGTCTGCGTAGGTGGCTCAGTGTAAATTATGCGAGGTGGTTGGTCGGGTAAACGTTTCTTACATGGCAGGGTTTTTCAAATGGAGTCGAATGCGATGGCTCTTTAAGTGGCTCGCTGAGAGATGTGGTCCTCCAATAGATACGGCTTTCCGAGCTGTGCACTTTTTAATCTTAAGATTGAAAACGAATTTCTTTAGAAGTGATTTTTGTGTATAGTTTGTTATTCCTTCCCCCGAACCTCCAAAAAGCACGGTTGGCTACGTACAGTGCACAATAACTTCACCATACATACAGTTCGTTTATCAACAAAACCGGAATTTTTTAAAGGAATCAGAATTTGTGATGATACATCCAGCATCATCGCGTGTTAACAAAAGCTCAGCTCTGCTTGGAAAACCTTCCTGATCTGAGTCTTTAAATAAACGCCATATTATCAGCACAGTCATGCATGTGATCCAGTTTAATCATTAGTTTATTGGCCAATGATTGGTTGTGATTGGCAGGCCAGATTAGTGTAATAAGGTGAATTTATTTAGCGTTGGTAAAAATAGGTTATCCTCCATCATATTAAGGTGTAATGCATTCTAATGAAGCTGCCTGTTAATGGGATTGTGATTCTCGATAAGCGTTAAATGGTTAATAGGATTAGCTAATTAGTAGTATGAGTATTAACACGATCTACCACAAATGCCTCATCGTGGGGTTATACTTACAAATATGTGTTAAATCTATATGATCTAACCCAAAATAAACTAATTGGAATGATAATAAGGGTGATGAAGTCTGCGTATAAAATTACTCTATTTTATTTTCCAATCACATTTATTTTACTTCATAAACTATCGATTGCATAAATGTAACTAAAACAGAAGCAGATCATCTTGCTGCATACATTACTTTATGACCCCTGTAATTCTGCACAACCCTTCATGTCTCATGTAAGCCCTTTCTAGACATAAGTGCATATTCTTTGGACACCCAATTAATCTTTCTGCCTGCATCAGCTCTTTCATCCACACTTCCGGACAAGTGATAAATCCTGCCATCGTTTAATGGTGTGAATCACTCTGCCCGCTCTGCCTCCACTCTAACGCCTTCTACTTATAAGGCTGGCTGCTCAGAACGTTTCTTAAGCTTATTCACACGAATTACGCATTGCCAGAGCAATCCAACTGCATTTACAATTTCTCTTCATTTGTAATTTTTATTTTCGACAGGCCCCGCTCAAGGATAAGTGCAAAATTCGCCACAGATGTTTGCGTCTGAACCGGCTCTCCGTATTGCAGAAGATCTCTGCATATAATTTTTTGCTGGTTAAGTTGAATGTAATTGCGAGGAAGTGTGCGCTCACCATTAATTTAATGATGGCAAATTGTTTCTGTAATGATGTAAGCGGGGGAGAAGTCTAGGTCAGCATAGATGGTCTTGGAAAATTTTATTTTGCGTGTCTGCAAGACGGTGTTCCAAATTTGGCTCTGAATTTCTGACGTGCTTTCTGCCCTGTGCAAATGCTAACGGTTGATGTGTACCCGCCCCTGTCATTTCCCCGCAAGAAATTGTGGTATTCTGTTGAATGTTAGAGAGCATTTCATATTCATACATGTTTATTACATTGTTGATTACCGCTGACTCGCTGCAGATTTTATTGTGCTTGGTTCGTGCCGAGTGGTTGCGAGAAATTGCAGTCACTCGTACTAATTGCAAGTCGGTGATATTTTTGTTTTCTTTACACAGAGCTGGAAGACAAGGTTCTGGAGGAATACACAGGTAAGGAAGTGGCCCGATGTAAAGTGCGCGCTGCAATTTAGTCATGTCTGTCGGACGGGGTCAAGGACTAGAATAATAAAATACGATTATCACAAATTATCCTGGCAGAGGTCTTTCAGAGCCATTGGGGGCACTGGAAGCACTCTGCATTCCCAGTTCTCGCGACATTTGGTGGAACCAATGAGTTTTGCCGGAGTGGCAAAACTAATTTGCAGCAATAGATAGGCGTTAAACGCCCCTGAAGGCACTTGCATGCATCGTAGATCCGCGACGATCATTTCGAAGAATGTATTACAGACAGGGCTTCACGACGAAACGTTATGCAAGTGAAATGAACGCTTTGGTGGTGGGAGGCTGTACAGTGTGGCCACCAAGTTGCCGTCATTTCCGTTGATGAGCAGAGCTGCGTTGGTGTTAACCGGTTCCCGTTCCGATGAAATACGTGTACGTACGTGTACGTCATAAGTTTTTCTTACGATTCCGTTCTGACGACGTACGGAAAAAGCAGCATGATGCCGTTCTGATGACGTACGTGTATGTGTACGTAATTAAAACGAAAGTGGAAGAAAAACTAGAATAACTCTATCGGTACCGAGGCTCCCACAAGGCCACTTTTGACGCCAGCTATCATAGAGTGCGGTTGTGTCACTACAGTTCTCTGCGGTGAGTACAATGGCTGATATGCCTCTCTAAATACAATTACCGGTTCGCTGAGCCACTTGTGCATTGCGAGGTTCAGATGTGAACGGTGACTCAGCCTGCAACTTGCAGATATTTCGGAACGGGAGAGGGTTAAGGGTCCACACTTAATGTGGATGTTCTCTCCATCAGTCGCTATCCTTTCACACCTCATTCCCCGGTCGTCAGTGCTGCTAGCAACAACAAAATGGTAGCACATCAAGCGTACTGCATGGTTGCTGTGTGGTTTTTATGTTTAACATTTTCTACATATTTTTTTAGCGAGCCTGCCTTCATTTTGCGAAAAATTCATTGTGGCGCACGAGGGGAGAGTCTGCATAGTCTGCTTGTTTCAGTGTTTCCCATCTGTCTTGCTGTGGTAGGTCAGAAACGCAGTTGCTGCATCCAAATCGCCAAAAGGATAGATGTGAATTCAAAGAAATGGGGAAATCGTATAATTTAGAAAACACGAAGAGGGTGTCATTTTAAGCAAGCCGGGGCGACTGTCAGGATTACTCGCCTGGAATCGTGGTAGCCAGAACCAAGCTGAGAAAACTCTGGCCAAGCAGTGAAAGGGTACACCTGCACGCATGACGTTGCGTGTGACGTCAGCAACTTGGCTGGCGTTCTACGTTGATGGAAAAGCAACCGGACTCTTCCCGAGGCGCGCCAGGCTAGCTCGGCATAGCCCCGACGCAGCTTTGTACGTACAGTGGAAAAAAGCAGCGTGAGAATTTGATTACGATTCACGCAGGATTTTTGCCGAGGAAGCTTGCCATAAATCCAGCTGTTTCTCCCCGTCGGATTGCTTTTGGAACGTAATTGCGCGCGGCAGGCTGAGTGATGCCCCATGCACGCACGCGAGCGCTCCTGCGGATCTGTGTCGGTGAACTTGCCTGTCAAAGGTGCAGTCTTCCCTGTTGTGCGCAATGATTTTGTGTGGCGAGGGGGGGGGGCTGGTGTAGGGAGGTGTAAACGATATGGTTTTTGTGAATTATGCAAACCACCACGTGCACCTGCAGCTACGAGGACTTGTTTACATTACTATTTTATTTATTAAAAATATGTTCCAGTTGCACGCACGACTGTTATAGAGGCATGAATGTTCAATATTTTGTTGGTAATCACTGGCGGAGCCAGTGGGGGGGTGGGGTGGCACGTGCCCCCCCCAATGATCCGATCGAAATCCCTAATTTACATCGGATCATTGGGGTTTTTTAGTAATAAATCGGCATTTTGCAACCCCCACTGCCACTGTGTAGCATATTATGAGATGATAGTAACGGCAAAGCGGGTATAAGTGACTCACAGAATTGTGCGCAGTTGCGTACACAGTAACCGACTTCCCTGAAGGCATTAACCTTCAGCGAGCGCGATGCCGATCACACACGGTTCGAATTCGACCCTCGATCGATGGCTGTGCCATCGCCGCACACGCGTCGAATAAAAAGCAAGGGACAAGTCCTTACTTACTAACAACTCCTCTATCATTTTTCATTGCTGGAGGGGTCGCCGCCCCCTACCTGAAAATTCTGGCTCCATCACTGTTGGTAATGAGTAACCCAACGTTTCCATACTCGATTTATTACTGATAACCCAAGGTTTGTTGTGGATACATTGTCCTTTCTGTAATCTCCAGCCTTTAGGGAGAGCTATCGGATACATGTAACATTTACTTCGTTTATTATTTGTTACGATCGTTTTCACAAAATATGAAATCACGTGATTAAGAAAAAAGTTGTCATCTTTAATTAATCTGTGAAAATATAATCAGACTTTGTTAAAATTGAGTCCTGTTCACACAACCATGCATTTGTTTCCACACTTGCACATTTCTTAGGACGTGTATGATCCAAGTACACATTCTCACTAATGCCAGGACTGCGTCGCGAAAAACAAAGTTGGACAGCTAGAATTTAAAACAGCACCAACATACCGCTGTTTCTTTGCCCCATTATGGTTTCCCTTAACAACAAACACTTTCATGTCATCCTCAGAACTGTTTGTAACCCCACACAGCACATTTCCACTCCAGCGGCTGTCTGTGCTCTATCGTCCCTGTCCAATCAACAGTCAATTGCAAACTAATGCAACCTAGTGGTGGCCTTAACATTCATTCCAATGCAATATATAATCTGTTTTTTGCACGAAATTGGAGCCAGTGAGATTTAAAGAGCTCCTTTGTGTGATTTCAAACTGATTGTTGCAGCATGTTCCCTGCCTTTTAGAGAAGCAAATCAAATGACGAATGAAGTGTTCTGCAATAAAGGCTTCTGCGCCTGGCCATAAAATAACATTTGCCACATCCTACCTGATGATCACACTGAAATGTCGCGACATTACAGGATCGCAAAATTGCATCTGCTACATCACGGGTATGCGTCTTGTGTCCAGCGATGGCACGTGCACTCTTGGGATTCTTGGCGAGGCCAGAGTTTCACAGTTTGGTGCTGGCTCAGCTTGGCAAAGAGCCAGTGGAAAACCACCCGTGCCATGAGAAACCCGCGCTGTTGCGGCTCGAGTTTGTCGGTGGCAAAAGAGGTGACCAGAAGTCCACGTTTGGGCACTTAGGCTGGCACTTTTGAGCTCCTGAGTTTAAATCTGGGCATTGACAATCTCAGCCAAGTCACCAATGAAGGAACTTAGAAAAAAAACAAGCCGTTATATTGAGTTAGATTTCTCACCTAATTCTGTATACATTAATACTGCTCTGGCAAACAAATTTTTGAAGCTATTTAATTATCAACTTGAGATGAGCGTTCATTTTAGAGCATGAAGTAGTGCCACCCTTTGCTTCGCAGGCTGTTGGAAGTTTTCCGATTCGTGCTTCCCTGCCTTGTGGCGTGAAGCGGTTCAAGTTCATTTATTAGGTATAGCCCTGTGAGCCATTCGGCTCTTGAATCGGGTGCAACCGCAACAAACAAAAAACAAAAACATGAACAAAAAATATCTTAAAGTGAATACAGTATGTGACTAAGTGCAAACAGAAAATCCAAGAAAAGACAGCAAAATATTGCAGAAAAAAATCACCGTACACCAACGCTGTGTGCAAAAATCCCAGTGGGATACAAGTCAAACAACCAACAACAACCACAAGACAACTTAGATTAAGGCCATCAGTCTAACTCTGTACTACAACAAACAAACATGGCTAAACCAATACACTTTTCGAAATCACCAAAATGAAGCCATGAAAGCAATGAAACAGTGATCATAGGAACTGTGACGGAATTTTCACAATAAATGGCATAAACAACATGTACTACCAAAACCCTGCAGCCATAAGTTGGCTGCATGAGTCACTCCACAACAGCAGGAGCATCAATCGGAGTAATCTAATTTTTCAATGCAGTGACCCCGAGTTCGATTCCAGGCCGTGGCTCTAACGTCAGTGGCGAGCGATATCTCAACTTATCCGGAAACCTCCTCCCCCTCGCCAGCCTACACTGACCAGTGTGGTGACAAGTCAGATGAAGCAAGCCCCGTGACTGACACGGCATGGTGTGAAGCCTCGTATCATCCAGTGGGTTGATAAACCAGTAACTTCCTGATGCATAATGCACGGGCATATGTAGTACTAATCACATTCCTGCATTTCCCATTAATATGCTAAATTCCTCTTGATATGCACATTATTTTGTCGAAGCGCCCTTTCCCCCCCTCCCAACCCAGCTCATATACGTGCTCCAAGCTCGTGTGCTGTTTCATTCAGACGCTGTCTCCCCGACAGACCTGGTTTTCACCTGAGGACGGCTGCTTGCGTTGTGGCCGAAACGTCGTGAGAATTATTTTATTATGTTTTATTTTTATTATGTTATTACTTCCCTTCTACGTGACTTTACCGAAAGAACCAAGAAGATGAATCCCTGCAGTCACGAAAGCTTTAAATCGAAAAATCCAGTGGGTTGATAAACCAGTAACTTCCTGATGTAGTTTATATTTTAGTTTATTTACGTGGTGGTTTAGCTGCCGCAGCTCCATACTATTAACATTCCTTCCCTTTATTAATGCTAACCCTACTCCCTCCCTTTGATGCTGCTAATCCTGCATAATGCACGGGCATAATATGACTTTGAAACCCCCCGCCCACCTCCTACGCATTCCACAAGTAGTGACTAATCCCATATCTGCATTTCCCATAAATATGCAAAATTCCTCTTCATATGCAAATTCCTTTGTCAAGGCGCCCTTCCCCCTCCAACCCAGCTTAAATATACGCTGCCAAGCCTGGTGGTGTTCATTCAGACGCTGTCTTTCCGACAGACCTGTTCTTCACCTGAGGACGACTGCTTACGTTGTGGCCGAAACGTCGTGAGAATTATTTTATCATGTTTTATTTTTATTATGTTATTATTTCCCTTCTACGTGACTTTACCGAAAGAACCAAGAAGACAGTAACTTCCTCTTGATATTTTTGTTCACCATTACCGACCAGCTTGGAATGAACACCCGCGTGTAAAAAACCTTGTAGGTTAATTGGGTTCTTCCAGCTTAATACAAATGTAGATGACAAAGAGGGTGCATCATTATCGTCATCATTAAGACACAGAAACTTGAAGGTTAAGACCAGGTTTCATAGTTCCGTTGTTTGGTTAATGGAGAGGTGAGTTCCGATATATTTAGATTCAGGAGGGGAATAACAGAGTGTAAGTGAATTTGAAGCTACTCTCGCCCACAGCAGTGGTCTCCTCAAACCTGTAGCTATGGTGACTAGCCAAACTCTGCTTTAATGAGACAGTATAGCATAAATAATAATAATGATGATAACGATGTAAAACTCACACACTGTCTTTAAGGCATTTGGCCGGAGTTAGAAATTGCAAACCATTAACAGTGACTCATTCGTACTGTCGGATCTGTAATTGGCGAGAAAATTCCTCCATAACAGAAAAGTCGGTGAAGGCTGGAAAGCCACACGTTTCAAGCAATACACAATAATGCGTAAAAATAACACGGCCATTGTGCACATGCAAAGATAAACATAATCAGCATTGCCTGAAGAGTGCATTATGGCCCACTAGCGCTACATCTCTGCTGCTGTCAGTTGGACACGTTTTTGACTCGCATTTCTTTTAATGGTGAGCTGAGACAAGAAGACCACAGATACACTTCAGGAAATGCTCATGTTTTTTTGTTTGCATACGCACAAGATGCTGTGGGATTTTGACACATTTTTTGTGGGTCTTGTTTGAAACGTATGGTTTTCGCAGCCCGCACTATTTCCCATTTACGATGGGTGTTTTTCTCGTCATCGTTCAGACGTTTGATTGTATCAATCACTGTTCGTGTCTTGTATGAGGCGAATCGTAATGAGCACGCGAATGTGCAGCACACGACGAGCGCACGCTCCTGCGGTGCCGTTGCATATACGCAGCAGGAGCTGTGGCAGCAAGACTACTTAAGAAGGGAGCAATGGGAATACCTGGAACAGCACTTGAATGCTATTACTTCTTTGTCATGTGGTGGCGTGGGGTTGTTTGCCGGTCCGGCGTGCTAATGTATTGGCTGTGTGTGTGATGGCTTCGGTCTGTGTCTTGGTTATGCGAGTTGTGCGTGTCCGTGTTGCGATGCGGGTTTATGCTCGCTGTGATACACCAACGTATGGTACGATATAGGATAATCGTATCGTCCATTTTGCTAAATATCGTCATGATTTGATTTTTTTGATTATTTTCTTTGAACCTATCTACGTGACTTTACCGAAAGACCCAAGACGATTTGATTATCGTTGCTTATTTACATTTTTGGACATTTACTTCCTGACAAAATGTTTATGAACCATCAGACTCGGTAATATTACAGTTCTAAATGAAGAGCTGTTATCGAGTGAATTGATGTTTTGTCAAATGTATCCCGGAGTAATTGGCAGAACGGTAATTATATGACATCACTGTAGTTTATTGTTCGCGGGTTGTACCCGTTTGTAGGTTATGCCTGTTTGCAGTTGTCCATGTTTGTGGGTTGTGTTGCTTTGGATTGGTTGTGTGTGTTAGTGGGTTGTGTGCATTGGCAGATTGTGCGTGTTTGTGGCTTGTGCCCATTCGTAGGTTATGCTTGTGTGTGGTTATGCCTGTTCGTGGGTTGTGCATGTTCATGGGCTGTGCACGTCAGTAGGTTGTGGCTGTCCGTGGGTTGTGCGTCTTTGTGGGCTGTGCGCAATCGTGGATCGTGCCACTTTGTGGGTTGTGCGGTTGTGCATTTGTAGTGCAGGTGACGTCCCCTCTGGGCAAGGTAGAGGTCTGCCTGAAGAAGGCGCAGCCCAGTATGTCGTGGAAGAGTCTCGGCCAACACCTTGGGGGATCCGGGCTGCTCGACAAGACGAGCTCGCGTGGTGAGTCGGCACCCCACCAGCGACGGTCAAGAGTAGGCGCAACGACGACTCCGCGATCATCGCACGTGATCAGTGTGCGTGCAGTTGAGTGCGGAAAATTGCGAACGTAAGAAATTACGACGTACGATTTGAACGTGTGCCACCCGTTTCGATGAATCCGCTCCCCATGCCACGTGGGATCTGGGAGGTATTTGCCCATGCTTTTCCACGCTGTCCATTGCAGGTCGGCGAAGGCGGGAAGCATCGACAGTGGAGTATGGATATTTGCTGCCCTGCCACCAGCTGACAAAGTAGCCCCGCAGCAAGCCTATAACACCTGTTTTGTGCATGGTGGTCACCTATCGAGCAGTATCCAGACTCAACTGAAGCGATTGGGCACATTCTGGGTGATTCGCTGTTAGGCTGTTTACTAATTATGAAAACTCATTGGGCCAACAAGCCTCTTTTGCAAGTGTAACCTGGATCGACAAGTGACGGCAACATCTATTAAGTTACTCGTGAAATGTTTCGAATTAGTTATTCATTCACCCTTACAATAAGTGACGTTTTGAGTATGCAAATGTTACGTTTAGGCTCACGGAGCAAAACGAGATCGCACAGAACAGAACGAGAATACCAATGCGAACATGACGGAACAATTTCGATTTAAAGCTTTCGTGACTGCAGGGATTCATCTTCTTGGTTCTTTCGGTAAAGTCACGTAGAATGGAAATAATACAAATAAAACATAATAAAATAATTCTCACAACGTTTCGGCCACAATGCAAGCAGCCGTCCTCAGGTGAAGACCAGGTCTGTCGGGGAGACAGCATCTGAATGAAACAGCACCATGCTTGTCTCCCCGACAGACCTGGTCTTCACCTGAGGACGGCTGCTTGCGTTGTGGCCGAAACGTCGTGAGAATTATTTTATTATGTTTTATTTGTATTATTTCCATTCTACGTGACTTTACCGAAAGAACCAAGAAGATGACGGAACAAAGCAATCTTGCGACGTACGCGTGATATTTTCTACCATTCCCTTTGCGACGGGGGATGCCTGCAGAGCTGCTCTTCCGGCGCGGCATTGTGACCGCCCGCTCGCCGGTGACCCACGACACGGTCCTGCTGTGCGTGCGCCTCCCGCGCGGGACGCACATGGGCCTCGCGCTCGGCCATCACGTGTACCTGCAAGCGCCCGTGCAAGGTGTGTCTCCACCGCCACTCGCCTACATTTCTTCCCCACATCGTTCAAGGCCCGGTGGGGCCAGGCGTCCCGCTTGTGAAAAAATAAAAAGGGTGGGGGGGGAGAAATGCTTAATTACTGCCTGCTCGATAGAAAAAGAAATGGGCTTTACCCTTTTTCAGGAAATGATTCAGGAGGTCTTCTTGGTTCTTTCGGTAAAGTCACGTAGAAGGGAAATAATAAAATAATAAAAATGAAACATAATAAAATAATTCTCACGACGTTTCGGCCACAACGCAAGCAGCCGACGAAAGAACCAAGAAGATGAATCCCGGCAGTCACGAAAGCTTTAAATCGAAATGAGTCAGGAGGTGTTAAGATGTTCAAACACCAAATAGACATCTATCGCAAGGCATCAAGCCTGCATTGACCACACACAATTGCGGTAAAACATCCACACATAGAAGCTTTGATAATGCATTCATTGTCCTTGAAACTGATTGGCCTACACCAGAGACAGCTTAATTTATGGACTTGGCTCACCAGTGTGAGACCAATGAACGCCAAAAGGCATCGAGCACAAAGACAATGCAAAATATCAAAGCACTCATAGCTCGGATTGAGCAGTGAAAATGACCTGCTCAGTATTATAAAGCACTGCATACACCTCCCCCCCCCTCCTCATCCCCCCTCGCCTGTGCTTTGTGCCCCACCAATATATATTTGCTGCCATTGTACGGGACTCAATTGCTCACCGAATGTGTTGCTGGTAGGCTGGAATGGGTGGTAGACACGGTGCGGAAAGGTCAGCTGGTGAGAGGCTTTCCTGGTCACTGATCTGGACTGACACATCGGCTGGGATTAAGCCCCCCGTGTGTGTACGGTGTACAGCGGTCGTGTCTCGGTGTCAAGGTGCGGCCGCGCTTGAGCTTTCGTTAATTCGAAAAGACATTTAAAGGTCTTCGTGTATTTGTGTTATCTTCAGACAGTTTGGGCAGTCATTTGGAACACTGGCAGGTTTCGTAATTAATTTGCGTGTTAAATCTTTTGCTGTTCGTATGATGATTAGTTGTTACGCAATTTATTCTCAGACTGTGTTGAACCAACTGTTGCATGTTTTTTAAATGTCATTGTTTTAAGTAAACCACTGTTTAAAAGCTTACAGGGCCCTATTTATTTGCCTGCTCTGAACCAAGGGGGATTGCAAGACACAGTAGCTATGATTCGGCACTGTGGGGCCAGGGTTGGCGGACCACATGGAGATTTCCGTGTGATCTCATTAATTAAACCTGCGGGGTTGTGAGGCGCTTATAAGATGGCACTCAGTGAGGCTTTCCTGGATTGGCAATTGCTGTCATCACCATAGTTATAAGTTAATGAGTTGGAGCGGTGCTTAGTGCGCGGCACTATGAACCCGGTGACCTGGGTTTGATTGCCAGCCATGTCTAACATCAATGGCAAGTGATGTATAAACCAATCCTGGGCCCTGCATTCACTAGTTCCCCACTGACCAGCGTGGTGAAGTATGGTCAAACAACCTCAAGGACCAATACTTTCCTGGGGGAAAGGCCTTCATCCAGCAGTCAATTGATAATAGGCTAAAAAAACATTGTTTGTATTATATTACATGTGAGTTTTATTTTGTCAGCTTGATGCTGTTACTCCTTATGAAGGTTTGCTTCGACTGTTTTGTTGAGGTTCAGTTTGCCTCCACGGTGGTAATATATTTTAAATTACTTGTGTTCGGTTGAGACCCGAGGGACCACCTCCTCTCTCCCACCTTAAGTGTCAGTGAAATATTTCTTGAACGGTGTCGCCGCGTAGGAGCGATGGCGTGAGAGAAACACATTGTCCTGCACTCTGATTAGCATGTCTCAAACGTACGTGACTGACACGTTTATCTCTCAAGCAGGATGCGGTGCTGCACGTTGTTCGGCTGCGTTTTATTGAGCGGCGTGTATGGTACTGACAGTTTTATTCTTTAAGCTGCGATGCTGTGTGGAAATTTCCACATTTTTTTTTCTACCACTCTCAACATGTCTGCTTTGACAGCCGTCCAGCGTTCACGTGAGCGATTGCGTTTTTGTGGATTGTATTTTAACATTCTGTATGAAACACAATTTTGCACCGAATGAATCTTTTATCGCGCATTATTATTATTATTTGGATATTGGACGTGGCCGTGCGGCTCAGTGGACCAAAACTGCCCAAGCACCAAATCACTTCCACTGTGATATCCTGGGTTTCACTCCACGTAAGCCTCGGTGATTTAACTGGATTCCCGAGTCTTAAGTAAGTTGATGGTCTCAGTCTCGTCACCGTTTGCCAAGAAAAAAAATAAAGCCTCCTAACACACTCGGTTAAGAGAAATCACGTTGGGCTGCAAAAACAAGTAAGCGAGCTTGAGCAGGACTCGTTGTTGGACGGGATGATGGCCAGTGGCTGAGACTAATGATGGCGTGGCAGCCAAAGGAGGCAACGTGCCTGAGAGCATGCCCACTGCAGGGGTGGAGCAATGAAATCAGCTCGTGTGCAAGTGCTATAGATGGATTGTTTAATCACAGCAACACCTCCGATATCCACTTCACGAAGGGGGAATTTTTATTGTTTTAAGGATGACATTCCTCCCGTAGTTTGTTCACGGTGCGGTACATTGTAAGGGCTTCGTATTCTTGCTTCTTTCGGTAAAGTCACGTAGAAGGGAAATAATAAAATAATAAATATATAAAACAATAAAAATGTATTATTTCCCTTCTACGTGACTTTACCGAAAGAACCAAGAATATGAATCCCTGCAGTCACGAAAGCTTTAAATCAAAATCGTAAGGGCTGTTCCCGCAACACGTTAATTAAAACAAAGCGGCGTGCATTTGTCCTTGCCTCCAAATGGAGTCTAAGCAGGCAGCAACGTCTTACACTGGTCAACACACTTTTTCTGGCATAAGGTATTCCAACGGTTTTAAGGTAATTTTGGGGTGCTGATTCCAAATCTGGCATCAGTTTTTGTCTATCACATAAGGTTTTTGAGATATCAAATATAGTATTTTCAATAAAAACTGCAGAAGAAAGATATTAAATAAATGTGGATATCTACATAAAATTATATTATAAATACACTATCCTAAAAATACAGCGCCATATTTTAAGAGTTAATTTCGGGTAAAATCAATGAAAATGGGGTATGCCGATAGCATAAAATGAGATGCGATAGAGCAAATCTGAGATCAGATTTGGAATCAGCACCCTGAAATTAGTCTAAAACAGCTGCAAAAGTCCAGGCCAGAAAAAACTGTATTTTTTTTGTTGACCAGTGTTATCATCTCCGGGTTAGCGGCGCTGATGAGCACGTTTGGCTACGTACGGTGCAAAAGAGGTTCAACGTACGCACATACAGAGATGGTTTGGGCTTTTGGGAGGATCTCCATCCAGCAGTGGATTGATTTTGGCTGATGATGGTAAAGATGCATGTTTTTATTTGTGCAGTGCAATATATTCAGGTTCTGAGGACATTGCAGTTTTACTGCCATATGACAAACGTTATTTTCAGGGCCTATAAAAATGTGCTGTGAGGTTTGTTATAGATGCAGCTTGAGAAATATTTCTGTAACAGCGTCTTCTAGGACCATCTCAGTGCAATATTTCTGACTTGATCTGATAGCAGAAAAAAATAAGTAAAAAAAACTATTTTTACAAGTCTCCAGCTCCATTGAGGGTCATAATTGCGTCACTTTATTTTGAATGGGCTCCTATTTTCACTGGAAACAGTGGACGCCTTGTTCCATGGCACACCACTCATACATGGACCGCCTTTCCATTAACGACATCTGCAAGCAGTTAATCAATCACTGGCCCCCTTACCCGTGCACCATTGACAGTGCCTGCCGTGTCCTGGCATGACCTGCTCAACCCACGGGGGGGGTGGGGGGGGGGCATTCAGGGGCCTTCGACTGTTGTTGCTGGGCCTCCCAGCCTTTTTAGGGCCTCAAAAAATAAGCCTCTTTTCGACTGCACAACCGAGCCGCACCGAGTCACCCGGGCACAGGTCAGGCATCGGCAATGTTGTTGGGCTTTTTTTCCCCCACTGAGGAATTGGAGCCATGCTGTGCACATCGCATGCAGAAAATGAGTCGACTCGCTCGGCCTGGATCTGAATAGATTAAAATGTCTCGTGAGGCCAGGGTTTCATGATTTCGTTCTGGCTCGACTCAGGAAATTTCCAGTCGGGAAAAAAAAACCACCCGTATCGTTCAGGGCCCTGCACTGCCGTTGCTTAGATGTGCAATCGGGGTATTAGAGACACTGACTATGAGCCTGTGGGCTCAGGGCCAGACTTGCAAATGTCATGATGAGGAACAAAGAAAGACCTGTGGTGTGTGGCACATACAGACTCAAGCAGTGCGCTGTCAGCAAAGCAGGGGAAAGCCTGTTAATTAACAGGGAAAGTTCGCTGCGCAAACACAATCATCAACATAACTGGGTTTCATCTTCTTGGTTCTTTCGGTAAAGTCACGTAGAAGGGAAATAATTAAATAATAAAAATAACACATTTAATAATTCTCACGACGTGTCGGCCACAACGCAAGCAGCCGTCCTCAGGTGAAGAACTTTCTTTACCGAAAGAACCAAGAAGATGAATCCCTGCAGTCACGAAAGCTTTAAATCGAAATATAACTGGGTTTGGTCAATAATGGAGAGAATCTCATCACGGTAACTCAAGCATTTAGCTGTTGATTGATTGGCGTTGATTGACTGGGACCACGGTGTTTGATCAAAGTGAGAGCCATTTGGGCTAACATCTAGCATCGCTGTGTTTTGAGATTGTACAGTTACGGCATTTGTGTCAGGCACGATTTCTGACATTTCGCTCCATGTGCCGAGAGCTTCAGGAACTGAAGCAAAACGTCGGACATTGTGGCGAGCAGCACGCTGTTCAACCTGAGAACACACGGGAGAGCCAAACAAAACAACCGTAAAAATGTATGCAGTTGTAACATTGAGCAGTTGCAAAAAAAATATGTGGGAAAGTGCAGGCACAACAGGACAGGGAATACATTTGGGCCAAAGAAAATCTGTGCAAACAATGCAAATAATTTCGATTGAAAAGTTTTTCAATGTAAGATTCATGACACGCAAAGAGTCACGGAGATCCTTTAAACATTTATATATTCATGTTTTGAAATATAAACAATGTAAAGTATGCAATAGTGAATGAAAATGCAGCAGTATTTTGTGTTATATTTTATTGCAAAAAAAACACTTTGGCATATGTTCCACAGTGTAGTTTGCATTGTAAACCTGTTGTTTGCTACATCCATTGTGACCGCAATTCATTATTACTGCTTGTTTAAAAAAACTAAATGATACTGCACGCCGTGTACTTCACAGTGGACGTTAAAGATCCCCTTCTTGCCGTATGGCTGATGTTGATGCAAACCAACAACTACAATTTTAACATTCAGTGGTCAAGCCAGATAACCGCATCAGGAGCAGCGGAGTGTAATCGCTGTGATGTCTCCATCGTATTTGTGGATCGGGGCATTGCGTCATTATAAGTTGTACGGTCCGTTCTGCATGACCACAGTCGCACAATGGAGAGTTTTTAATTTTCCATTGCGCATCTGCCATGGTTTGTGCGGTGGATGCGGATTAGGGTGGACCATGAGCTTCGCGGAAGATCAAACCCAGAAATTTTCTGCGTTGGGTCTTTAACAAACATCCCCTGATGTCACGAGTAGGCCATTGTGTGCCGGCATTGTGGTCCAAATTTGACAAATTCAAAATTACACGGCAAATTACTCAATTGGGATTATAAATAGAAATTATCGTTCTCTCCGGGAAGGCTAATGCCTCAAATCACGCTTGTAAATGAAGAGATGCAGGTCTCTAAAATTCTCACCTGGTTAAACAAAATAATCTCGAACTTGATACCATGCATGCAGCATAGAAAACTTTCTGCAAGCCACAATTCTGAACAGCTGACACCCTAATGTTCTGAGATTTACGAGCTAGTGTTGTGCATGTGTGTCTGTGGTGCAACTGATGCAACGCGGGTTCATTGCGCAAGCGTGGATAACACTAGTTGCAAGTGGTAACTGGACCTCTCTTGGGGTCTCCTTGGGCTTAAAAAAAGTACTTAGTGAAGTATTTAAACAAATTCAGTACTGGGGAGAGACAGAGGGAGCCAGGCATGGTGCCAGCTACACCATCCTCTCACGTACCATTCTGACCTTCACAGATGCTTGCTAACAGCACTTGCACCAACAGGCTTTGAGGCTTTTTGGTGAAAATGTGTCCGTTTCTTGCATGTGTGCGTGTTCACAGGAGTCGATATAACGCGTGCTTACACTCCCGTGCTGCCCTCGCTGACAGCGCCCTGGGAGGTGGTGCCGCGTCTCTCCACCGTCTTGCACTTCATGATCAAGGTTTACCCCAACGGCACCCTGACGCCAGTGCTTGGCTGCCTTGGCCCAGGTAACCCCCCCCCCACCCCCAACCTCTCACATTTGACCCCAAGAAGCAACGGCCGATAGGGCCTGGGGGTGGCAGGTGGCCGTGGCCTTGGGAAGGAGCTTATGGCAAGGATGGGGGAACCTATGACCCACGACTTAATTTGATCCGATCTGCTTGGTAACGATCCGCAAACGATGTTTATCAATTTCGATTTAAAGCTTTCGTGACTGCAGGGATTCATCTTCTTGGTTCTTTCGGTAAAGTCACGTCGAAGGGAAATAATAAAATAATAAAAATACAACATAATAAAATAATATAATATAATACTTTTATTATGTTTTATTTTTTTATTATTTTATTATTTCCCTTCTACGTGACTTTACCGAAAGAACCAAGAAGATGTTTATCAATTTAACACGTAGGCTTTCGCGACCAATGTCATCCATAATTCAGGTTTTTTTTTGGGTTAGATCGTGTAAATATATAAGGAACGTAACAGGAGGATTTCTCCACATATCTGGCTGTCACCTGATGAAGCTATTTGTAATTAGTGGCGAAATGTCGTACTCAGATTGTGAATTTTGTGGCTTTGCTCTCCAACATAACAAATTGGCATGTTCGTGACAAACCTTACGAATTGGCTGTTTAACGACACATCTATATCCTTACTCGATCTAACCCAAACAAAAACTTTATTCTGGATGTTTATTAATCGCTACGAGTATCTTTGAGTTTATTTGATTTGTTACACAGATGATCCCGTTTAGCCAGTTTCACGCTATTTTAGAGGGAAATATATTTTCGACCTCGGAGCAACACTGTTTTATTATTTGTAGTGTGCACAGTTACTGCTGTCACTGCAAGGGCCCATTTATATGCATTCGATGGGCAAGTTTTTTTTCGCGTAATTACATCGATAATGCCATAGGTGTGTGTCGATGCGTGGCCCACTGTTTGGAATTTATTTTTATCCTTTATGTAGAAAAAAAGTTCCTGATTACCTGTCTTAGCGCAATCTGGTTGGTCAGCTAAAACAAATTAACTGATGTTCTAAATCTACCGGAATAAGCTTATGGAAATGTATTATTCAATTGGCGACTAGACTTTTAAAAAAAGTATTTTTTTGTCACATGGACAATGTGATACTTATTGCAATGCCTTGTGCTTATCCACCACGGATCTCCCTTATAAAATAGCCGGGCAACTGGCTGAACAAAACCATCCGTATAACCCATACGAGTCTCTTTTTTTCAAATATGATTGACAATAAAATATTTATTCTTAAACATATATTATTTTTTTTCTGAAAAATCTACGTTATTTTGCATAGCAGCAGGATTGTTGCATGAGCATTAGTACGCGAACACGGGGGGGTGTTAGAGCATCCGCTTGCATGTGCTTTTGTTTAGCTGTGCGCATTTCTTTGCCTCGTCGAATTCTCTAAAAAAATTGAGGCTCACTTAACAGTCTGGTTTTCCAGTAGAAGGCTTATATATCATGTAACCGTGTGTGTATACGTGTGTAACAGGTCAACTAAAATACTTACACGTGGGTAATGTTTTTCTCACCGGTACCGAGAGTAAAGAAACGTCTCGACATTTTGGCCAACCGGCTTTGTTCAGCAATCGATTTGCTGAGACTCATAGTGTTTACAGAAAATACGTTTATTGACAAAGCCCAGTCAACAAAAACAACCATATCTTTCGCTCCCTAGGTCTTGTTATTTGATTTCAAATCAACTGTTATTCATGGAATAAGTTCACCAAATCAACACATTTATCACATTTAAATATATATGTATATAAGCCACTTAACAAATGTTTTGTCAAGTAAAATAAATTTCAAACTTATTTCACAAGAACATATTATGAACCCACAATGATTGAAACGAATTTTCATTTTTAAAAATCTATTCCATTTCAGTCGTTTAAACCTAAAGTAGACAGGGCCAGGATGGGATAAAAAGTGGCTCAGACCGTTTAAGGAATAACAACGGCTGTGCTTGAATAGGCGGTAGTCAAAGTGCACTCCTGATAAAATGAGCACCCTATTGATAACCCCAAGCCAGTGGTCAAATTACACATTCCCATAGCACGTGCCAATATCTCCGTAGACTAACCGCGGTGAACTGACCACAAAATACTACTAATTTTACAGGCCGAAAAAAAATAATGAGTGGTGTCAAATCTGCGCCCTGGATATGAAATTTTAACTTTCCAATTGTTTGTCAAGAGTTCTTATCCACAGTGCACGTTGGCTGGATTTATCCCTGGAAACAATAAGTTCAATCCAGAGTTCAATGTATCGGTTCTTTCTCTCGGTCGTGCCAGTTGAAACAATGGTGCAAGCTTCTTGAAATTGGGTACACCACAATTAGTTGACCGGCAGATCGCGTGTGGCGGGGTAAAGTGTGGGTACGCCCACCTTCCAAGCGTAGGCCAAAATACCCCGTAGACGAGTTCTCTAGAGCTTTCTCCAGTGAAGACCCTCCTGGCAGCAGTGGTGTGTGCAAGTAATTGCGGAGCTGCACCTTAACCTTTTTCTACCTCTTCTTGGTTCTTTCGGTAAAGTCACGTAGAAGGGAAATAATAAAATAATAAAATTTACCATATAATATACTAATATAATATTTTTATTTTATTATTTCCCTTCTACGTGACTTTAACGAAAGAACCAAGAAGATGAATCCCTGCAGTCACGAAAGCTTTAAATCGAAACGTAACTTTTTCTACCTCTTACAGTAAGTTTAGCGTTCAAACGAATACCGTGGGAAGTATTAATTTCCCAACACCCAAGACCAGGGAGGAGTCTCCGGTAAAACTTGGCGCTGTCGGTGCTCTGGGTGGCGCGTGGTGTCACGGCACACAGGGGACGCGGTGCTGGTGTGCGACGGTGCTGGCACCTTCCGGCGAGCGCAAGTGGCTGGTGTGTCGCAGCTCACCCTCGTCGCGGCCGGCACGGGGCTGACACCCATGGTGCGACTCCTCGCTTACGCCGTCGTCAGCGACCACATCCGGTGGGACTCCCCCCCCCCCCCCCCCCCCTTTCACTCGCTCGCTTAATGAATGATGTGGATATTGTAATTTATGTAAATATATTTAATGAGTTGAGTCGATCTTCTTGGTTCTTTCGGTAAAGTCACGTAGAATGGAAATAAGAAAATAAGAAAAATGAAACATTTTATTACTTTATTATTTCCATTCTACGTGACTTTAATAATAAAAATAAAACATTTTATTACTTTATTATTTCCATTCTACGTGACTTTACCGAAAGAAAACTTTATTATTTTATTATTTCCATTCTACGTGACTTTACCGAAAGAACCAAGAAGATGAATCCCTGCAGTCACGAAAGCTTTAAATCGAGAGTTGAGACTAATGTTGAAAGCGTTTGTACATCAGTTTTGTCCATTTTCCATTGAGAAATTGAGGGGGGGGGTGGTTGGTGGGGGCTACGATAACTCTGGAAATTATAATCCAATATGAACCAAACTTTAGTGTAGAGTTGTGTTACTGTTGGGGACTTGCTTTATTGAAAACCGGTCACTTTGATCAATGAACTTTGTAAAACTTGGAAACAAACTGGAGCAAGAAAGGAGTACTATATTTGCAAATGTACAAACCTGTGTTGCCCTCACAGCTACCTATCGGCTCCATACTGCTAATTACATCTAAGAACCAACTCAACCTGGAAAGCATATTGAATGTCATTTTACTGACGTGTTACAATTTCAAGCACATATGGTGGACAATAATGGCTACACCTGTACTGATGAGTTCAAACAATGAAGAGTCCGGTGTACAACATCATTTTTCTTAGGTTTTTTCGGTAAAGTCACGTAGGTAAAAAATGTAAATTAATAAAAGTAAAATAAAACAAAATAAAAAATTACGACGTTTCGGAAGCAACACAAGCCTCCGTCTTCAGGTGGAACCGTCACAGTCTATACTTAGTCTTAAGCCTCACCTTACCATATTAATAAAAAGTGTGCCATTCCTGGCCCTTCACCCCTCAACCATTATATATACGGGGTGGTATTTCTTGTGATCTGTCATTTACTTAATACAGCTGTCGTGGATGTGACGGTTCCACCTGAAGACGGAGGCTTGTGTTGCTTCCGAAACGTTGTGATTTTTTATTTTGTTTTATTTACTTTTATTAATTTACATTTTTTACCTACGTGACTTTACCGAAAAAACCTAAGAATATGAATCCTTGCAGTCACGAAAGCTTCAAATCTAGAATTACAACATCATTGTTGTCCTTCTGCTATCTGCCTTTAAAAAAAATCCTCAATCTCAGCTCTTTTGAGCTGCCCCATGCTGAATCATGGGCAAGAATGGTGATATCATTATTGACATGCAATACAAACACAAGTCTGTAGTTTTATCAGGATGAAAATAAATACTCTAAAGTGTCTTATTAGTGTCTTAGAGTGTCAGCGATGTCACTATTTTACATCTAAAGCATTGTTACTGCAGTTACATCACTCAAGTGCTATCGTCGTGCTCCTAAAAGTGACTTTAAATTCTCATCACGTGGTTTGGTGTGTGGAACAATGGGCACGTGTCTCAAATCCCTCCCCTTAGCTCCACCCAATAGTATAAATAGCTAAAGCGGTCGAGGGGCAGGTCTTAAAGTGAAGGTGCTCCCAACTCTTACATGGCCTCTGACCAACATGGAACATTAAGCAAATTATCCTCTCGAGCGGGGAGGGAGCGCTTTCTAGAGCTCCCTCTAGTGGCGGCACGTCCACCAGCGGTGCTGTGAGTGAGCCATTGCAGGGCAAAATGCCTCTATTCGTTATTTATGTTCTTGGTTCTTTCGGTAAAGTCACGTAGAAGGGAAATAATAAAAATATCAAACAATAAAATTCTCACGACGTTTAGACTGCAACACAAGCAATCATCATCAGGTGTGAAATCCACAGCAAGAAAATTTGAAAAAAGTGGCGGTTTTTTCTTAACGTCAGCACCACGGACAGCGATTTGGCAGTTGGTCAGATGGACGAGTCCATCTATGTTCGGAAAAGAGGAGGGGGGAGAAGAAAAGAATGGAATGCGGTCTGAAAGTCACTTTTTTCAAATTCTCTTGCTGTGGATTTCACACCTGATGATGATTTGCTTGTGTTGCAGTCGAAACGTCGTGAGAATTGTATTGTTTTATATTTTTATTATTTTATTATTTCCCTTCTACGTGACTTTACCGAAAGAACCAAGAATATGAATCCCTGCAGTCACGAAAGCTTTAAATCTAAATTATTTATGTTGTCGCAGTCAAATGGCTCTGAGGAGCAGCGTGACATGAGAGCAGCCCTCGTGTTATTTTAAGAAGCGTGGGCCCTTACAGATGATACGACAGATGTATTCGCGGTCACTTGGGTAAGGTCTTTCACACAAAACTGGACACCACTATGCCATGCTATGCCTGCATATGTCACTCATTTGATTTCTTTACAGCCCTCTGAGCTGGGCCAGACTAAATTTAGTTTCGGGCAGGAAAAGAAAAGCTACATTTGTTTGTAGGCATTGGTGACCAACACCTCCAGAGAGCATAATAAAACCGCAAATCCAGTGTTGGTGTAAAGCACCGATATACTTGAGGGTTTAACACTCAAGACGGATGGAAATTATAGTTTGGTCAAGAAGCAGGAAGCATATCCGTGCCTGCAAACTGGATTTATTCGGCACTGCCAGGCTAAGGTATCATTTCCATGCTGACGAACGATCATTCCCATCAGATTTTTTTCGTAAACATGCGACAGTGTCCCCACTGCCACCAAGGGAGCTGCCGCTTCATTTTTACGAAGATTCCAATAAAACCGAGCAACCGTCAAGATGGGAATGATACCCTTAATCTGCAGGTTTATTCCTGAGCTTTCATGGTGTGAGCCACTGATTTGCCGTATTCGCATGTATGAGGAGTCAGTGTGAAGCCTTCTCGACCACATCACTTTATGCCCAAGAAAATCAGTATTGAAATCAGGAATTACTAAAGAGCCAGCTCTGAAAATGTAGTAAGTGGATTGTTATCGGCCGCAAAAACAATTGTATTTTATTTTCGGTTATGCAATTGTGTTCTGTATTATGGGGGAAATGAGTGTTCGTTTTTGGCTATTGCCAAATCAGCCACACGTCATTAAGAGTAAAAACGAAATGTAAACGATTCCTGGGTGTGGTATCTACAAATTGGAAAGGTTATTTTAAGCGTGGAGTAGCCGGACAACTGATGATGCTTTTGGAAATATTTTAGGACAGACATGTAAGCTGACAATGAAGCACATTTGTGAACATTATATGTAAAACAAATATATATGTACAAGTTATAAAGAGGTGTAATTTTGGCAAGCTGCCTAAAAATGTAATGTGACACAAGATTCGTTCACGAGAATTTTGGTGCCTTAGAATATTACAATTATGCAAATTTTATTTAAAATCTGGGATGCTTAGCATGGCCCGCACAGTGGCCAAGGGCAAGCCCTTCTGTGCCTCATCGTGTTTAAATAACCCTCTTCAGCATTTCCATTTGGAAATCAATCTCGGCCGGCTTTATTGTGAGTCGGGTGCTTTCCAGGGACTTAAAGGATTGCCTATTTGTTATCAAATTGAAGCATTTGACCACATTCAAAATTGACTGCCTGGGGCCCACTGACATGTCCATTGCAAGTTGTGGCAATGGTGCCCTTGTGAGCATCTTGTGATTCAAAGCACGAATGGCAAACAGTGAAGTTTTTTTAAGAAATAGCTTTTTTCCCCTAACACTTTTATCAGAAATGTTCCCGAATGGGGTCACACGAAGAATACATTTGGAATTTTTGCAGGGTGTGCAATATTCCATGTGGGAAAATGGTCCGTGGAAGCAGATATCGCAGAATTACTGATGATATATGTTCATAGATGACCTCCAATACACTTTCCTAAGCACCATTTTCCTATGCACACTGCGACAGAGAAATGTATGTTGTATGACAGTCAAATCGATATGTTTCATTCACGGACTAAACTTTGGAGAAATGAAGTGCCAAAATAAATTTAATATTGTTGTATTTTTTGTGTGCAATCACTGACAATTGAGCTGGGACTATCATTTTACTGCACCTGAGAACCCAGTTTAATCGTAGGTGACTGCCTTGATACGAACCCAGAATCTTAGTGGTGCCTGTCACGCGCTCTGACCACCGAGTTATCCGGCCGCTTCGAGCTGAGAGATGTTTAAATGTCTCACCACCTTCGATTGTTTTATTGAGTTATCCGAAATGAGGACTATTGCTTAAATGAACACAACTCCTTCCACCACATACTATATGTACATGGTAGATGATTACCATGTACGTACAAGTGTCCGGGTGAGTGCCCATGGCACAAAAAAGCCTCAGTGGTAATAAATGTTCTGGTAATATTTACATTGTGATGTTATCTAAGCCTCAGAGTAGGGTCCCTTATCTTGTGTGTGTGCTGGGAATGCATAAATATTAAGTCTGGAACTGGGAAACTATCTAACTCATTGATTACTCTCCCAATTAAAATTTAGATTCATGAAGTTGGGGGGGAAATGTCTCACCTCTGTTCCCACACGTGTGCCAATGGACAGGAGGTGATGAATGGGACTTGGTAATGTAATCGGCATCATCAACCGAGTGTGGCTTGGGGGTTTCCTGACTTCAGGAGTCAGGATGTGTGTTGACGGGAGGTGTGGCATTGGTCATTGCAATGCACGATGGACCCGGGCATCCCGAGTTTAATTCCATGCCACGGTCCTGGCTCCCTGCTTCACCAACTGACCAGCATGGTGAAGTATGGTCAAACAACACCTACGACCGACATGGTGTGGCGAGGCCTTCATTGTCAAAGGGCTGTGAATGTATTTATTTTATTCTATATCCCTAACAGGAAGTGACTGTTGCTGCTACACAGTGGAAAATTAGCACTAAAAATCACATCAGCGTCAAGAAAAATGAACACTTAATCGGGCGTCACAGGCTCTCAATTACCACTCAGCTTCAACGCCGAGCTACCACTGCATCTATCTGCTTGTTCAACATCGCCAAAGGGAAGCATTGGAGGCCGTTATTCAACGCAGCTGTGCAGTTTAAAAAAAAAAAAGAATGTCCTGTCCATCTTGCTGCTGGAGGGGCTATAATCATCGACCTAGATTTTATCCTTTGCATCGCCGCACATCCATGTGTATCAGTACTATTTTGTACAGAGAGCACTCCTTTATTCAATTGTACTGCTCCATATAAATGGTTCTACTTCGGAAAATTGTTGGGTGCACTTATAGCAAAGAGGGGAAGTAAATTGCAAAGTATTATTTTGCTCGATATAGTCTTTTCACGCTTGGAGTTTTCTTCTCTCTTTAAATGGGTCATTACAGAGATGCGAATTTTGGAACAGAGTGCGTCAAGCCAACCAAGAGCTATTGGATATATTGACTCTGCCTGTCCACAGATGGCCTGAGGCTTAATGCACCGAAACACAGTCTAGGGGCATTGCCTCCGAGAGCTTTCATAGCAGCCCAAGGGTTAAGATGTTAATGCGTGATATTACCAGTGACATTGTTTTCCTGGGTATCGGGTCCTCTTACATGGGTGTCTTAGGTACCAATGCAAAGGGTAAATTGTGCAGAAGCATTGTTTGTAAAAGGTGAAGGACTAGATCCACGTCACTTATGTGGGAATGAAGTGGATAATACAACAAGAGGCATTTTCTCAATATGATAGGTAATGTGCCTGGGCCAGATGGCTTGGGAGCAAATGCTATATTTGGTCTCAATCTGTGGGCTGTGACTCAATTGACAGCGACCCCTGTCTGGAGACCGAGTAAACAATTCCACTTGTGTTGCACCGGTCGTAGAAGGCAGGCAGACAAACATTACGCAGTGGAGGGTAGCGGCAGCTTGATGAAGGAAGGGCGAATCAGTATTCAGTCGGTGCCCATAGAGTATTGGCGAAAGTTGAAAAAAACCTGTATATTTTTTATTTAAAAGAGAATAAAGTACACTTATTATGTGGCGTTGGTTCAAACGGATTCAACCCGTGTATAGCACGACATGTCACGCTCACTGTGCTGACATTTGGGTTTTGCATTTCTCGAGTTACAGGAAGCTGATTGCGTCAATGTCCATGCCTGCAATTTTGCGAGGAATTTTTGTCGCGTGCATCTACGTATTGTGTTGTATGCATATATACATCTATTTGTTTGCTTGATGAATTCACTTCATTGCAGGAAAATCGAGCTGGTGTTTTTTAACAAGTCACCGGAGGACATCCTGTGGAAGCAGCAGATTGATGAGCTGTGCCACCGAGACTCCAGGTGCTGCCCCCCCCCCCCTCCCGCCCGCTTAAGCAACCCGCCTCCTATCTCCGTCGTCCCCTTGATTGAATAACGAACACCTGCTGCTCTTGACCAGGTGATGGATGGAGAGGGGTTGGTAGTCCTCATTCGCCCTCCTCCCCTCCCCGTGCAACGAGCGGATGCTTGTCTTGCACCCCGCGTGACAGCAACCGCCTGTAACGCTGACGATTTAACGAGCCGTACTGTTGTTCTGAAAGTATGCTTGCTGTGTGTGACGATAATGTTTTCGAGGGTGCAAATGCGGTGATTCAATGCGTGAAGTGAACAACTGAGCGATGCTAGATTTCTGCAACTTTGGGGATTGCCGCTTGCCTCTCGTGTGATTTACATGTGTAAACACAGTACAGGGGACTGGCAGTCCACAGGGGGTAATGACAGGGGAATTCGCATGGGAAGAGACGGGGCCACAGGGGGTAATGAGGGGTTAAGGGACACAGGGTAACGAGCTGGGGGTCTACGAGAAGGATCGAGAATGGGGCTGTTGCCTAGTGATGGAAGGGGACAGATGCGGATCAACGAGCCATTGAGAGGGTTCGAGAGTAGAGAGCGTGGCCAAGGGTCAAGGGATGGCCACACTGGAGATAAAAGGGGTTGAGAGGAGAGGCTCGGGGCTGTTGTGGAAGTCAGGGTCTTCACCTGTTAAGTGAACGTGTCTTCAATAAATAATCGTCAAAAGAGCAGTGTCTCCTGGAGTCGTTACACATGTTTAGCATGTTGCAAGGGGGTTCAGTCAGACCTAGGCGAGGCCAAGTGAATCGACAGATGAACATTTATATTTTGTAGTGTTTTGTGCAGTCACGGATGATACATTCCACTTAAAACAGGTTCACTGCCTTGATGGTTTGATGGTACTCTATTTTGACGAATTTACAATTTACGTCTTGGCTTGTTTTGCCACTTAGAGCCAGAGAGTGGACAGCAATTGTAATTTAATTAAGGTCATGGTTAAATAAACATATAAACCACTTAAGCTCAATTAGAAACAACAAAATGCCTTGACATTTGTCTGACCTGTAAGACAATTGAATGATGCGCCAATTAACCAAATAGCTGTTCATTTATTTACATTGTATTTCTTTTTAATATCGAAGCTACTGATTTACGGCTGAGCCCGCTGCAGCAGCATCCACCCACCCACAGCCACGATTTTTGATTTCCAGCCACCACCAACTAATCCCTTGCAATTGCCTCCCCTCCCAGGTTCGAAGTGCACTATGTGCTCTCGGAGGTGAGCGACGGATGGCACGGCCGCATTGGCAGGCTCAGCAGGACGCTGCTGTCAGAGCTGCTCGTACCGGTGGCGAGTGGCGTTGGCGAGCGGAGGAGGCGGCTAGCGTGCGTGTGCGGGCCGACCCCCTTCACCGAGCTGGCCGTCAGGTGGCCGAGCAGGCGGCGTCGCACAGATTGTGTGTGTGTGCGTGGGCGGCGGTAGTGCAACGGTTAACGCATTAAATTTCGATTTAAAGCTTTCGTGACTGCAGGGATTCATCTTCTTGGTTCTTTCGGTAAAGTCACGTAGAAGGGAAGTAATAAAATAATAAAAATAAAACATAATAAAATAATTCTCACGACGTTTCGGCCACAACGCATGCAGCCATCCTCAGGCTCCCCGACAGACCTGTTCTTCACCTGAGGACGGCTGCTTGCGTTGTGGCTGAAACGTCGTGAGAATTATTTTATTATGTTTTATTTTTATTCTTTTATTACTTCCCTTCTACGTGACTTTACCGAAAGAACCAAGAAGGTTAACGCATTGTGCTACGAACCCGGCGACCCGAGTTCAATTCCCACTCACGGCCAACACCAGTGACAATTTTCTGAATCGGTCCTAGGTCTCCCGTAGGTAGACTCAGCCTCAAATGAGTACCTGGTCCCATGTGTAAACATTAGCACTAGGGAGATAAAGGCGGCCAGGCGTGGTGCTGGCCATCCACCTCCTTGTTTACCGTTCCGGCCTTTATACGTGTTCGCAAATGGCACTTGCCCCAACAGTCTGCTAAGGCTATACAGGGGGGTCTTTGTGCCTGCAATAGAGTAGTCATTACCATACTGCGCTATGAACCCGATGACCCAAGTTCGATTCCTGCTTAGTAGCGAATACTTTAACTGGTCCTGAGCCTCCCCTAGGTTGATGCAGCCATAAATTCGTATCTGGCGCGGTGTGTAACATCATTACTGGGGAGGCAAAGGTCGCCAGGCATGGTGTTGGCCATCCACCCCCTCGTGTGCCCTGCCGGCTTTCGTAGGTGCTGGCTAACAGCACTTGTCCACAGTCTGTTTAAGGCTATACAGGGAATCTTTACTTTCCGCAGTCAGGATTGGCGCTGGGTCTTCCGGCGATATTGACAGCCACGGCTGGAGCAAGGGAATTTGCTTAGAATGAGCCGCTGAATCATTATTATTTGTTTTGTGTGTGTGTATATTTCTTTCTGTCATTGCTCGTTAAATGGGCGCTTTTACGGAATGGTTTGATGTGTTGCTTAACGCGCTGTGTCATCTTGTCACACGGCTTTCGTTCCCGAATCAAACATTTCAACGAATTGAATAATATAATGCGGACGTGAGCTGACCTATCTCCAGAAGCAACATCGACACGTCTTTTTAATCACGTGTCCGTGTATATCAAGTGTACTCGCACCACATCTTCACACAGCCAGAAGTGAGCGGCTCAGGGAGTGGGCTGCTGGCTTGCGGTGCTGAGCCTGCACTGTGGAGAGTTGCAATTTCCTCTGCTGCCTACCCACTCACACAGGCATCTCTCACTGTGGCCGCATTGTGACAGTGAGCATCCCTTGAAGGGATAACAGCTTTACACTTTCAGGAACACTTTTGTTCTGTCATGAAAGGGAATTGAAAGTCGGCTTCAAAGGAGATGTCGATTTTGTTGTTTTCACTGCTTGTAAAAGTACTGAAATCAAAGAGGAGTGAATTAAAAAAAAGTTCTGTAGAAATCTAAATTCGGTCTACACATTCAGCTTTAATGCAATGCTTAATTATGTATTATACGTATAAAGCAGTATAAATGAGTACACCAATCTTGATTTGAAGCTTTCGTGACTGCAGGAATCCATACACTTTGGTTCTTTCGGTAAAGTCACGTAGGTATAAAATAAAATTAAAATAAATCACGACGTTTCAGGCGCAACACAAGCGTCCGTCATCAGGTGTGAAAGCATGGTCTGCTGCTGAGGCAGACTGTTTTAAAAGGTTTGAAATGGTCGAGGAGGCCGCTTTCCTATCTTACAGTTACATGCTAATTTCTCACATTAACATCACTAGTCCTCGCCACTTCTTTATTACCCTTGGGCTACACCCATTTCAAACCTTTTAAAACAGTCTGCCTCAGCAGCAGACTAAGCTTTCCCACCTGATATCGGATGCTTGTGTTGCGCCCGGAACATCGTGAGTACACCAGTTTGATCAACAGGTCACATGTGGTGGGGTAGAGTGTGGGTATTCCCACCTTTCAGGACATCTGCCCATTGTGGAAGAGTAGACCAAAATACCCTCAAGAGAATGTCCTCCTGCAAGGCGTGGCATAGCTAAGTGATTTCAGATAGCACCTTTAACTTTGTATTCTGGATGTCTGTATTTTACTGTCAATCCTGAGTTTAATGTGAGGTCTGTGTGTTTGCGTGTGCGTGTGTATGCCTGTATGTGTTTCTTCCGCAGAATTCTCGATGAGCTTGGATTTGAGGATCAGGAAATTCACACATTTACAGAATGAGAGATGCATCTGGTCTGGAATTCCCGCAGACATTCATTCAGGTATTACAAAAAAATCCCTCGACAGACCTGTTTCTTCACCTGAGGACGGCTGCTTGCGTTGTGGCCGAAACGTCGTGAAAATTATTTTATTATGTTTTATTTTTATTATTTTATTATTTCCCTTCTACGTGACTTTACCGAAAGAACCAAGAAGAAAAAAATCCCCACTTAAACCTTTACTTCTACCTTCATTAATATTAATATTATTATAATTTATAAGTCTTTAATTGAACATGTTCCTCGTTTGTGCTATTTCACAACTCGTGTCTCACTTGGAATGATTTGCGAGGCGAGCAGGTCTGGTGCGTGACGGTGAACGTGTCCTTGCCCACCTCGGGACATCAGTGCAACTATCGTGACATCACAGCAGCATGATGGACCAATCGTTCTACCCGTGCCCTTTAGCTCTGAGCCATAACAGCACAAACGACTGAAATCTTTCATATCTACTGCCTTCCCATATCTCGACTCCTGGGATTTTAAAACACAGCTGTATCCAGCTCAGCCTTTCCTGAAGCTTTTTTTGCTGTCCATCGTTCTGCGCTCCCTGCGTTTACACCAAATAAGTCTTCTCCACAGGAGACATTTGAAAACATTGGACATTATTCTTGATGGGTTTGTGCACCGAGCCTTTCTCACTATTTAAGTCTTGGCAAATATGGCATGTAACCTTTCAGCCGTGCCACCCCCCTCTCTCCCTACCAGTGATTTGATGAATTATCTTGATTTGGGGGGTAACAGTTGAACTCAAGAAGAAATGTATGTCACTTTTACCGTCTCATTTGTATTGTATGATTATTTGTGTGGTGTAATGTGTGGGGTGTTCCCACATCTTCCTAGATGTCTAGAAAGACTCGATTAGGACAAAATAGCGTCTAGTAGAGGCCCTTCTACCTGCAAGTGTGCAAGCATGGTCAGATCCGCACCTATACCTTTTATTTATTCTTCCTGTTGAAGGAGTCACGGCTCAAAGAACGGTAATGTAATTCCAGCAAACACCTTCAGGCAGCAGAGCGTTGTGTTTGCTCTGTAATGTTCGTTCTGCTAGCCTCGAGTACATTACCATATGAATTTCATACAATTTGCATTTTCCGTGAAAGAGCCATTTTCCTAGACACGCAATTCGATGCACGTATCGTGAGCGTGAGATTTAGTTGTGACGACTTGATGGACACGTCTATCTCTAACCCACAGCAACATGGCGCGTGGCCATCGGCGACGTCCAAAATCCACCGTGCGCGCGGCGTCGTAATCAATGCCTGCGTGCCCACCCCCGCATCACGACACTGTTTGCTAACATCACTGCTAAAACGAGTGCCTTATCTTGCTTGAAAATGTTGTTCCGCGCAGGCCCTAAATTATTATTTTCCTTGAGAGTAGTTTTGAAAAAATGTGAGTGCGAAAATAAAAACGTTAAACGATTTCTTCTTAGCAACGGCTGACCTATTTTTTGTGAGGAAACGGCAAAATCATGATTTCGTGTGGCCAATGAAAATGAACTGTAGATTCAGTTTTAAAGAATTTAGCCATTAAATTGCTTTGTCCTTCAGTTCATGAAATGCAGATACAATCACCCACCCACCCACTCAGCCACCCACTTCATCACCTACTCACCCACGCACCATATGGGGCAGTGTGAAGTTACGTGGTCCATGGTTTGGTATTCGTAGCCGCAGTCGCAGCAAACCAAGGCATGGTAGCACATCTAAAGTAACCCCAATAGCTAGGCGAGAGGGGTAGATCACAATGTTTTTTTTTTACCTTTGTTGTGCTGTACTACTTAGCTTGAGGCAGAAAATGTCCTTCCTGGAGCTGTATGGCAGAGCATAAAACAACATCAGATGAGGGAACAACCCTCGAAGATAAGACCACAGATTTACTTGGGTGATTGAAACAATCATGGAACATAAATTGCAGTGGTATAAAAAAAAACATGACAGAAAATTGCCACGTGCAAACATGAACACTACCTTGCAGGAGTAAAAGTGTACAGAAGTTCAACATTTTGGGTGTTTTTTTTTCTTGCAGTGACTGCAATAGGAACACTTGGAAACAGCCGACTATTTCGGGCCATCCGTGTATAGTTACCGCACTAAATTAGTTGGTAGAAATTCTAGACAAAACAACATTTTACTTCAAAAGCTCTACATTGTCACCCACCAATTCCAAAGCACCTTTTTAAAAAATGTAACAGCCTCCTTGGTAACATATGCGGCCATGGTTTTCACAATTGTTAAATCACTTTTTGAGTAGAGGGTCATTCGAAATATTTTGGGTGTCTAAATGTATCACCCCGAGTGTTTAGTCTATGATAACATAATGAGTTATTTTATTTGTGTAATTCCAATATTACAACAACACCCAACATACCTATTTTGTTCTACTTTGTACATTTAAGTTGTTGAAGCAGAGTTTTCCAATTAAGCTGATTAACTCGGTGTCACAATTTGGTTCTTAATGTATTGACGAATGGCCTAAAATCATCGCACTTGTTACACTTGAGAATAACCTGCTTTAATCGCAGTTGGGATTGCATCCTGATGCAAATCGACCGGGGTCTGTGGCGTCGCCATTATAAGCCCACTGAACTACCGAGCCACTGCTAGGAAACTCTAAATCTCACTAAAACAGGACGATGTTCGTCCAACATTTTGTGTAGAGCGTCCTGAGAGATTCATCAGTGGACTTTGAGCGTCTTGTGCTGTAAATGTTTGTGTACGGTCAATACGACCATAAAACAGCCTCGTGACATGGCCAATTTAGCTCGTGAGGTCGCGATACTCCTATTGTCATTGATTTGATGTCACGAGGTGGTGTAATTGGTATGTACTCGGCATTTGAATGCAACTTTCTCAAGATGCCATGTGCGTAGCATAGATGTGCACATCAAGGGAGCCCAGAATGTCTCTTTTTTTACAAAATATTCTCAAGTGGTAGAGAGGGGCTGAAAGACGGGAGATGAATGTATGACATGTCAAGCCAAATACATGTAATTTTAAAAAATTTAACAAATCATAGGTCGAGCAGAAGGACTTGAGCCTGAACAAATAGCAAGGGTCTGTAGTGCCGAAATCCATCATCATTATCCTCAGTCCTGATTTATTCATGGCTGTATGAAGGACATCCCGAGCCGTTTCCATTTCTTGCGAACTGATTTCATTGCTCCGTCTCCACAGTGGACATCTTCATGGGCATGTTCCCTCCCTTTGGTGACATCCATTGTGTATGTGGTGTATGTTGAACGTACGTAGTCAACTGTGCTAATTGGAGGTGCGGAGGAAGGGCAACAAACTAAACACAAAAAGCAGTTCTAAATAAATGAGTTTTCAATCTAGATGTAAAGGTGCATAGCAGTGGAAAGCCCATTAATTAGGAGGGAAAGTTCACTGCGCAAACACAATCAACAAAATAACTGCTTTTGGGCAATAGTGGAGAGAACCTCATTGCAATAACTCGAGCATTTAGCTGTTGATTGATTGGCTTTGATCGACTGGGATCACGTGCTTGATCGAAATGAGAGCCAATTGGGATTACAGCGAACATCGCTGTCGGATGTGTTTTTGGGATTGTACAGTACAGCGTTTGTGTCAGTCTGACATTTCACTCCATGTGCTGAGATCATCAGGAACCGAAGCTAAGACGTCGGACATTGTGGCGAGCAGCACGCCGTTCAACCTGAGAACACACGCGAGAGGTGCCACACAGCACAACCATGAAAGCGTATGCAGTAGTGTTGTAACGTATGTTGAAGTTAAATTTCGTTTTAAAGTTTTCGTGACTGCAGCGATTCATCTTCTTGGTTCTTTCGGTAAAGTCAGCGTAGAAGGGAAATAATAAAATAATAATAATAATAATAAAAACTTAATAAAATAATTCTCACGACGTTTCGGCCACAACGCAAGCAGCCGTCCTCAGGTGAAGAATGAAACACCACCAAGCTTGGAGCGTATATTTAAGCTGTTATAAGCCCACTGAACTACCGAGCCAGTTCTTTTGCACCGTACGTAGGCAACCGTGCTCATCGGAGGTGTGGAGGAAGGACAAACTAAACACAAAAAAGCAGTTCTAAAGAAATGAGCTTTCAGTCGAGATTTAAAAGTGCATTGCTCCAGTGACTTCCTAATATCGGCAGGAAGATGGAAGGTACAGAGCTGCACACCGTGAAACTGCTGTGTGTATAGCCTGCCACTGTTACAGGAAGAACAACCCACCCAAAGCGGTCAGAGGGTAGCACCGTAATGCATTCAAATATTAAATCCAGTCTTTCATCCTTCTAATAATTATCTAAATGGTTCTGCAAGAAATGAAACTGAAAATGCGCAACCACTTTCATTTGCCGAAGCCTTTTCAGTCATCCCTAAGCGAAATAATACAAACAGCCTGTTAAGGGAAGTTCTGTGGGGGTGGGATTTTTTTGCAAGAATTGCTAAATTTGTGGCACCCTAACGATCTGCATTCTTTTCCAAGACGCCCTATTAAAGCGACCGCTATTCTGATATCGATTTCAAGCCATTGCCAAACAACGGTCTTATTGTATTTTCACAATTGCAATGGTCGTAACGCCAACGCGGACCCGTCCCTACTGGACACCTGTAAAATAAGAGCTTCCTATTTCATCGGATTCCTACAGGTTAAATAAAGATTCTGATTCTGTTCATATCAATACAATGCCACGCTGGTTACTTTTTACAGTAAAGTCACATAGTTAAAAAATAAAATTAAAATTTATAAAAGTAATAATAGAAATAAATTAATAAAAATCACGACGTTTCGGAGGCAACACAAGTCTCCGTCATCAGGTGGGACCGTCTGATGACGGAGACTTGTGTTGCCTCCGAAACGTCGTGATTTTTATTATTTTATTTCTATTATTACTTTTATTAATTTTAATTTCATTTTTTACCTACGTGACTTTACTGAAAGAACTAAGAGTTTGAATCCTTGCAGTCACGAAAGCTTCAAATCTAGAATTACTTTTTACAGGTTGAAGTGGTTGGCAGGAAACGTGCAAGGACATTTGTCCAAACATAGACACAATGATTGTATCAGTTTTGGTAAATATCATCTCGGCAGCACCAGTGTCTATGGCGGGGCATACGAGTTTCTGCGTGGGTATATGGTGCCATTTATCCTTTGACTCTTCGTTGTTATCTGCTGAGAACATGTTCCCGAGACCGCCATCTGGGACACGCGTGACATTTCTCTCTGCGCCGTGGTCGTGGGTAGTTTTCTCGCATTGGGTAGTCACGTCTAAATTAGCTGATTGTGTGAAGCTTCACCCGGACACTTTACAAGGGCCCAGTTGTGGCCGCGAGAGATCGTGATTAGAGCGCAGTGTTTCCATGGAGGTGGTGTGTTGGTGGGGTTTTTTTTATGTCCCCTTGTCCCTTCTGGCGAGATGTTAACTCTGGGGTGCCGCGGTGGCGAGATGTTAACTCCCTCGCCTGGTATGAAGGAGGTCATGGGTTGGATTCCCACCCTGACGCCTGCTGTATATTTGGAGTTTGCGTGTTCTCCCTGTGGTCACGTGGATTTTTCTCTGGGTCCTCCGGTTTTCCTCTCCACATTTAGAAACATGCGTTTAGAGTATTTGGCTGCTATAAATTTCCACGTGAAAAGCCACTTCGTTGAGCTATTATTTGTGGCCAGGTCGCTTAAAAAAAAGCTATATAGCCCAGTAGGCCTTACCTGGTAAAAAAATAAATACAGTAGACTCTCAATTATCCACGCGAATGATGAGGAGGACGGCCGCGGATAATTTTCGCAGATCTCTCTGCTAAAAAACACTAATATAGGTATAAATTGTTTAAGTCGCATTTTGGTAAATTAACACTTTCTATTTAGAACAAATACTAACGATTGACCCATCAATGCGCGTGCTCAGTGATAACACTTTCCTGCTCCCGCGCAGAAGACTTCGCTACGAAGTGGATAGAGCCACGCCAATCAAAACCAATCAAACTCTGCCCACTGTTGTAAGGATATGCAACTACTGTACTGTAGAGGCAATCACGTGTATTTCGGATTAACCGGAGCACATTTCTTCGGTTTAAGCACGTAACTTGCAATAAACATTGTAATAACAATGTATATATGTTTTTAGAGAATTCATTTGGGCTTCAGGGAAAATTCAGAATTCATTTGGGCTTCAGGGAAAATTCACGAGTTATTAATATATGTCAAAATCTCAGGTGTGTGGTTAATCCGCAAATCGGATAAACCGCACGCGGATAATCGAGTCTACTGTAATAGTTTAGTTCTGTGAGCTGAACAGTCCACAGAAGAGACACTAGCAGCGAGTTGTTTTGATCGCGTTTCTCAGCGCGGATAAACATTTAAAATGACGAATTTCAGTGAGTTTAATTACGCGATCCTTGATAAACAGTCACTTACCGTTTCATCTTCTCTTTGTCTCCAAATCAACCTTTCCGTAGAACTTTCCCACGCCGGTTTAATGTGGAGTTTTAACAGTGTAGAAGTTTTATTTTACGTCTATGTAAATAAAATGTGAATGCTCAGGAATATGAAGCTATATCCAACTATTTGGGGATACGGCAGTGGTGCAAAAGCACACAATATAACTCAGATTCGCCAATAACGCTGCCCTCACAAGCAAATTGCCTCTGTCCAATGTCACCTCTTACATGTTTCCTTATAAGGCAGTGTTGTTGTTGTTGAATGTGTCGAGTTAACAGTAACGTATATGTGTAGTGTAACGGTTGACGTTTACAATGTCTATGTCGGTGGTAAGGCCTAGATGCCGAGATGTCACTGACTTCTGCTCCCACTCGCGAGCTGTACTGTATCTGCGCTCTGAGACGTGTCACGTTATGGGCGCATTACCGATGAATGTTTTTGTTGGATGACCGAAAGGAAATTTGCCATCTCTTTCCATGCTTTATTTTTTTTAAACATTCCCCATCCTTATTTACGCACTTAAACCAGCATGGATCCAGGGCGAACATTTGTCGAAGATAAAAACAAATTCTCACGTGACCATTTGTGAGCAGTTATTATGTTGTCAATGTAGGCCGTCACATTTAAAGGGTGAACAGATGAACATGTGAGGGTACTCGATCTCGGCTGTACGATGGATGGGATGGCATAATCCACCCAAAATTTGGTATGGCCTCTGATGGTCAGGCCCGTGAGCGTGTGCGAGTCTGCCGTCTGGTATTGTGTTGGAAGGCCTACCTTCGAAACATCTGAACCCATTCGTCAAATACAAACTTTCAACAATAAAAATCCCGCACCTCCGATTAGCATGGTTGGCTACGTACGGTGCGAAAGAAGTTCAACATACATACATAATTCAGCATCTCAAATGTGGGGACCAATTTATAAGCAAGCAAAGTTATTGAGAAAAATAGGAGGGCATTACCCTTTGTAGAATATATCATTTCGTTTCCAATTTCCCTGTGCAATGTGGCTGTGGCAGTCCTGCAGCATATATGTGAAGTCTTTATCTGTAGCTCGCTAATCCTATCGGACGTGATGCACCTTTTTTCGGTGGAGCCAGTATGCCTGTTATGAAAACCATGACAATAGCAGATCGTGGACGAGAGCTGCATGGTCAGAACACAAATACGATTCTTTTAAGTAAAATCTGGCAGCAGTGCAAATGTAGCCGGAGGCACATTTTGTACACAGACGCTGGTGATAAACTGCATCCATCGTTCTGCCGAAACATCCCTGGGCTTTTGAATATCGCGAGAGAAAAAAACGAATGTTAACAGCCAAGTTGAGATTAAACTGTGTGTGTGTGTTGTATTGTGGGGAGCGGTAATGTAGCGGTTAGCGCGCTGCGCTATGAACCCGGCCACCCGAGTTCGATTCCCGTTCACGGCCAACACCAGTGACGATTATCTGAACCGGTTCCTGGCCTCCCCTAGGTCGACTCAGCCTCAAATTAGTACCTGGTGCGGTGTAAACATCACCACTAGGGAGACAAAGGCGGTCGGGCGTGGTGCTGGCCACCCACCCCCTCGTGTACCGTTGCAGCCTTCATAGGTGCTCGCTAACAGCACTTGCCCCTACAGTCTGTTAAGGCTATATGGGGGATCTTTGTCTTTATATTGTGTGTTCAACGCACTGCGCTACGAACCCTCCACCCCGAGTTCGATTCCCGGCCATGGCTAATATCAGTGGTGATCATCTGAACCAGCCCTGGGCCTCACCTTGATGGGCACAGCCTTAAATGAGTGCCATGCTTCAACATCAGCACTGGGGGATACAGTTCAAGTTCAAATTCATTTCAAGTTCATTTATTAGGTATAGCCCTGTGAGCCATTCGGCTCTTGAATCGGGTGCAACCGCAACAAACAAAAACATGAACAAAAAAACATCTTAAAGTAAACAGAGGTCACACCATCCCTTAGTGCGCCGTGACAGCCTTCGTAGAAACCCGCTAACGGCACTTTTGTAGTGGGTTCGAATTAGGTGCACACACACACACAGCTTGGAGGCAACACTATTTATTAAACGGTAAGTAATATAACACTGTACATGAGGTGGTGACCACCTTCCTCAACTCACTAACACTCTGGAACACGACACAGAGTGGACCAGGCAGGCGACGGGCTGCCTGGTCCAGGACGATGACCCGGGACTTGAGGAGCGATGATGTCGTCTTCACTTCGGAGTTCAACAGCCCTGCTCTGCATCCACACCCCGCTTATATCCCCTTCCCAGGCCACGCCTCCCTTCTCAGGCCACGCCTCCCGTCCCAGGCCACGCCTCCCTTTCAGGCGCGTCCCTGCCCAGGCCACGCCTCCCTTCCCAGGCCACGCCTCCCTTCCCCCACCTCACGGGAAGGTCTGGGTCCCTCCACCACGTGACCCCCCAGGCACCCCCTTGGGGCCCCCAGCCCTCGTACGGGCCGACACAGTAGTGACGTCATATGTCACTACACTTTCCACAAACAGCATTTGTGGGCTATGCAGGGGAATCTTTGAAAGTACGTCGTCGTAACCCTCGATTGTATATATATATTTATTTAACCAGGTGACAGCAGCGAGATGATACAACAGCTTCTCGTTTTGAAACTTCAGCTGCCACGTGGTCGTGAGATGACGACGGCGTGTGTAAAAGGTGGACGAATGCGTTCGGCATGACGATGCGAACGGCGTGGGCGAGATGCGGGCTCTGATCTCGCTTGGGGCGTTTTCCGAACGCGGTGAAGTCCTTCGGGGCCGTCCATAAATGACGTCACGCACCTAGGGGGAGGGGGCGGTGTCAGACATTTGTGACAATGTGTGACGAAGGGGGGGGGGTTGAGAAAGGTGACGTCACATAAAAATACGCAACTTTAAATAAATATAGAATGGCTATAACAACACTAATTTGTATATCAACACTCCTACAACATCGGAGTGCAGCGCCACATTAAATACTCGCTACAATGACAATAGTTTAAAGCGATTTGAAGCATGTTTTATTTTCAAAATGGAAATGTGTTTTTTTGGGGGGTGGGGCAGAGCTTTGTGACGTCAATTTTTTAGGGGGGTCTGACTTTTTGTGACGCCGTGCGACGAGGGGGCGGGGGTCAAGAATCGTCCTAAATCGCGTGACGTCATTTATGGACGGCCCCTTCCTTGCTCCTTGTGCCGCTGCGTGTTCATGCTGTCACTGCGTAGGGGGGGTAGAGTAGCAAGGGTACAGCGATCGGCATATCCTGAAGCGCCGCGATTGTGCACGAATTTCACGTGTATATGCAAGGCGGCATACATCTGAGATGTGATGAGCACAGCAGTGGCGAAGACTGCAGTTGTCACTCTCTGGCCACGTCTCGGCTTCCCTGGGAGAATGCGAGGCCCCATATTCTTAGGTTTTTTCGGTAAAGTCACGTAGGTAAAACATAAAAATTAATGAAAATAAAATAAAAAATAAAAATCACGACGTTTCGGAGGCTTATTTTCATTAATTTTGATGTTTTACCTACGTGACTTTACCGAAAAAACCTAATAATATGATGCCTTGCAGTCACGAAAGCTTCAAATCTAGAATTAATGCGAGGCCCGTGCACTTTGACTTTAACTCATTTACATGCTAGCGGGAGAAATGTGGTAAGCCGAGAAAAGCTGGACTTTCGGTGGTGGGATTGTGCGAACGGCAAGCTAAGCCGACAAAGCCCCATCGAGATAATTATTTATCGAGAAAGGTTTGGTTCCACTTATAAGCATTGTTACTTACATGTATAGTTTAAACAATGTCACGTGCCTCAATTACAAACGTGTTTGTCCGTGTGCTTTGTTAGCGTGCCTTAGTCCAGCCCTCTTGATGATTTTGCTTTAGAAGGATTACCGCATGCTTTCGACAAGTCATTTACATTACGCGCGGTACACACAACAAATCCCGAGTGCCTGTTGCCGACTTCGTCTTAGCTCTGAGCGAGTGCCACCCATGTCTACAAACCGGAGTCCTACGATCCCTGGCCAGCCAAGCGCTTGATGCTACGGAGAATGCGTCCCTGGAGCGGGGCTTAGTCGTCCCATCTCTTTACAACTCCGCGAGGTCTGATTCGCATCGTCTGACCCCGCTTTCTGACAACCTTTCTTCTTTCACCCCATCTCAGACTGAATCTTACGAGAAGCCACCTGCAGTGAATGCTGCCTCCGTTAACAATGGGGCTATGTTTCGATTTAAAGCTTTCGTGGCTGCAGGGATTCATCTTCTTGGTTCTTTTGGTAAAGTCACGTAGAAGGGAAATAATAAAATGATAAAAATAAAACATAATAAAATAATTCTCACGACGTATCGGCCACAACGCAAGCAGCCGTCCTCAGGTGAAGACCAGGTCTGTCGGGGAGACAGCGTCAGAACCAAGAAGAATGGGGCTATGGTAAGGGTTTTTTTATTTTAAAAGGGCTCCCCACCCCCTCCAATTGTTGGACGTTATTTGACAAATTTCCAGGGCTGGCTGTCAGTGTTTTGAAGGTTCCAGGTTTTTCTTTTGCGCGGTCAGATAATTATAATTAAATGTTTGTTTCTGCTGAATACAGCAGAACAAAGCAGTCTGTTTGTCGTATCGCAATGATAGATGTGTTTTCAAGTCCACCGTCCTGAATTTCTGCTGGAATGCATTAAACTCCGCTTCCAAGCAATTGACGAATGGCGTGCCCGTTGCTTGTTGACAGGTCTGCTTATACTGGTAGGAACGAAGTGGACCAGACCACCAATAGATTATATCGTCCGTCCGTCCGTCCGTGTATCAACATCGCCCCCTACTGCAAACACTTGGTAGGACCCTACAAAAACCTTTGACTCAGTGGGGCTTTCCTGGCTTAACAAGTGTAATTCATACATTATGTTTATATTCTTTGGTTATTCGTTCTTACCAGCCCACCCCGCAGGGTCCTGTTTGTTTGCTGTAAATTGTGTTGTGCCCTGGTGGAGAAGTCGAAAGTATCCCCCGCGGGCAAAAGATCGTTTGGTCTTCTCCGTTGTGGTCCTGAAACTGGTTTGGCGTCCCTATGGATGTGGACCAGCCCCTCCTTCGGTCCTCCCTAGATTATAAGACCCTCCGGAAAGGAAGACGCACCCCAAACTTGGCCCCAACGCCAAATAAAGTTAAAAAAAGATCCATAGATTAAAAAAATACCCCGAAAAGCCTTAAGTCTTTTGGCAAGGCCTGAGCCATGGAGTCAACATTGGGGGGGACCAAATTTTCCAGGGTGTCTGGGGGTCCCAACCCAGAAAAATATCTACATTTGAAAACGAATTTCCTGCCTAAAATATTTAAAAATTCACTAACACATGGGATGGACTTTTCATTAATTTTTTTACAATAATGTCTAATAGTGTATTGTATTTACATTGCTCTGTTTTTACTTTTTTACCATTTCTTGTTTCATTGTAATGGCCGAAATTAGGGATTAATAAAGTACAACCATAACCACAATCATATAAACAAAAATCTATGCATTGATTTATATGAAGACAAGTCCAGATATTGTGGCCAAGGTGTAGCAAATTGTTCTTTTTATTTACATAGCATAGCATTTTTTATATATATAGCAATATATTGGGGGGGACATTTTGAGCATATTTGAATATTGGGGGGAATGTGTCCCAACCAATATATATTATAATTACGGCCTTGTCTTTTGGTAGTGAGCGCGTATAAATGCCGGCACAGCGCACAAGGGGGTGAGTCGCCTAGCACCATTATCGGCTGTCTTTGTCTCCCCAGTGGCGATGTTTACACATACATTATTCATTTAGCTCTGAATCGACATGCCGGAGGCCCAGGACCAGTTCAGATAATCGCCAGGGTTAAGTTAGGGTTAGGGTGCGAACCACAGTGCCAGCGCTCCACAGATAAATCCAATCAGGCACAGACAGCTGCCTGATCGTAAGACGCACCCCAAAGTTTTGCTCTGAAAACACAGGGGAAGGAGTGCACCAATACAATAAAAAAAGGTCGTCATTTTACCAACTCCACTTCGGACAATGGGCTGAATCGAACACCAACCAGACACGAATTTGAAAGCATTCTCCTGTGACTGGGGATCTTTTTTCTCTCTCGGTGAACATTTTATTTCTGTGCCCTCGGCCTTGGCTGATTCACGTTGGATCTCGCGACAAGGGCGCTATGATACAACAGCGATAATAATAAAAACAATAGGATTTTATCCCATTAGAGCGGCGGTTCAGCACTCCAAAACGCTCATCTCAGCACGGCAGTGGTAAGCGCACACGCACGAACAGAGGCGAAGCGAACCGTGTTTATATACCCATCTTCCATTAAGTCTTTGAAGTGAGCAGTCATTATTTCTGTAGCCTTCGGGCTTTGTATGACCCAATTGATGGTTCAGTTGTGCCATGGGTTTGGCACCTCAGAAGTGAACGGTGTATATCATACCTGTCAACCCCTTATCAGTTCCCTACCTTATTACAGACCAATTCAGACCGTATTGGTCACCCCGTGCCCTTAAAAATATCAACGTTCATCCTACAAAGTCCCATCACAAGGGAACAATTGATGTTTTTTGCCCGTGTTGAAACGGCTGTACGCCACATGGACCCGAAAACTCAATTTCCCTGCACAAGAATACGTAGTAAACCGTATGGGTTGACAGGTATGATATATACACACATATCAAAGGGAGTCCACACGGGTCGTCTTGCATAATAATGTCCGCAGGTCTAAGGAGATTTAGAAACACACGCGCCATTTACTCTGTGCCGTGACTTCGTGTGAGTTGTGTGTGTTTGTAGTCATTGTGGTGGTGGTAGTTGTTGATGTTGTGTTTGCAGTTTGCGTGTTGAGTGGTTGTTTGTTCGTGTGTCTGCACACCAGGGCTCCTGGTGCATTGGTGGCGGTTGTTTGCATTAAACATGTGTAACCATATTCTTAGGTTTTTTCGGTAAAGTCACGTAGGTAAAAATGTAAAATTAAAACCTCTCACTTGATACAGCTATCGTGCTGTGACGGTTCCACCTGAAGACGGAAGCTTGTGTTGCCTCCGAAACGTCGTGATTTTTATTTTATTTTTTATTTTATTTTACTTTTATTAATTTTTTTTACCTACGTGACTTTACCGAAAAAAACCTAAGAATATGAATCCTTGCAGTCACGAAAGCTTCAAATCTAGAATGTGTAACCATGCCATAGACTTTAACATTTACAACACTGCATTCGACACACATCACCTTCGATAACACCGTTAACATTATTCATGATAGAACACACGTATAACAACATTGCATTCAACTTTAATAACATTCCAAACACGGTTAACATTACTACCACTGTACCATGAACGTTTGCAGCAAAATAACTTACCGCTTTAATTCTAGATTTGAAGCTTTCGTGACTGCAAGGATTCATATTCTTAAGTTTTTTCGGTAAGGTCACGTAGGTAAAAAATTAAAATTAATTAAAATAAAATAAAAATCACGACGTTTCGGAGGCAACACAAGCTTCCGTCTTCAGGTGGAACCGTCACAGCACGATAGCTGTATCAAGTAAAAACTTACCGCTTACCCACGCACGCTCCTTTCTTGCGTGGCTTCAACTTGGCGTGCTATGAGGTGGACACCCGTCGTTTATTATGCGGGTGTCCATCTCATCACTTGTGAAATTCACTCCTCTCCCTCTGAGGAGAGAAGAGAATTTCGATTTAAAGCTTTCGTGACTGCAGGGATTCATCTTCTTGGTTCTTTCGGTAAAGTCACGTAGAAGGGAAGTAATAAAATAATACAAATAAAACATAATAAAATAATATAAGAAAAAATATTTTTATGTTTTATTTTTATTATTTTATTACTTCCCTTCTACGTGACTTCACCGAAAGAACCAAGAAGAGAGAAGAGAAGTTGTGGAGCTCCTGCAGCAGCGTCCATGGAAATTGGCGCCAAACCCCCCCCCCCTCCTCCCCACCGCAGCCGATTGGCTGGTGTGGAGCAAGGGAGTGATGATGACATGGTTGGCTCACTCCTGATTGGCTCACAGGTGATGACATCACATTCATCTCTCTGTTTAAGACCTGATGAAGCTGGTTGTTGTAATTCACGGCGAAACGTCACGGTACTCGAATTGCAAATGTTGTGGGTTTACTCTCCAACACAAACAGTGTGCTAGTAACGAACTGGCATGTAATGTTAACGTGACAAACCTTACTATTTGGCTATGTCGGGTGGTTGCGGGTTTAACGACACGTTTATATTTACACGTCCTAACCAAAAACCTCTATTATGGACGGGTGATGAACTCTTCTCTTCGTAGCTGATTTGCTCACAAGGGACGCCATCACATTTACCCCCGCACTTAGTTATTCCTTGACAATACCGTTTGACTGTTGTACATTTTGTCGTCACCAAAACATTCCATATTGACCCATTCCCAGCCATATTTAATCAATTATCATTACGTTAAATTATGTTTAAGTTTTTTTTTGTTTTTAAACGGCTGCCCGCAAAGGGGGCAGCCGAAGAGCCGCATGCAACTCCGGAGAGAGGAATCCGATGAGCTATGAAGCTCTTATATGGGCGGGTCAGCAAAGCAACCCACTGCTCACGCACCGCCCACGTGTGCGAAATGGCTGCAACGCACCCAGGAACATTGCTTTTTTAGCACTACGCATTTTCGTAGCGTACGCCAATCACAAGCTGCCCGATGAGATGCGCGCAGTGTTTCAGTTCTCAGGCCCCAAAGTGAACAGATGTATTGCGCATTGCACTAAACCACTCTGCCACTGCCCTACTCGTGCTCTGTAGTGTTGACGCCTCAGATATGTGCAATTACGTTAAGGGGTGACGAGGGTTGACTGTCGCAAAACAAGAGATCGTATGAACATTTTCTGTCCAGTCCTTGGAAACGTTTTCTCTGCCCCTTCTTTGTGGGTGCACTTTCATGTTTGCCATTCGCTGTAGAAGGGCTCTCATTGATTGTGTAGGCGTTGAGGGATCTCAGCTGTGTTCTTCTTTGTAATATGAAAACGAAAATGGGCGTCTTTGTGTACAGATATGAATGGCACGATGAAGCACGAAACAAACCTGCCATTCATTGGCAACTCTCCGAGCCAAATGTACGGAGAAATGTGTGCGTGTGCCGATTCAACATTTGACTATAAAAGCGGACTAAGGATAATATCCTCTCACATTCGAGCATTTATTCCGCAGAGCCGCCTGCAATCGCAGCGGAAATTAAGCATGCGTGTGAACACAACAATGCGCCGTCTAGAACACCGCGGGGATAAATGTTTGCAATTAAAAGCGATGGAAACACAGATGTTCGTCGCATTTGTTTGACGGAAAAAATTATCGCCTGGTCGTGCAATGATTTCTGATTGGAATAAACCGGCCGACAATTTGAATGAGTGCAATTTAGAATTTCATTTTAATTCACAGCTTCGCCGAAATGTGTTATGAATACCCAACATGTACTCCCCGGCCTCGATGTCCGCTCTTTGCAAATTTGCCATGCATTAACTACCTCAAGGAGTGGCGCTGCCTTCAGGCAAATCAGCTTTTTGCTGTCATCAGAATTTAAAAGTCCACGCGGACCGTTTCGTCCGACAAGACAGGTGGCCTTGGACTACGGCGGCAGCGTTTGTGTGGGCCTCGTCGAGTTCCCAAGCCCGTGTCTCTGCAAATGTGTCACACCGATGTGTGTCCTTAGGTTCGGCCCATGGAGAGGGCCTCAACTGGCTCGGATGGTGAGCCGTGAGGTGTCTGTTTGCCGGTGGGTCTTTGTCTAGATCTTGCGATTCTTAGCAAATCCGTTGAATACTCCTCTGGTGAACGATGCTGCCTGTGTCAGGCAAAGCCGGTCCTGTTGAACACACTCAAGTTGAGGAAATCTGCGTTGGCCCCGGGGGGAAAATTGCCCACAGAGGGAAGTATTTGCCACGCCGACGATGTTATTCCATTGCGTTAAGTAGCTGCGCAATTGTTTATTCAACATTTATTTTTTTGTTAACCCCTTGAATCGTCATTAAATAAATGATGTACTTTACAATGTCAAAGCTTGCTCTCAGCGGTGAAGACCAGTCCAGCTAAATGCGGGAATATTTAGCAATACGCTGCCCTTTAATGTCAGAAGCAAGCTCCCAGCTGTGCATTATCTCTGCTAGTGAAAGGGCAGAGTGGGTCCATTGGAGGCCCCCGGATGCTTTAACGATGAGATAATGACCCCCGGCAGTGAGGCTGTTTTCAAGGCCATGAGACAAATGAAAGCTCAGACGATTAAACAGGCGAGCTTCAATTAGCGTGGTCCACATGGTATGAATAACCACCTCGTGAAGGCCACCTATTAGTGTCGCGTATATGGGGCATCGTGCTCGCGAGATGCCGAGAGTGGATGACGTCTCGCTTTGAAGTTTGCAGGGCCTTTTACACACAAACCTAAAAAAAAATCCCAGGTGCATTGCGCTATATATACACAGTAACTGTGAATTATTTGTCCTGCCTTCCCGTTGCACCTTAACCCCAAATGCAACCTTTTCGACGGCTTTAACGAGGCTTCATCCCCAAATGTTCAGAGGTGGCTGCTGTGCGAGGGGACTGTGAGAGACCCGAGTTCAAATCTTGCGCCCCACCGCACGTTTTGCAAGACACGCGGTGAGTTTAATCATCAATTAATACGCTCTACGGCCAAAATAACGCTATCGTTCCCACCACTCGTACTATTGTTGAATTGAATACTCTACCCTATACCCTCACCAATGGCATTTTGAAACGTTTGCTATGTACAGGTTGATCATCGATTATTCCGGCTGTTTCCAACATTATCCGGCGGCTCCGGGCCGATCCGGCAAAACCGCTCCAAAGGCTGTTGACAGTTCCGCTATCGTCAAACACAATCATCCCAGGCAGAGTCTTTGAGATTGGAGTGCAAAGTACGGAATAGTAAATACTTTATTACAGATGGTTATTTATTTTTGCTTATTTGTATGTTTATGTTTTCCAATTTCAAAGGGTAAACTACTTTAAAACACTAAAAAAACATATACAACACACCTAAAAACACAATGTCAGGCAAGAATGTGTAAACAAGCTATTTTAAATGATCATTTAGTGATTATCCGCCAGTTTTTGAAAATCCGGCGCCCCCCCCCAGCTCCTGAAGCCGCCAGATAATCGATGATCGACTGTGGATGTGATCATCTTCATGTCCAAGCCCTTTTGCCTATCGGGCCATTGGAGCGTGACCGTCTGGTTCGCCCACATCTCCCTGCGGTGGACTTTCCACTTATTGATGCGTCCTTCTCCTAAGATAGCTTTCAACATGATTACCCAAACCAACAGAGTATATAACAATGAGGGACGCTGCCATGGTCTAAGTCAGTGGTTCTTAACCTGGGGTGCACGCACCCCTTGGGTGTGCGAGATGCCCTTTCTTGGGGTGCGAGACGTGGCCAGATTTGTTTTGGAAGGTAAATCATCGCAAACACAAATTAAGCACGGGCACATAAGTACAACTACTTTGTTTAATCAAACCTATGTGTTTATTAATATTGTACAATTGAGAACCTAAGGGTTGCAAGGCTGCATTGAAGGTTAATAAGAACCAACTGGTCAAAATGGTTAGCACACTGAACTGGTTTGGCACGTGACATGGCACAAGTTCCTTAGAGTTTCTGCCTCTGTCCACCTATTGCAGTATCAATGGTTGCACCACAGTTGGTCGATCAGAAGTTTGGCGCGTAGTCGGGGTAAGGTGCGGGGAGGTACTCCCATCTCTTCCAGCATGGAAGAGTAGGCCAAATACCCTTTAGAGGTGTTCTCTAGAGCTCCCTCTAGTGGAGTCGCTTCTGCCATCAGTGGTGCGAGTAAGAATGTATATGACTGCACCTTTAACCGCCTCTATAACAATTGCCCCCAGATGTAGTTATTTATCATTTGTGGATGGATATGACAACATCCCCTTGCCTTCTTACCTGATGACCTCCGATTAGCACGGTTGACTACGTACAGTGAAAAAATAAGTTCAACGTATCATGTGCACCAACAGGTGCTTGTGCACAAACATGTCCACGTACACGTACACCTCGTGTTCTCTTTTAGCCCCGCCCCCCCTCCCAATACGTTCCATTCATTGGCTACCACATTCTGATAAGCTCCCCCCCCTCCTCCCCCTTAACTTGTATTTAAGAACTTGCATCTTGGAATCCCTGCCTCACTTGATACAGCAAACCTGGCTGTGACGGTCCCACCTGATGGCGGAGACTTGTGCTGCCTCCGAAACGTCGTGATTTTATTATTATTTTATTTATATTATTACTTTTATTATTTTTTATTTCATTTTTTACCTACGTGACTTTACCGAAAAAACTAAGACTACTTACGAGAAAGTTTCATAGACCCTTGCAAACGACTTCGAACAGGCTGCCGATTTCCATTCAGCCAACCCTGCACATTTAATCATGGACTCTGGGCACTGCACTTGCACATCACACATCCAGTGAGCAGAGCCAGGTGAAGGGTCAGGTCTGGCGTTAGGGGACGCATTTTGGGTTTCCAGTTGGCCCGGTCTCCAAAAAATAATATATAGCGCTTCATACCGGTTGAAATGCAATACAGTACTGCAGCACTGTGGTAAATTCTGTAGATCATTTAGTATTTAGCACCTTGGCTAGACCATGTGTATTTATAGGATCTGTGTGCCAAACGTTCATGTTTTTACAATTCATAGATCACATTTAATTCATAGAATACATTTTTTTTAACTCGATCTGAATAAGCCACAGTGAATAACAGTGGAGTGTTTGGCATCGGGCATGCATGGCGTAGTGGTAAAATCTGAACATTTATTTATCCTGGAGCAATGCGATGGGCTATAAAGCCTTTCCTCCGACTAATGAGATGAAGACGTGCAGATGTCAGAATCTCTGGATGATCACCCCTAGCAGAGGGAAGGCTTTTTCAATTAATGTATTCACTTCAGGCACAGATTTGTGGCTTTGGCAAATGTTGACGGAATGGTGTCAAAAGTCGGCACGTTGTTGACCTTGCAGAATGGATTCTGTGTGACGGCTAAACACACAATTGCTGTGCTCGGGCTAATGATGATTACCATTGAAAGAAAAAGTCATTTGTAAATCCACTGCTGGATGAAGGCTTCCCCATGCCTGGTCGGTCAGATCTGCAAATTATTATTATTATTGGATAATTTATAATATTCTGAAATGTGTTGTACATTTTCTTGGTTCTTTCGGTAAAGTCGCGTAGAAGGGAAATAGTAAAATAATAAAAATTAAACATAATAACATAAAATGCGATAATAATCAAATAAATGCGATAATAAAATAAAATGCGATTATTATGTTTAATTTGTATTATTTTATTATTTCCCTTCTACGTGACTTTACCGAAAGAACCAAGAAGATGAATCCCTGCAGTCACGAAAGCTTTACATCGAAAAGTCTTGTACATTTTTAAGTTGCTATTTGCATTGGATTGTTTTTTTTTTACACATCATTTGTTATGAATCTGTATGCATCAAAACATATCTTCCTAGAAAAGCGAAAGACTTCCGATCTCAGTGGCACCTTGTCAAGCTATCAAGGTCTCTCTGTCTAAGCAATCTAAGAGACCTCCAGGAATTCACACAATACCACCAAGCTTCAATCGTGTGGTATATTTGTTGGAGAACATGACCAAATGGAGGAGTCTATGGGAGACCCGGTATTATCTCAAAGCCTCCAGGTCGGTAAGGGGCAGAGATCCTTTAATGCAATTAACATTAACCGCTTCTGTGTGGACTCCAGAGAGCTTTTGGTGCAGCAGGCTTCATTCTCTGCCTTGGGTTTCCTCGCCTCTGAATAACGTTCAGAAATTCTTATATGCAACCGACTGTCTAAGAACGCGGCGTTCTGACGCAGCGAGCGCATACACGCACGCACACACTTACATGCAAGCTGCTGCAAAATGATTATACTTATATTTTAATCGCGGTGGCTGAGCCACATGCCCAAAGGCCCCAAACATCAAGTGGCGTGCAATAAACATCACAACTGATGGTGTAATGGGCAATAACTTTATTTTTTTTGCGCAGGGTTTATAATAACTTGGGGAAAAACAGACGACTGGAGAGAATTCCTAGGTCGGAGCAGTGCGGGTAAGGAAGCAGAATGGTGATTGTGAACTATACTCATGATAATTAGGATATTGACAACATGCTTCCGAAATAAATGTAGTACAAGTTTACTAATTCTGGGTCATTGAGAATGAAAATGATGCTTAAAATTGTTGATTGGCTCTAGTTTTCAAGATGTGCTGCTGGGTCAGTATACACGACCCTTGACTTGGGAATGGCGGAGGATAAGTGAGTTATCAAGGGAAGGGATCTAATTTTAAACCAGAAATGACTAAAATACATGTGACTGGATATCTGATGAATCTATGACTGGATTTGGACAGTACTTTTTGAGCAAAACAATGAATGATGCAATCTGAACCTAGTATTGCGTCATACATGATATGAATTGCATCATGTTATTCCTCGAAGTCATGGATGATGCAATCATGACTAGGCTTACATCCCTCTGCTGAACAAATTGCCCAATATCAGCTCTAGAAATCATGCAGTGTCGTGCTCTCTTATTTGTCAGTGTTTGATTGTGCAAGGGGACACATTTCTGTTGAGCCAAAATGAGCAGAGATGCCTCGTACTTGTGTGGACAAATGAGTAATTTCTGCTATTTTTGTGGTGAAGTGACTTTTGCTTCACAAAAGTGCAGTATAACCACTATGGTAAAGAAATACTATCACCTTTATTTTGGCTGCAAAATTGGAGATCAGAACAAGATGTGGGCCCCACACATATGCGGCAACACTTGTGCAACAAATCTTCACCAGTGGTTGAACAGGAAAAGGAAATATATGCCTTATGCAGTGCCAATGATTTGTAGAGAGCCAACAGATCATATCAGCAATTGTTACTTCTGCATGGCGCCTCCAGTTGGGAAAGGCGTGTCACAGAAGAAAAAGTGGACTGTGCATTATCCAAACATTCCATCAGCGATATGCCCAGTACCCCACGGAGAAGGACTGCCGCTTCCTGATGCACCAGAATCATTCTCACTTGAGTCAGACGAGGAAGAGGATGAAACTTCTGGTCCTGAACCATCAAGGTCACATGACCCAGATTTTTCCCATCCTCCTCCTCTGAACCACACCTCATAACACAAGGTGAACTGAAAGACCTTGTCAGGGATTTGGAACTACCCAAGAGTAAAGCAGAGCTGATGGGCTCCAGACAGCAGCAGTGGAATCTCCTGGCAGGTGATGTTAGGGTTTCCATGTTCCATGACCGTCACTGCACGCCAAGCGTGGTGCCATCCAGCGCTATCAATCAGCGCTCACCGGGCCCCTCTAGGGTCGGTACTACACCCACACCACGTGGTGTCCGCGATGTCGTTACACCGCACGCCGTGTCTCTCGAGGGCCGGCACTGCACAGTGACATCCCGCGATGTCACTACACATAGACGTAAAATGTAAAAGCTTAAATATCTTGGGAACAGTAGCCAATCAGTTGTTTGAATTTTCCCATTGGAATTCAGCACATCAAAATCCATAATAAGCAGCACATTTCATCTCTGAAGCAGACGACGTCTAAAAAATTGTAGACCAGTGTTATTAAAACTAAATGCTCAGTAATGTCTGGCTGATTGCATTGTTCATTTCATCATCATCATCATAATCAGGTGGAATTGTGCGCTTCTGCACGTGCTGTTGACATGAGTTTCTTTCAGCCCCTTCCCGACCTTCGGCCGTCTTCTCTGCTGTCGGATATCATTCGCTACCCCGTCGTGCCAAATGTCCATCTACTTTGCTTCGCCGTCTGCTCCGAGGTTTTGTTTACTGTTTATTAATTATTGGAGCCGCTGCCATCCACCGGACCGCGATCACATCTGTTATCGACTGCCGTTTTGCGGAGGCTAAAGTGCATTCAATGTGAGATCGAATCCATCATGACCGGTGCTTTTAATGCCACCGCAGATTGCCCTTACTTTCTTCCGCTGGATCCCGTGGTTGCTGTGAAGTCGACACCTGACCTCCCAAGGTCTGCTGCTACTCTGACAGCGTCATCATCACCACCACCACCACCGTCCGGCTTAATATATATTGACCGAAGGTCGACAACCTCGGAGTGTCACTCCAATGCCTATCTCTGTAACCAGCCCTCCTCTCTTCTACACGCGTGTCCACAGTTCAAAATCCCATTTCTTCAACGTGGACGATTGCAGGAATAGGGCGCGCTGTGTATAATTGCAAGTTTGAAAATGTACCCCCGACCCCCCCCCCCCCCCCCCAAAATAAAACGTATCCATAATTAATCTAATTAATGAATGATTTAATGAAGTCCATGGGTCTATGCGGTGGGAATGCTAATATTCGTGCTTCTTCGCAGTGTGTCTCAGTCATCATCGGTGGTGGCCGATGGATTCTCCTAGCAGTGCATCTGATTGTTGCTCATTTCTTGCTTCGAGGATATTTTTTTGTTCACACATCAAGTGCTGATCGATAAAGGATTCTGTGCGAGCCCAACAAATCCACCCCGCAAGAGAGTCTGAAACCCGGGCATGTGTAACCGGCCTGCCTTAAGCCCAAAGCCTTCCATGGGGTCACTAAATTATCGCGGGTAGACAAGATTGCAACGCATGGCAACTTTTACTTCCATAGCATCTTAAGTGCAACCGCATCATCTCAAGGCGCTGGTCGGAAACAGCAGTACACGTGCTTCAAAGAGAGAACAAAAAAGGACGCTTTAGTTTTCTTCGCTACGGGGGAGTGGAGACAGTCGCGGAGACAGAAGAGCAGAGCTCTTGAGCCTGGATTTGTACAGAGGCAGGGAATCAATAGCTGGTGAGAGAGGATGTTCCAGATGGCAGGGGCAGCAGCGGAGAACGAGTAACCTCCTAAGTTGTGTGTGTGCTTGACTGAAGCGTTCACTTGTTAGAGCCCTCTGAGATAACAAAGAATATCAGAGCGCAATTGCAAGGGATGTGTGGTGTAAAATGCAAAAAATCAACAACTGGTACAAAAACTGATCCCTTGTATAAAGGTGTCAGTTTTTGTACCAGTTGAAAGGGTAAAAACCTATTACCATATTTTGTCACTGGTAAAGGAGGTCTCATAGTGTAAATTACGTAAACTGCTCATACGAATTATTCAAAATATGTCAGAATACGAAATATGTAAAAAAAATTCACGTGTAAAGGATTAATTTAACAAGGAAGAACATTCATGGATATGCATGGAAACGCTTTCCAACAACACGCGTTTGTCCTCGGATGTATTTTTATAAGTACGGAAGCTGACGGGCAACTGCCAGGTGAAAACATCTTTAAGCATTTCAAAGATTTCTTATTTATGCTGTTTTTGTATGCAAAAGTTTGGGCAACTGTTTGATACATTTGACTGTCTATTTGGAGGGTGAGTCCCTAACAGCAAAGTTGTAGTTGTTTTTTTATATTGGAACATCTTTGCGGGAGTTATCGTGACAGACAGAGCGAACGCATTAAGCGTTATCAACCTTCGCTGCACAAAAAAAAGCCATTAAACACAATTCCCCGGGTGCGGCCAGGGCTGCCAAGTTCTATTTTTAAAAGTCGATGGCAGGAGGAGCAATCACTGGACCTGCAAAAAAATATATTCGCCGACCTCGTTTTTTAAATCCTTTATATTAAGTTCGCTTGCTTGCTTACGACCGTGCAAATCTTTCGGTCGTTTTTTAACCCACTTCCCGTGATCCAATCGAGCTGACATTTTGCACACAGACTCGTTGTGCGTGACAATTAATGTTCGTGAAAAAAATATTTCCAAAATGTTACACTTTTTAGGACAAAAATATTATGTTTAATTACCAATTGCGTAATGGTGCAATGCAATCATCTGACCCATAGGTGGCAGCCATCTCAAGCCAGAGGACGAGAGGACTAGCCGCCACGCATATAAAGGATTTATAGTGAAAAACTTTGTTTTTACGGGTTATACTTGTTTACGACCATCTTAGTTCGTGGCTTCCATGTTGCTGTACTACCGACCTCATCACTACCTTCACATACAATAGCAGCCCCCTGGATTCAAGCTCCCCAGCAAGGAGTGGTCCGCTCTCAACAGGTTCAGGACTGGTCACGGTTGAGGGGCCGTCCATAAATGACGTCACGCGATTTTGGCCGATTTTTGACAAAAAGTCAGACCCCCCCCCCTCAAATATGACGTCACAAAGCTCTGCCCCCCCCCAAACCAAATTTCCATTTTGAAAATGAAACGTGCTTAAAATCACTTTAAACTATTGTAATGCGTAATCTGATGTTGTAGGAGAAAACACGTCTTAAAATGGAGGCATTGGAAAGTTGAAATTTAGCATAACATTCACTTGAAAATATTCAACTTCTAACTAAAACTGCAGATGTTCAGAATATTATATTTAAATTCTGTTATAATTATAAAATATTAAAAGTAATTATAACTATAAGAAAATACTTGAAACTCTGTAGTAGAACGAAGCAAAATGGAGAGTACAATTATAACAATCATATATTCATTCCACAGAATAAAAAGCCCTGGTAGAATCATTAGAATCAAAATGTTTAATAACAATCATTAAAACATGTTCAAATTGTATGCTTCTCCATTCTCCCATGGAGAAGCAAAATGCTCCTTCATGGAATAAATAAAAGGTTACCTTAGTAATTATAAATTATGAAATAGTTAATCATGAAAATTAATCCAAATTAGTGTTGTTATAACAATTATATTTAATTAATATGTATTTAAAGTTGCGCATTTTGATGTGACGTCACATTTCTCAAACCCCTCCCCCCTCGTCACAAATGTCTGACCTCCCTCCCCCCCTAGGTGCGTGACGTCATTTATGGACGGCTCCTCATGCCTCGCCAACCTCCACAGATGGGACATAAGAGCAAACCCCGCTATGTGCCTGTGGGAGCGGAGCAAACCCATGCACCACATCACATAATTCTGCCCAATCCACATGCCCAGCGGAGAAAGATACCGCTTGGCTTCGGGACTTTGTAATCGCCAAATAAATAAATAAATAACCTACAATCTTCACGTCGCCACACTTCAATATATTAGCCCCAAGAGAGTGCAACGCAAATTGATCGACGAAAAAGATTGGGCATTGCAGACGCGGCTGGTGGTTGTGGGTTGCCTGCTTTTCCACTGTGGTGGGATAACCAACCTTCATCTCTACCCCGTGTCTCCCGCCTCTCACCCCCACCCCCCACTGGCAGACTTAAGCCGGATCAATGAAAAATTTGGAGAATACCTCCAGAACTGTCATCCCTTCAGAAGTGGTAGATCTCCCAATTGATTTCCTGTTTCGTCGTCGGAAAGATGCGAGGTGGATTTGATCAAATGTGAAAGTTAGCTCCACAACAGCCCTTCGTTTCGAATGTAACTTCCTCCTTTTCACTTGATCTCTTTCAATTTTTTTTTCTATTTTCGCCTACTCTTCTAGGAGTATGCATGAAGTCCGTTTCTCGCTCTTCCAGAAAACGCGTCTTCGTGGAGCATATTCAATAAGTCAAGCGATAATGCTTTTAATGAAGGCAACCTATTTTTTTTCACAAGCTGGTATATTCGCATAACTCGCAGCTGTCGATTGGCACCCAACATACCCTGCTGTCAGCTGTTCGTCAGAACTAATAGACGGTGGGCTCTTGCAGTATCTCCAGGGTGATGCATTTATAAATACTCTACTCTAATATCATCCGGATAAATTATAGGGACTACGGTATTTTCTTTGAAAGCTTCTGCCTGTCTCCCACGAAATTTCAATGCACATATTCAAACCTTCTCTGTTCACCTGCACGATACAGAGACATCCCTTCCTCAATGCAGCGTTCAAACAGCCTTTGACCGTACGGAAAGATGGTCATTATAAATTCAGCGGGGTATCTATAAATTGTTCATCCCTGGAAAATATTGCCTTTTTCTATCCGGGCGATGGTGGCGTATGTCTGTAATCTATGGCGGAGCCAGGATTTTCAGGTAGTTGGGGGGGAGGGGGCAACCCCTCCAGCAATGAAAAATGATAGAGGAGTTGTTAGTAAGTAAGGACTTGTCCCTTGTTTTTTATTCGACGCGTGTGCGGCGATGGCGCAGCCATCGATCGAGGGTCGAATTCGAACTGCGTCGTGTGATCGGCATCGCGCTCGCTGAAGGTGTTTGCCTTCAGGGAAGTCGTGTACTATGTACGCAACGGCGCACAATTCTGAGTCACTTATAACTGCTTTGCCGTTACTTATTGCCAATTATGGACTCAGACTATTGCCCTATCATCTCATTGAGTCCCTGGCGCATAATAATATGCTACACAGTGGCAGTGGGGGTCGCAAAATGCCGATTTATTACTAATAAACCCCAATGATCCGATCAAAATTAGGGATTTCGATCGGATCATTGGGGGGAGGGGCACGTGCCACCCCCCCTACTGGCTTCGCCAGTGCCTGTAATCTAGCACAGTGGAGGTGAGTGTTGGTGGATCGCACAAACGTTGTGAAATTGTATTCCTGCAGATGTCGAGGTGCCATAACCCTGGCACACCAGGAGAAGGCAGTCCAGCAAGTAGATTCATCGCCATATATTGCCGTCTCTACTGGGATAAAGTGTTGCCCCCTCGAACGCGTGGATTTTCTCCGGATGCTCCAGTTTCTTTGCACGTGTGTAAAAACTTAAAAATATGGCTGAAATCATATTTAAAAAAACAATGCAGGACACTCATAAAAAAAGAGGCCAACGACTGAGTGTGGCTTTTACTGGATAAATAAGTCAAAAATAAGTACATTAATCAAGTTATAACATTGCTGAACTACTTTAGAGCCTGGCTGGATCGAATAACATTCAAAAGCAAATAAACACGATGGTCTATTTGTGACCGGGCCTGAGACCAGCGACACACTGCAAATGTTAAAAATGGTCACGGTGCAGGCTCTGACATTTGTGACTAAAGCCACTGGCTGGTGTGCTTACCATTACGCACGGTGCGAAAGAAGTTCAACAAACTCACATTGTGAGCCTGGATTCGAACCCAGACTGCTCGGCAGTGCTGACCCACTGCCCTTAATATCGGCGTAGCAGCGGCTTGCTGAGCCACCAGAGATATACGACATGAGCATTCCACGCGCTTCTGCGGTTGCATTTGTATGAACGTGGGAGAGATATGATGAGCCTGCGGTGAATTTTGCGCCGCGGTATGGAATTGTGGCGTTTCTGAGCTCAGTCAGCCACACACAGTACATGGCTAAATAATGTTGTGTGTTGGTGTAAATAGTTGCACACCGCTGTAAACGCCCGCGTAATCGCAACGCATACTAATGAACGTATTGGCGGTACACCGGTGCACGGTATATATAAAACATAAAAAATAAAATCGCGATATTATTTTTTCTCCAGCAATTTGCAACCCCGGTCAGAAAACCTTGCGTGGTGGTTGCGTCAACATCGGTCCTCGTTGATGTCAAAGCAGTTGGATTACGAATGTCATTTAACATGTTGATTTTAGACCAGTGTTATGAGGACTGGTGGGTAATGCGGCATTGGTGTACTGCCAATACGTCTACTTGTTGGACAATGACGGTTCCGGATGAGCCACACACACACACAGGGGCATGAGGGCACCTGCATCTTCCACCATTTACATTCAATTTCTTCCAGAGACGCAGGACCCGTTCCCATCAAGCCCCCAACACGCCTCCTCACCCCCCATGGTTCCTCCGTGTGTAATCGGTCCTGGTGCATTCCAGGACAGCCCCGTAACTGGTAGGCGAGTCAATGAAGCCACGGGTGGCCAAGGTGTGTGTGTGTGTTGTCGCTGTAAAACGGGATGGGAAGAGAAGGGGATGTAATTAAATGTGTGGATTTAGAATGATCACGCCCAGTCAGAGGTGACCGAACGCCTGCTGAGATGTGATCTAACCTTTAAGCGCCAGTGTAAATGATATTGTACTGTGTATGTTTATATACTCGAACATGTGCACGCGTGTATGTGTGGGTAGCGGGGAACGGTGGCGCAGTGGTTAGCGCGCTGCGCTAAGAATCCCGGGCGACTCTGGTTTGATTGCCGCTCATGGCCACCACAGGTGATGATTATCTGAACCGGTCCTGGGCCTCCCCAGGTCGACTCAGCCTCAAATGAGTACATGGTGCGGTGTATAATAAATATAGCCACTAGGAATACAAAGGCGGCCGGGCGTGGTGCTGGCCACACACCCCCTCGTGTGCCGTGCCGACCTTCATAGGTGTTCGCTAACAGCACTTGCCCCACTAGTCTGATGAAAGCTATACAGGGGGTATTTGTAGCGGTAGAGTGTGGTGTAGAGTGTGGTGGTGATACGGTAGTGTGGCAGGGAGCGGTGGCGCAGTGGTTAGCGCACCGCACTATGAATTCGACGACCCAAGTTGGATTCTCTCTCACAGCCACGACCAGTGATCAATATCATTCTGTAAAGGTTGCACAGGGGTGATGTATGTGTGTGTACACAGAGATCTCAGCAACCCGGGTTCAATTATTGACCACGATGCATATCATAATGCCTGATCATTGGTATCTAAACCGGGTCTACGCCTACAACACATTCCTGCGGAGGGAGCTGGTATGAACGTTGGGTTGCTCGGTCAATGGCCAGGGTCAACGGTGGCGTGGTGTATTCCGCAAATATGCCCGACTGTGAGGGCGGGCACAAGCCGGCGTGAGTAGGTTAAACGTTGAGTTTTATAAGGGCCCACCCAGCCCCACCCTCTCCACCCAGCCCCTCCCCACCCTCCCCACCCAGCCCCTCCCCACCCTCCCCTCCCCACCCAGCCCCACCCCACTCTCCCTTCCCCACCCAGCCCCTCCCTCCCCACCCAGCCCCTCCCTTCACGACGGACGGACGGACACAATAATCCCCTGTGGGCTGGTGTAACCAGGAGGTACCTTCCAGTATAATATATTTTATATGGTCAAATATCATAAGTAAAATGTGCGTTATAACCCCCCACCCACCCAACCGGACATAGCCAATTAATAAAGTTGCTACGTGAACAAACATACGATCTACAACGTTTAACAATTGGGTGCGACGTTTCGCCGGTGATTAAACCCATCGCCACCATTAATTTGCCAGAAATCCGCGTCTCCCAACCATTTGTTGACGAAAACGAGCTCCAAGTGATGTCGTGTGGCCAACATCTCCACCGAGGAAACAAAGGTGGAGTGGTGGGCTAAGTGGTCTTGGAAATTGCACCTGGTTATTATTGGACGAGGACTGCAATCTCATCGCAAGCGAGGAGTGGGGGGCGAAGACAACTTGCCCCTAACCCCCCCCCCCACCGAATGCCAATCGTCTAGCCGTGGTTCTGCAGAGGGGGCGGATATATTTGTGTCCCTTTCGTTTCAAATGTTCGATGGGTGCCACCAACTCCATGGGGAGTGGTTTGAATTGGCCACTCGGCAGATGTAACATCCATCTTACGAGGGGCGGACAAACCAGGCCCCCCGTATTTAAGTTTTTTAATCGACAGTATTTTATTTTGGCAAAAAATGAACACCATGAATTACACTATCCACTAGTTTAAGGGATTTTACGTACCTTTTAAAGAGGGCAGAAATATAAACTATTTTAAACTTAGGATATCTGACCAAATACAATCGATTAAGTAGGCGTATTTATATAGATATTTTTAATAAGCGACCTGGCCACAAATAATAGCTCAATGAAGTGGATTATCATGTGGAAGTTGATAGCAACCAAATACTCTAAACGCATGTGTCTAAATGTGGAGGGAAAACCCGGTGGACCTGCAAAATAATCCACGCAACTCCAAATATGCAAACTTCACATATCCAGGGGTCAGGATCAAACCCACGACCTCCTGTATACCAGACGAGGTAGTTAATATCTCGCCACCGTGCCGCCCCTATATAAAATAGCGATAAGCTAATGATTAAGTGGCATGCCGCCCAAACACCCGATACAGACCAGCTGCCACTGCGAAAGTTGGCCAGCTGTGTGCAGCTGCCCAACTTTCACATCATCATATGTGCCCGGCCGACTTTGAAAGCCACCTTTCTAAATGCATGTATTACTTATCAGCCTGTGTACGATGCTTTTGATGTTTGTACGTGGGTGTGTTTTGCATAGCCATGAATGTTTTATAGTCTCGGGGATGTTTTGATCGACTATGATCTCCGGATAGAAATGGCTTGCTCATACCTCGCAGCTCATTATCAATCTCCATTCAGATGCAAATGAAGAACATTCTAATTATGCACTTGCAGTGAATTGTGTGCATATACTCCCTGAGGAATTGGTCACATTTTCCTCCCCAAGCGAGACTGTCTTGAAAATTGACTTAATGTTTTGTTTCCGCTACGGGAACGAAATTAATCGTCAATCGCCACTACGAACGGCCTCGAATGAACGGTACACATTTTACAATGTTTGACAACTACAGTGACCACGAGACCGCTTCTCTGGTCTGCATAATAATAATAATAATCCCAAAATCGCTTAAAACCTCTGTCTGACATCCGTTCTTGAAAAGTGCGGAATTGGTATCTCTCATTGAATGACGAATTGACAATGAAGCACACAATGACCACTCAGTCAGGCCGTGTGCGGTCTGTCGTGTCGTGTGTCTTTTTAAATCCTTTATATTAAGTTCACTTGCTTGTTTGCTTGCGCGCTTACGACCGTGCAAATCTTTCGGTCGTTTTTTAACCCACTTCCCGTGATCCAATCGAGCTGACATTTTGCACACAGACTCGTTGTGCGTGACAATTTATTTTCGTGAAAAAACATTTCCAAAATTTTACACTTTTTAGGAAAAAATAAATTATATTTAATTACCAATTGCTTAATGGTGGCAGGCAATCATCTGACCCATAGGTGGCAGCCATCTCAAGCAAGAGGACGAGAGGACTCTAGCCGCCACGCATATAAAGGATTTATAGTGAAAAACTTTGTTTTTACGGGTTAATTTTTTGAACTATATCCTCTTTCATGCACTGGAGGCACGAGTAGACCTCGACATTGAGCATTTAAGCTCCTGAACACATCGCCATACTCGAGAATAGAATGTAGTGGTAGAATAACGATTAGCGGCACTGCGATACGAACCTGGTGACCCGAGGGTTCGATTCTCGCTCATGACTAATAACAATTGAGAACATTTGAACCGGTTCTGGGCCTCCCCTAGGTCGACTCAGAGTCAAATGAGTACCTGGTGCGGGGAGACAAAGGCGGCTGGGCATGGTGTTGTCCCCCCTCTTGCGCCGTTGCGGCCTTCAAAGGTGATCGCTTACAGCACTTGTCCCAATAATCTGTCGTGGCTCTACAGAGGATCATTGCGATTGCATATAGACACACACATCGGCAACGGCAGCATGGTGCTTAGCGCGCTGCGCTCCGAACCCGGCGACCCGAGTTCGAACCCCACTCACGGCCAACCAGCACCATTGACAATTATCTGAACCGGTCCTGTGCCTCCCCTAGGTCGACTCAGCCTCAAATGAGTACCTGGCGCAGTGTGTACACATCGCCACAGGGGAGACAAGGGTGGCCAGGCGTGGTGCTGGCCACCCACCCCCGCCGTCTGCCATGCCGACCTTCATTAGTGCTCGCCAACAGCGCTTGCCACCACAGCCTGCGAAGACGATATGCGGGGGGGTAATCTTTGTCTCATGTACACACACACACGTGTGTGTGTGTGTACATGATACACACGTGTGTGTGTGTACATGATACACATGTGTGTGTGTGTGTACATGATACACACGTGTGTGTGTGTACATGATACACACGTGTGTGTGTGTACATGATACACACGTGCGTGTGTGTGTGTGTACATGATACACACGTGTGTGTGTGTGTACATGATACACACGTGTGTGTGTGTACATGATACACGTGTGTGTGTGTACATGATACACACGTGTGTGTGTGTGTAAATGATACACACGTGCGTGTGTGTGTGTACATGATACACACGTGTGTGTGTGTACATGATACACACGTGTGTGTGTGTACATGATACACACGTGTGTGTGTGTACATGATACACACGTGTGTGTGTACATGAGACACACATGTGTATGTGTGTACATGATACACACGTGCGCGTGTGTGTACATGATACACGTGTGTGTACATGATACACACGTGGGTGTGTGTGTACATGATACACACGTACGTGTGTGTGTGTACATGATACACACATGCGTGTGTGTGTGTGTGTACATGATACACACGTGTGTGTGTGTGTACATGATACACACGTGTGTGTGTGTGTGTACATGATACACACGTGTGTGTGTACATGATACACACGTGTGTGTGTGTACATGATACACACGTGTGTGTGTGTGTACATGATACACACGTGTGTGTGTACATGAGACACACATGTGTATGTGTGTACATGATACACACGTGCGCGTGTGTGTACATGATACACACGTGTGTGTGTGTACATGATACACACGTGTGTGTGTGTGTGTACATGATACACACGCGTGTGTGTGTGTGTACATGATACACACGTGTGTGTGTGTGTACATGATACACACGTGCGTGCGCGTGTGTGTACATGATACACACGTGCGTGTGTGTGTGTGTACATGATACACACGTGCGTGTGTGTGTGTGTACATGATACACACGTGTGTGTGTGTACATGATACACACGTGTGTGTGTGTGTGTGTACATGATACACACGCGTGTGTGTGTGTGTACATGATACACACGTGTGTGTGTGTGTACATGATACACACGTGCGTGTGTGTGTACATGATACACACGTGTGTGTGTGTGACCATGATACACACGTGTGTGTGTGTACATGATACACGTGTGTGTGTGTACATGATACACACGCGTGTGTGTGTGTGTACATGATACACACGTGTGTGTGTGTGTACATGATACACACGTGCGTGCGCGTGTGTGTACATGATACACACGTGCGTGTGTGTGTGTGTACATGATACACACGTGCGTGTGTGTGCATGATACACACGTGCGTGTGTGTGTGTGTACATGATACACACGTGTGTGTGTGTACATGATACACACGTGTGTGTGTGTGTGTACATGATACACACGCGTGCGTGTGTGTGTACATGATACACACGTGCGTGTGTGTGTGTACATGATACACACGTGCGTGTGTGTGTGTACATGATACACACGTGTGTGTGTGTGTGTACATGATACACACGTGTGTGTGTGTACATGATACACACGTGTGTGTGTGTGTGTACATGATACACACGTGCGTGTGTGTGTGTACATGATACACACGTGCGTGTGTGTGTGTACATGATACACACGTGTGTGTGTGTGTGTACATGATACACACGTGTGTGTGTGTGTGTACATGATACACACACGTGTGTGTGTGTACATGATACACACGTGCGTGTGTGTGTGTACATGATACACACACGTGTGTGTGTGTACATGATACACACGTGTGTGTGTGTGTGTACATGATACACACGTGTGTGTGTGTGTGTACATGATACACACGTGCGTGTGTGTGTGTACATGATACACACGTGTGTGTGTGTGTACATGATACACACGTGCGTGTGTGTGTGTACATGATACACACGTGTGTGTGTGTGTGTACATGATACACACACGTGTGTGTGTGTACATGATACACACGTGTGTGTGTGTGTGTACATGATACACGTGTGTGTGTGTGTGCATGCGTTGTGTCACAGAAAACCGTGCCCAGCCCAGGCATTCCGGAATGCGTTCACTCTTCGCTGACGCGCGCGCATTTTCCGCCTCCACCACCACCGCCACCATCACGCAGCACACATCCCTCCTCGAGACGTCGAGACTCGAAGAGGAGGAGGGGCCCCGCGGCTTCCCAGCCCCTCGCTCAGCCTCCCCGCTCGGCGTCGCCGGGGCTTTGCGCGAATTTCGCGCCGCGCTTCGCGGACAGCGAACTTACTCGGGTCCGTTGACGCTCGAAGGGTGGTGGTGGTGGTGGTGACTTTGCACGGGGACCGGGGGATGTGACCCGCGTTGTGTCGGGGGGGGGGCAGGGGGGGCAGGGAGTGTGCCTGTCGTAGGGCGGTGGATGCGGGATTATTGGGTGCAAGGGGGGTTCCGTGGGTAGCGTGTTTACGCCGATAGGAAACTGCTCGTGTGTAAGGGAGTGCGTGCCAGGCTGTAGGATGCTGTTTGTGTGGATCGGTGTAGGAGTCTGGGTTATTTGGTGTAGGGCAGCCCTGTAGGGTGCCTGGTTTGTTTTGGGTTCTGCGTGTAGGGTGCTTTGCTGCACGAGTTTCCGCGCACGGTTTAAACTTCGAGGATCACCTATAAATAGGCGCGCGCAGATGATCGCAGGGTGCTGGTGTGTAGGCTCATCGGGCCAAAAAAGAGGGCTATTATGTGCCTGTGTGAAAAGGTTACCCGGGCATAGAGTGTGCAGTCAGTGCTGGTCCCTGCGTGACAGGCGCATGCTGTTGAGTTCTGGGTGTTGAGCGTGGAGGGATCGGGCATAGAGGGACTTCGAGTGCGTGCGTTATAAGATCCCGGGTGTTTGCTGCCCGGTGCGCATGATAGGATGCTAGGTGTAGGAGGTCAAGCGTAGGGGTGCAAGGGCTGTGTGTGTGTGTGTTGTATTCTACACACCGAGTGTTGGGCGCTTGCACGTGCAGGGATTTCCCAGCGATGTCGTCGGGAGAGCGGATCGATGCTGCTGCTGCCGCTGCTGCGTTCAACGGGAGCGCGTCCACTCGAACCCCGGGAGGCAACCGCAGCAAGGAGTACTACTGGGACTTTGAGTACTACGACTATGAGCCCATCTCGTTCGAGGGACTGCGCGCTCACCGCTGTGAGTAGAAGCGTGCTTCGGACCTTCGCGAGCCCACGGCAACCTGCGGGCGGGCAGCAGGCGACGACCCGCGATGTTTGTCGTCACCCAGAACTTCTTCTCTGAGTTGTGGTGCCGTAACTTTTAATTCTTTCGCGCGGATTTTTTGCAGCGACGTACACGTATTAATCGAGTGCGGTTTGGTCGTATACAAAAGAAGGGGGGGGGGAGCCGCTAAAGAGTTGATACTTTTCGATTTAAAGCTTTCGTGACTGCAGGGATTCATCTTCTTGGTTCTTTCGGTAAAGTCACGCAGAAGGGAAGTAATAAAATAATAAAAATAAAACATAATAATTATTTTTATTATTTTATTACTTCCCTTCTACGTGACTTTACCGAAAGAACCAAGAAGTTGATACTTTATTCGGTATCAATTGCCCCTGTCGGAAGCGTGGACTATGTATCTGCATTGTCCGTGAGTCATATGGCGCACAGCCCAGTGTATCGTCGCGTCTTTGTGGACTGTGTTCGTATTTAGAGAGGGGTAGGCGAGTGCGTATCGCACGCCGCTGCAAGCGCGCCCAGCCGAGTTCGATTCCCGGCCGCGACTAACATCGTCGGTGGTGCAGTGCCGGATTATCCTAGTGGCGCCGGTTTAGTGATTCTGCACTTGCTCTATTACTATAGTACTATACCGCCTTCAACTTTTGTGAACGACTGCGTGTTTAAGGTTAGCGATGTGTCGTATTATCTGGCTGTATAGCAAATGTAAAAATACAATTACTTTACTATGCAAGTAAAAAAAGTTGTGTTTTAATATTTACGTGTTTAGTTTTAATTTAGGGGCCCATTTACAACATATGCTACGGACCCCGCGCTAGCTTAGTCCGACACTGTGGTGGTGTAGATTTGAACCAGTTCTGGGGAGGGGCTCTATCGAGGTTGACTCGATCTTAAATGAGTGGCTGGGACAAATATGAGCACTGTGGAGAGAACGGTGGGTCAGGAAATGTTCTGGACACACCACTCGAGCAATGCCGGCCTTCATGGGCTTCGTGGCGGTGTGATGTTATCTCCCTCACCTGGTATGCAGGAGGTCGGGGGTTCGATCCCGATCCTGACGCCTGCTGCTGTGTATTTGGAGTTTCCGTGTCCTCCCCGTGGTCGCGTGGATTATTTTTTTCGGGTCCTCCGGTTTTTCTCTCCACGTGTAGAAACATGCTTTTTAGACTATTTAGATTATTTTGCTGCTATAAATATCCAAATTGATAAGCCGCTTTGTTGAGCTATCATTTGTGCCAGGTCGCTTTGTAAAAGATAATATAATACCGCAGTGGGCTTTGCCTGGTAGGATGGGGATGGTTTAGTTGTGTTTGTATGTGATTGGGTGATTTGTTTACCTTTCTTGTACTTTTCAGTCCTATCGAGTTTTTGTTTTGTTTGTTGTTGTAACGTTCTGACCCGCCTCTACTGGACATCCGTGCAAAATAGCTTTATAGCTCATCGGATTCCTCCAGGATAAATACATACTTGATTCTGACTTGCCCCAGCAACCTATGCAGGTTACTTTGGTGGTTATTTTTGTTTATTTGTGTGACCAGAATACCGTGTTGCATACGGTCAATTCGTCTGTAATAGAATCACAACATATTTATATATATATGTGCGTATGTGTGTATATATGAACACTTTCATCTCAATTGGGCTATCAGTATCGTGTCACGAGATAGTATCCAGGGGCATAATTTCTCACTGAAAGTAATCTCGGTCACTGTTAGGTTAATGTAGGCATGTGTGACGAGTCATAGCCACACCTGATTGATAGCGGTGTTGTGCTGGGCATGGACACATTTGCAGTGTCACTGACCAGGACAGACACAACTGAAATTAAACCCAGGAAGTGTCAATTCGGAACTCTCGCAGAGCATTGAAACCCCCTATCATATTATAGGGCAGCCCACAAAACCGGACATCACAAAACTACCTCTGAGGCCGCTCGAGGTGAACTCTGTCACACAACGTAGGGGGCAGCACTTCCCTATCTTCTCTGCCACACAGTGAAACTGACACTAAAAATTGTCAGAGGTAGAATTTGGACAAAGGCAGTGTGGAATCAAATTAATGATAGGGTCGTTTTTGTGCAGTCATTTGTGACCAGACTGATCATTTCTGTAACTCTGACCTCTCAGCCACCCGGCAATTGCGCAAATTACCACCACCATAATTTGGGCTTTATCTAAGAAACCTGCACCCTCGTTTCAACTGTCAGCAGGAGATCGAACCAGCGAGCTCAGGATTGCACGTCCAATCTTGTGGCTATTACACCGTGAAAGCGGCAGAATGAACGCATTTCCATTAATATGTAAGTGTAGCTTCTGTGTGAATGCATCCAGATGACTCGAAACCACACACATGTCTAGAACGTTTAAGGGCTTACACCTGCTAGATGCATCGTATTGCAATCCCTCGCTATAAGTGAAAATAATTTCAGACGTTGTGTGTGCAAATCCTGAAGTGGCGTAGTCTCCCTGCCACCTGCTGTTTCCACCTCCCGTCATCGGTATACGCATGATTGGAGGTCTCTCTCTCTCTACTCTCTTCTGTCCCCATGTCTACGAAACCTTCCTTTCCTTCACTGTCATTTCCCCCCCCCCAGGCAATGCACGTCTCCTGCCTATGATTGATGGGTCCACCTGCCTTTATACCCTTGCCTGTCTCATTGTTTCATGGGATCGTGGCTATTACGTGATTTCTCTCATCTTACACCTCTGTATTTCTGCTTTTTCCTTGCCTCGACCTTGAAATATATGTAATTATTCATTGCCCAAACCTCATTAAGTATTGCCCTTTCGTGACTGCGCAGGATATATTGATTCATTTACATTTTGACTGTAAGAGACAACACCGCGCCTCTTGTATATATATACACGTGCATGCTCTCTTTCAACCCTGTACGTGAAATGTTACTGTTTTGGTCCTCAGCCCCTGAAGATCCCTCTTGCCAGTGAGTCACTTCCACCACTCCACCCTACCACACGTTATATACAAAATGTGCATTAATAGCCCCTTGCATGCCATGCGTATGTTCAAATAAAAACGAAGCCGAATCATTAGATGTGACCTCTCACCCAATTACCCACAATGCACCTTATTTAATAGAATCTCGAAAGCTAAGCAGAGATTTTTTTGTAGTTTTGAGCCTGGCCTTTGCTGCGACGGGTGATCACCGTGCATGACAGACGGGGCAGTCGGTGTTGTGGGCAGCAGAGGGCAGTGCGGGAAAACATCCATTGGTGTCCTGCACTTTTCCCATCGTCAACAAGCCGCACTGAACAGCGTGGTTGAAGTTACGGGTCGACTCATCCCCATGGCCTGCAAAGAGTGGGGCAGCCCTCATCCAGCAGTGGATCGAAAATGTGCTGTACGTGTCCAGTGCAATTATAATTGTCATCCATCGCTGGAACTTGAACGTACATACATGAAGGAACCTCAATGCTGTATCGGCAACTGGGGTTTGTTTTACCATGTCGGTCATTGAAGGTTGGTGAAGGAGGAATCGAACTCGGCTCGTTGGGTTCATTGCAGAGGACATCAATCACTTGTTTCCATCGCTCCACCGCAATACATGGATTATTAAAAACGATGTGACGTGTTCACATTAATCATTGCATTGCATGTGCATCTGTGGAAAGTGGCGTGATGCTGGCCACCCACCCCCTCGTGTGCCGTTCCGGCCTTCATAAGTGCTCGCTAACAGCGCTTGCCTCAATCTAGATTATTTGAAAGTGCATAGCTTCAGTGGCTTCCTAATATGGGAATCAAGATCGTTCGAGGTGGCCACAGAAGCGCATCCGAAAGCGCTTGATGCGGAACCCGTCTCTCTCCGGAAGTTTGCGTGATGGTCTGTGCTCCAAATTTCGATTTAAAGCTTTCGTGACTGCAGGGATTCATCTTCTTGGTTCTTTCGGTAAAGTCACGTAGAAGGGAAATAATAAAATAATAAAATATAAAACGTAATAAAATAATTCTCAACGACGTTTCGGCCACAACGCAAGCAGCCGTCCTCAGGTGAAGAACAGGTCTGTCGGGAAGACAGCGTCTGAATGGTCTGTGCTCCGTGAAGACGAGGTCAGCAAGGCATCGTGGTTTATTTGTGTATGAACCCTACCCTGGAGTGCGCCTTAAGAAAATGCAGCGTCGGGTGATTTTTGAACATCGCCCCGGAGAAACATCCACGTCAGAGTGTACGCCGGACTGAGCTGTGGCCACAGCCCCCCCACAGTTTAATTTTGACAGGATAATAACTTCTGTAGACAAAGAGCTCTGCAAAAAATTACTTGATGAATGAGACCCCTTGAGGAGTCCCGCGGTTCCATATTGCTGAAATTTGCCGAGATAGGCATACTCGCTTCTTCTGATGGCACAGACCCTTCCGCGGGTCTTAGGTCCATAATTGCTTTTGCTAAATCAATGGACCTCGCTATAGCCGACTGATGTGGCTTCCCAACCAAACGGGGTGGCTGCCTTTGTCCAGCATGTCGCTGGCTTTATTTACGTTGTGCCTGGCTTGTTTTGTGTTCGCAGTGGAAACTGAGAAGTTTCAACAAATGGTGTTGTTGAGGTTTGTGTAGATCAGTTGAGATTGCATTTTCCACAGCAATCGGCGGTGGACAAAAAGGGTGCAGCCCTGCAATTGTTTCCTTACCCCACTGCTGGCGGCAGCGCCTCCACGAGAAGGAGCTCTCAAGAAATCCCACTTCTACGAGGGTAATTTGGCCCACTCCTTCCTGCACTCTGCTCCAACGTTCTAAAATCGATCAGAGTATCCCACGCGATACCCGGCTGCGCACGTGACCTGCCGATTGACGAAAATGTGGCGAAACTATTTATGCCGATCGGGTGGACAAGAGGCGCGGGGTTGGGGTGGGGGAGATTTTTGCTTGAGAAACTGGGCAATTGGCTTCACCCGCTGTGGCGGGAGATCAAACGGGTGACCTCTGGCTCGCGACACCCAGTGTCCGAATCGTTGCACCACGGGAGCATTTACCCCAGCCGGGCGGAAGCTGTGCACGCCTGTAAGCCAGCATTGCGACCGAGTCGAAGGTTGGTGGGGAGCGGTGGTGTAGCGGTTAGCGCTACGCTGCGCAACGGACCCCGGCCACCCCAGTTCGATTCCCCGCTCACGGCCAACACCAACCGGTCCTGGGCCTCGTCTAGGTCGACTCAGACTCAGATGAGTACCTGGTGCGGTGTGTAGACATCGCCACTGGGGAGACGAAGGCGGTCGAGTGTGGTGCTGGCCACCCACCCCCTCGCGTGCCGTGCCGGCCTTCATAGGTGCTCGCTAACAGCACTTACCTCAGCAGTCTGTTAAAACTATACGGGGTGTCTTTGTATTTGGTGAATCGGACACATTTCTGAATGTTGCAAGACTCTGCGATGTCGTGGGCTCCCCAGCAGAATGCAGTACAGCAAAGTGTGGAGCGATGTCATCTGTCCCTTGTGCACGCGAAGGTTTTCTCCGGGTTTCCTGGGTTTTCTCCCATATGTGTAAAAACACTCACCACTAATCGTCCGTAAATGTTTCGATAGAGAACTGCAGAGCATATTCTTTGGTTCTTTCGGTAAGTCACGCAAGTAGAAATAAAACAAAATATGTCTACTTACGTGACTTTACCGAAAGAACCAACGAGTATGGATTCCTGCAGTCACGAAAGCTTCAAATCATCTGTAAATCCTCAGCGATTGAGATGCAATTTGCATGAAATATGCAATATTAATTTATTTTAATTAATAGTTAATCATTGACAGCCATTTGTAAATCTATTCTTATTCTTTGGTTCTTTCGGTAAAGTGACGTATAAAGATAAAATAATAAATTTAATTAAATACTAGCATACGACGTTTCGATTGCAACACAAGCAATCTTCATCAGGTATAAATTAAATAGAAACGCAAACCTAGTATACTTAGAAATGTAATGTAATACAACAGAGAGTCGGATAACATAACAGTCAACACCCTACCTGGTTGATTACGTTCTTCCCGAGAATGCTAAATTTAAGAGAGAGATAAAACACAGAACCAGAGACATATAGACAGACACATAAGCAGACAGATATCACAGAGATACATAGAGAGAGACAACACAGAGACACACAGAGAAATCACGCCTCTGTGTCGAGGCCTTAAATAGAGAGAGGGGGGCGGGGGTGGAGAGAGAGGGAGGGGTTAGAGAAATTAGCATGTCCATGAGTGGTACGGTGAGGGGCAAGGTGTAAAAGCTTGAGAGAGGGGGGCAGGGACGGAGAGAGAAGGAGGGGTTAGAGAAATTAGCATGTCAATGAGTAGCACGTAAATCTACTGCGGATGGAACACCGCCACATCGTGTTGGTCACAGGGGTGGTTTGGCCATACTTCACCACGCTGGTCACGTGTTTTTCATCAACGGCTATCACGCGCCACTGATGTTAGTGGCCTTGGTTGGGATTCAAACCTAGGTCGCCAGGTTGACGGGACAGCGGGGTTAGCATGCAGTGTGACTGCTCTACGCCAGTGCAAATAAACACGTGATCAGTGTGTGCCATTCATGTGTAAGGGGTCGTAACAATTATTTTTTAAGAACCACACACCAAAGCGTCACAATTGCTATCATCAGAAAGTGAAGCCCCGTTTCTGTAAGGCGGTAATCATACAGCAGAATACCTAGCAATTTGAAACCGCGTATATGTTCTCGATCCGACTTTTAAACCTCTCGATAAGCCTTGTGTGCGTTGTTGGAGGTGATGTTTCTTTGATGCGCAGCGTTAATTTTTGCTGAATATAAAGCATTCTGTGCAAAAAATAGAAAAAACCGACAGCGCTTGCTTTACAATGCGGCAGTTTGATGTGCATGTCATAGTCGCCGCGATCAGGCATTTGAATAAGATTTGTATTTCCCCGTTAACGCACTGAGGGCGGGGTGAGACAACGACCACTATAATTAAGGTATTACAAATTGGGCTTATTGGAGGTAATGGCAAACGCCCAGTCCTGTCACACTGATGTCCCTTTGTATGAAAATACATTGCGCAAGAGGGTTCATCCACAGCTCGAGATTTCCCATTCACTAAAACATAATTGTGATCTGGATCATTTCCATGCCTTTCTGTCCCTAGCCTAGCCATTGTATGTGCCCGCACCTCAATCGCTGTGCATTTGACAGCATTAGCAATTGCGACTTGCCGACGATAACGGGAATGAAAGCAGCCGCGCTGAATAATTGCCAGAGGAAATATGTATCCCGATGCTCTAGCCGGTGAGCGTTTCTACTCAATGTCCACGGGTATTGTTCTTTATAAAAATGCCAGTGGGTGTTGGATTGATGAAATATTTCCATCCCATCAGTACATGAGCCACCCACAGATGATGATATTTCCATCCCATCAGTGCATGAGCCACCCACAGATGATGATATTTCCATCCCATCAGTGCATGAGCCACCCACAGATGATGATATTTCCATCCCATCAGTGCATGAGCCATCCACAGATGATGATATTTCCATCCCATCAGTGCATGAGCCACCCACAGATGATGATATTTCCATCCCATCAGTGCATGAGCCACCCACAGATGATGATATTTCCATCCCATCAGTGCATGAGCCACCCACAGATGATGATATTTCCATCCCATCAGTGCATGAGCCACCCACAGATGATGATATTTCCATCCCATCAGTGCATGAGCCACCCACAGATGATGATATTTCCATCCCATCAGTGCATGAGCCACCCACAGATGATGATATTTCCATCCCATGAGTGCATGAGCCACCCACAGATGATGATATTTCCATCCCATGAGTGCATGAGCCACCCACAGATGATGATATTTCCATCCCATCAGTGCATGAGCCACCCACAGATGATGATATTTCCATCCCATCAGTGCATGAGCCACCCACAGATGATGATATTTCCATCCCATCAGTGCATGAGCCACCCACAGATGATGATATTTCCATCCCATCAGTGCATGAGCCACCCACAGATGATGATATTTCCATCCCATCAGTGCATGAGCCACCCACAGATGATGATATTTCCATCCCATCAGTGCATGAGCCACCCACAGATGATGATATTTCCATCCCACCAGTGCATGAGCCACCCACAGATGATGATATTTCCATCCCATCAGTGCATGAGCCACCCACAGATGATGATATTTCCATCCCATCAGTGCATGAGCCACCCACAGATGATGATATTTCCATCCCATCAGTGCATGAGCCACCCACAGATGATGATATTTCCATCCCATCAGTGCATGAGCCACCCACAGATGATGATATTTCCATCCCATCAGTGCATGAGCCACCCACAGATGATGATATTTCCATCCCATCAGTGCATGAGCCACCCACAGATGATGATATTTCCATCCCATCAGTGCATGAGCCACCCACAGATGATGATATTTCCATCCCATCAGTGCATGAGCCACCCACAGATGATGATATTTCCATCCCATCAGTGCATGAGCCACCCACAGATGATGATATTTCCATCCCATCAGTGCATGAGCCATCCACAGATGATGATATTTCCATCCCATCAGTGCATGAGCCACCCACAGATGATGATATTTCCATCCCATCAGTGCATGAGCCACCCACAGATGATGATATTTCCATCCCATCAGTGCATGAGCCACCCACAGATGATGATATTTCCATCCCATCAGTGCATGAGCCACCCACAGATGATGATATTTCCATCCCATCAGTGCATGAGCCACCCACAGATGATGATATTTCCATCCCATCAGTGCATGAGCCACCCACAGATGATGATATTTCCATCCCATGAGTGCATGAGCCACCCACAGATGATGATATTTCCATCCCATGAGTGCATGAGCCACCCACAGATGATGATATTTCCATCCCATCAGTGCATGAGCCACCCACAGATGATGATATTTCCATCCCATCAGTGCATGAGCCACCCACAGATGATGATATTTCCATCCCATCAGTGCATGAGCCACCCACAGATGATGATATTTCCATCCCATCAGTGCATGAGCCACCCACAGATGATGATATTTCCATCCCATCAGTGCATGAGCCACCCACAGATGATGATATTTCCATCCCATCAGTGCATGAGCCACCCACAGATGATGATATTTCCATCCCACCAGTGCATGAGCCACCCACAGATGATGATATTTCCATCCCATCAGTGCATGAGCCACCCACAGATGATGATATTTCCATCCCATCAGTGCATGAGCCACCCACAGATGATGATATTTCCATCCCATCAGTGCATGAGCCACCCACAGATGATGATATTTCCATCCCATCAGTGCATGAGCCACCCACAGATGATGTGGGAAGGCTGTCGCAACCGTGACCGTTTGGAGTACGGTTTGCGGTTGGCCACATTTAATGAGCTCGCATTGAGCTACGCGAACATCCGTGCACGATGCCATTTATTGACAGTCTTAAATGCTGTGCTACAAACCCCCCCCATCAAATTGGAACTCGAGCGGTAGGAGCTCTCATGAAGGCGTCTTGACACTCGGAGTCGCCCGAGTAGCCCAGGAGGGCGGGTCACAGGTGTCAGCAGACACCACCCATATCCTGGGTTGTGATCCAGGCAGCCGCCCCAAAAAAGCCAGACTTTCGAGTGTCGCGAGTTTACGGTCCCACCAATGGACTGCGTGCAAAAAAATTTACAATCATATTAACTCCCTCGTCCATCTCTCTATCTATAACATCAGCTCAAGCCTCCTGTAAACCACGTGACCTCAGTGTGGCCAGCCTCCACTCTGGCCGCCGCCCCCTGCGAAAACAGACGCCGTTCCTCCTCGCAGCTCACTCCTGCTCGCTCCTTCCTTCTCTCTTCTCTCTCTCTCTCTCCCTTATCATCAACAGCATCATCACCCTCTCATCCCCGACATCTTGGCCCGATCATTCCTTCTGCCCGTCTTCCCTTTCCTACCCTCCCTTGGTGTGCCACGGGTAAAACGTTGCAGCAAATATTAAAAGGAAATCCGACAAAAAAATGTGGTTTAAGTGCGACTTTAGGAGTCAGAGCAACTCTCCCACGTGTTGAAATGTGTCCTAGAATTTACATATATATGTATATCACCCGACCCCCGCAGTGAACATGATGCATGAGTGCATTTGATTTGGTTTTGTACTTAATTTCGCGAAATTCCAGCTCTGTGACAAACATGCTTTTTTGTTCAGGGCTCATGAAATGTGTGACCTTAGTAGGGACGACGAGGTGAGCCTATTGCCGAGACCTCAGACCTCGTTCGGTGACGTCATATTCAGGGGGTCATTCTCTGACGAAATGGTGACGCGATCTGCAAGAGTTCTCAATGGAACAATTCATCTCACCAGGGCATGATGCCAATAGCGGCACAAATGGAAAATAATTGGGGGGGATAAAAGCTTTGAAAAAAATAAGCCTCAACACCGTCTTTTGTCAGTAATAAAATATATATTGTCCAAAAATTACCACATTCCATGTATATATAATTGAATAGTACTGCCTTAAAATATCTGCCTAGTTATTTTGACCCTAAATGGAGCAGTTAAGATTAATGTCAAGCACCGTTAAAGTCGCCTTCCTAGCTGTGGTTTGTGTTTCTGATGAAGCAAGATTATGATAAGAAAAAAAACCGACAGACGAGGGAATTTGATGACCCCTTGTCAAGGTGTTATGTGAACATGTTGCTCTGCAATTAAATCAAATGATGCCGATTGACTTTGGGGGGTGCAGGTTGAGTGAGGCGTTTCCTCTCGGCACCCAATTTCCAAGTAAATATAATATTTTCTTCAGAGACTAACTAGAACTGAATAGAAGCTCCTGGCAACGTGGAGTGAAACGTCGGACATCATGCTGAACAACACGTGGTACAAACCGACAACACATCAGAGAGCTGTGCATCACAATTCGCAAAAACGATGCAGTATAACTGCAAATTAGTTTTAAACTAAAACTATAAAATGTTTATACCAAGTAAGGCCCACTGAGCTATGTAGCTCTTCTTCAGAAGCGACCTGGCCACAAATGATAGCTCGACGAAGTGGCTTATCGCGTGGAAATGTATAGCAGCCAAACACTCTAAGTGCATGTTGATTCTAAATGTGGAGGGAAAAACCGGAGGACCCGGAGAACAATCCACACGACCAGTGGATAACATGCAAACTCCAAATATACAGCAGGCTTCGTAAGGGTCGCGATCGAACTCACAACCTCCTGTATACCAGGCGAGGTAGTTAACATATTGCCATATATACGTGTAATTATATTCAACACGATCTCTCTACATGACAAGAAAATAACAAAACTCTGTGGGCCTCTCATCTCATTGAATCAAGGACATCGTGGCTTCCAAGAGGAGCCTTCCCAGAGGGCGTTTCCTTTTTAAATCCTTTATATTAAGTTCACTTGCTTGCTTGCTTAGGACCGTGCAAATCTTTCGGTCGTTTTTTAACCCACTTCCCGTGATCCAATCGAGCTGACATTTTCCACACAGACTCGTTGTGCGTGACAATTAATGTTCGTGAAATTTTTTTCCCTAAATTTTACACTTTTTAGGACAAAAATATTATATTTAACTACAAATTGCTTAATGCTGCCATGCAATCATCTGACCCATAGGTGGCAGCCATCTCAAGCCAGAGGACGAGAGGACTCTAGCCGCCACGCATATAAAGGATTCATAGTGAAAAACTTTGTTTTTACGGGTTATACTTGTTTTCTGCGAGCGTCAACGTCACTTGCCAAGTGCCTGGCAGCGACAATGAGCCAACGTCTGCCAGGCATGAGGTTGAGTGCACCTCGTTGAAGAGCAATCAGTGCCACTAAACCCAGTTACCATTTCGCTATCGATTTCGAGCGGCTGCGATTGATCGGGGGGCTGATCCTGTGACACGGGAGTGTCTGGGCATCGGGGAACGCGTTTATTCATGAAGCTCATTCTCTCGTTCTTTCTCTCTTAGCCCCTTTTTTTGAGACCGTTGGGAGCAGTCTTCCACTGTTGGGAATTTTCGTCATCATCACATGCCATCTGTTGCTGATGTTTTCATGTCATCCATCTCTGTACGAGTGCCTCTTCCACTCCAGCTGTCCATCTCTTTCCTCTGCTCTCTACCGCTGTTTCCTTCCTCGAGAATTGCCATCGATTTTCTGTATTCCTGTTGGGTGGCATTTATGAAGCGTTGCATTGGACCGCCAATTCAGGCTGGGTGGTGCAGCGCCCACAACTGTCAGATTGGATTCAAAAGGTCATGAATTCAAATCCCAGTGTGGATACAATGATCTTCTTGGTTCTTTCGGTAAAGTCACGTAGAAGGGAAGTCTTTCCGACAGACCTGTTCTTCACCTGAGGACGGCTGCTTGCGCTGTGGCCGAAACGTCGTGAGAATTATTTTATTATGTTTTATTTTTATTATTTTATTATTTCCCTTCTACGTGACTTTACCGAAAGAACCAAGAAGATGAATCCCTGCATTCACGAAAGCTTTAAATCGAAATTCATCCCCATCATCTCCAAGTGTTACCATTTGCCTCGGGCATCTCTTGCCATGCAGTTCCTCAAGCCTCTTCCCAGCCCCCCCCCCGCCGCCGCTGTTCTCCCCTCCCCTGCGGGCATCGCTCAGGCATCGCTCAGGCAACAACGACAAATAAAAAGGGGAAAAAGGGGAGACCGCATTAATGACCACATCAAGCGGTGAATGAACGAGCGAGCGCGACCTTTGCGCAGCACCGCGGCAGCCTGATGAGCGTAGACGTCTCACGGCGTCGGCAAGGACCCGTCTGGCTGTCTATAAAGGCTGTGCGGTGTGCCGTGAATAAGAGAGCCGTTGTCCAAAAGTTGGCCGATTACATATCGTGATTTTTGAGGCCACGCGCGGTGCTACTGGCGATTGTGTTGAATGTATGTTTTGTGTTGTTGTTTCGTCTTCTTGTCATTTGTGCGGCATTGCCAACACAGCAGCATCGCCAAATATTTCGTTTTCCAACAGTGTGGGTGTATAAACAGTGAAAGGTTTAAAACAAGTACCTAAAGCAATGCTCATTGAATTTCGATTTAAAGCTTTCGTGACTGCAGGGATTCATCTTCTTGGTTCTTTCGGTAAAGTCACGTAGAAGGGAAGTAATACAATAATACAAATAAAACATAATAAAGTAAATAATAATTATTAATTTATGTTTATTTTTATTATTTAATAAATAATAAGTTTTTTTTTTTTCCCTTCTACGTGACTTTACCGAAAGAACCAAGAAGATCAATGCTCATTGATCGGGTGTGGGGTCAGAGGCCGCAGGTCAGCTCAGAGGGCGTCACACTTGTGCCGAGTGGAGATGCAACGAGACATCTCCTCTGTACAGTCGCTTGCTTGCCGGCACGTGTGTCAGAAAGTACGTATGTGTGCATGGTGAACTTCTTTCACACCGTATGTAGCCAACAGTGCTAATCGAAGGTGTGGGGAAAGGACAACAAATTAAACACAAAAAGCAGTTCTGGAGAAATTAGCTTTCAAATACTCTTAGTTTTTTCGGAAAAAGTCACGTAGGTAAAAAATGAAATTAAAATTAATAAAAAATAAAATAATAATAAATCACGACGTTTCGGAGGCAACACAAGTCTCCGTCATCAGGTGGGACCGTCACAGCCAGATTTGCTGTATCAATTGATTTAAACGATCACACAGATTGCCAGTGCCTCTTGCATGTTGCTTGGGCCGCGGCGAGCAATTAAAAACACAAAACAGCTGTCCGCATGACTCCGCGCTCAGAGTTAAGTTTGATGTGTCATTCGCAACGGAGCAAAGTGACGCGTGTTCCGGCCTCGCGCCGTGGATCTGCGAGTAGAGAGGCGGCGAATGTGATGGACGAACCACGCGGCAGGTCTGAGACGGCGTGCCTAGCACTCGCGGATTTCATAACCGGACATTAGCGGGAGCTCGCTGGATTGTGCTATTTTTTTTTTTAACGCCACCAGAACAACGGAAGATGGAGAAAGTGACCTAACCTATTCTGTGGTTTTTTTCGGTAAAGTCACGTAGGTAAAAAAAATCGAATGAAATAAATGAAAAAATAATAAAAACAACTAAATTAAATCTAGTTCTTGGTTTTTTCGGTAAAGTCACGTAGAAGGGAAATAATAAAATAATAAAAAATAAACATAATACAATACAATTCTCAATTGTATTTTATTAAATAATAAAAATAAAACATAATAAAATACAATTGAGAATTGAGAATTGTATTTTATTATGTTTATTTTTTTTATTTCATTATTTCCCTTGTACGTGACTTTACCGAAAGAACCAAGAAGATGAATCCCTGCAGTCACGAAAGCTTTAAGTCGAAAATCTAGTGGTTTTCATTTATTTTTAATTTATTTTATTTTTTACCTACGTGACTTTACCGAAAAAAACAAAGAGTATGACTCCTTGCAGTCACGAAAGCTTCAAATCTAGTGACCTGACCTCTGCGAGCGCGACGGCTGACTAATAACGCGTTGGCCCACGAGAGATGCGATGTCACGCTGAATGCCCTGTGCTTGACGTCTATCAGCCTAACGCCACCGCTGCCTTCTGCCCCTGGCTCTGCCGCAGATTCCATCGTCATCGGATTCTGGGTCGGCATCGCCTCGTTTGTCCTCTTCATGTTCTTCATCCTCGTCATGCTGGTTCGGTCCGGGACGACAGAGTGAGTCCACCCTGCCACCGACACGAATGCTCGCCTCGCGGGAGGCGATGTTTGCGGGAAACGTTGAAACTTTTGAGGCTCGGTAGCAATTCGCCGCTCCCTGCTGCGTGAACCAGAGGTCACTTCAAAGGATCTTAGAAGTAGCTCAATAATATTCATTTCCTTGGGCTGCTCTCTCTCTTGCTGTGCGTGGAGCTCCAATTGCTCGCCTGTCAACCCCTTCACGGTTTACTCCGTATTCTTGTGCAGGGAAATTGAGTTTTCAGGTCCATATGGCGTACAGCCGTTTCAATACGGGCAGCAACAACAATAGTCTGTGTTTCTCCCTGGCGATGGAACTTTGTAGGATGAACGTTGAGATTTATAAGGACACGCGGTGACCAATAAGGTCTGAATTGGTCTGTAATAAGGTAGGCACTGATAAGGGGTTGACAGGTATGCAAATGCATTATTTGTCTCCTAACAAGACACCAATAATATAAAACTGGTCAAGATCGGACTTTTTCGTTAGAAAATTTGCGTCATTGTCCGTATCATCTGGCGACCAGCGGTGTGATGATTCGTGACGCGATTGAGCGAACAAGATTCCTTCTCAGCAGCAGATATTCGTGATGAGAACGTTTTGGCCTTGAGAGTCAACTTTACTGTAGGTGCGTGCGTGATGTCACCAGTGGCGCACCCAGATCAAATATTCGGTGCAGGTAAATTGTAATACAAACAAGTCAATCGTTTTTTGGGGAAACGAAATTTATTGCATTTAACTTTAGTTTTTCACTGTATAATATAAGCCAAATTTAAATATGCATACATTTATAATGGTATTTAATATTTACTTATTTCCAAGTTTTAATGTAAATCTAAAAATGTATTTGATGATAAGAAAAGTGTCTGTTTAAACATTTTTGGGGGTGGGAGAAATGATCCCCCCACCCGCTCCGCCCCTCCCCTCACCCCGCCCCTCTCCCTTCACCCCGCCCCTCCACCCTCCTTTCCCCCACCCCTCCCCTCACTCCGCTACCCCCAACCCCGCCCCCTCCCCCTCCTTTCCCCCACCCCTCCCCTCACTCCCCTCCCCCACCTCCCCCCTCCCCCCTCCTTTCCCCCACCCCTCCCCTCACTCCGCCCCTTCCCCCCACCCCACCCTCTCCCCAACCCGCCTCTCCCCTCACCCCCACCCCGCCCCTCCACCCTCCTTCCCCCCGGCCCTTCCCCCTCCCCCCTCCCCCCACGTGGTGCACTGCTGCTTGTCATCACCATCCACATTTCCATCACCTCCACAACAATCATCATATTCACTACAATCATCATCACACCGATGTTGACCATTGTCTTTAGATTATCATCACTGTCATTATTACTATTGTTGTCTCCATCATTATTTTGTTTTTATTGGGGCGCTTGTTCTTTATATCGTATTATAATTATTATTTGGCATCACCATCATCAGCCGCACGAGCATAACCCATCGCCATATATCGTCATCGGGGTCACCTTCAAATGTGAGACCCCTGCACACACTTCAGGAAGTCAGTCAATGGCTCGCTCGCTCTCGCACCATTCTAAATCAATAACTCCATTCGCCGTGAATGCAGTCCCCATCTTTACCTCCACTTAAATGAAGACGTAGCCAAAAACGAATGGCCCCCGACATTGTGGGCACACAAACTACGGCTGTACCCAGTCTGACGAACGTGAGTTTGAAGCTTTACAAAATAAATGCAACTCTTTATTTTTATCACTCGGAGCTATCTCGGGCTGAGCTACAGAAAAAAAAAATCACCGGCACGCCACGTCTAGTGCACCCCTTGCTAACAGCACCCTGAGATATTGAGCCGGACATTTTAACGATGTGGCAGCAGTGTCGCTTTTGGGAGGGCTGAGATCAGCTACCTCCCCGAACTTGTTCGTGGAAGCCAAGTGGCTGACATTGTAGCTCATGAAACACCCTCTTGAGACACTCTCCAGATCTTCCCTCTCTGTACGTGCGTTGCACTTCTTTAGCACCGTACGTAGCCAACCGTGCTAATCGGAGGTAAGTGGAGGGGGAGGGGAAGGACAACAAACTAAACATAAAAAGCAGTTTGTGTTTAGTTTCTTGTCCCCCCCCCCACACCCTCTGATGGAGACCCTTCTGCCAGCAGCGGTGCGAACAGGCAATTGCGGGGCTTTATCTGCGTGACAGCTATGCATTGAGAGGCGAGAGAGCAGCATCCCTGTGACTTGTTCTTGGAAAATCCAGTGACCGGCGTCGTTGCAGCTCGAGGGGACCGAGCGTGCGGCGGAGAGCGCACGCCCTGCCGCGGAGTCCCAAGGCCGGTGAAATGAGCTCCGTGATCGAGCCGGGTTTCGGCAACAGGCGGGGCGACGACGACGCTGATGAGGAGGAGGAGGAGGAGATGGCGGCGATGACATGCATTCACCGCGAGCTGAGGCCCGGCCGCGCCGCGCTCCTCCACGCTGAGCAGGAGTGTCCTGCCGCCATCGCCATGGCCACCACCACCACCACCACCACTGCCGCCACCGCCGCCACCGCCACCTCCATCCTCTACCACTCGGACAGCTTCGACATCCCCAACCTGATCTCCGAGTCGCGGGTGGACGCCGCGTCGGGGGCGGCCGACGTGAGGCCCTCCCTGTCGGATTAGCGGCGACTGACGCCGGATATGTCAATGCCTACTGTGTAGGTGTCAACAGTTGTCCGTCCTGCGCCCCCACTTGATGCCAATGGTGCATTCGAATCTGCTGGTTTGACTTTCATGGCTCACTACGCGGCCTCAGACACGTCGGCGCCGTGATCGGCGAGTGCCAACTATCGCCGCGTGGCTACGTCAGACGGACGGTGGGAGGTTGACGCAGCCCACGCACTGGGCTGCGTCGGGGTCGGCACGTCGAGTGGGAGATCAAGCGGTGACTGGAAGCGGTCCAGCTGCCCCGCGCGAGATCGAGATGGCAGCCTCTCTGCTGCGGAGGCGTCGACTGCTGCGAGTGGTGTGGACGCTGTAGTAGTAGCCTCTGTCGGTCGAGCAGAATAGTAAGCGGTCGTAGTTTAGCCCTTTGATTTGTATTTGTTGCGCGTGCTACCCGCTGTGCTGTTCGCTCTTCTGGAGACAATGGATGCCAAATCAGGAACTGAATTGGAGCGAAAAACGATGCACATGATGCCAAACAATAAATAGTCCCAAGTCGGAAGCGCTTCAGGGAGCTGCTATACAGATACCATTACGATTACGCTTCACCGACAAAGGATCGGAGTGCCCAGCCGGTTGTGCAATTTGGCGTCGTGTCGTCAGACGAGGTCCGTTTGGAGCTGTGGAAGAGCAGTGTGACTCCACGTGTCTGAGCGTGGCTCCGTGGAAGCAGATTTCACAGAACTTCTTCTGAGATCCCTTGAAAGTGGCTTTTTTTAGCCACACACTAGGAGCACTGCACTTTTCCACATGCCCTGCCCCGGGGAAATGTTTGTCTCATGGCAGTCAAATCAAATAGTTTGAACTCAATAATGCTGCTCCGTAGGCAAATTAACAAGGAGCCCTTTAAATTAACGTGATGTGTCCTGTGCAATCAGTGGTGTAGGGATGAGGCCATCAATACACACTGGGCTTGAGGACCCGGTTGAATAACAGGTGGTTGATATTTATATTCGAAACCTAGATCTCAGTCTTCTTTCGAATAGTACTTCTGGGGATTGCAACAGATTACACATCATTATGGGACCTCCTTTGCCAGTACCAAAATATGAGAATAGGTTTTCCACTTTTTTCTTGCAACAAACAGGTGTTAAGATGTTAAAACACCAAATGGAAACCTTTTACAAGGAATCATGTCTGCATTAACCACAATGCTTGTGGTCAGAATGTAAACAAAAAACATACTCTGATAATATATGCATTGTCTTTGAAAATAATTGGTCCACACCAGAGACAGCTTTCCTTAGTGTTAGGCCAGAGGACGCCAAAAGGTATAACTCCATTTCAGACTAGGCTCTAAGGAAAGGTGTCTCTGGTGTGGACCAATCAGTTTCAAAGACAATGCATATATTATCAGAGTATGTTTTTTGTTTGCATTCTGACCACAAGTATTGTGGTTAATGCAGACATGATTCCTTGTAAAAGGTTTCAGTTTGGTGTTTTAACATCTTAACATCTGTTTTGATTTGAAGCTTTCGTGACTACAGCAATCCATACTCTTTGGTTCTTTCGGTAAAGTCACGTGGGTAGAAATAAAATAAAATTAAAATTAAATATAATTTATTTTATTTTATTTCTAACTACGTGACTTTACCCAAAGCATCAAAGAGTATGAACACCTGTTTTGTTACCAGAAAAAAGGGGAAACCCCATTCTCAGATTACACATCAATGTCGAGATTTAATATCTATTGGATTTCTTCAAGAGCAGCGACGTGGTTGTGTTTCAGATCGCCGTTGAATGATCTGACTGGGCAGTCGTCCACGAGGTTTTGCACGGTCTGGATCTCAGTGGGACAAAGTCAGCGCTGACTTTCTGTGCCACCCGGCCACCCCCTGGTGGTATTATATGAATGGGAATTAACCCGTGGGGCCCAGTCAGACGTTATCGAGCCTGCGCAGAGGATGCCACGTTGCATGTTAATGCACTCCCTTGCGTGGAATCGACCTACATTTTCCTGAGTGCGGCTTGATGAAATTGGGTTTTTGCACGGCGAACTCCGTGGAAATTCGGCCACTTCGCTGGCGGTCATGGGCGCTGCGGAATTTGGATGGACACACGCGTTCGGCCCGCGGTGGAATTGGTTTGGCGACTTATATTCTAAGCCTCTCGTAGAATCGGTTTTCATGGTAGCGCACGCCGGCCATTGGAAATCAGATTAAATATTAAGAATCCCCGAACTGTTAACTGTCATAGAGTGATGATAAATATTGGGGTGAGGATAAATATTGTACAGCCAAATAGCTGAAATGTTACATTTCAACAGCTAAGGGCCCCCCCCCCCCCACCCCCCCAAATATGGAATGGTTGAGCTGACAGCATGGTGCCGTGTGATGACCTTTCACTGCGTCATCCTGTGTTGGAGAACGGCCCCCAGAAAATGAAGTGGCAGAACTACTTAAGAAGCCGCTTCAATATACCTCTTTAAGCACGCCAAGTGCACGCATTTTACATGCCCTGCGAATTGTTCCGGTCCCTCGTTCACACAATCTAAATGTGAAATTCGTGGAAATGGAAAATAGGAATTCGGTGAAAGAGCTATTTCGAGAAGCCGGTTTTATTCACGAGTGGCTGAAAGCATGGGCAGAGTTTGCGGGGGGGAGGGGAGGGGGGAAATAACCCCCCAAAACTTGACATCTTTATTATTTTTAGTAGTTTAGAATTTTTTTTATTATTTACACCCACGATTCCTATTGTGAAAGACAAAGTTAACCCCTGCCCCCCCCCCCGCCCCCCCCGAATAGAAAATTCAAACTCCGCCTATGGCTGAAAGCCAGATTCAAACCCAGGATGTCAGTGGTGCCGGTTCAGGGCTCTGGCTCTGTAGTGCCAGTGGGCCAAGCGACCCATCCACCTCTCAGCATCGGCGTGTATACCCAGCTCTCCAGAGACGTGAATTAAAGGGATCTCGGACGACTCTCATAGCGTTACACAAAATGTATTTCAAGTGGGATGACATTGGCTGGCTCTATGTGACAACGATCTTTTTGTAAATAAGTTATAATGTATTTATAGTCCCCTTGAGCCACTAAACACACACACACACACACGTGCAGTATATATTTGTATAGCCATTGTGGATATTAATAACAGGTTTGTCATAGTATCAACCTACATGCAGCTTCAGCTGCCCTGTCTAAACCTTGCCAAATAAAAATTCACGGTGAAAGTGCGATTTTTTTTTTTACTGGTTCAGAGCAAGGCTCCCGTTATCGTTTTTTCGCTGCACAACCACGCCAGGGTCATCCCGGCGCACCTCGTGATGAGACGCCGGGTTTGTTTTCCCTCTGCAGAAGCCGAGCCGTATCGCTGGCGTCAAATGCGAGGAACGCATGTGGCGCGACATGTACGGCGAGATCGTTAACCCCGTCTGTGGCCGTGCTTCACCCCGACAGTCAGGTTCAGATGTCTCGTGGCTCCAAGGTTTCACGGTTTGGTTCTGACCAGAGGTCGCAATCGGGTACCCGATACCCGTACCCTACCCGATAAAAGGCTAACCATACCCGGCCGGGTACGGGTACCCGTTTGCGACCCTGGTGCGGCCGGGTACGGGTACGGGTAAGGAATCAAAACCCGTTTGCGACCTCTGGTTTTGACCTGGCTGGACCAAAGACGTTCCGTCTTCCCAGCAGCCCTCTCTGTAATATCTCTTCACCGACACCTGCTCTGTAGTCACCCGCATGTGGCCAGTGAGTGGTGTGTCGGCCAGACAACTCTTCACGTAAAAATCGTCCAAATGGAACCTTAATAAACACTACTTCAGCATATTCTTAGGTTTTTTTCGGTAAAGTTACGTAGGTAAATTTTTTTTTAATAAAAGTAAAATAAAAAATAAAATAAAAATCACGACGTTTCGGAGGCAACACAAGCTTACGTCTTCAGGTGGAACCGTCACAGCACGATAGCTGTATCCGAAACGTCGTGATTTTTTTTATTTTTTTTATTTTACTTTTATTAATTTAAATTTTTTACCTACGTGACTTTACCCAAAACCTAAGAACATGAATCCTTGCAGTCACGAAAGCTTCAAATCTAGAACTACTGCAGCAGTTTAACTCCTGCTGATTGCAGCCCAGCTCCTTGACACTGCTCATCAACAGCTGTTTGTTGTGATTGTGGCAGAGCTTGCTCTATTGTTGCTGCCCCTCATGATGCCAACCTGCCCGCATTACCCATCCGTCGTCTGCGCCCAGTGCCGATATTCTCGCTGTTTGGACGTCAGACGGGGAGTTATCTCCCAGGAGCGGCCGTGCGTTTCCTGGGTGACAAGCAAGGCTCGTTTTGTTTAATTTACACCGCTTATCTATCGTTCAGCTCATTAGACATGCAGGCAGGCTTTTGACAATTTAGATTAGCACAAATGGTTTGACCTCCCCCGTGTGATTAAAACACCGTGGGTTTTATGGCACAAAGGAAGCCTGGTTGCAAACCAAGAGCGCAGGTGGTGTTTGAAAGACAGACTTTTTTTTTCTACGTTTGATTCCTTTTATTAATGAAAAATACAAACTTTACAGAAATCGTAGGAAGATCAATTATGCTTCTACAAATGATATTTTCGAAAAGGCAAAGTCAACTTTACCACTAACAACCAAAGTACTTCACGTATGCATTGGTAAATAACTACGTATATTTTGTTTAACTAAGGCTAAATAAAACATGTACTAATCTGCGATGAGTTACATGCCCTTAACTAACGTAAAAACGTAAGTTTATTAGTATAAACAAAACAACCGTAGAAAATACTGCAGAAATATCATTAATGCTTTGTGTGTAAAATTACTAACTACCTTCAATATATAAGCACATTTGGTCTGAGATCCGCAGATGAGCGCTCAGTCACCCGCAGACAATTATCAAGACAAATAATTATTTGGCCCAGCAGGCACATTATCAACCCAGCAACCAATTGAGCTAAATTACCGGCACCCCGCTTGATTACACATTGACATTCGGCGTACCCACCGTGTTAATTTGTAAAACAATCCACATACGTTTCACTATTCATAACTTTGGCAACAATGGCCCTCAGATGCTAGCAAAGCGTCGTATGCCCCCTTGTGTTTTAACACGAAAAAAAACCCTCTGGATCCCACAATAAAGTCGGCCAAAAAATGAACACTGCCCAATATTTAGGCGCCCACCGCTATAAACAGGGCTTAATTTACACCATTGGAACCTCATTTGCCAGTAAAAAATATGATAATTGTTCTTTTACCCTTCTATCTGGCAACAAAACTGACACCTTTTTTTACAAGGAGTCATGTTTGCATAGACCACAATACCCGCAGCCATAATGCAAACAAAAAAACATAACTCTGATAATAAGGTGTCAGTTTTGTTGCCAGATAGAAGGGTAAAAAACCAATTATCATATTTTTTTACTGGCAAATGAGGTTCCAATGGTGTAAATGCTTACCCCGAGCTCTCATACTCTGATGGTGCATTGTATTTGAGTTGTGCGCCTTTTGGCGTCATCTGGTCCAACCCTTGTGAGACTAGGCTCTAAGGAAAGCTGTCTCGGGTGTGGACCAATCAACTTCAAGGACAGTGCATATATTATCAGAGTTATGTTTTTTGTTTGCATTATGGCTGCAGGTATTGTGGTCTATGCAAACATGACTCCTTGTAAAAAAAAGGTGTCAGTTTTGTTGCCAGATAGAAGGGTAAAAACCAATTATCAGGGCTTAATTTCTCACTGTGCATTCCGGGTCGCCGGTCTACTGACTGGAGTAGGCATAGAAACCGGACCGTAGGGTAGCCACAGCCAGAGCTGTGATGAATGTGCTCTGCCTGGGCACAGAAGTATTTTCCAGGCCATCGCCTCGGACAAGACCATGGCTAGAATCATGCCCTGACTATAACCGCCGTACGTACAGGAGTGTTGGACGCGAGGTTTGCCACCTCTTAGGTAAAAAAAACGGGGAAATATCAATGGTAGAAGAACGTCTCACATTACCAGAAACGGATAATCTTGAGTGTTGTATTGTCACACAACGAATACAACAAAAACCGCGATTGTTAAATGTTTAATGCCCCGGGAAGACTTAACACTTTTCCCCAATTTCGATTTAAAGCTTTCGTGACTGCAGGGATTCATCTTCTTGGTTCTTTCGGTAAAGTCACAGCTTAAATAGACGCTCCAAGCCTGGGGTGTGTCATTCAGACTCTGTCTTCTCGACAGACCTGTTCTTCACCTGAGGACGGCTGCTTGCGTTGTGGCCGAAACGTCGTGAGAAATGTTTAATCATGTTTTATTTTTGTTGTTTTATTACTTTCCTTCTACGTGACTTTACCGAAAGAACCAAGAAGATGACTTTTCCCCAAGATGGCCACCTCCTATAGATGGACGATCTCGCGAAACAGGACGAGGTAGCGAACCCCCCCCCCCCCCGGAGTGTCCGCGCTTCCCCTCAGTACTCGTCCGTGTTGTCGTAGTCGTAGTAGTACTCGCCGTCTTGCGCCCCCGCCGACAGCTCGTCTTCCCCATCGCCGCCCTCCTCTCCGCCGTCGCAACCAGGTGCCCCTCCGGGTGCCGCCCCCGCCGCCCCCGCCACCGCCGCCCTGTCGAGCCAGCTGCGTCCAGCCTGCGCCGGCGGGGACCGGCAGACGCCGGCGCGCACCTCGGCGCGGCGGCGGCGCACGAGGGCGCGACGCGTCTCGGCCAGAGCGCAGTCGCAGCGCCACGGGTTGCCGTCGAGGTAGACGCGCCGCAGGTTGAGTGCCGGCGTGAGTGCGGCGGCGGGCAGCGTCGAGAGGCGGTTGTCGCGCAGGTTGAGCACGCGCAGGCGGTGCAGCGGCGCGAGCTCCGAGGCGCGCACGCTCGCGATGGAGTTGCCCTTCAGGTCAAGGCGGGTCACCGACTCGGGCAGCCTGCGGGGGTTGGGTGAAGTCCGGCGCGCCCCGAGAGGAGACGGTCACCGATTCGGTCGGGGTGGAGCGGGGTTTATAAGCGCGTTGGCGCAAGAAACAACGTAGCGCTTATACCCCCCCCCCCCCCCCAATTTGCCACTGCTTACGTGTCAACCCATGCGGTTTACTCCGTATTATTGTACAGGGAAATTGAGTTTTCAGGTCCATACGGCATACAATACACAAGAACAAAAAACGGTGTCTATTTGTGTTTTTCCCTAGTGATGGGACTTTGTAGGATGAACGTTGAGATTTATAAGGGCACAGGGTGACCAATAAGGTCTGAATTGGTCTGTAATAAGGTAGAAGGTAGGCACCGATAAGGGGTTGACAGGCATGCCACTGGCACGGATGAGCTAAGCTGGCGTGCAGCCCTCACGACACAAGTGGTCCACCAGAACTGAACCGAGAAACAATGAACTCGCAAGACACCTGAATCTAAGAATCGGAATATTTATTTCCACTGCAGGAATCCGATGAGCTATGCAGCTTTCTTTCACAGATGTCCTGAATTTGGATCGATGCCCAAGCAAGGCTCGGGCGTGCGATTGATCATTGTTTTGACATTGCAATGTGATGTCAGCAGCACACCTCGGGTTCTGCATTGGAAAAAAAAATAATCTGGTGCCTCTTGAGCCACACCGGGCTGCCTGAGTCCGGCTCCAGCACAGCTTGATTGTGCAGTGGAAAAAGTGGTAACTTGGTGGATGTGTGTTGTGGGCTGTCATGAGTTTATATGTAATTATACAGCCCCTTTTGTCAATCCCTCTCTGTGCTGTGCAGATCGCGGGGGGGGGGGGGGGTGATTTGACCACTACGCTGGCCTGTGACGGTTTAAGGCGGGCAGCACAGACGTGGGAGCATAGAAGTACGGGACAACAGTGGATTTTTCCGCGCTATCCTCTGCTGCCCACCACGTAACCCCAGAGTGCTGACGTGAGCCGAGAGCTTTGTTCGTGACAACAACAAAAGAGACACCATTGGAACCTCATTTGCCAGTAAAAATATGAAAATTGTTTTTTTACCCTTCTATCTGGCAACAAAACTGACACCTTTTTTTACAAGGAGTCATGTTTGCATAGACCACAATACCTGCAGTCATAATGCAAACAAAAAACATAACTCTGATAATGTGCACTGTGCTTGAAGTTGATGCCTTTTGGCGTCATCTGGTCCAACCCATGTGAGACTAGGCTCTAAGGAAAGCTGTCTCGGGTGTGGACCAATCAACTTCAAGGACAGTGCACATTATCAGAGTTATGTTTTTTGTTTGCATTATGATTGCAGGTATTCTGGTCTATGCAAACATGACTCCTTGTAAAAAATGTGTCAGTTTTGTTGCCAGATAGAAGGGTAAAAAAACAATTATCAACAAAAGAGACTTTGAAGTTATGATCGGGCGCACCACTTGCGACACTCCTAAGATGCGACTGTAATGTCACCCGTGCACAGTATAATGTGGCCGCGCAGCGACGTCCACTCTATAAGTCTTTGCGTCTCATGAATACAGACTACGGCTTGGGGCGGGGGGGTCATACAGGCTGTGTGCTTTGCATCCTCGGAATGCATGTGCTAGAAAGACACTGTTAGAATTTTCAGTTGCAAATTTATTTTACGTTTTCACTCGATGCTGGGCGGTGCAATGGTTAGAATGTGTGGTACGCATGCAGAAGGGGGGTTAGGGGTGTACCCGGCTCATCATACCTCATAGGTGGTTAAATTAGGCACCACTTTGCGGGAAGTCAGAATCGGAAATGAGAATTATTTATTCATACTGCGGGAGGAATCCGATGAGCTATAAACTCCTTCTCACAGATGTCCAGTAGGGGTGGGAAAGAACGTTACAACAACATACACTACAAAAACGGCGGTTGTCACGTGTTTACAGACTCCTCCCGTCATGAGAATGTGGAATTTCCACAACTAGTTCTGATGCATTGCCCAACTCTCTTTTCTGCAAAAGGGGTAGCTATTAAAGCGCTTTGGCGAGTTTTTAAAGTGCTTATGCCTTAGCGCTTAGCTCGATCCATCTCCAACAGGGGCTCCTGATAACTCGCGTAAAGATAATCCTTTGCGAATGAAATATTTAGCGTCGTGTTGATTTGATATTTAGGGATTTGCTTTGGGAAAAAAAACGGGCAAGTTGATTTTAAGGGCTATACTGAAAACATTGGCGAAAAAAAAACTAATGATGGAAGTCTTCTTGGCCAAATGCGATGATGGTGCACACCGTGCACACACCTACGCACCCAATGTGATAATTGCACGTGGACTTCATTATTTTTGTTCATTTAAAATAAAAAAACACCAGGACAGATGCACGTTGGAAAGCGTTACAGAATCCATCGCGCGTACGCGTAAATTTTTATTCCTCGTTGACTTGATGGGCTTAGAAGTGCTGGCAAAACGCACTTGTAATCTAATGGTACAGACAGCTTTTTTAAGCGTTGTAGCTTTGGGCCAAATTGATTTGTGTTAAGCCGTATAGTAATTGGATACGTCACATACGGCGGTGAAGTGAGTCCATTTGATCACAGGAGCCATAACAGTGGTCATGCATTATTGAAACACCTATGCACATCGCAATTTGATTCACGCGCTACTATTGCTGCGCTGTTCCAGGGTGATCGATTTCCCGTAGCAGGCAAATTGATGGCACCAGAGTTTTTCCAGCAATGCCAACGCTGCCGTGGGGCGGTGGTCTAGCCCGCTGGACTTGATGTCCAGATTCTAGATTTGAAGCTTTCGTGACTGCAAGGATTCATATTCTTAGGTTTTTTTTCGGTAAAGTCACGTAGGCAAAAAATTAAAATTAATAAAAGTCAAATGAAAATAACACTTAAAAAAATCACGACGTTTCGGAGGCAACACAAGCTTCCGTCTTCAGGTGGAACCGTCACAGCACTTGATACAGCTATCGTCACAGCCAGATTTGCTGTAATCACTTGATACAGCTATTGTGCTGTGACGGTTCCCCCTGAAGACGGAAGCTTGTGTTGCCTCCGAAACGTCGTGATTTTTATTTTATTTTTATTTTACTTTTATTAATTTTAATTTTTTACCTACGTGACTTTACCGAAAAAACCTACGAATTTGATGTCCAGAGGTCACTGCCACGAAACAAAGGTTCCGAGTTTATTAAATGCCACAACCGCCCACCTCCCCCACTGCCGCCTGCCTTTATCTGCTCAGCAGTATCAATGAGTACACCACAGCCAATCGGCAGGCAGCGTGTGATGGGGTAAAAGTGTTGTCCTTCCACCGCACCTCCAATTAGCACGTTTGGCTACGTACGGTGTGAAGGAAGTTCAACGTACGTACAAACAAATGTGAATACTCCCATCTCTTCCAGGACATCGGGGCCATCATGGTAGAGTAAGCCAAGTTGCCCTTTGTGGAAGCCCTTCCACCAACAGCGGCGTGATCAAGCAATTTCAGTGCTGCACCTTGACCTTTTTAAATCCTTTATATTAAGTTCACTTGCTTGCTTGCGCGCTTACGACCGTGCAAATTTTCGGTCGTTTTTTAACCCACTTCCCGTGATCCAATCGAGCTGACATTTTGCACACAGACTCGTTGTGCGTGACAATTTATTTTCGTGAAATTTTTTTTCCAAAATTTTCCACTTTTTAGGAAAAAATTTTGTTTCATATTTTATTTAAAATACCAATGTGATAAAAATGAAACTCTTACTCAAGAAAAACAGAAATGAATAATAAAATAAAACCGATGCCACGCATATAAAGGATTTATAGTGAAAAACATTGTTTTTACGGGTTAATTTTTTACAGCCTACTAACCGTCTGCGCATACTAACCTCGTGACTAATAGCCTGCGAGCTAAATGGTCGTAACATGCTTTCTCAAGCCATCCAATTATTGGCCACTTTCCACATGACCGACCCCTAAATCTTGACCCTGGCCCCAATCATAACTTGTATGACAACACATGGGGCATACTATTTTGCTCCAAGGCCACTTTTCTATTTGGTTTACAGTTAGAAATCCGCGAGATGGCATTCGAAAAAGCAGGGAACGCTGTCGCAGTACCAAATCTCACGTTCTAAATGTAAACATCACTTTCAGCTCAATTACACAAATAGCCATCATTTTTTCCCCCCAATATTTTTTTGTCACAGGAAATCATTCATGTTTGTGGGATTTCACTTGGCTAAATAAGAATTAGAGAAAATGTATTTCAGAGAATTGTTGCTTCATAAATTATCACATGCAACCAGGTGAATTTCCATAATTATTATATTTAACCTTCAGCAAGGAATATGCAAAGAATAGTCTCTTCTAAACAAGCATTTTTGGTCTCACTATTTTAGCTGTGGGTTTATATTCACAACTGGCCATGCAATGCACAATACTGCCACAGATTATAGCACTGCAATTAACCTGTAGCCTCACTACATCCCTTACCCCAACAGTATCGATCCTTAATCCCATACGTGGGTATGATGTGCCCATTAGGACGTCCATTATAGCTTCAATTTGTCCATCCACTGTTGGATGATCGCCTGCCCACTGGGTGGATGGCAGGAAATATTTGATCATACTTTATCATGTTGGTCAGTGTGGGTTGATGAAGGCAGGGATCGTAGGCGTTGGAGGATAAAGGTAAATACAATATTGGATTTTGATTTCACTGCCCTATGCTGAGCATGGTGGTCACCCATTCAAGCACATTCCAGTCTCAACTCTGCTTAGCTTCTGAGATCTGATGAAATTGGGTGCATTTCTCGGTGATTTGGTCATTACCGCGCCCAAAATCAATTCCCAGTGGTAGCAGCAGTAGTGCTGATGTCAGCAGAATATTTCACTGCAGCCCACAGCTGTAAATGCATGTTCTCAAGATGATGATGATTGATAATGATAAATTGAAAATGATTATTGACAATGATGACTGATGATCACAGTAGATTGATGATGATAAATTGATGATAACGATGGCGATGACGATGATGATGCACCGCATGGATCCGCAATCCGCGGGCAGAGGTGTCGGCAGCCGAGGCTGGGGTCACCTGACGGGAATGGAGGTCAGCTGGTTCTGCTCCAGGGCGACGTCCGACAGCTTGCCGCAGCCGTAGAGCGCGTCCGTCTCCACCGCGCTGATGTTGTTGTTCTCCAGCAGCAGGTGCCGCAGCTCGTACAGCGCCGACAGGTCGGCGCGCGACACGCTCGTCGCCGCGTTGTAGCGGAAGTCGAGCTTCTGCAGCTGCGGGGGCAGCCCCGCGGGCAGCGCGCGCAGCTGGTTCCTCGGCAGCTCCAGCGACACGAGGGCGCGCAGCTCCGAGAACGATCCGTCCTCGATGGACGACAGCCGGTTCTCGCCGACGCTCAGCTCCCGGAGGCGGACGAGGTGCGCGACGTCGGCGCGACGGATCGCCCGGATCTGGTTGCCCTCCAGCGCCAGCGTCTCGGCGCTCGCCGGCAAGCCGGCGGGGAACCTGCGCAGCCGGTTGTGCGCGAGGCCGACGGAGCGGAGGCTCCGCGCCGCGCCGAAGAACGTCGCCGGCAGCGACGCCAGCCGGTTCCCGTCGAGCTTCAGCGCGACGAGCCTGAGCAGGGGCAGCGCCGTCGAGCCGAGCGCCTCGATGGCGTTGCCGTCGAGGCGCAGCGAGGCGAGGCTCGCGAGCGGCGCGAACGCGGCCGGGTCGAGCGCGCCGATGCGGTTTCCGTGCAGCTCGAGCACTCGCAGGGAGCGCAGGCCCGCGAGATCGGGCGGCCGCACCCCGTCGATGCGGTTGTCGTGCAGGCGCAGCGTGTCGAGGCCCGGCGGGAGCCGGCGCGGCACGGCCTGCAGGCGGTTGCCGGCGAGGTCGAGCGTGCGCAGCGAGCGCAGCGGCAAGAAGGCGCCGTCCTCCACCAGCTCGATGCCGCACGACGACAGGAAGAGCGACTCGAGTGTGGGAGACGAGCGGAAGTCGGACGGCTGTGTGCGCAGGGGAGATGAACGGCAAGGGGAGAAAGACGGGGGAGATGGAACAGGGCAGATGGACAGGTGAGAAAGACGGGGGAGAAAGACGGGGGAGATAAACGGGAGAAAGACGGGCAAAGAATACTGCTGTTTTTACAGCAATAGCATAAATAATTCCCCATCATCGTCGTCGTCATGAGCCATGGTCGATGAAGCCGCTGCCATCTCTCGCGATCCTGCGAGCGAGCTCTCACAACATGGCCATAATGGGCAGGCAAGGAACGGCAAAGCCCCCATGCCGTGCTCATTAGGAGCCGATTTGTAGGGAGGCACTGGGGTCAACCTACTCGTATACACGCCCTCACAGGGGATATACAGCCATTCCTCGTTATTCGCGAGGGATACGTTCCGGAATGGGAAATTTCGCGGGTGAAAATATGATAGCGGACGTGTTCGAGAAAGGACACGGCATATTAGAGAGCTTTTTGTTTTGCCCAATCTCTGACCTGGTCTCCACACTGTCTCCTGGCCCCACGCCTGGCTTCCTGACCCACAGATGTGCCCCCGTTAGTCTTTCAGCGTGGGATCTCTAGCGGCCGGTTGCCTGTCGTGACTACATTACTTCATCTGGCTGTCGCCTGATGACGCTAGTTGTAATTACTGGCGAAACGTCGTACTCAGATTGTAAATGTTTGGGCTTGGCTCTCCAACACACAACCGGTTAGTGCTGTACTAGTGACGAATTGGCATGTTCTGTTTACGTGACAACCCTTACTAGTTGGTTGTGTCGGGTGGTGGCGGGTTTTAACGACACATTTATATATTTACGTGATCTAACCCAAAAACCTCTATTATGGATGATATTGGTAGCGAAAGTCTACTATGTGTTAAACTGCATTACGTCTGTGCTGGGTTGGTGCTTGGTGAAGGTTGATGGTGGTGATTTCGTGAGGTGCCTGGATGATGGACTGGATCAGCCATTTTTTAAATCCTTTATATTAAGTTCGCTTGCTTACTTACAACCGTGCAAATCTTTCGGTCGTTTTTTAACCCACTTCCAGGGATACAATCGAGCTGACATTTTCCACACAGACTCGTTGTACGTGACAATTAATGTTCGTGAAAAAATTTTTCCAAAATTTTACACTTTTTAAGACAAAAATATTATATTTAATTACCTATTGCTTAATGGTGCAATGCAATCATCTGACCCATAGGTGGCAGCCATCTCAAGCCAGAGGACGAGAGGACTCTAGCCGCCACGCATATAAAGGATTTATAGTGAAAAACTTTGTTTTTACGGGTTATACTTGTTGTTCTGTCATGCCGGACTTTCTCATTTTGTTTAGAGACTTGCTGGGGCATGGCTTTTTGGTGATTGTCGCGGCGTTTCTGTGTGGGTCATCGTTTATCTCTCTGCAATGCCCGTGATATATTTTATTCCCGTTTTATATTTTTTACCTCTCTCTTTTCCCTTTGTCCTAGTGAAATTATACATTTTTGTAATTGTTGGGCGAAGAGGGTGGGTTATATGTGTATGAAGCTCTTGAAATACTGTGACATTCAAGTGAGAATCCTTATCCTTACCTGGCAATCATTCAACACCGTCACAGATTAAAAACAGAAACACGCTGGCATGCAATCAACCCAAGGTCCCCAAAACACAACGCGGTCAGCAACATGCAGCACTCTTGATTAAAACACTAAGATGAGGTGACACGAGATGAAACCAACTTTGCTCACAATGCCTTTGCAGAAACCCTCTGCTTGGAAACCCACTGGGGCAATTTTCGAGCGGGCCGTTGTCAACGGCCGGATTAACAAGGGAGGCGACACCACGTGTTCAACAACCGTATAAACACAAGGCGATCGATGCACGCGCAAAAGGATTGGGTGGGGGGGAGACACGGTCCGGTCGATGATGAGCTGTCGTTAGCGCGAGCACGCATCGTCGTTCAAACGTGTTGCAAATGAACGCGGGGCCAACGAGACCTAATCGGTCACAATTCAGTGGCACGGACGAAAGAATGGACGTCGCTGGCTCGTCGTGTCAGGGCAGAGGTGGGTGAAGAAGGGGGGGCTGGGCTGGGGTCCCTGTGACCTCGCATGACCCACCCTGCTCTGCACTCCCCCACCCTGACCGTAGAAGGGAATGCTCCACAGTAAACATCCTGCACCTGGGCGGCCCCACCAATCGCTTGCGCAATGACGGGGGTGAGCGGGGGGTGAGCGATTGTTTGCCGGCGGTCCCGAGCAAAACAAGTCAAAGGACAAATCAATCAGCCGCTGCACGAATGCGTCTTGACAGCGTCTCCGCTCACATTGTCAGCAGCACCCAGGTGCTTGCATCCTGTGGTTCTGTGTCTTCATTAACGAACCAATCAGCCGCTAACGAAGGATGCTCGTGTGCGGGGTTACCCTCCTTGACCCCTTCCCAACCTAATAAAGCTGATAATTACCGTCGTGATAATGGCCAGGAAGAAGTCCCATTGTGGGTTATTTCGGTAAAGTCACGTAGGTAAAAAATGAAATAAAAATTAATAAAATAAAATAAACATCACGACGTTTCGGAGGCAACACAAGTCTCCGTCATCAAGTGATACAGTAAATCTAGCTGTGACGGTCCCACCTGATGACGGAGACTTGTGTTGCCTCCGAAACGTCGTGATTTTTATTTCATTTTTATTAATTTTTATTTAATTTTTTACCTACGTGACTTTACCGAAAGAACTAAGAGTATGAATCCTTGAAGTCACGAAAGCTTCAAATCTAGAACCCATTGTGGGTGTTTGTCAAGAGGGCACTGCTAATGGCGTTGGCTGATGGCGCAGATGTTTGGCGGCGCTGCTCGTGGAGTTAAATCAATTCACGGGTCGTCGCCTGTTCAGTTGTTCCCAGGGCAATCCTCTCAGCTGCTGTCCTTAAAATCTTTCCGGGACATTATTAAATGGCCTCGTTTTGTCGGTTGTGTAAAAGTACACCACTGAAGGTCATGCAGTTACGTGCCGTTATCACTGGTGTAGTGAAATAGCCTTCCATGATGTCTCAGATGTTAGTTTGTTTTTTTTACCTCAGAGATGGAAACATTTCTGCCGGATATAAAAACTTCGCCGCTCATTTTCACACCTGTCAACCCATACGGTTTACCTCGTATTCTTGTACAGGCAAATTGAGTTTTCAGGTCAGTACGGCGTACAGCCGTTTCAAGACAGACAACAACAAAAGTGTCTGTTCGTTTGTGTTTCTCCCTGGTGATGGGACTTGGTAGGATGAACGTTGAGATTTATACGGGCACGGCGTGACCAATAAGATCTGAATTGGTCTGTAATAAGGGGCCGTCCATAATTGACGTCACGCGATTTTGGACGATTTTTGACCCCCCCCCCCCCCCTCGTCACACGGCGTCACAAAAAGTCAGACCCCCCCCTCAAATATGACGTCACAAAGCTCTGCCCCCCCCCCCCCCACAAAAAATATAAAACATGATTCAAATCGCTTTAAACTATTGCCATTGTAGTGCGTATTTAATGTGGTGCTGCACTCTGATGTTGTAGGAGAAAACATTTATTAAAATGTCTATTTAATTAAGTTGCGCATTTTGATGTGACGTCACATTTCTCAAATCCCCCCCTCGTCACACATCGTCACAAATGTCTGACCCCCCCCCCCTCCCCCTAGGTGCGTGACGTCATTTATGGACGGTCCCTAAGGTAGGGCACTGATAAGGGGTTGACAGGTGTGCCTTTTGGTCGTAGTGGCTGTTTGACCATCCTTCACCACACTGGTCAGAGCGGGTTCTGCTGGGGCACATTAATGATAAGAGGTTTTCATTATGATGAGTGAATAATGGTGCTGGAGGAATTTTTAAGGATGACGATGGTGTTAATGCAAGTGTCCAGTGGTATTAATAACGTTAATGGCACTGGTGGGTGTGTGAACGATGCTCCTGTTATAGAGTTAGTGGTTAACCGTGTCAATGATGATGATGATGCTGCTAGAAGCGGCCGTGTTAATGATAGTGCTGACATTGTTGCGTGTGCAAACGCTGCAACATCTGCTGCTACTAACGCTGTTCTTGTTAGTGGTTAACGGTGATGCCGGTAATGCCGGAGCCTTTGGTATTAATGACGGTATTGGAGGGGGTGTTAACACCAGCAGCAGAATTTACCGGCACCTGCAAGGCACTGCTGGAGAACACCATCGGAGACACCCCCCCCCCTCCACCCGTCCACCCCGCTCCTTGCCTGCAAGCGACGGAAGCTGTTGTGCTGCAACTCGAGGCGCCGCACGCCAGCGGGCAGCTCGCTCGGGACGCTGCTCAGTCGGAAGCACCGAGCGCTGACGCCCGCCTCGCCCGCCTCGCACGCACAGCCTCGAGCGCATCCCTCCACTGCGCTCGCCCCACACGGAGCCACCGCCACCACCAGCAGCAGCATCAGCAGCTTCGGGAGCAGCTTCGGGAGCAGAGCGCGATGCTCTGGGTGCGTGCACGTCGCTCGCATGGCGAGCAGTCCGCGTTCGCTCAGTCCACCTGGGGTTCACTCGCTCCTCGCACGCACAGGTGACCCAGTTTGTTCAGCCCTATCGGGGAAAAATCGCGCGTGTCATACATGGATATTGATTCATCCTGGAGGAATCCGATGAGACACAGAGCTCTTGTTCACACATGTCCAGTCGAACTAGGACCCATATCTTGTAACATCTGACACTTTAAGCAGATTGATTCGACCAAGCCTGACTCTGCTCATGAGCCATTATGCGTTTGAATTCGAGCCAGAGTTTGCTTGTACTGACTCAATGCTGCTGAAATGGTGCACTCCCAGAATGCTGTTGGGCCGATGGGTTGTTTAAAAATTTTTGTTTTTTTGGAGAGATATCCATATGAAGGAGACAATATCGTTCGCTTGTTGATGTCATCAATGTCCACGCCAGCTCTTCGCAACTCTTGACTGTGAGCCAGGCGATCGAAGGTTCATTCACAGCCACGGCTCACGTCAACGGCACGAGAGCGATGCCGTTTCTGGTGAAGTCTTCCGACACGCGGAGCGAAACGTCGGGCAATGCGCCGACCCGAAAAACCCACATCGGACAGCTGTACAGCAACAACCCCGAAAACGTAACGGCCCGTAATTATGAGTGCAAATTTCGATTCAAAGCTTTTCGTGACTGCAGGGATTCATCTTCTTGGTTCTTTTGGTAAAGTCACGTAGAAGGGAAATAATAAATAATAAAACTAAAATATAATAAAATACAATTGTATTTTTGTATTTTATTATGTTGTATTTTATTATGTTTTATTTTTTATTATTTTATTATTTCCCTTCTACGTGAGTTACCGTGTTGAGATAATCTCCATTATTGACCAAACCCAGTTATATTTCGATTTAAAGCTTTCGTGACTGCAGGGATTCATCTTCTTGGTTCTTTCGGTAAAGAAAGTTCTTCACCTGAGGACGGCTGCTTGCGTTGTGGCCGAAACGTCGTGAGAATTATTTTATTATGCTTCATTTTTATTATTTTATTATTTCCCTTCTATGTGACTTTACCGAAAGAACCAAGAAGATGAGTGCAAATGTTGAGAGAGCCAATTTGTCAACACGCTGTTGGGTGAGGGCTTGCCCGTGCCGTGAAAGTTGTGGGAGTCATTTCACCAAACTTCACCACGCTGAGTAGCGTGGGTTGGTGAAGCCGGGGCACGTGTTGGATCATAGTACAGTACGACATGCACTACTGTGCGTAGCAGAAAGTGGATATGGAGACTGTAACACACACAAAAAGGTCCCAGCGTGCATTGCACACCAAGGTGACAGCACCGTGTATGTTGAACGTGCCTTCATATTCTTAGGTTTTTTCGGTAAAGTCACGTAGGTAAAACATCAAAATTAATGAAAATAAAATAAAATAAAACTAAAATCACGACGTTTCGGAGGCAACACAAGTCTCCGTCATCAGGTGGGACCGTCACAGCCGAATTAGCTGCATCAAGTGAGGCAATGATTCAAGATGTAATCCCTCATAAGCAAGTTGAAGGGGAGAGGAGAGGGGGGGGGGCTCATCAGAATGTGGTAGCCAATGAATGGAAACGTATCGGGAGGGAGGGGGGCGGGGCTCAAAGACAGCACGGAGTGCTCAACACGTCCTGCACTCAGCCGATGCTGGCCGCTAGCCCAATAACACGGAGAGGTGGCCTTTTAGGTTGAGCTAAGACAACAATGCTGGTTTCCTCCCTATTCAGTATAGTAAGGCTATCATGGCCTGCGGTTGCCGTTTGTCTTATGCCGAACAACCCTCTCCCTACATACACTTATAAATTCCAGTGCTTGTGCTGATCTTTCAAAATTGGCTATCTGAAGAGAGTCCTAAAAAAACAGCAATACGTATATCTGATTTAAATAAAAATCAGCAATATTGTTTGTATACGATCCTCTTATTAAGGCATCACAAACCACCGAAAATGTGTTCCAGTCTCACAGGAATCAATGGATGCGATCATGTTTATCTGGCAGTGAATGTTATTAAATTCACCTTATGGCGGTTCCCCGGGGTACCATAGTACCCCGGCTCTCGCATGATGTCCGTGATGCAGTCACTGTTACTCTGTTGATGGTCGGCGATGCGGCAATCGACTCATCTCGACGAGCTGTACACGATGCACCACTACGATGCATACGACCGTGCGAGCGCTCATGGTCTCAGCGCAATCGTCCTCGCTGCGTTTAAACATCGCGGAGTAGCACTGATTTCAGAATGATTGGTACCCCAGTCGCGCAGTTAAGTACACCCCTGGGAGAAAAAAGTGTCCCAGAAATAAAACATTTAATTGCCTCGGCCATTTAGTATTATTTGGTACCCCGGGGTACCGCCACAAGGATCAAATGTGGATTCCTGTCACGTGTTTCTTCCGGTGGGAACTGTGGCGAAGTGGTTGCCACCACCGCACCCTGAACCCAGCGACTTGAGCTTGATTCCGAGCCCAGTGGCAAAGTGATGTCTGAAACCGGACCCGCACGGACCTACTACCCCGCTTCACCAGCCCGCAATGACCAAGTGTGTTGATGTAAATTCAAACAGCCGTCGTAACCGAGAGACACGGCGAGGCCTCCATCCAGAAGTGAATTGATAAAGGGTAGTAAATAAAATAAAAGGTTTAAAAAAAAGTTATCGCATATCTGAGATGTCCAATTTAAATATATCTGTGAAATACCCCTGAACCCCGCATCTCCGATTTTCGCGGTTACTACGCATGTTGGACAAGAAGGTCAACATCCAAACTCACCAAACAGACAATGCCTAGTATTTATATGTGAATCTCTCAACAAACTGCCTTCACTGTAGAGCACTACCCTACATGATCACCCACTGTCTGGAAACGTCCTGCAACCACTGCTCCATAGAGTACTGTATTCACAGGACTGATTTCTGCAATCAGCTCAAAAATGTTAGTTTACACGACGCTATCCTAAAGGTTTGTTTCTTTCATCTGACTTCACAATCTTTTTTTTAAAATTGCATAAGCTCCACTTAATCTTCAACACGTCAGCAACGGTTGGGACGGAAAATATTGCAGAATTGGAGCAGTGTTGACAAGTGAACTTTGACAACTCACGCGAGTGAAACGTAAAAGAAAAAAATGCAATTTTCACTTCATGGTCAACTTAACGGCACCGAACATCATTACGCAGGAAAGCCTCAAGACTGTATTTTTTTTTCAGGAGGGTCCTGCCAAGTTTTAGAGGGAAATGTTGCTTTGTGTAAGCCCAATTGAGTAATTTACTGGTAATTTCATCAGCATTGGGGTGTTTGGCCAATACCGGTTACATTGTATGTGTTTTATCTTGGAGAGGAAACCAGATAACACATTGGAAACCCATGCAGTACAGGGGGAGAACATACACGCTCAACAAACCCGAGTTGGGAATGGAACCCAGGCCGATCTTGTTTTGCACCCAAAAAAATACTGAATTAAAAACAATTAATTGTATTCAGAAGACTCGGTCCAAGAACCTGTCTTTAGGTAGAACACTCAAGAAGACGAAAATACATAAAGCCTCTTGCTAAATGCTCATGACATGAGCCTGTTAAGGGACTAACCTGGATGACACTGGCAATAGCTGTGAAACTGCAACTATGTGAACACGTAAGCCTTTGTTTATGCATATGTGAGCTTTGCATCACTATCCTGTGACAGACGACCATTTAACTAGTACTCTATTGACTTCTGCCATAATTAAGCTGTCACGATTCCTGGTCACAATTCAGGGTCATGGTTTTATTCAAATACTGTATTTTTTTGCCTCTCTCTTGGATTGTTCATCTCGAATGCTAAGTCTCGTTTGTTCTGTCTATCTCCATTAGCCTGAGAGTAACATCAGCATATCATTTGCATACATTCTAAATAGTTGATTCTTACGCACAACTTTTACGTATATATAGTGGCATAAGAATATATTTTAATTGCTCACTTGGGGAATCACCGAATCACTACATTTCTGCTGACAGCGCGTGGTTATTCTGACGTTAAATTCTGACATTTAATATAAAATATATGCCATTTGTCTATTTGCACACATTTCCTTAATGTAAAAATAAAGATATTTTTGTTAGTTTTTATCACGCTCAGATACTGACACTGAAACCGATAACACACGTGCACAACAATTGCAATTCTATAGCCTTGCAAATCCAGCGTACGCTAGCTGTCCAACCTTCACAAAATATGTGTGTCTATATATATGGGGTGAAGCGGGTGACCCAAGCTTCTTTACAGATACGGTAAACATCAGTGGCCAGTGACATGGTTAATTTAGACTTTAGAGCGTCTCGCGCAAAGAACGGCAGCCAAGACCTCGTGTCATATCTAAACCAGCCGTGGTGTGCCCTCACCTTCACCGCCCCAAATTCACAATGGTGGTTCAACAATACCCACAACCAACACGGCATGGTGAGGACCTCAACTCGTTGTGGAGTAATAAAGATGCTTCAAATTGTATTTGAAATAAATAAAAACAATTGTATGCTTGGCGTGGCAAAGATCTCGTCAAGGAGCATAAACCCTCACGCGAACTCCGCTCATCCTCACCGTGGCGGCCGTCTGGAACGCTCTTCCTTTCGATATTAGAAAGCCACTGGGAGCTATGCACTTTTAAATCGAGATCAAGAAACTCATTTCTTTAGAAGTGCATTTTGCGTTCTGTCTGTTACCCCTCCCCTCCTCCCCCGCACCTCCGATTAGCACGGTTGGCTATATACGGTGAGAAAAAAGTTCAACGTACGTACGTCCCGATGAGGGCGTGTGTTCATGAGCAGGTTGCGTCCGTGCATTAGTACGCAGTGACCCCGGGTGCCTCCCTCCTAATCAGTCCCTAATGAGCACGGCATGGGGGCCACGCCGCGCCTCACCCTGCCATTAAGACCATTTCGTGCAGGGCCCGAGACGTCAAAAGCGTTGACCCTTTCATCCGTGAAGCGCGACCAGGCTATGCCCGGACACACACACACACAAAGACAAAGGTCCCCCGTATAGGCTCAACAGACTTTAGGGGCAAGTGCTGTTAGCGAACACCGATGAAGGCCGGAACGGTACACGGAGGGGATGGGTGGCCAGCACCACGCCCGACCGCCTTTGTCTCCCCGGTGGCGATGTTTACACACTGCAACAGGTACTCATTTGAGGCTGAGTCGACCTAGTGGAGGCCCAGGACCGTTGCAGATAATCGTCACTGGGTGTTGGCCGTGAGCGGGAATCGAACCCGGTTCGCCTGAAATGGTCCTGATCACCCCTTTCACCAACCAATCCTGACCAAAATGGTAAACGTATAGTGAAACGACAACCACGATCTAGATCGCGTGAGGAGGCCTTCATCCAACAGGTTCGAAGCTTTCATGACTGCAGGAATTACTCTTTGGTTCTTTCGGTAAAGTCACGTAGAAAATAAATAAATTAAATAATAATAGCATACGACGTTTCGATTGCAACACAAGCAACCATCATCAGGTTACAAATGAATGAGAAAACAAACAGTAAACTTGGAAATAGAATGCAATACAACACAGAGAGTCGGCCAACACAAGTCAACACCCTACCTGGTTGATTACGTTCTTCCAAAGATTGCAAAATTTGAGAGAGAGACAAAACACAGACACGGAGACACACAGGCAGACACACAAGCAGAGAGAGAAACTCACGATGTGTGTGTCTCTCTCTGTTTGTCTCTGTGTGAGTCTGTAAACTATTGCTACTATTTTTCTTTCGCGTCAACGTATAGTGAGTTTTTGTACAGTTGTTTTTCTGTTTTGCGTGTATGTTGAACTTCGGTGCTGAACAGGCTCCAACAGTTGAAGGGAAGCGCTCTGTCTTCAACATTTGCTCACGGTGCCATTTACTTTCACGTACATGACTGCTGATGACACCCAGACACGCAAAGCGTGTCGGAGAGTTTTCCTGCATCAACAGAAAGCCAATAGGATGATGTACTACACTATTATTTTTACTGGGATAAACACGCTTTCTCTCTTAACTGTGTTTTTTTTTACATACAGTACATACCGTATGCATGTGGCAAACATCATCCATTCACAGTAACCCAGTTAACATGGAACGTTCAGCCAACGTTTGGTCCAACGGTTCCAACCACATGTGAACTGAAAAAGCCCTTTTTATACTATGATACAAAAGTCTATTTTAAAAATCCCTTTATTGTGAATCGTTGAATGTGTATTGTGTAACGTTGGCGAACCCAACTGCCTGCCTGGAGGTGCATGCACACCCCCCGAATCAGTGTATTTTATTTAACCAGGAGGTCAAATCACCTGTTTTGAAACGCATTAAACAGCATTGCCACTTTTGCAAGGGAAATCTGAGACGTCGTGATTTGAATGAATAGAAAGGCGTTAAACGCAACACGAGCAGTGTAATGATGTATTTTATATGTCAAAAAATTGTCACGTAATTATACTTTTGGAAAAAATAACATTTGCAACCACATAGTAAAAAATACGTGTCTGAATATTAACAGTATAATGTGTTAATGGTTGATGTTGAGAATAGACGCAGTATGTGGATGATTAAAAAAAAACATAAGCTAGTTTTAAATTAACCTTCAATGCCCTAGATTTGAAGCTTTCGTGACTGCAAGGAATCATATTCTTAGGTTTTTTCGGTAAAGTCACGTAGGTAAAACATCAAAATTAATGAAAATAAAATAAAACAAAAATCACGACGTTTCGGAGGCAACACAAGTCTCCGTCATCAGGTGGGACCGTCACAGCCGAATTAGCTGCATGCAGCTAATTCGGCTGTGACAGAGACTTGTGTTGCCTCCGAAACGTCGTGATTTTTGTTTTATGTTATTTTATTTTCATTAATTTTGATGTTTTACCTACGTGACTTTACCGAAAAAACCTAAGAATATACTTCAATGCCCTGCTTTAGTGATATATACACTGAAGAACATGTCAATGAAATTACATACCGCAGTGGTTGTTTAAAGTCACGAAAAGGAAATAATCTCGTTTGGCCGATAGGTCGTTATCTACCCTGTTAGTGTACGTATAAATCTCCAATTACATTTCATTAACACGTAAATGTAATTGCGGTGGTCGTTTTTGCCCACAGCTCTCGCTGATGTTAAACATGAATATATTCCGCACCATTTCAGAAGATTGATGTTTGCATCTTCTATTGAATTTACATGTTTCGTTTTGCCTGAAGCGGCAGTAATTGAATATGTATGATACATATATACACACACGCGCGCACACAATGTGAATACAATATAATCTGGTGTTAGCTACTTTTTGCAGGGGGCGAACAGCAGTGCCACGGTTTGCATACCTAATGCGCTACGAATCTGCCGAGCTGCAGTTTGATTCCTGCCCACCACTGACAATCAGCCTGGGCGAGTGATATTTAAACCGATCCTGTGCACTCTCCTTATCAACCCGCATTGTTCAGAATGGTGAAGTATGGTCAAATATCTCCCATGACCCACAACTGTGCGTTTTTTTAAATCGACAATAACATTTTTTGTAACTATCTATATGAATAAGTGTCAGATGTCACCAGATATATAGTGGCACGTGGGGACTGTGATACATCACAATGAAGGGCAAAACATAGCTTAACTTTTGTTATTAATATTTGTAATTATAACCACTCGTAGTGTATATACGCATCGATTAACACATCGGGTGCCTGGGAATCACCATGACAGATCCTGCACGCAATCGACCTCCTGACGACATCCGCAGTGAATTAGTAGAATATCATGAGTATGATATTAAACTAAGCACATTTCGTGCAAGATTAATATCAACGTGTGAGGCTCAAACGGCCAGTTCATAAGACTGTTTTGGGATTGCTTCGTATCCAAAATCTCCTTTCCAAAGGTTACAATTGCTTAAGTGTGATTCCCTCTACTGGATATTAAATTAAGTCGATGATTATTGTTAATCCCCTAATGCTTCGAGAGTCAACCCAATTAATTATAACCACTCGTAGTGCATATACGCATCGATTAACACATCGGGTGCCTGGGAATCACCATGACAGATCCTGCACGCAATCGACCTCCTGACGACATCCGCAGTGAATTAGTAGAATATCATGAGTATGATATTAAACTAAGCACATTTCGTGCAAGATTAATATCAACGTGTGAGGCTCAAACGGCCAGTTCATAAGACTGTTTTGGGATTGCTTCGTATCCAAAATCTCCTTTCCAAAGGTTACAATTGCTTAAGTGTGATTCCCTCTACTGGATATTAAATTAAGTCGATGATTATTGTTAATCCCCTAATGCTTCGAGAGTCAACCCAATTAATTATAACCACTCGTAGTGCATATACGCATCGATTAACACATCGGGTGCCTGGGAATCACCATGACAGATCCTGCACGCAATCGACCTCCTGACGACATCCGCAGTGAATTAGTAGAATATCATGAGTATGATATTAAACTAAGCACATTTCGTGCAAGATTAATATCAACGTGTGAGGCTCAAACGGCCAGTTCATAAGACTGTTTTGGGATTGCTTCGTATCCAAAATCTCCTTTCCAAAGGTTACAATTGCTTAAGTGTGATTCCCTCTACTGGATATTAAATTAAGTCGATGATTATTGTTAATCCCCTAATGCTTCGAGAGTCAACCCAATTTCAAGAGCTGCACGTCATTAAGAGATTAACCCAGTTTGCACACAAACTCTCAATTATTGGAATTCAATTTGTCGCGCGGTAACTTAGAAAACAAAAAAAATGCATGAGGGTTTGTGTCGCCGTATCAAGTAAACAAAATATAAAATAACGAGACTATTCCACGTATGAGTGTTCTGAAATAATATATTCCGAGGAAAAAGCAAAGTTTGCAGAGTATTCTGCTGAAACCAGTGGTTTTGGAAAACATCGGACCCCGGACCGCCCTCGTGGTCTCATGAACAAAACTCTGAGTTCACCTTCTTCACACGACGAATCGGAAGTCTATTATTTTTGTTAAAACAAATTATATTTATTTCGGCAGTGTACTTAAGCTGCCAACATTTTAAGTCATAACGTGAAAAAAATGTGTACCCAGCACATTAGAATAATAATCGTGACAGATTATCGTGACAGATTAACATGTGGACACAACCCAGAGAAGCACGTGTTAATTTTGTAGACATCAACCTCGGCAGCGCATCTCGTGATATCTGACACAAATTTGAAGCTTCGTTAACGGGGAAAAAAAGAACAGCGTTAGAGTTAAGGTCAGACTCTCCTGTGACGCACTGTATTGACATTTACGAAAATGTCGTGACTATCACATCTTGTGCTTGGCGAACCACCGCTTCGTTTGTAGTAAACACAAAACAAAGATCCCCCGTATAGCATATAACAGACTGTTGGGGCAAGTGCTGTTAGCGAGTAGCACCTTATGAAGGCCGGCACGGCACCACGAGGGGGTGGGTGGCCAGCACCACGCCCGGTCGCCTTTATCTCCCCAGTGGCGAAGTTCTACACACAACGCACAAGCTACTAATTTGAGGCTGAGTCGACCTAGGGGAGGCCCGGGACCGGTTCAGATAACCGCCACCGGTGTTGGCCGTGAGCGGGAATCGAACTCGGATCGCTGGGTTTGCAGGGCAGCGCGCTAACCGCTCCGCCACCGCTCCCCACGAACGCACACACACACAACATACCTTGCAAATAACTCGCAGACGACGAGTTTCCCTCCACTAAATCCAAGACTTTGGCCACGATGGGAAGTTTATATGCAGCCGCCCGCTCAATTATAACACAAAAGAGCGCTTCCAGATATTTGCCCTTATATGTAAGTGCCGCTGCGCAATTATTTGCCAAGGTCTGGAGGTGTGTTCGTGTGTGCGTGTGTGTGTGATGCGAGGTGATGTGTGCACGTGTTTGCTGTGGGTGTGTGCGCGTGTATGTTACGGGTGTTTGCCAACTGTGTGTATGTGCGCGTGTGCGTGTGTGGTGGGAGTTCGGGTTGGTGCACCTTAGTTCTTTCGGTAAAGTCACGTAGGTAAAAAATGAAATAAAAATTGATAAAAATAAAACAATAAAATCACGACGTTTCGGAGGCAACACAAGCTTCCGTCTTCAGGTGAAACTGTCACAGCAAAATATCTGTATCAAGAGATGTGTTGCCTCCAAAACGTCGTGATTTTATTGTTTTTTATTTTTATAAATTTTTATTTCATTTTTTACCTACGTGACTTTACCGAAAGAACTAAGAGTATGAATCCTTGCAGTCACGAAATTTTCAAATCTAGAATTGGTGCACCTTGGTGTGTGGCCTATGTCTGCGTGCACGTTAGCCTGCAGTAATTCCGCTGAATGGGGGAGGGGGGGCACATGTGTGTACGGTTTTACCTGCAGGTTGTGCAGAAATATTGTACGGATAAGCCATGCCGTGGAGCAAAGTATGAGCACAGTGCTTACGCATGTGTGATGTGTGGACGCACTGGGATTCATGCGTGTTGTTTATGTGAGACTCGTGGGATACGACACCTTAAATGGTACAAAGACCCCCCCCCCCCGTATAACCTGTCAGTGAACACCTATGAAGGTCGTGGGAGTAGGCGGCCAACAAAACCCCCCGGCCGCCTTTGCCTCCCACGTGTCGATGTTTACACATACTGTACTAGCAGGTACTCGTTTAAGGGTGAGCTCCGCCGATGTTGGAAAACCCAGGACCGACTGCGAATTGACTCGCCACCGATGTTAGACGGTAACCGTGGTTAGGAATCGAACTCGGGTTGCCAGTGTGCAACCAACTCTGCTGCCATGCAAAGACAAAGACCCCCCACCCCGTGTAGCCTTTTCAGATTGTTGGGGCAAGTGCTGTGAGCGAGCACGGCACACGTAGGGGGTGAGTGGTCAGCACTATGCCCGACCGCCTTTGTCTCCCTAGTGGCGATGTCTACACAACGCACCAGGTAGTCATTTGAGGCTGAGTAGACCTAGGGGAGGTCCATAATCAGTTCAGATAATCGTCCCTGGTGCTGGCCGTAGCGCAGAGCCCTAACCGCTACACCTACGCTGTCACCACAAAAACCACAAAAACAACGACAAAGATCCCCCGTATAGGCTGAACAGACTGTTGGGGAAAGTGCTGTTAGCGAGCACCTATGAAGGCCAAAACGTCCACGAGGGGGTGGGTGGCCAGCACCACGCCCGACCGCCTTTGTCTCCCTAGTGGCGATATTTACTATACACCGCACTAGGTACTCATTTGAGGCTGAGTCGACCTAGGGGAGGCCCAGAACCGGTTCATATAATCGTCACTGGTGTTGGCCGTGAGCGGGAATCTGAACTCGGGTCGCCGGGTTCATAGAGCAGCGCGCTAACCACTGCACTACCGCTCCCCCAACACACACAGACACACACACAGACACACACACAGACATGCCTTACGCACTTACCCAAGAGGTCCTTCCTCACTTTTTCCGGATGCTGGGTCTCATTACAATCAGCTTGAGTGAGCTCCTCAAACAAAAGCCCCTGTGATAGAATGTTTTTTTTTCCTCTTGACTTCTTCCGACCTTATTTCCTTTATAAGCAATCACAACACTGTTTGAACTACCGCACATTCTTTAGTGGCAAATGTGTGCAATCTAAAATAAAGAGATAAAAAAAACTTCTGAAATTTCTTTAGGGCGGTTTTGCCGAGCAAAGGCTTGCCACCCGAGGCACATTCTAGTGATGTATCTCAACGTGCAACGCATAGGAGAATAGCTGTGCTACAAACCTTGGAGTAATCGCGGCCACAGCGGTGGTGCATCGTGGCCAGATAACTCCCGTAATCTGCACGGTGTGGAGAGGTCATCATCCATCAGTGGATTAAAATAAGGCCTGTACATGACCTATCGGCAGACACTGGCATCGGTAAAGTTGTATACGCAGCGGTGGTGCATCGTGGCCAGATAACTCCCGTAATCTGCACGGTGTGGAGAGGTCATCATCCATCAGTGGATTAAAATAAGGCCTGTACATGACCTATCGGCAGACACTGGCATCGGTAAAGTTGTATACGCAATATATCGCTGACAGTTGTGTTGTGCTAAAACGTGGGTACCAGTCCTTTTCACGAGCAAACGGCATTTGTGTTTTTGCTGCACCCTGTAATTATATAACCTGCATATAATTGAAAATGGAAAACAAAAACTGCCAGAAATGCATAAATTGCCTTAATTTATAACCGGTTAAGAGGCCACAGCGACCTGAAATCACATTTTCCCAGGGAGACCATTACATAAACATGAGTACAAACAACTGCAGGTAAAAGTGAACTTTGGACTACAGTTATACTGTACTGTTAATCTTAATTGCTCTCGCTTGATGCCAGTTGCAATTCATTGTTGGCGACCAAGCAGCAGAGGGAAATCACTGAACTTCCTCCATCCATTTGTCTTCCGCTTGACTCCGCCAAAGTTTGCACGGCAATCAATTAAATTGCAGTTCAGACAGCTGCTCTCTGATAACCAGGAGGGGAAGCGTTTACTTTTGAGAGTGGCTTGGCAATGCATGGATTGGTGTGGCTTGTGGTTGGGTGAGTGGGTGGTCGAGTGGGCAGCCCTGGCTGCAAGTTTCAGATAAGAGAATGACAGATGGATAATTAATCTGACCCCAGCCACAACCTTATTTATTTCCGTAACGAATGTCCTACTCGACTCGACAGTAGTTTGCAACAGTGGCTCATAAAGTGCATATCTATTATGTCTAAATATATTTCAAATATACGGAAGTAGCCAAGTTGCAAAAGCAGGTTCTGTGAAACAATGATGCAATACCAAACAAAAATTACTTTGTTTAACACGTAGGCTTTCGCGATTAAGATTATCCACAATAGAGGTTTTTTTAGGTTAGATCGCGTAAATATAAATGTGTCGTTAACCCCACCATCCGACACAGCCAATTAGTAAGGTTTGTCACGTGACCAAAACGTGCCAATTCGTTACTAGTACAGCACACCGGTGTGTTGGAGACTGAACTCACAACATTTACAATTCGAGTACGACGTTTCGCTGGTAATTACAACAGCCAGCCTCATCAAGCGACAGTCAAGCCTGATTTGTAAACGAGACATTTCATCGTCTGTGTTGGGTAGTGGCTGTTTAAACGAGACATTTATATTTTATGCGATATAACCCAAAAAAAACACTCTACAATGGATAAACATTGATGTGTTAACATGATACAACTGGATCTAACATGGTCTTCATTTTTCAACCAGGGATGTCACGCAATGCATCAGCGTTCATGTTTCGAGCCTCGCTCGTACCCGGGCTCCCCCCAAGAAGCGAACGATCCAGCGGAGCAAATTATGCGGGCTCCGAATCTAGGAATCCCGGTTTCAAATGCAACATGCGGAATAAATACAATTTAAACCACATTAAAATGGCATACAATACTTTTCACTTCCATGAGCGATAAACCCGGCGACCTGAGTTTGATTTCCGGCCACAGCTAACGGCAGAGGTGAGTGATTGTTTTAACTAGTCCTGGCCACTCCCTTTACCAACATGCACTGACCATTGTGGTGAAGTAGAGTCAAACAACCCCCATGACTAACATGGCATGTGGAGGCCTTGATCCACCAGTGGATTGACAAAGGGCTGTAAACTGTTGTTATTATTTATATTTCGTGTCAACGTATGAGTTTTTGTACAGTTTTTGATGTTGCTGTTTTGTATGTATGTAGAACTTCTTTCGCACCGTACGTAGCCAACCGTGCTGAACAGGCCTCAAGTAACACATTCCTGCGGAGGGAGCTGGTAGGAACGTTGGGTTGCTCGGTCAATGACCAGGGTCAACGGCGGCGTGGTGTATTCCGCAAATATGGCCGACTGTGAGGGCGGGCACAAGCCGGCGTGAGTAGGTTAAACGTTGAGTTTTATAAGGGCACCACGGGGTGACCAGCCATTCCTCACCCAGCCCCACCCCACCCTCCCCACCCAGCCCCTCCCTCCCCACCCAGCCTCTCCCTGCACGATGGACGGACGAACACAATAATCCCATGTGAGCTGGTGGAACCAGTGGGTTCCTACCAGTATTTTCATGTATACATGTATATTACAAGTACATTACCCGGCTTGTGTTAAACTTGAATGTTAAATTAATGCACTCAGTGTTGTGTGAAAGGCCCACGGTCAACCACTGAATACGTATTATATAATGGAAAAAATAAAGACTACATGACATTTCAAAGGCTCACAAATGCTCACATGTACAGAATATGATTTCAATTAATTGTGTTGACATTTATAGTCAAATAATATACTCTCTTATTACAGCACACGTCTTTAAATATAATTGGTTTCAAACGCAATGTCGCGATGTTATTAACCAGTGGTCTTCAACCTATTAAAGCACCAGTGTCGCAGTAGCGGAACATGAAAATTCAATAATTCCACTGCTATTAAAAATGCATTCATTTCAAATTTACAGATTAGTCACCTTATGCATTTATTTTACATATATATGTAATGCTGTCATATTGCTCAATTCTGCCTGTGGCACTATATGTGCAGGTAAAAAAAATGCTGTAATAATCCATGTTTTTGCTCTAGGGGAATTTATTACAGCTATGGCATGCATATGTGCAATATATGCATAAGGTCATTGCCATGGGAATGGTATTCCAGTTTTGGATGCACATGTTATTCACGATATTTAATATGCTATTTTTTCATTTCTGCTTGTTCTCAGACATCACGTTGGTGTGATCCATCACCTTATTTAATATCATCATCATCACCAATGAATATTTATACCGTGCCTCCCATGTAGTGCGTTATAAATATCGAGGCACGGTACCCACGGTAACAGCCCTCCACTGTGAGGCACAAGGTAAACACAGCCAGTGAACATCAGCCTGCCAGCAGGGGGCAATGTCGCTATGCGATTTCTCAATTAAGTAATTTGTGAGCGATTGATCAATCTTGATTTGAAGCTTTCGTGACTGCAGGAATCCATACTCTTTGGTTCTTTCGGTAAAGTCACGTGGGTAGAAAATGAAATAAAATAAATGACGACGTTTCGGGCGCAGCACAAGCGTCCGTCATCAAGTGGGAAAGCATGGTCTGCTGCTGATGCAGATTGTTTAAAAACTGTTTTAAAACAGTCTGCATCAGCAGCATGCTTTCCCACCTCATGACGGACGCTTGTGTTGCGCCAGAAACGTCGTCATATACCTTTTTGGACCATGAAATCGGTTACGAGTGGCCTACCCCATCGAATACTTCCACGATAACTTTATTATCTACTGCGCAGCAGACGGCATGCATATATCTATTTTTTACTGAAAATACACCCGCAGTATTAATCAGGGCGACCGCCGGGTCGTATAGTTTCCTTGTAATTCCAATGGCCGTGGAATCGCCCTCATAGAATATCATGAATTCCTCTTCTCCATTCCGCATGAGTACATCATGGGTCAGAGCTGAAATGGATGTTATCTGAGGTGAAAACATTTTAGTGGTACCAATTACGATGCGTGGGTAATTATTAGCCAAGCGCCAACAAAGCGTTGCCACCGCAAATGTGTTAAATACATCTGAAGCAGGATGTTAGTACATCCCTTGGAAGCAAAGCTGGTGTGCGAAAATCCAAAACGCGCTTCTTCCAGAAGTTGCTTTTCGCCTTTCCCTGACAAAGGGTTTTAAAGTAATACGGATGTATGTTACATGAGATCTGTGCTTATCCAAACGTCACATATGACCTCTGTCTCACCATTGTGAGCATCGGTTACACAAAGATTGTGTTGCTGTGGTTAAATACGAAACACCGCGACATAAAAAAAATCGCTGAGGGGGCACCCGGATTTGAACCGGGGACCTCTTGATCTGCAGTCAAATGCTCTACCACTGAGCTATACCCCCACATGTGGAACAAGCGAGGGTGTAACCGTGTTAAGTGGCTACTGGAACGTATTTGCATTTCAATAGCCATGGCATGCGTGCTCTGTTTCTGAGTTCCTCTATGAGGCAAGCCAAGTCGGGCTTAGGGGCCGTCCATAAATGACGTTACGCGATTTTGGACGATTTTTGACCCCCCCCCCCCCCATCGTCACACGTCGTACCAAAAAGTCAGACCCCCCCCCCCTCAAATATGACGTCACAAAGCTCTGCCCCCCCCCCCCAAAGAAAAAACATGCTTAAAATCGCTTTAAACTATTGTCATTGTATAGCGCGTATTTAATGTGGCGCTGCACTCTGATGTTGTAGGAGAAAATATTTATTAAAAAGTCTATTTAATTAAGTAGAACGTGTTGTGTCTATATTTAGTTAAAGTTGCGCATTTTGATGTGACGTCACATTTCTCAATCCCCCCCTCGTCACAAATGTCTGACCCCCCCCCCCTAGGTGCGTGACGTCATTTATGGACGGCCCCTTAGCCATTAGCACCAATGAAGGTCGGCACGGCACACGAGGGGGTCGGTGGCCAGCACCACGCCCGGCCGCCTTTGTCTCCCCAGTGATGATGTTTACACACCGCACCGGGTACTCATTTCTATATCTGTACGCACACACACACCAGCAATTCAGTGTGGACATCATGGTGAGACATCAGCTTTGAGATATACACGGTCATGTCATAAGTCAAATCGTTAACTGCTCTTGCGGTTTCAAATATTATTAAGACACCTGTGAACATTTTAGGTCTCTGTCCAAAAAAACGAAATAAACTAGCCCAATTTTAGGGAGATTTTCGGGGTTATATCCAGTACAGTTATTGTTATAATTAATGTGCTTCTGCGATTTAGATTAGTACGCATGTTTTACCCAGGAAAACCTCACAGAATCTCATTACTTTCTATGACCTTGCCAAACTTTCTCAGTAGGGGGCGATGATTGACGGACACTCACTCCCTCGTGACCATTCCAAGAGGGAAAACTCAGGGCTGGTACCGGATCGTTCCCTTTGAGCATCAATCGCATGTTTTTAATATCCTGATAATATGAACAATATTAATATTCCACATTGACCTTCTATATCTAGCCATGCAATAAATTACTTTTTAATTTATTTAACTAGGCAAGACCTACGTGAGCTGTGTAGCTCTTTTTTCAGAAGCGACCTGGTCACAAATGATGGCTCAACAAAATGCCTTGTCACGTGGAAATGTATAGCAGCCAAATAGTTTAAACGCTTGTTTCTAAATGTGGAGGGGAAACCCGGAGGACCTGGAGAAAAATACAACGATTACGGGGAGAGAGAGACACGCAAACTCCAAATATAAGAGCAGGCGTTAGGGTCAGGATCAAACCCACGACCTCCTGCATACCAGGCGAGGGAGTTAACATCTCGCCACCGTGGCACCCCTTGTATGTTCAGGCCATGCTGCAGGATCACCCCTTGGACAAGCGTGAATGCTGTAACTAAGCTCCATTGTGTCTGAGGCTGTAAATACTGTACGGTTTATTTACAACCGTACGTCCAGGACACACCTCGTTGGTAAACACAGCCGCAAGAGAATGATGAACAATGGCCTCCCTCAAGGATCGAGACTAGTGTAGTGACACCCGACAGAGTAGTCTTCGACAGTCGGAGTCTTGATTTCTTCAGGCACGAGACACGGTCATCTTCCCTGTTCTCCAAGCGTACCGATCTCTCGCGTTTCCCCACTTAAATATCCCTCGAACCCCCTTTTCTCGAAGGTTCCTTGACCCATTTTCCCTCCTGCCAATCACCTTCCCACTTTCCATAACCGATGCCAACCGACCTCCCTGTCAATAATACTCCGTTTCCCGCTCTTTCCGTGTTGCATTTCTACCTCCAAATCTCTTCGATATTCCTGCCTCTCACCCCAAACCGCCCGGCGACCGACTCAGTTGGTAAGCAGGCTTTGAAAACTGGCATCGGGAGAGGCGAGGAGAAAAGACAGAAAAAAATCAACACATCACTGGAGCTGGCACTGCATTCACTTGCAATGGCTGTGGCAAGGATTGTCACTCAATAATTGGCCTACTAAGTCATTCTAGGCGCTGCAAACCCCACAGCTGACCTCGTAAGGCGCGCGAAATAATTGTCACACAAGCCTATATAACCCCAATCCCCTTATAGGCCCGTTAGAAACCCATAAGAGGGCTTGTTTTACTTCACGATTATCCGTGTCACGTGGTGTCCACTGCGTCAGGTGAGTATTCTTCGTAGCGATATAATCTCTACACTAGCGTGAACATCATCTCGACAGTTCATATACACCGATGTCATAGTCCTTTGCTGCACAGAGCACAAATCTCGAGAACACTGAAAATACTCGTAGCAGCTAATGCAACGTTATTGGAGGCATATTTCCGACGCTTGGAGACTCCGATAATATCCACAACAAGCGATTTCCTACTTGAATAAATAATCATGCAGCAGATGCCACCCTCTGATGTGTCCTTCTGTGCTAAGCCCAGTGTGCTATGATCCCTTTCCAAGTTATCTCGGGGTAAGCATGACCAGAAGCCTGGCATTTCAAGCCCACCCACACGAAATATATTTGTGGAAAGACCCAAATCAAGAATGATCCTGCTACAGAAACGACCTGCGGTGATGTGCTGTGAACAGAAGCCCTCTCTCACCCATCTACTTAAGCGACGGTCACTGCATTCCAGCCTGGTCCGATAAGATAGATATCCTGTAAACTCACACGATTTACCCGTATTATTGTACGGGGAAATTGAGTTTTCAGGTCCATACTGCGTACAGCCGTTTCAATACTAGCAAATGTTTTTGTCTATGTGTTTGTATTTCTCCCTTGGGATGGGACTTATAGTTCAAGTTCAAGTTCATTTATTAGGTATAGCCCTGTGAGCCATTCAGCTCTTGAATCGGGTGCAACCGCAACAAACAAAAAACAAAAACATGAACAAAAAACATCTTAAAGTGAATATGTGACTAAGTGCAAACAGAAAATCCAAGAAAAGACAGCAAAATATTGCAGAAAAAACACCGTACACCAACGCTGTGTGCAAAAATCCCAGTGGGATGCAAGTCAAACAACAACAACAACAACCACAAGACAGCTTAGATTAAGGCCATCAGTCTAACTCTGTACTACAACAAACAAACATGGCTAAACCAATACACTTTTCGAAATCACCAAAATAAAGCCATGAAAGCAATGAAAAAGCAATCATAGGAACTGTGACAGAATTTTCACAATAAATGGCATAAACAACATGTACTACCAAAACCCTGCAGCCATAGGATGAACGTTGAGATGTATAAGGGGTACGGGGTGATCAATAAGGTCTGAATTGGTCTGTAATAAGGTAGAAGGTAGGCACTCATAAGGGGTTGACAGGTGTGCGATAGATCGTGAACACAACTGCTAGATGCACAGTTAAATAACGCGATGCGAGCACCATAATCAAACACAGAGCCAAGGGCAGCTGGCACCACGGTGGCGAGATGTTAACTACAGCACGACGCATGGTTCGGTATTATCAACCAGGACCGCAACAATGTTCCTCGCATACCTGTCAAACCAGACGGTTTACCCCGTATTATTGTACAGGGAAATTGAGTTTTCGGGTCCATACGGCGTACAGCCGTTTCAATACGGGCACACCAAAAAAACATTTCTATTTTTCGATTTAAAGCTTTCGTGACTGCAGGGATTCATCTTCTTGGTTCTTTCGGTAAAGTCACGTAGAATGGAAATAATAAAATAATAAAAATAAAACATTATTAAATTATTCTCACGACGTTTCGGCCACAACTCTGTCTTCTCGACAGACCTGTTCTCCACCTGAGGACGGCTGTTTGCGTTGTGGCCGAAACGTCGTGAGAATTATTTTTTTGTTTTATTTTTATTATTTTATTATTTCCATTCTACGTGACTTTACCGAAAGAACCAAGAAGATGAAACATTTCTATTTGTTTGTGTTTCTGGCTTGTGCTGTGACTTTGTAGGATGAACGTTGAGATTTATCCGGGCATGGGGTGATCAATAAGGTCTGAATTGGTCTGTAATACGGTCGGGCACCGATAAGGAGTTGCTGGGTTCTCTGCTGCTGCTGTCACCACGCTCGAATCGCACCCAGATCCGAAAGAACGCTGACGAACAGAGATGGACATTGGGGGAGCTCTGTTCCAAGACAGCGAACGATTGCAGTTGTCGTGGCCCTTGGGTTGCTGTGCAAGACAATCAATTGATTTGAGAGGATTGATGGGTGTCTATGTATGCCCAAGGTCGTTGTCATGGTTCTTGTGTTACTGCATGTTGAACTTCTTTCGCACCGTACGTTGCCAACCGTGCGGGGAGGGAAGGACAACTACACGCGCAAAAGCGGTTACAAAGAAATGAGTTTTCAATTCGGTCTGGGCTATAGGGGCCGTCCATAAATGACGTCACGCATCTAGGGGGGGGGGGGGTCAGACATTTGTAACGATGTGTGACGAGGGGGGGGGTTTGAGAAATGTGACGTCACATCAAAATTCGCAACTTTAAATATAAACAACACGTTCTACTTAATTAAATATACTTTTTAATACATGTTTTCTCCTACAACATCAGAGTGCAGCGCCACATTAAATACGCACTACAATGACAATAGTTTAAAGCGATTTGAAGCATGTTTGGGGGGGGGCAGAGCTTTGTGACGTCATATTTTAGGTGGGGGGTCTGACTTTTTGTGACGCCGTGTGACGAGCAAGGGGGGGTCAAAAATCATCCAAAATCGCGTGACGTCATTTATGGACGGCCCCTTATAAAACTGGCCCACGTTGCACATCGGTGGGGACGGCCTCCCCAGATCGTGGGTCGGGGGGGGGGGTTAATTGACCATACGTCACCATGCTGGTCAGGGGGGGGGCGGGTTGAAGGCATAACAAGGTGTCTTGGCGGTTTGTCTCCGCTGTTTGCAGTGCGGGCCAAACCCAATAACTTCGCGCTCAACGCATCTCTGATTAAGTCACCGCAACGTGACGTCGTCAGCCGCTGTCGACACTCGGGCCGGCGCGGTGACGTCACGCGCGACAGACAGCGGACTCCCTTTTGTCCCCCCGAGGTGACGTCATCCACGCGTTTGCGAAGGAGGCGTGACATCACCGAGGCCGCCGCCGCCACCACCCGGCGCCGCTCGCCTTGACGTCACCCGCAACATTGTCCGTAACGATGAAACAACCATTCGTGTGACGTAATCGTTCACCCGGAGATGACGTAGAAGCCAAGTGACGTCACCGCGTCGTTGCCGACAGCTGTCATCGCGCGCGTTGACGTCATCTCCGCCGGCGGGACCGTCCAATCACGGCAGCGGGCCGCGGCTGGAGCCGGAAGCCGTGCCGACCGGTCACGTGGCGCGTGACGTCACCGCTGCCAGCGAACGCGGAAGAAGGCAATGGCGGCGGGCGGCGGTGGAGGCGGTGGCGGGGCGGGAAGCGGCGGCGCGTCGCTCTTGCGATGGCTGGACGTGCTCGAGAAGGAGTTCGACAAGGCGTTCGTGGACGTGGACCTGCTGCTGGGCGAGGTGGACCCGGACCAGGCGGAGATCACGTACGAGGGCCGCCAGAAGATGACGACGCTGAGCGCTTGCTTCGCTCAGCTGTGCCACAAGGCGCAGTCCGTGTTCCAGCTCAACACCAAGCTCGAGGTGGTTAGCAGTGGCGGCGTTCTCCCCCCCCCCCCTCTGCTGCTCGTCTCTTCCCCTTCTCCTCTGCAAGCACGGCATAGCGCCCGCGTGGTTACCTACTGCCACGGCACCGCGACAACGCGTGTTGCCGCACTGCTGCATGGCCAACCGTTCTAGGTTGGCTGGGAATGTAATGCGCACTGCCTTGGTGCAAGAGTCAGGGATTAGCCGCTTTCCCCACCACGTCTTCACCCTCTGCCCGACTTCCGTAGGTTGTCATCTTGCAGAGACTAATCGGGGCATGGCTTGTCCTCGAGACAACGCGCTGCGAGACCAGGCTTTCCTGGTCCCGCAAGTGAGACATTTTAATAGCCCCCTAATCAGACTGGCCATGCCTGGCCCCCCTCTCTGCGACGTGCCTTTTCTATCCCTCCAGAGACGAGACTTTACTATCTGCCCGCTCACGCAGAGACTTAACATTTCGTACCCACCCACCCTTCAAGAAAGTTTCATTTCCGCGATATCCACGTGAAAGTCAGCTGCCCCTCGCCTTTTTTCGGCAACTTTCCAGTTAATACTTGCATTGTCTTTGGACTGTTCGCCTTTTGGCGATCTCTGGTCTGACACTTGTGAGACAACGTCATAAAGAATGCCGTCCTTGGTGTTTACCAATCCATTTAAAATAAGCGTATATTATCATAGCTTGTTTGCATGTTCACCACATACACGTGTGGTTAATGCAGACCTGATTCCTTGCAAAATGTGTCTATTTGGTGTTTGAAAATATTAACACCTGTTTTATTGCAGTACAGTATTAAATGCGTTTGCCGGCAGCTTTTGCCACGGGAGTCACTTCGGACTTAACGGGGATCTATGCCATGGTATTTATTTAGTGGAAGTAAATGGCTTCAAATGGGCTTTAAATTCCCGGCAGCGTGGTTGCTCTGGCTTGTCTGGTGTGTGTGTTGTCATTGTTACTGTGACCGGCATCGGTCATGGAATAAACTTTGTTGTCCTTTCAGGCTGGGGTGGGAGCGCTGTCGCAGTGGTTCATGCATTGTGCCATGAACCCAGCAATATTCGTTTGATTCCCGGTTTCACCTAAGACCAGTGGCTGGTGAACCGTTCCCCTTTTCTAACTCGCACTGACCAATCTGATGAAGTATAGATAGAAGTCACTGTGACCGGAAATGCATCCAACAGTGGATTGTATAAGGTCTGTGTACATGACCTTAAATGCCCCATGCCACTGACCGTTAATAGGACTTCCTTATAGGAATCTGCGTTGTTTTGATACATTTGCGTGCCTGTGTACAGTGGATGTGTAAGGGCTACTCGGCGTTCAGTCATACTGTGTGAACGAAGTTTGTGCAGTGAGGAATTATTTGTTGAATGACTCATTCATTCATTATAGGAAGAAGCAACCCAAAAAAAGAGATTATATCTGATAGGTGCATACCCAGACTGCATGTCCCAGGAGATTCGATGTTAGTTTGTAGCTTTGTTAATGAGGAGATTGGAAATTTCTAATGAGTGACATAATTGCCCACTTAATCATGGTCATTATTTCACTCTCTTAATATTATTTAGACATTACTCGCAAACCTTTTCTTGGATTTATCTTTTTTCGATTCGTCAATATCAATCCCTAAAGCATCGGGTTACAGTCCACGATTTTATTGTTCAAATGTTATGCAAATATTGCATTGAGGCTAACAGAGTGAACAAAAATACACGAATGAGATGGGAAAAATGTGTGGCTCTACATCGTTAAAAGTCATAAAATGTGTTACCAAAATGTCTCACGTGGTTATAATTCAAGACTACCACCGTTTCTATTTTCACTACAAGCGTGTATTTAAAATATCTTATTAGGCAACTTAACATGTTTGAGTAACTTGGGCAATGTGGCTGTCCTCCACCTTGGTTGACCCTGACAACCAGCTTACCTATGCTGGAGAACCGTGTGCGCTGAGGAGGTGGCCATTTGGCTATCCATAGGCCGCTTGCGTGCATGAGATAGACTACTACAGTAGTATGTCGAGACATGGGGGTTAGGAGTGGAGTTAGCTTGCAGGCTCTGCGAAGAGGGACCCTAGAGGTTTCCGCCAAAGGGTGGATGCTACTGCTCACTGTCCCTGCGTGTGCTCCCATGCTTGGCTTGATCAAATGTTTGCGCTGCGTCGTTAACGTGGTTCTCGTTTGGCGGCATGCAGGCCCAGCTGATTGGGCTGCGCTCCGAACTGAGCGAGGCGATGGCATCCAAGGTGGTGCTGGATAAGGAGCTGAGGGATCAGCTGCTCCAGCTGCATGCCGTGCAGTTACAGCTACATGCCCATTCGGGGCAGAGCGTCGACTCAAGCAACATCAAGGCCAAGCTGGTGAGGCCTGTCACGGGCACACTAAAGCCATTCAGCGCCATTCTCCCTCCACAAGGTCCACGCACTTGTGCACCCTTGCGTCCCTGCCTGCATCCTGCACCTTGCCTTGTGTCCCTGCCTGCATCCCTGCTTTTACACCATGCATGCACCTTACCTTGCCTGCACCCTGCAGCTCGCACTACGTCCATGCTTGCACCCTGCATTTCACCATGTATCGCTGCCTAAAGCGTGCAACTCAGTCTGCATCCCTGCCTACACACTGCGCCTCAATCTGCATCCCTGCCTGTATGTGTCACCTCTCTCGGCATCCCTTCCTACCCTCCATATCCCTACAGGCACCCTGCAACTTTAACCCTGCAAGTTTTTATCATGAACAGAATTACACAGTCCAATCCAGGTTGTATTGTGTTCCATGTACAGAATGCATTTCCAGTTTGTTGGAGAAATGTGTAAAGATAGTGAAAAAAACCACTAAACAGATAGATGTTATCTTTTAGTTATGTATCTAGGCTGTGTGCCCCAGGCTGTCCAACATTACTTCGGTGAGGCCTCATTATTGAGAAAGGAATATTTAGAGTTACGGTCAGTCACATGACATATTTTATGGTACAGGAGTGATGCTACAGTGATATCACTAGTGTGCTCCAGGTCTTGACTTCAAATGCAGTTTTTTACAGTAACAGTTCTTCAAATTCTTGTCGGCCAGCAAAATGCACAGCTTAGATAAGAGCTGGAGCTTTTTAGGTTGCAACACCCCTCAATCGAGTCTTTTGGATGGTTACATTCTCCTTAACCCTTTCTCGTTCCGATGATGTACGTGTACGTCATAGGTTTTTCTTTTTATTCGGAAGAAAAACTAAAATAAAATAATTGTATCGGTACCGAGGCTCCCTCAAGGCCATGTAAGAGGGCGTGCTGCACGGTTTGGCCCCAGCTATCATAGAGTGCGGTTGTGTAGCTGCGGTTCTCTGCGGTAAGCACAACGTCTTTAAAAACAATGGTGCTATGCCCCTTAATAAAATTAACGCTCAACCGCTTGCTCGTTCCGAGATTCAGCAGTGAACGGGACTCGCCCTGCAACTTCAAGTCATCTAGGAACGGGAAAGGGTTAAGAGGTCTGATTCCTGTTGCTCTTCAAATCTTTTCCATCAGTTTATTGTGATTTCTACTACACTTGCCCATCTTACAGAACCAACCAGTGCTTGCGTTTAAACGAATTGCGTCATCCATATGTAGCATAATTGTACTGTGTTGCATGGCATGGTGATGGGGCTTCTATAAGGCATGCCCAATACAATGCAGTATCAGCAAGTGCTAAAAGTCAAGTGAAAACTTAACATACAAATGCATCATACCCTGCCCATGGCTTATTAAAGTTGTTAATTACTTAAGCAAGCTCGGGTGCATAGAAGTGTAATAACATTGGAATTAATAATGCGTTCCTCTTTCAAAATGTGCCAAACGTGTTAGTGACAACCACATACCATGTGGGCATGCTTAAGGAGTCATATACTGCATGGATTTGCATGAAAGTTAGTTACAAGGCCAGCCTCTGTTCTCATTTGCAAAAGCTAGTGCCTGGCAAATTCCACTCTAACGTAACCTGTCTGTCCACTTCAAATGTTATTTTCCCTATGGCAAAAATATTCTCGTGAAAAATGTCACACTGACATTCTGTGTTTCCCCCCCCCTGGCACTTGTAATGGTGATGATATTGATTGAGTTGAAAATGGTGAGGGTGGTGAGTTCTGTGAGGTGTCATCTCTCAATGTGCTTCTCCTAACCTTTCTGACACTGTCTTTTCCTAAAGTCTGTCCCCTCTTTGGAGATGATGGTGAGTTCATTTTCACTCGGAACAACTTTCAGCAGTTTCACTCATTCACAAAAGGGAGTAATTACGCAATAGAAATTATACTAAAACTGTCATATATAAAAGTGAAACAATCGTGACATCCTTATTCTCATCTATTTTCAGAAAAATATCTCAGTTTTTTTTTCTCAATGAACTTTTTTTCTACCACCTAACCTTGCTGATGTTTTCTACTCTGTGCTATAACCCCTCAGCCGCTACACTATATAGACACGCGACCTCCAATATCCTCCTATCGTTGTTTTAGAGGTCGCATGTAGCTTGCTACATATACGACTAACAATAATAAGAACAAGGTGGATAACAGACATGGGATAATGGTTAACTGTGGTCCTTACCATTTCACAGTGCAATGTCAGTACCTCTGAGCATCATTATTTGTCAATAACATAGATGGGGTGGAGGGAGGGGTGGCATCAGCTGGTCTTCCCCCCCTTAAACCACCCCACCAATCACAGGCGCTGCCTTTTCTAAGGGCACCCTCATTTGCTAGCCGTGTTTTTTTTCCCCATGACATTCGCGACCTCCGACTGACCTTTTGCAGGGCACCCACTTCCTGACATCTCTCAACATTCTTGAACTCCTGCACGTGAAGAGCGATAGCCCGTGCTCTGAGTCGGTCATTTGGTAAATTAATAAATGGCTGTTGGATTCACCAAAAGTCATTATCATGCCCTTTATTTACCCCAAAAATGCCTCTGAGTCTCGAGTATTTTTCATGAGGATCCTGCATTGCGATGTTTGGCTTATTCCACTAATGAGTGGTCGGCATGTGGCCGGAAACCGGAGCACCCGGAGAAAGCGCGCGCGTACAAGGATAACACTCATCGTTCTGCATGCTGCTTCACAAATCCATCGCTGCTTGGCCGATTGGTAGCCCAAGCCTACAGCGTCTTCTATAGCCAGGAAATCTTCCATCCAATGACTAATTACACTTTAACAATTTTTTTTGGGTAGTAAGTGTTATTTCCTAATTGCTTATGCCTCAAAAGTACAGAAAATTACTATTATTCCCCACAAACTTTGCTTTTGTGACCAAGACAGTGAAATGTAACTATTTTCAATGAGAAAACGGGCGAATTTGTGTCTTTTCGTTCACAAAAAGTCAGAAAAAAACAACATGAATCAAAATTTACGTATATTTATACTAAAGTAATACAAAAATGACTACAAAATATTTAGACACCAAGGGGCACTACCACAAGCGACACTGGCCACAACGGTCCGAGTTCTCTGTGGGGAGGAACAACGTCAAGTGGGAGCCACTGGTGGACCCCCGGAAGGTGCTGATGCCACCACTGCACATCAAATTGGGCCTCATGAAACAATTTGTCAGAGCTGTAGATAAGGAGTCGGTAACCTTCAAGTACCTTAAAGACTTCTTCCCTAAGCTGTCTGAGGCAAAGGTCAAAGCTGGTGTCTTTGTCGGACCACAGATAAAGAAGATCCTGGAGTGCAATGAATTCCCCAAGAAGCTCACTAGTCGGGAGAAAGCGGCTTGGAACAGCTTTGTCGCAGTGGTTCGTGGCTTCCTGGGCAATCACAAGGTCAAACTATGTGGAGCTGGTTGATACTGGTGAAGAACTATGGCACAATGGGCTGTAGGATATCCCGCAAAGTCCATATCTTTGATGGTCATCTTGATAAATTCAAGGAGAACATGGGAGCGTACTCGGAGGAGCAAAGCGAGCGCTTCCACCAGGATGTACTGGACTTTCAACACCGCTACCAAGGACAGTCTAACAAGAACATGATGGGAGACTACTTTTGGGGGCTGATTCCTGAAAGTGATTTACTGTATAATCGTAAATCTCAAAAAACTACTCACTTCTTAATTTTTTCTAGTAATTTTTTGTATTACTTTAGTATAAATACATGTACATTTTTATTCATATGTTGTTTTTTCTGACGTTATGTGAACGAAAAGACACAAATTCGCCCGTTTTCTCATTGAAAATATGTAAATTTCAAAATATCACTGTTCTGGTCACAAGCAAAATTTGTAGGAATAATAGCCATTTTCTATACTTTTTAGGCGTAAGCATTAACGAAATAATACTTACTACCCAGGAACAAAAATTGTCTTGCATAGCATTATGCTTAACCCTGCTTAGTGTTAAAGGTTTAAAAATAGATCGGGTGGATTCAGTGTGCTTTAGTCATGAAGTAGTGTGTCCCCAATCTGCATTTTAAGTTATTCCTATGCCCTTGCTTCCTGCTGCAGATCTTTTGTGCATGTTTAGATATAAAAACAACGTTATGCTGTGTGTGCATTTGCTTGTGCACAACAAACGTGTAAGTGTGCAATACATTTGCATAGATGTCGAGTGTGGGAGTTTTGCTGACATGCCCCTAGGACAAGCTGTAAAGCAGGATGCATCTTTGTTGTCTCCCACTAAGATTCAACTTTGGCATACATGCTGTGTGGAAGCCGAGGCAAAACATTACAGTTTCACCAATTCTTGCTCCATGCCGTAAAACGCACCATTGTTGAACTCCTAATGCTTGCGCCCTCACTCCCGCACACAGCTCCACGGTTCAATTTTACTTCAATATTTGAATTATCTTGTTGACTATAAAGAAAATGACCACCTGATACTGTATATATCTTTTTTTATGAGTTTATATGCACCACTGCCAACATAGTCCCGTATTATATTTTCCTTATTATTTTGAGTGGGTGAAGCTCTTAGTCCAGAAATCTCGGGGGTAATGAACGTATCACCCGTCAGCCAAATATCGCCTTCAACTTAATTTCATACAGCCCACCGCCACGTGGACACCCACCACTTAGAAATGTATTGGAAAGGATATTTAATCAATACTGTAATCATCTTGGCTGCTCTAATCGGGCACGACAGGGGAATATTTTCTACCTGGCAACACTGTGCTTCTAATTTTAGCAAGCTCAGTCATCTGCAAAGGTGAGCACTCATTGTTTTTTTTGTTGAGTAACGCGGAGGTGTGTTAATGTGTGGCCCACCGGAGGTTAATTGAAAGTCATATTCTGTCCGTAGTAACTCTAAAAGGTTCCTCACCCCCTGCCCTAAACCCAAGGCCCTGTACTCGCTAATTATTCACGCCCTACTCTTCACCGTTATGTGCATGTATGTTGAATTTTTCTAGCACCGTACGTAGTTAACCATTTAACATGTAGGCTTTTGCGACCAATATCATCCATAATAGAGGTTTTTTTGGGTGAGATTGCGTAAATATATAAATGTGTCATTAAAACCCTCCACCACCCGACACAGCCAATTAGTAACGGTTGTCACGTAAACAGAACGTGCCAATTCGTCACGAGTACAGCACACCGGTGTGTTGGAGAGCCAAGCCACAACATTTGCAATTTTTGGACAGCCAAGCCACAACATTTGCAGTCTTTGGACAGCCAAGCTTGGCTCTCCAACACACCGATGTGCTGTACTAGTGACGAATTGGCATGTTCTGTTTACGTGACAACCCTTACTAGTTGGCTTTGTCGGGTGGTGGCGGGTTTTAACGACACATTTATATATTTACGCGATCTAACCCAAAAAACCTATTATGGTAGCTAACCATGCTAAACGCGACTTTTGTGAACGTGCACTGTCCTGCTAACCGCCGCTCTATCCGATTTCCCCCCCCCCACCTCCACCGTGCCCACCAGGAGAAGGAGTTGGAGAGCAACAAGCGTGCGGGCATGAAGGACGCAGTGTGGGAGAGCGAGGCGGTGCTGCTGCGGCGAGAGAATGACGATCTACGGCGCCACCTGTCAGTATTGCAGGGCGAGGTCTACGGCGCTCGCCTCGCCGCCAAGTACCTGGACAAGGAGCTGGCCGGCCGGTAGGAGCTTGGCTTCTTGTCCGTGGTCTCCAGAATTAAGTGGAAGAACTAACTTCATGATAATGATGAGCACCCCGGGATTGGCTGTGTGATGCGGCATAGCGGAGAGAGAATTGGAAGCTCGAGAGAGAAGAGAGAGCGTGTTAGTTTTTGTCTTGTTCTGTTTAGCCAGAAGTTGCATTTTGCATGTCGTCAGCTGGTTGCATATTTTGAGCTCCGTGTAGTTTTTTTAATGTACCTCCTGTGAGCCCTGCTGAGGCTTTAACTTATTCATTCTGCCTTGTGAGAGGCGCCTAAACTCCACGCTGTGGATGTTCTCATATTAGTTAATCAAATGACACCTCGAGGTGGCACAGGAGTCGTTGTACAGGCACCTCGAGGTGGCACAGGAGTCGTTGTACAGGCACCTACACGTGTATGCACATGGCGACTGTGCACGTGTTCTTTTTTGCCTGAATATTGGAAGAAAAAAAACGTGCTAATATCTCCATTGCCACCAATGAGGCAAATTGCCAAGGTGAAGTATGTCAGCTGTTTGTCGAAGAACTTGCGCACATTAATGTATGCAGGTGTTCATTATCATAATACGTCAGTAAATACATGTGTGCTTACGCATATGTGTGTATTAATGTATGTGTGTGTATTAATGCCTGTATGTCTGTAAATATGCACGGCACATGCATTTTTATGCTGTATTGTGTGTTAGTGCATTCGTGCACATTGATATATGCATGCGTCAGTGTACATACCCGTGTCAAGTGATGCTTGTGTGTGCTCATTCGTACGTGTGTGTGTATATATGTGGTGCAGCGTGCAACAGATTCAGCTCATGGGTCAGAATCTGAAGGGTTCGGCTCATGACAAGCTGTGGAATCAGCTGGAGGCGGAGATCCATCTGCACCGTCACAAGACGGTCATAAGGGCCTGCCGTGGTCGTGCCAACCCCAAGCACATGTTACCCCAGCCGGCCGGACACGTGGGTTTGCATTGCTCGCACACCCGCGCACACCCTGGCAGCATGTTGTGCTCATATGAACTGTGTGTGTATCTTCTTGGTTCTTTCGGTAAAGTCACGTAGAAGGGAAATAATAAATAATACAAATAAAACATCATAAAATAATTCTCACGACGTTTCGGCCACAACACAAGCAGCCGTCCTCAGGTGAAGAACAGGTCTGTCGGAAGACAGCGTCTGAATGTGTGTATGTCTAGATTTTAAGTTTTTGTGACTGCAAGGATTTATAATATTTGTTTTTTGCGGTAAAGTCACGTGACTTTACCGAAAAAACCAAAGAGTATGTGTGTGTGTGTATGTATTTTGAACTTCTTTCGCATTGTACGTAGCCAACCGTGTTAATTGGAGGTGTGTGTGTGCGAGGGAGCGGGAGTGCAACGGTTAACGTTGCTGCGCTACGATTAACGCTCACGGCCAACACCAGTGATGATTATCGGAACTGGTCCTGGGCCTTCCTTATGCTCGGCTCAGCCTCAAATGAGTACCTTGTGTGGTGTGCAAACATCGACATCGGGGAGACAGAGGCGGCCATGTGTGGTGTTGGCCACCCACCGCCTCGTGTACCGTTCCGGCCTTCATAGGTGCTCGTTAACAGCACTTGCCCCAAAATTCTGTTAAGGCTACACTACACAGGGGATCTTTGTCATTGTCGCAGTACCAGGAAGCGATTCATTTAAATTCTATGTTTCTCATTTTTGATGTAGCGTGTGTTTTGTTTCATATCATTTGGCTATGTTTGCATACAATTTTCATGTGTAAATAATTCTTACACCCACAATTTTTAAGCTCGTATCAGTTTAATCAGTGAATCGTTACATGCTTTGTGGAACCACATTACAGGTTGACCTCTATAATATTATATTAATGTTCTATGCTTAAAAACAGCATGTGGAACATTGGTGCATTGGCTGGCTCATTGCTATACGTTTCTGATGTCTTGGGTTTTATACCTTGTAATGCATTTCACCAGTACAAATTGGTATCCAAACTTGGAATGGAGTCTTCATCTCGGTCAACTCAGCCTAAACTATTACTGGAGCTGTGTTTAATGCCAGCACTGGGCAAACAAGGGTGGCTAGTCGTGGTGCTGACCCTACCACCCACTCATGTGCCATGATAAGTTGAACATTTGCTGACCCAGTAGTCGTACTTCCTGTTCATGATACTATGCTACTGAATTGGGGATCATAGTCTTTTGTTCCACAACAGTAGCATAATTGTGGCAGAGGCATGCTTGCAACACAAGAATGCTTACATGCTGCTTAAAGGAAGCCACAACCAAAATAAAACATAGCTGCAACTTTGTAAGCTAACAAACAGATAAGGGTCTGTTTCAACCAAATTTACATTAAATTCATTTAGAGTTAGGTCAATCAGCCTCTGGGCCCGCTGTACCAATGCATTCCAGCAGCATTTGTCTTAAGCAGCCATACCCAGTGCTGCTTTAAACTTTCTCAGTGCTTGCCAACAAATTATACTGGTTTGCCTGATGTTATGGCCAACAGCATTCCATAGAAATGGTAGAGCCAATTTAAATCAGTATAGCAGCAAGAGCAACGATGTTTGCCATTTTAGTTATGGAAAATAATATAATTAAAGACACGTTTTTTTCCATTATGTATAGATAGGCAAAAAATACTTTGTGTCCAAATACTTTCATACAAACGTACCTGTATATGTAAGCTGTGCATCGCAGGCCCTTCAACACGAGTCGACATCTTCATTCATAAAAGACTTTTAAGTCATGACCCCACAACCTTCTATCGCAAGGAGAGCCTCATTATCCCGATTGCTTTGCTACTTCATGATGCCGGTGCGTGTGGTTGTAGCTTTGTCACTCTCTGCAGGATGTTGACCACACCAATGCACCAGGTACTAATTTTAGTTTGAATTGATCTAGGGGAGGCTTATTCCAGGTGCAGATACCAATTCTGACCTGTGATGTGCATGGCAAGTAATCAAAGCTAGAGTCCAGCGCAAAGATACATGTTAGGGTCATATGACAGTACGCCATCCTGTAGCTGTGAGCCGGAATTTGAGAACTGAATCAACAGTATTCTTTTATTTGCAGAAGCATAGTTCAAAATCTCTGTCGACATGAATCAATATCGTAATAAAACACCACCCAAAAAACAAATAGTCTTTGTAGATAGACTGTGCTGCAATCTTCGACATGCATTTAAAGCTCCGTTAATGAGATAAAAATGCTTCAAATTACTTCCAGGATCAATACTGTGATGCTGGAGTGAAATTACAGCAGCAATGCCACGGTAAATGCACAAGCGACAATGCAAATACAATTTGGATTTTTCTAGCGTCTAAATGCATCTCACGACGCTTTACAGACACACTTGCCGTAGTTTGTAGATGGAGGTAGTCAGTGATAAGTAGAGCAAAAAAGGAAAATATTGAGCCTGGACTTGAACAGCAGAGATGGCTGTGGGAACGGTGTGCCACAATGTGAGGCCAACAGAGTAGAATTAAGTGACCTCCCACTGACATTCTGTAATGTCCCTAAAGCATGCCTGAAAGATACTTTATAGTATATTTTGTTCCTTTAATTAAGCTTGGACATATAGCTTAGATACTCGTCTCCAAGATGAGGTGTATTATTGTGGCTGGGTTTGTCTTTAAGGAAGGCGAGCGCTTACAGCAGAATCAAGCATTTTGTTGAAGGACACTAGTCAAGAGGTATGCAAACTTTTTCGAGTGCAGGCCACATTTGTAATCTCCTAGCTCCCCGCAGGCCATCAAGATCTCACATGTGACATCACGTTTGCCTGTTTGCGGCGAAGTGAACATTCACATTTCCCCGACGCTCGCGTGCCTGTCAAAACAACGCTGTAGGTTTGCAGAGCCCCCCCTGCCATTGTCAGCAGCACACTCGCGGGCAGGGAGATTGGCGCACGCCTGAATGTCGCGCCGTGATCGTGTGTGCTTCTGCCCTGCAGGAGCCGGAGACGCTGAGGAAGCAGCAGGGTGTTGGGCAGGTGAGGAAGGTGCTGCTCGTCAAGGCTGACGACGAGGGTCTGGGCATCTCCATCACCGTGAGTTATGCAGCAGCAGCAGCAGAACCACTTTGAACTAAGAGATTTTCCGTTCCATGCCAGAGAAATTGCCTGGCGGTCAGAGTTTCGGGCATTAACAGGAAACCATAAGAAGCTTAATGTAATTTAGTCTGCCTCGTCTAAGCCTTGGGAATATAATTTGAACCCTAAAAATCCTAAATGTAGCTTCGTTTGGCTCTGTGAGCTTTTGGTGTTAACTTTGTAGCTTAATATTAATAAATAATTGACGTTGCCTTATTTTGCCTTTTTGTGAGCAGTTGTGTTACTTTGGGCATACATACATATATAGGAGGTTGCTGAACGTGTCCACTCTGTCTTTAATATCTAAAATATATCAACCAAAAGCAACAATTTAATAGTAATATGAATCAGATTTTTTCGAGATACTCAAAACTCGGTCACTTCATTGGGTTCTTCCCACTGGGTGCACGAATTGTCGCAGAGCAGTAATTGCAGAGGTCGTGTCAGCTTGTGGAGATGCTCGCTAACAGCACCTGCCCCAACAACAGTCTTTTAAAGCCTACATTGTGTGGGGGGGGGGGGCATCTTTGTCTCGAATGAAGGGCGGCAAGGAACATGGCGTACCCATTATCGTCTCCGAGATCCACCCGGGGCTGCCGGCCGAGCGCTGCGGTGGCCTCTACGTTGGCGACGCCATTCTCGCCGTCAACGGCATCAACCTCCGCGACACCAAGCACCACGAGGCGGTCGGCATCCTCTCCCAGCAGGTGGGGACCTGCCAGTGGGACGGACGTGTGTGTGCGCGCGCTTGTGTGCACGTATTTGCGTATGATGGGGTGCTCGCTAACAGCACTTGCCCCAATATTCTGTTAAGGCTATACGAGGGATCTTTGTCTTTGGTGGGGAGTGGTAGTGTAGCGGTTCGCGTGCCGCGCTACGAATTCCGGCTCACGGCCAACACCAGTGGCGATTCTATGAACCAGTCTTGGGCTTCCTCTAGGTTGGCTCAGCCTTAAATGATTACCTGGTAAGGATGTGTAAAAATTGCCACTAGGGAGACACAGGGTGTGGTGCTGGCCACCCACTCCCTCGTTTGCCGTACCGGCCTTCATTGGTGGTTGACTAACAGCACTTTCCCCAGCAGTCTGTTGAAGGCTATATGGGAGATCTTTGTCTTTGGGGAAACAAAGGTGGCCATGGGTAGTCCAAGTGACACCACATCCTCGCTTGCCATTTGTAGGTGCTCGCTAATGGCACTTGCCCCAATGGTCTATGAAGGCTATCCAGGGGATCTTTGTATTTGTGTTTGAGCCTATAACTGCGTTCATGCACTGTGGCCCCAGTGACCTTCAAAGGCCTTGGCCCAAAATTAACACCTGGAATGTTAACAAATCAACACGCATCTATCGGTTTCATCCTGATAGCAATTCATCGACATTTTAATTCATTAGCCTATGGGCTTCCTGGACAACTATTTTACTGGCAGCGTTTAATTATTCTGGCAAACTGTGGCAATGGTTCAACTTTCTGAGTCTCGTCAGGGTTTATACTGCTCTGCCCTCTAACATCAAGCAACCCAACAGCATTTCATATATATTCTTGGTTCTTTCGGTAAAGTCACGTAGAAGGGAAATAATAAAATAAAATAAATATAAACAATAAAAATTCTACGTGACTTTATCGAAAGAACCAAAAATATGAATCCCTGTTGTCACGAAAGCTTTAAATCAAAGCATTTCATATGTTCATAAGGTTACTCCTGAAGCCGTCCAGTGGCTCTCACCACCTTTGACAGATGCTCCAGCTCTTCACTCTTTGCCTCCCCCACCTCTCTGACCACTCGCATGCCGAGCACAGGTGGGAGAGATCGAGTTTGAGGTGGTGTTCGTGGCGCCGGACGTGGACTCGGACGATGAAAACGCGGAGTACGAGGATGAAACAGGGCGGCGCTATCGCCTCTACCTTGAGGACCTGGAGGAGCACAGCGTGGCCTCTAGCAAGACGGCCACGAGTGCTGGCTCCAAGTCGCCTACGCCCGGTAAGGAGCCACCGCCACCCACCGCCTACACCAGCACGGAGTGCGGCCAGATTGAGCGCCGTCAGTGGCGAAATGTTAACTACCTTGCCTGGTGTGCAGGAGGTCGTGGGTTCGATCCCGACCCTGATGCCTGCTGTATGTTTAGAGTTTGCGTGTCTCTCTCCCTGTCGTCGCGTGGAATCTTTTCCGAGTCCTCAGGTTTTTTTCCCTCCAAATTTAGAAAGATGCGTTTAGAGTATTTAACTACTATAAATGCCCACGTGATAAGCCACTTCCTTGAGCTATCATTTTTGGTCAGGTCGCTTCTGAAAAAGAGCTCGGTGGGCCTTAACCTGGTAAAATAAAAAGAGTTTTTCGTACATTTTTATGGTGTTGAAGGTTTTCGTGGCTCGATGAATGAGAAATCTTCTTAGAAGCTACTCTTTCAAGATATCCTTGGCGAGTACTTCTCCTTTTTGCTTCCCGACGTTTTGCCTCCCACTTTAGAGCCATCTTCAGGCAGTCTGCCGTAGCCTCCGAATAACACCGAATGTGCCACCGCAAGCACTTATCTCATGGCCATGCTGTCAGTAGCTGAGTACCTTGATTCTGCCATTGAATTTTATCCAATTAAATTGTCGGTGTTGTCTTGAAACGAAGTATCCATTCAGATTCCTCACAGAGCAAGACATCTATTTGTGCTTGAGAGCATTCGAGAGAAGTGCACACCACAGAGCTACCACTGAGATCCCTTTAAGTGACCTCTTGTCCACAGGGATTAGCGCTCTTCTGCTCCTACTCACTCAGCCACAGAGAATAATGTTTGTTATATTTGCTCCTGGATTTGTGGGTGAACGCTATCACTCCTTGACCCCACACTCCCAGCTTCACCCAATCCCCACCTACGTTTACTCAGTCCGCCTGCAGGCTGAGTTGGTGGCAAAGTCAATCTGCAGCGGTTGTCCTTTGCATAAACTTGTCCCGGTTAATTAATGTATAATTTACACCAATGACTTTGAGTTACAAACAAATGACCAGCACTGCCTCACACTCTCTTGAGTGAGGATCCAGTTTTACTTATTTGACTGAAAGTAAACATTTCATGTTTTTATTCACTTTCTTCCTGAAAGACTCAAGGTGGTGGTGGTTGTTGTTTTTGTGGCAGATGTAACAGCGGTGGCCACCTCGGACGGTTTGAGCCTCAACAATGGAGACTTGAGCGACGGCTCTGCCTCGAACGGAACCCTGTCCAGCGCCTCGGCTCTTGAGGAAACAGCGACGGCTACCACCGGCACGCAGGAACCCACCGGACCCACCCCTCCCACCTCCCCATGAGTCCTCCTCTTCCGGGTCACCCTGGCCCGCCGTTCCCCCCGGTGGTTGGGATGTTCCCTGCGTTTTATTCTGGCCGTATTCCCCTACCACGTGGAATTCGGATGGTCTCCTCGTACCGCACACATCCCCGACATGAGCCACGTTCGCTGTTGTCTGCCAAATGCCTAATTCTTGGCCCGCACATCCATCCCAAAACACAACCCACATTTGCACCGAAGCTCCAGGTCTCTACGGATGCTGCGGAATGGCCACGTGATGTGAGTGTCCAAATCGTGCTATGGAATTGACCGAAAGTCAATCGACTTTAGCATTGGCTTGGCTGTTGCCTTCAATCACGTCTTCGTTTCACTGGTAGAATGACCCATTCAGGGGGGGGGGGGGGGGGGGATATGATTTCCAATTCTCGATATCACACAATACACAACCTTCTGGAGTCCACATGTGGTTCCACTATGTTTCCTGCTTTGTAAAGCAGCGATTGATTGGTATTTAATGCGGTATGATTTGAGCATTGCATTGTTTATCCAGCCTGGCATTTCAATCAGCGAGTCAACCCGAGGAAACATCGGATATACCCTCACACTTCATAGCTTAGCAGTATCAGCATGGTGTAAAAGTGCAGCTTACAGCATTTAGACTTATTTTATTGTTGGCGGGGGGAGGGGGGGCTTTTGTTTGTTAACCATTTACAGCCAGTGCATATATTTAAATTCATAGTACACATTTTCCTACCAAAAGAAACCTGACATTCTCCACATCATCTTTATCACACACATTTGCTCAATTGTATCTTTGAGTGTGCTACCCTTCGAATATAATCTATATATATATTTACACGGTGGATCAAACTACATGCTGTCATTCATGGTAGACTTAGAGAGCTCTGACAGGATGCTCTACAAAGGGTTCTGAAACCTTTGCTAGCCATTGTATAAATGTCATCCGTTAACTTGTACAACAAAAGTGCTGTGTTACACAGTTGTGAGGTTACAGTAGATTAAAACGAGAGATCACTTAAATCATCATTGAGACAGCTGAAGCCCACTGGCATTTTCTCTGTACATTTGTACTCATACTATGTGCTTAGGTATACGAAGTGATGACATTGTAAGTTACTTTGCAGTCTATATTTATTCTTGTCCTCTGTAGGCACGACCACAGGAGTTGACTCTGCAGGCACGCGCTGCATAGATATTTGACCTCTTCGGCTCTGAGCTTGGCAATGATTGGCCGAGGCGGTCACGTGACTCACACATGTGACACCGAGCCATGTAATTGGCACACGGCCACGCATCTTAAAACACGTACAATAAGTTTGGCTGCATTACCAATATACAGCCTGTGCGTGTGGTTTCCTTTTTAGATAAATGTATACATTTTTAGATTTTCCTTGAAGGTTACTTTAAAATATGAATTACTACCATGATTGATTCTGCAGTCATGGTGCATATGTAAAGATTAGTGATGTTTTAAGGTTAAGTGTCCTCGGTCACTTGTGAGATTATTGTCAACGCTTGAAATATTAATGTAGAAGCTTTAATCAACCAAACACTCGGCACAAAGCCCAGTGAATCTGCTTTCTTAAATCTGGGAAAAGCCTAATCCTTTGGAAATGTGAAGCGTTTGGAGCGACAACCCTAAGCCTAATCTTTTCCTCAAATATTCCAACAGAGCTATTCCAACTTATTTTGAATTTGTCATAAAGACGGTCCACAGGAATTCATAAACTGCTCACAACATTCACATTTGTGAAATATATTTTAATCTTTCAAACACTTAATTTTACTGTATTTATTTGCTTTCGTTACAATTCATGGAGACGAGAAAACTCGATAAGAACATTAAACTTATCCAACAATATTGCATTCCATTGCACATGAATAACGGAGTTGCTTTTTAAAGGCAATGTTGGAAGATGGGTCTAATATCACGATTTGCAGGGGTAACAATCTCGGACTTCGAACTTAAAAGCTGTTAACAGGTATGTCTGTTACAAGCCTTGGAGGGAGCTTGGAGAAGAGTAGGTTGTTCACTTTCGGCCGTGGGCAGTTGGGACATCACCTTTGGGTGAGTCCAGGGAAATTTGAACAGGGCCGTACTGAGGCACCATTGATGCCGTCCATCTGTGCATATTGAATTCCTTCCCTTTACTATCCTGATGGATTATTTTCAGGGCCGTCCATGCACACATGAAGGGCATCTCATCGAGAGGGATGCTAGTTCTTGTCAGTGGCTTTGGAAACGAAGTTGTTGGGCTCACTCAATTTTTTTCCTCTTCGTTTGGTCTGAGTACTTTAATAACCGATTTAGGCTTTATTTATTTACTATTTTTACTGTTTTAGCTTTATTTTCTCTGTTTAGTTCCAGAAAAATGTGGAAAAATGTAAAATAAAAAATGGAAACAGCCTAAAACATCGGTGGCATGAAGCAACACTTTTTATATAATCTTAACGGTTTTTGAAACATTAACATTTTGATTGTCATTGTGTATGCGTTTGGTATGTACATCCGTGCATGACCATGTGGTGTGGGGGAGTCCTTTTTTAATGTTACTGGAAAGGAAGCAATGGTTGAGGGTCATTGGGGTACCCAAAAGGGTTGGGTAGAAATGTTTTGCACCAAGATTTTCGAGTCTTACGACTTACAAAATATTATCTCTAATCTAAAACAGACGTCCAATGAAGAGTGTGAATACTTGATGTGCCCAGTTTTACATGGTCTTCACAGCATCTATTCAATGTTACAAACAACGTTTTGTACGTACTGTACTGTGCCGTGAATGTTAGTGACTGGTGTGAGAGTACTTCTGTATAAATTATAATCCGATAGCTTTGTGTAATTAAACAAATTAAAATTGTAAATGTTGCTATGCTTGCTGACCTACCAAACTAATTTGTGTGTTATTACATGTGTACGTACTTTTGCTTTGTTTTGGTAACAATGTCTGTCAAAAATTTATAATATGGTAAGCGTTAATCATGGTATTTTATACCGGAGTGTTCTGTACAAGTATGATTGTGGAGGAGCAGTTTCATATAACCGTCTGGGACATTTAGCCTTATTCTAATCAAACCAACTAATAGCACTGCGTATTGTTTCATGATGCTCTAAAAATTTGTAATAATAGGCTTCTTATAAATATTACAGAAGCTCAAAATGTATATCCGAGACCATGCCACTTTAACCAAAGGCCATGCCATCTACACAGTCTTACAAATATGCGTTGTTGCAAAACATTATGCTCTGTCCAAAGTGCTCATGTAATGGGTTTTAATTTGTCAAAGGTCCTGATGCTATAGACAACTTGGATGCAGGTAACACAGTCACTTGGGAGGACCAATGTGTGATGTGATGAAAGTGACGAGACAGCTGAGGAAGCCAAGAGACAATCTAATAATTTTTCCGTATTTAAATGTTTTCTGTCTCGGTTTTGGTCATGTAATGAGAGAAATATCACCTTTTGGAAAGTATTTCCCACTGCTTATCGGTGGTATGTTTTCCACATTTATCAACGTTCTCAATTCAAACATGAATTACATTGATACATTGAATGGAATCATGTTGATTGGTGAATAGGGTGAGGTGCATTGTGGTTGGAGGCTTTTGAGGACTTTTATTAGTGCTGCCCTGCAGTGTCGGATTTGTGTGTATGTTGAACTTCTTCGACATCGTATGTAGCCAAACGTGCTAATCGGGGGGTGCGAATTAGCTCTTCATAGTTCATGTTGGGTTTAAATTGTAGCTTTCCAAACTCTAGTCTTGCTTCACCCCAGCCCATGCAATAATTGGTTATAATGTGTGCAAAAGGTTAACGACTTGATTAGCAACACAATTGGAAATATTGGTGAACTTGGTTTTTCTATTTTTAATGCAACCTTTTGGAATTTTAATAACACCAGATACACCATTCTAAATGTTTAAATAAGGAAGCCCTCGACATATAAACCTTATAGCGGGACCCCCGGCTCTCGCATAAACTGCGTTGCGACGTCATTTGATGTCTGTTGAAGGCGAACGACACGGAAATCTATTCCTCTCGACGCACTCTACACGATGCGCTAATCAACGTTTTCTGCGCATTCGTCCACGCTGCCGCTGCTGCGCTAGGACGACACGGCAACAGAATGATCCGCGCCAGGCGGGTCGCTGCGTTTATGTGCGCGGTGGGACGGAGTCGCCAAAAATAAACAAATTAATTGCGATTTTGACTTTCGTTTATTTGGGACCCCGGGGTCCCGCAATAAGGTTCATATCGTAACAATGTTTCATTGTATATATGTTTTATTGCCAGCGATCTCAATTGGAGCAACAATGGTATTTGCATGTTTAAAGGCCTCCTACACTTTTGAAATATGTTAAATTAATGGAAATATTAGATTGTTTCGGTAAAGTGACGTCGGTATAAAATAAAAATAAAATAAATAAACGATTCTTATTTTAAACACTCTAAATACATCTGTTTTGTGTTTTTTACTTTTTTATTTGTAATTAATTTTTCTTTTATACCTAAGTGACTTTACCGAAATAACTAAAGAGTATGGATCATTGCAGTCACGGAAACTTAAGATCTAGATATTAGATTGTGTTCAATGAAAGTAAGCATAGCTTTTAAGTCCAGGGAATTGGTTGTGACAGCACAACTGTGGCACACTGGCACCGTGACGTGTGCCACTCAAGCGCATCTCTCTTCCCTCTGCCCATGTTTATTTCTGCCTGTAGTTTGGACTTCAAATAAAACATGACAATTTCCGTGTACTCGTAAGATAGATGCGCTGTGCATTTAATGTGACCTCACATAGTGGTACAGTATTGTTGCACCGGACTGAGTTTTCATTTGCAAATAGAAATGTTCACTTAAATAATATCTTTCTCATTTACTGCATCTTACATGCATTAATAAAACAGCTCCTTACGATTAAAATGTCCCTCCCTTTATTACTGCTAATCCTACTTCCTCCCTTTATTACTGCTATTCCTACATAATACACGAGCATAATATGACTTTGAGACGCCTCCCACCACCTACACATTCCACAAGTAGTGACTAATCCCATATCTGCATTTTCCATAAATATGCTAAATTCCTCTGTTGATATGTAAATTCATTTGTCAAGGCGTTCTCCCTCCTCTAACCCAGCTTAAATATACGCTGCCAAGCTTGGTGGTGTTCATTCGGACGCTGTCTTTCCGACAGCCCTGTTTTTCACCTGAGGACGGCTGCTTGCGTTGTGGCCGAAACGTGAGAATTTTATTTTATTATGTTTTATTTTTATTATTATTTCCCTTCTACGTGACTTTACCGAAAGAACCAAGAAGATTAAAACAATACACAATAAATAATGTATTTTTTAAAATAGTGTATTAATATCAGATAATGTATATTTAAAGGTAGTTTCCATTGTTTTATTATCCATTCAATGTGCTCACAAATACAAGACTGTCATTACAGATGTTGCAAAGGGCCATTACAAGACATTATGCCCTGCATACTGAGGGTAATGCTAGGACAAATATTGTTTTAAAATATTCTAATCACAAATAATTATAGTAATTATGAACCCAGGAAAGCTTCACTTTTTTTAAAGAGGGGTCCTGCTTTGGGATGTTTAGCCATCACAATACCAATACCATACATGCATTTGGATTCCAGTGGGAAGAAACCAGAGCACCCGAAGACAACCCATGCACACAAAAGGAATAACAATAAAAACTCTGCACAGATAGATTCAATAAACTGACAAAATGTAATCTTAGTTTACTGAGCCCGTTACTGTGCTGTCATCTGGATAACTCACATCCGGGAGCGCTTGTGGGTAACCTTACCAGTCACCAAGCTCGGCCCTCATTTAGCATTACTGCTCATAGGCAAATGTACGACGGAAATTTTAAGGTCATTTTTATTGATTCACATGCCATTCTGAACATGTGCACTTTTATGGTCCTAATACAGGTTTTTAGAAAAGTGAACCAAAAATGCAGTCAAACTTTGAAGCTCTCTGATGTGGACCAATCCGTTTCAAAGACAATGCATATATAATCAGAGCATGCTTTATGTTTGCATGTTCACCACAAGTGAGTTTAGTTAATGCAGACAGGACTCCTTAACGCCTGTTTTCTTGCCAGAAAGGGTCAAACCCATCATTATACGATGCCATGCTCTGTGCAGCACAGAGACCACGTGACGGGTTTGTTGACATCCGGGTTACTTACCCAAGTGAGCGGAGCGCGCGCGGGGGGTGGGGTGGACTGCGGGAGGGGGCGCCCGCGCGCGTGACAAGCGGAAGCCGTCAACGCGCATGCGCAGTCGCTCGATTAATTCAAGCGATTTTAAAATATTACGCGCGGCAAAACTTTTTCTTCGACGTTTTGTTACGCCGACGCGGATAATAAATCGTTGGGTAAAAATATTTGTAAAAAAATAATTTGATTTTGACGTTGACAAACAAAAAAATCTCGCCGACCAATCGGGGAGGAGCTCGCGCCGCGGTTGCTTGGCGACAAGCGCGCGCCAGTGCGGCGCGGCCTGGCGGCAACGCTCGCCGCGGTTAGGACGGCGTCGCCCGCGATAAATCAACTTAAAACTTTACTAAAGCGACGAAATAAAAGCAATCACAATAATAATAAGTGTCGTTATACGCGTCGCCTGTTAGGGCAGAGCTACGCGGTCGCAAGGAGCCGTCGGCGTTGCTCGTTGAAGCCGTCTTGCGCGGAGCCTGCCGAGTGTATGAGGCCTCGTGGTGTAGGCCCCAACCGACAACTCGTTAAGGATCTTCCACAGGTCCGGGTTCTCATCGATTGACAGTCATTCTCGTCCACTGCTGGATGAAGGCATCCCTCCCCCACCTCCTTGCGCCGTGGTTGTCTTGTGAGTGAGGGTTTGTGAAGCTGAAAAGGGCCTCGCTTGGACCTGGTTCAGATGTGACTCGCCGTGGCCGGAGATCGAACTCTGTTGGCTTGGTTAAGAGCAGCGCGCTAACCACCCTCTAGCATAATTATATTGTTAATAGTATTAGTATTAGCTTTACTGTCATACAATTGCTGTTATGACTATCAGCATTGTAATTACTGTGCAGTATTTGTATACATTATTAGCAACATTAAAACATGGAAACGCATCGCTTATACTCAATACTATGATTAGTATTACATATCTTAATATTTAATCGATTGTCATTACTGTCATTTTCTTGGTTCTTTCGGTAAAGTCACGTAGAAGGGAAATTATAAAAATTAAACAAAATAATTATCACGACGTTCCGACAGACCTGTTCTTCACCTGAGGACGGCTGCTTGCGTTGTGGCCGAAACGTCGTGAGAATTATTTTATTATGTTTAAATTGTATTATTTTATTATTTTCCTTCTAGGTGACTTTACCGAAAGAACCAAGAAGATTAATCCCTGTAGTCGCGAAAGCTTTAAATCGAAAATTACTGTCATTATTTGCATCTTTACCGTAATCGCTGTCATGACTTGTACTGTTAATATGCACAAATTACGAATTGAAAACACGACCCATAAAACAACTTTCAGTTACATGCAATTGGGCTGCGTGTCTCGGGATCTTTAAGACGACTTTTAAGTTTAGATAATGAAGAAACCTACCCTGCCTTTTGGCGTCCTCTGGTCTAACACCGTTTTGAGACTAGGCTCAAAAGAAAGCTGTTTCTGGTGTGGACCAATCAGTTTCCAATGCAATGCATATATTATCAGAGTATGTTTTGTATTTGCATTCTGACCACAAGTATTGTGGTTAATGCATACATGATTCCTTGTGACATGTTTCAGTTTTTGTGTTTTAACATCTTAACACCTGTTTTGTTGCCAGAAAAAAGGGGAAACCCTATTCTCATGAAACATACCTTAAAGTTATATTACTTAGTATCAAATGCTTTGGTCAAGGATTTTATGACCCAATTAAATGTTCCCGCAGCCGAGCAGTTTGGATTTATTTCATTGTTAAAATAACCTTTTATATTTTTCGTAGGCGGATGTGCAAATACGCACAAGATAATCAGTTAAGCCTCTCGCGGAAAGGACTCTATGAATTATGGCAGCGCATTTGGACATCACAGCCAGCGAAGGTAAATGTGTTTGAATAAACATCGCACAATAGCATTGGAATGACCTGAATTCTGTCAATGTTTATCATCACTTGCTAACCATTCCTTTTGAACTGGTAAGCTAGTAAAAATAATGCAATAGTCTACGGTACTGTTGCTAGGAAAAATACTGCTGCCACCAATCACAATCGGTTTTGGGAGTCGCAGAACATGGTTAATGTGCAAGCTTATTATAACCACAGATTGGAAATAAGAGATCGATAGGACTGCAGCGGACAATAAGGTTTGAACCACCAACTAGCCGCACCGTGATTTTTCAGGAAAGCGATATTTCATACCACGCTGACATGGTCGAGGTATGCGTGTCTCTTTTTTTTTTGTGGCAGGCCGGGTGGTCGACCTGTCCGATCGTGGCCTGGTCCGGTTGTCTGCGGTGTCGCTGCCCACGGACGCTTGCACGTTGGTGCTTGACAGTAATAACTTGCCCAAGCTGGACGGTGTGGAGGGCTGCAGGCAGCTCATGCAGGTGCGCACGGCACAAACTGCTACTCGTTTGGGCTCCTCCTTTGGGCTATCCACACAATGGGGAATGTCATATACCATCCATGTATCACAGGGTTCTGCAACTATATTTTCTGGCGAACAACGAGGGCTGGTGTCGCGTTGTGTGATAACTTGTGACCCACTCATCAGCACCTCGTCTCCAGGTCTCTCGCATCTTGTGCATCTTTTTTTCTCTTACTAAACTCATATCGACAGCTCTGTAATCTCTTTTGTGTCTCTTGTTCGTGTTTATTTCATCTCAGCCAGCCATATCTTGGCCAGCCACTTCAAAAGCTCTGGCCTGTGGGCAACTAGTTGATGTAATGTATAGGATATAAGGACGTGCTCATTGAATAGGGGTTACACCAGCCCACGGGATTATTGTGTCCGTCCGTCGTGCAGGGAGGGGCTGGGTGGGGAGGGAGGGGCTGGGTGGGGCTGGGTGGGGAGGGGCTGGGTGGGGGGTGGGGCTGGGAGGGGAGGGGCTGGTCACCCCGTGGTGCCCTTATAAAACTCAACGTTTAACCTACTCACGCCGGCTTGTGCCCGCCTTCACAGTCGGGCATATTTGCGGAATATACCACGCCGCCGTTGACCCTGCCCATTGACCGAGCAACCCAACGTTCCTACCAGCTCCCTCCGCAGGATTGTGTTAATATTTATTCAATGCATATATAAGGATGTATCTGCTTATTATCCCTCTGTGTCCCTCAGCTGTCAGCTGCTGAGAACAGCCTGGTGCGCATGGGAGGTGTGGCCAGGCTCAGCAGCCTCAAGCAGCTCAACCTTCCTCGCAACAGCATCGCAGCCATTGAGGGCCTCAAGGATCTCTGCCATCTGCAGTGGCTGAACCTTGCCGGCAACAGCATCAAGGTGTGCACAGGCGGGCAGCTACTCACCGCCCCCCTCCGGGCACTGGGGCTGATTGTTGTCCTTTTAGAAACATGCTTTTAGGTTACTTAGATTATTTGGCTACTGTAAATTTCCATGAGATAAGCCACTTCGTTGAGCTGTCGTTTGTGGCCAGGTTGCTTCTGAATAAGAAGATTATAGTTTAGTGGGCTTTACCTGGTAGAATAAAATAGTTTTGTTTGTACATTGTTTTTGGTGATTTGCTTATTGGATTTCTCCAGTATAAATACATATTTTGATTCTCATATACCATTAATGCTGTTGGCATCATGTCACGAGATATGAACTGTCATATGTAACTCTTGCAAAAAACAGTGCATCACCCACCCCATGTTACATAGCAGCATCGAGAAGATGACTTGATATGGGGAGGTGTTGATCACCTACCTACTCTTTGGTTTTTTTCGGTAAAGTCACGTAGGTAAAAAATCTAATAAAATAAATGAAAACAACTAAATTAAATCACGACGTTTCGTGCGCAACACAAGCGTCCATCTTCAGGTGGGGACAACGTAGCGAAAGCACAACCGCTTAAGTGTGTTGGTAATCAAATAGAAAATTTGTTCTCGGAGTGGAACGAAAAACCATACTTAATGCAATGGATGTTTGTGCAGTCATATATTACTTGAGATCTTCAAAATGCTATACCTATGAACAAATTATTTTCATAGATTGCTGAAACTTTAATTTAATGAAAGATCTCAGCAGTGCCACGTTTGTGCTCAGATGTGTTATTAGGCTCCTGAGCTACTCGGCCTCCTGTTTTAAATATCAGGAGGAAAAGGAACCCCCACAGGCATGAATAGTCTGTTGCAGTTGTATGGAGTTACCATCAGCATGGAGCTTGGAAATGGACGTGACGTTCTTGTGCATTCTCAGGGCAGTGATTGGCACAGACTCCTGTTGCTTTGGCTTGGTAAAAGGCACAGCTCATGTTACTGACCATCACTGGAGGGATTTAAGAGTCGGCAGTGCCGAGTTTAGACTTGCAGCCTCACTCATGATTAGCAGTTGTTCAGCTGGGCGGTCCAGCAGGCATGGAACGAAACATCGGTTTATCATTGAAATGTAAACTTATCCTGGCAATATACAGTTCAAATTTAATGTGTCGAAATCCATTACTTACAGTTTTTTTTGTACTTGCATTGTCTTTAGGCACATGGAATAAATAAAACTGTACAAATCAGACTGCACAAATGGGAATTGAATCTAATTCTAACCCTGAATTGTGACAGTCAAATCCCTGGGGTTGTGTATCTACTATTCAGCTTATTAGTACCGCCTATGCTGCATGTTTTTCTGCGTACTTTGTTTGCCTGACCTCAAATAGCTCAGCTCAATACATTTCACATGGTTGTATCTAATTCTGTAACTTAAAGAATGGGATTTCAATTTGAAATCATAATCAAATTGGTAAGAAATATATAACAGCTGTAAGTTTTTGACAAATGATGTATCTGATTAAGACAAATAACGATACATTGACTAATGGGTGGTATATACGTGATAAGCACAACACGTGGAAAAAGCTTTTTAACATTTCGTCAAAGGCATAATTACTTTTCAGACCATAACTTTTGGATTATTAGCATTGTCTCTAATATGTTGTATTTGTTTCTCTCAGACGATAGAACACCTGAATGGCTGCACCTCCCTTACGTACGTGGACCTATCTGACAACAACATCTCCCACCTGGGCGACATGTCGAAGCTGTCCAACCTACGGGTGTGTCACATGGGGGGCACCAGATACTCGCACAATGTGGCACAATTGCAGCTAGTCTGCTTAGTGAATTATTCAACTATTACTTTTCCTCAAATATTAATCCATGTAATTGCAGCAATTAAAATGTACTGTTAGAAACGTGTTGATTCATCTCTGAAGTTGTTGCTTGGAGGCTTCTAGATTGAGTGGTGCCATAATTGATGATAGCATCTAGGTTTGCAGGCTTGGTGTCATTTAAAATGAAGGAACTTCCACCATTCACTACTGTGTGATGCTGCGCAATTGCTGAGCACCACACGCTCCATTAAGGGACTGTTAAGTGTGGCTCCGGTTTAGTGTTAATGCTGCGACAGCACCTTTCTTTGCAGCTGTGCTGTGTAGTAATATCATGTAAATGAGTCCGCAGAAGTGTGATGTATAAATTACCACACATGCAGGCTTGCATGTCCATGTATAATACATTATATGTTTATTGCAGTAATCATGAGAGGGCAATATGAAAGTTCTTGAAATTCAGGTTTTTATGATGCCATGTATATGTATGTTTGTTTCACTAATGAAGTGTTTAAGTTGTGGTCTGACAGCCTGGGGGAAAACAGTCTGGGAATCATCCCATTGCTTTCATGTTGCGTCTTTTACACCTCTTGGTTCGGGGGCAGAAGCCAAAGAATTGGTAAAGACATGAACCAAGCAGTAGATCCAAGCAAGGAGATCTTGTGAATTCACTTATATAGGTGTTGTCCATGGGAATTTCTTAATTAATCTAAAGGGCTAAACATATCTTTTGCAGAAAATAATGCACATTAGTAACGAATGATTTTGGTCCAGACAGATGGTCATGCAGTAATTAAATTGCTAACTTGTCCCTAGAGATGAGTGTAATCCATACATATATATGCATGGGAATTCTGAGAATATTTCAGTTTTCTTCCACATGCAGAATATTTGAGAAATTGGACAACTATCCCAAGTAAGGCTTTCTTCAAATAGTGCCTTAAGAAGTGAGGCTTTCCTTTTTAATTGGGAATTATTATTTTACATAAGCATATGACACAATGTATTTTTGATGTATGCACCATCTAAATGTGACTGCATCTGAATGAATGGGTGTTGTGTTCCAAGTGTAGACCCTTCTGCTGCACGGCAACATGGTGACAAGCTTGCGCGCTGCCCCCACGCATCTGCCTCCACAGCTGGGCATCCTTTCTTTGGCTGAGAATGAAATCACCGACCTCACCGAGGTGTGTCAAAGCACCCCTTACCCCATCCCCCCCCCACCCATCGTTCATCACCTCCGCAGTTTCACCAGTCACCTCATGATGCACACATGGGTGCTGTGAGGCCTATATGCATGTTCGTACACTATCAGTCTGAACACCTACAGTACTAATGAGAAACACACCGGCCCACCCATCGTTCATCACCTCCGTAGTTTCACCCGAGTCACCTCGTGATGCACAGATGGGTGCTGTGAGGCCTATATGCACGTTCGTACACTATCAGTAATAACACCCACAGTACTAATGAGATACACACTGGCTGGTGCAGTCCAACTTAACATACATTACTACATAATGAAATTGCAAGTGCTGTCCGTGTTCCTGCTATTTAAAGCAACACAAACACACCCTTTATATATCTGCACCTATGCAAATCTGTAGATGCATAGCAATGTTGGAAGTAGGTCTTTCCTTCAGACATCAGTTAAATGAGCATAGAGCAGTGAATATTAGGAAGCCACTGGAGCTATGGACTTTGAAATCTATATTGAAATCTCATTTCTTTAGAATGTATTTTTGTGTTGAGTTTGTTGTCCTTCCCCCGCACCTCTTATTAGCACGGTTGGCTACATACGGGGCGAACTGAAGTTCTACATACATCATACATACAGATGGACCATTTGTTGTAACTGTATGTGCGTGGTGGTTGGTGTCTGTCTGCAGATGTCACATCTGTCATGCCTGCGCAGCCTGGAGCAGCTGTCGGTGATGAAAAACCCGTGCATGCTAAGTGCACCCTCAGCGCCAGTCTGCGATTACAGGCCCTACGTGCTCAGCTGGTGCCTGACACTGCGAGTGCTGGATGGGCATGTCGTCACGCAGAAGGAGAGGTAGGGAGTGCTCTGCACGGGGTCGTGATGCGGCCACACGTCTTTGGTGACTCAAATACCGTGTACTTTGGTATATGTTAGGCACTCAACATGGGTTATGGCACACCCCATTACAACGGTGACAGCGTCATGGGTGAGTTGGCAGAAGGTGGCACTGGAGTAAATGTGTAAGGCAGCCACCTGAGCAGTGTTACACACGTTTGTCAGACATCGCAGGTTTGGCTTCTGCTAAAGTGGCTTTCGGCACGGCGGTGCTTTCCTCCGGTTGGGTAGAGGTGCTGCTACGACCTCTTCTGATTGGATGTGGGTGCTGCCAGGCCATATATGAGTGTAAGATTTAGCTGCATAATGTAGTATTTAGTTCTTATGTAAAGGTGGATTTTAGATACATTTTGGGAGACCTTTGCCGCACCCACAGAGTTCCCTCCTCTATATCAGCAGCGCAGCACTTGCTTAAGGACGTTTTTTTCTGCATAATGTAGTGAAGACCTTCTGCATGGTGTGGTGGACACCAAAGTAATATGGTTGTCATTTACTTTTGTGAGGGCTGCCAGACCGCACAAAAGTCCATAACTACATCAGAAGAAAATTCTACATTAATCGGATTATGTGGGGTTGTGAAGGGGTGTTACAATCTAAATGGTTGTCACCATCATTACATAATGAGGCCTGGTGTGCAGGCATTTAACGATTTACCCCCTCAGCAAATTGTATACAGTTTGCACAACCTATAAATATCCAATTCTCATACACGATTGAATTCAGGTATTGTGTGCGTGAGAATCAATATTAATTGAATAATTATGGATGCATAGTTAAACAACTAGTGGTTTGTAACTCTTTGAGGCTTCATTGCTAATCTGAGTTCACTGTTGCACGAATTGCGCTAACAACACAGTGTGCTTGCCGACTGGCTGCAGCTTGAAGGCGGAGTGGCTGTACAGCCAGGGTCGTGGCCGTTCGTTCCGGCCGGGCCAGCACGCCCAGCTGATTGGCTATCTGGCACAGGTGTGCCCTCAGTCCACCTCGCCGCAGCTGATCACCGCTGAGGATGCCAAGCTCCAGAAGATACTCAAACAGCAACAGTGAGAACTCTTGAACTGCCACTTTATAATTATCGAAGGACATTACAGCATGTGAAATTCCACTAATTATTTTCCGTAATTTCTGGGCATTCTTCAGTTAAAATAATGTGGGCGGACATATTGTTCCACAGGTGATGGGGTTTTTTGGGGGAACCCCTACGGATAGGAAAGGAACGACAATCGTATACATCTTGAAGCTCAAATAGAAGTGTGCAAAGCAAAACTGACCTTTCGTTAGCTGTGTCGCTGCGCTGAGCAGAACCGTCATGCCAGCCAGTGCTAGTTCTATACTGTACAATTACTACCGTGGCATTAGATGTGCAGTCTATAATTGTGATTTTCAGTTTAACACGTTGGCTTTCGCGACCAATATCATCCATAAGAGGTTTTTTGGGTTAGATCGCGCAAATATATAAATGTGTCGTTAAAACCCGCCACCACCCGACACAGCCAACTAGTAAGGGTTGTCACGTAAACAGAACGTGCCAGGCAGGATGACAGGAATCCAGGCAGGTAGTCAAGAAAGCTGAATGAAAAGCAGTTTAAATAACATTACAGAGCTGTCTCATATTGAGACCCCCCCCACCACCTACACATTCCACAAGTAGTGACTAATCCCATATCTGCATTTGCCATAAATATGCTAAATTCCTCTGTTGATATGCAAATTCCTTTGTCAAGGCGCTCTTCCTCCCCTAACCCAGCTTAAATATACGCTGCCAAGCTTGGTGGTGTTCATTCAGACGCTGTCTTTCCTACAGACCTGTTCTTCACCTGAGGACGGCTGCTTGCGTTGTGGCCGAAACGTCGTGAGAATTGTATTATTTTATTATGTTTTATTTTTATTATTTTATTATCTCCCTTCTACGTGACTTTACCGAAAGAACCAAGAAGATGAATCCCTGCAGTCACGAAAGTTTTAAATCGAAATTTATACCAGTTTGCAAGCTGTTTTTGGACTATATTTGGTTTTCATGCAAATAACCGAGTATTTGTTGAAAATGTTGACATGAACTGGGGCACTCCACTCAGTGTATTTTGAGACACGCAGTAGTTTCATGCAGCGCGTAATGTTTGTACATTTGTGAGGTACAGAATGTAGCCTTCATCTGCCATTTATAATTCATCGCACTATAGACTTGGTTGAAACAGAGAATATCTCAACTACAGTGCGTGTTTTTTTCCTCTCCTCTCTGAACGACACAGGCGCCACCAGAAGGAGCTGATGGAGGAGCTAAAGGAAGAGCGGCATCGGAGCCTCTCTTTGGGAGCTTCCCAAACACCGTCATCCCTCAACCCTGGAGACAGCAGCAGCCTCACGTACAGCGAGCTTGCTTCAGAGACGCCAGGTACTGTCAGTCGACAATGCAGTGGCTCCTGATTAAACCCAACTGTGCCTCGTTTTGCCTGTCTTGTTTAAAACACTTGTTGAGCGTGCTCCACACGGATAGAGTTTATGGTAGAACTAATCAGCTTGGTTACACGGCCATTGCAATGTTTTAAGCAGTGAGGAATCATTGTGGAATATAATGAAAGTGGTATGCCTATGTCATGGAATATGTATACTGTTTTGCTTTTATATCAAAAGTTGATTTGAACTGATATGTTAAAAGTATTGTTGATATGGAATGTATTATGAAGTTTTAGCATCCATCCATCAAGCACAAAAACATTTAGTTGCTCATACCGGGAGATCGATATTTTGTTGTCCCGTGTGTTGGTGAACAGCACATAGCAAGCAGGCATACAATACTTAACAGGAGTACCATTTAGCTAATATATCCTGCCACAAAAAAATAACATTTAGCTTTTTTAGGTACATCTTCTTGGTTCTTTCGGTAAAGTCACGTAGAAGGGAAATAATAAAAATAAAATAATTCTCACGACGTTTCGGCCACACCGCAAGCAGCCGTCCTCAGGTGGAGAACAGGTCTGTCGGGAAGACAGCGTCTCCATTCAGACACGTCTCCATTCAGACGCTGTCTTCCCGACAGACCTGTTCTCCACTTTAGGACGGCTGCTTGCGTTGTGGCCGAAACGTCGTGAGAATTATTGTATTTTTTATTATTTCCCTTCTACGTGACTTTACCGAAAGAACCAAGAAGATGAATCCCTGCAGTCACGAAAGCTTTAAATCGAAACTTTTTAGGTACGTCCACTTTCTAATCACATTTCCTCATGCCGGTATTTGGTGGTGGGTCCCGCAGACAGGCCCATTAAGGTGAATTTGTGGATGGGCGGAGGGGGTCTGCACGAGATGGCGTCCCCAGCCCTTTCACAGCGGACGGCGGCGTCCAAGCTCGGCGTGCGCCCGGTCAACTCCGACCTCCACCTCGAGGATGTACACTCGGAGGACGACCGACTGGGCTCCAGCATGCTGTTGTCCGAGTCCACCTTTATGATGTGCCCCAGCTTATTACCATCGCCCAAGTCCGGCAAACCAATGGGCGTCGCGGCAAACGGTGCCCGGACTCCGTTTCAACAAGCCCTGAAGCACGAAGACAAACCCCTGCGTCCTCAGCAGTCTCCTCAAACGGAGGTGGTCGGTCAGAAGAAGTTGCCGCATAAACGGAGGCAGTTGCCTTCGGTGCAGGGGTTGAGCGGGAAAGTATCGGCGCCTTCGCAGGCGGGTGAGGTTTCGAGGCCCAGTATCGATGCATACGGTCGTCCGTTATTAAAAGGAGCTCCGACATTCAAGTCGTCGCTACACGAGGGCAAGAAAATTGTGTCGACCCAGAGAGATGTCGGCACGCCTTCTCCATGCTTGCAAGAAGTTCACGAAGAGCACGATGATAGTAAATGGACACTCAATGCTCAGGCGGAGAGTGTGCCAAGTCTCAGGTTAGCTTCGTCCGCCGCTGTTCATCTAATGCAGCACAGAGAGACGCACGAGTTGAAAGTTGGAACAAAAGCACAAATTAACAACTTAGGTAGCAAAGCTTTTCAGGAGACAGTGCCGCAGAAAGATGTGGAAAAAGCACTTCAAAAGAGAGGGGAGCACTTGAATAGATTCCCTATTGCTGCAAGCTTTGCACAATTGTCCCCTGAAGAGAAGAGTTGTGGTGAAGAGCAGCACAACAGGTCGGATGCATGCAATGCCTTGCAGCGAGGAAACCACATCAGGAACGTCAGCGAACCTGAAACGAATGTCCAAGGCAAGTCGCGTAGCCGATTACACAATGACGAAGTGAGCCCTGCTTCCCTGCCCTGTGTTAAAGCTCTTAATGGAGGCTCCCTTGCAGACAATGGATCGTCCGTTCATAAAAATAGTGACAATGCTTTTTGTACGGTGCCGTCAGCAACCGTGGCATCCAGCGTTCAGTTCTTGACACGTGCAGACAGGCAGATGGATTGCACAGAAGCCAACGCAGAGCACTTGGTCGGCGAAAAATCCCCTGACCGCCGCGGTGGTGGAAATTCACCAAGAGCGACCGACAAAAGCACAAGACGGCACAATGTGAAGCCTGGCTTGCCAACTGAGCGTGCAGCGAGAGAGATTGCCCCTAGCACGGGAGAAGCATTCGAACCGATTTGCCGTGAAAGTCCTGCGAGCCAGGAAAGCGGTTCACCCTCGGCGGGGGGTAGTAACATCGGCGGTGGGGTGGCTGTGAAGCTGGATAGGGAGGCGGGGCTGGTGCGAAGCTTCGGGCCGCGTGCAAGAAGCGCCGCAGTTCGCATCCAAGCAGCGTGGCGCGGCTACCATGCTCGCGAGCACGACGAGCGCGTGCGGGCGGCCCGTGGGGAGATGCGACTGAGGCGCCTGCAGGAGCATGTGGTGTACCTGGCACAGGAGCTGGAAAGGTTCGTCTCTTCGCTCGCCTGAAGCCGAGGAGCCACACTCTGAAACACCATTGTTATTCATCTTCTTGGTTCTTTTGGTAAAGTCACGTAGAATGGAAATAATAAAATAATAAAAATTACACATAATGAAATAATTCTCACGACGTTTCGGCCACAACGCAAGCAGCCGTCCTAAGGTGAATAGGTCAGCCGTCCTCAGGTGAAGAATAGGTCTGAAGAGAAGACAGAGTCTGTCTTCTCTTCAGACCTGTTCTTCACCTGAGGACGGCTGCTTGCGTTGTGGCCGAAACGTCGTGAGAATTATTTTATTATGTTTTATTTTTATTATTTCCAATCTACGTGACTTTACCGAAAGAACCAAGAAGATGAATCCCTGCAGTCACGAAAGCTTTAAATCGAAACCATTGTTATTCCTTAGATCGCCTTCGCGATGACCCTTGTCGGCAGCTTCGTCATCATCACCTCATTTTTAGTGATATTAGTACATCGTTGCCAATGACCAGAATGCACCCGATCCCATCAGTCGTCGAGCTGAGCAGACTTGACCCCGGATAGCGCTTGGATGGGCCATCATAATTAAACAATTTTTCAGAGGGCTGCGGAGCTACATTGCAAGCAGCAGAGGTTAATGCAACAAATCAATAGTACGGTCCTATTCTCCCAGGTCTGCTCTCTGCCTCCACCGACCTGAACTTATCAGCGCAGTGAAGTATGGTTAAATAACACACGCATGACCTGAATAGCGTGGGGAGGCCCCAATTCAGCAGTGGGTTGACATGCACATATTAGTACACCGATGTAATGGGCTTGGATTCGCTAATACCAGAGTTTGATTGGACAGCCTCTGCTCATGGTCTTGCAATGTACATTTGGTCACCATATCAGTGGTTATTTACGTTTTCAGGACACATCACGTAACCCAACAATGTGCCTGATGTGAATAATGACTCTTTGTCTGGTGCGTAACTTTCTACCAGGCTGAGAAGCATGCACGAGGCGGAGAGAAGGGAGCGGCTCGTGCAAGCTGAAGCTGTCAAGTATCTGTGGAATCAGGTGCGGGTTCATCCGTTACTCAGTCGTCTTTGAATTTGAGGCTGTAATGTCACTCTTTGTGTGCCATTGTGTGATGTGTGTGACCATGCGTTGTTTTTCTTAAATGTACACTAAGATCCCCGTATAGCCTTAACAGACCGTTGGGGAAGTGCTGTTCGCGAGCACCTATGAAGGCATATGAGGGTATGGGTGGCCAGCACCACGCCCGGCCGCCATTGTCTCCCCAGTGGCAATGTTTTTACACACAGCAACAGGTACTCATTTGAGGCTGAGTTGATCTAGGGGAGGAACCGGGGACCGGTTCAGATAATCGTCACTGGTGTTGGCCGTGAGCGGGAATCGAACTCGGGTCACCGGGTTTGTAGCGCAGCGTGCTAACCGCGACACTACCGCTCCCCACTTAAATGTACAACTATCTTCATCGCAAGCTGTTGTTTTGTGTTGATTGTTTTAACAGGTGCGCACCCTACACGAGTGGAAAGAAGAGTTCACTCAGTCGCTCCGTATGCAGTCGACGTTCGCCGGCCAAAAACCTGAACCTCAGGAAGCCCTGCCTTTAGCAAATGAGCGGCCTGCACAAGGCACCTCCGACAAGCAGAGTGCAGCGTCTGTTGAAAGTGACGCTTCTGACTCCGACAGCTCGGATGACAGCGATTCCAGTGACTGGTCGGAGGGAAGACCGGACGACACCCCAAGCCACGCTCAGGGTGTGGCAGTCCAGAGCTCCCCCAGTGACGGGGAGCCCAGTCTCACACAAGAGTACCTTCATTCGGTGCAGCTTATGGTGGAGGAGGAGGAGGAGGAAATGGGGCCAGAGCCAGAAGGATCGGTCAGTTGGACCCTCAACTATGAGACATCCGTCAACCTGTCTGGGCAGCTACCTCAGGATGATTTGAGCGAGCGATCGCCAGTCGGCGCTCAAGCTCGCCCTGAAGCCCTCACTGCGGGCGTTCCAGCAGACACTGTGACCACTGTCCCTCCAGGTGAAGTTCTGCCATCTGCCGAGCTGTCTCCAGAGAGCAGATCGGCGGATACAGTGGCAGAAAACGGATCGGTGGACGTCTCCGAGGCGTCTTCAGGGTTCCGAGTGCCCAGCCTTGTGCCAGACGGTGCCACGTGCGGTTGTGAATCAGACGTCCACGCTGTATCTGATGAAGCAGGCCTGGATCTTTCCAAGGCTGTGTCGCCACCACCACCACCACCACCTCTGTCGCCGCCTGAAGTTGGCGAGCTGCCTCCTGTTACCGCTGGCACGGTGGGGGCAGACGACATCGCTCTTGCTGTGGAGAATGCGCCAGGGGGGCAAGCCCTGGGCGTTTCTGTTGATGCAGATGGACAGGAGAGCTTGCACCAACTAGCGCAAACAGAAACGTCGGTTTCCAAGCAAGCCGCGTCGCTCTCACGAGCCTCGAATGGGCACAACAGTTTGGTGAGCCTGGTATAAAACCAGCGAAGGGTTTTACAATTTCAATGAGTGCCTGCTACAGCTGAAATATATTTTCCGTCAGAATAATTGCCATTTAACAAGTGCCTTGGTTTTCGCCGTCATTATACTATGCTGTTTTGAAGTGCCATCGTGTGTGCAGGCTTATTCAAGTGTGCCGCTTTATTTAAATGCCTGGTTGTCCATTTAGTGTTTTTTTTGGGTTGCGCGTTTTCTTGTATTGCAAGTCTGTCACGTGGATGTGAATGCTGGTGTTGTTGATGGATGTGGGTATTTATGTGGATGTGATTGTGAAGAGTGGGATATTGAAGCTGGGTCAGTTTGTTATGTCACACACCTTGGCAGACTTTCCCGTATTCAAGTCCCTTTAAATCGTACATCTTGATGTGTTTTTTATTGAAGGCACTTCTTTTCCCAGGAGGTAGCTTTTTCAGAAGGAAAAAAACAAGCAATATGTTGAAAAAGAAATGTTTCATTCACATGTTCATATTCAAATATACACATACCTTTATATGCATTAAGCTTGTGTGCTTGCTTGACTGATATTAATATAATGTTTGCCTCGTGCCATTACAGTTGTATATTTCCAATCTTGCAGTGATTTATGGTTGTAGTTTCATAAGAAATATACGTGCAAATCTCTAAAACTAAACTCAATGTAATTTAACCTACAATAAGGTAGTAAAGCGAAAACTGCAAATTAAGTTACAGCCATGTCTCGCCTAACAAGCTAAATATGCGAAAATTGTTCGTTAAGAAAAAACTCGTGAAACAATCGTCGTTTTCCCATTGACCCCCATGTTTAAAGGCGAGTTAGGTTTCAGCCCCAACATGTTCCACTCCTGAAGAACTTTTTTGAACGTGAGAAATACAAATGATCACCTTAAAATAAAGTAGTAAAAGCATCAAATATAACACCAACACGTGAAGAAACACAATGCTTGCCAGGTGCCTATCCTCAGCACCTGAAATTAATTAGCGCCACCACTCACCCCTCCCGACCGAGTGACTCGAGGCAGGCCCCCTTCCCCCAGGGCGAATCGCGCACGATGCACAGCTGGTAAACACAATTGCAGGCTGCGATGCGCCGCCTTTGCCTCCGCTCGTTGCGCGAACATTTGCTCGTTTTGCGAACAAATTGGTCAATTCAAATTGCTCAGCGAATTATTGTAGAAAGGATGCTCGTTAACCCAGGCACACCTATAGTGTCTGTCTTTTTTTACCTCTGTAATTGTGTTGGGGACATTAGGCAGGGCGAACATTTACGTACGATTTTAATATCACGATGCTTAAATGCATTTAATGCACATTGAGTTGTAACAATCGATTGTAAGTAACGGATTGAACAATGATTACATGGCTAAACGTTGCCTCGCGCTTCAGCCCCAGAAATTGGATTAACTGCAATTGATTTAGACATGGCGGTAGTCATTGATGGAGGCCTTGGTAATTTGCGGGGGGAGCTGTCCTATAGTTTGACAAAAATTGGCTGTTTTGGCTGATCCGTGGATAGTTTTCGACTGCAGATTCACCAACAGTAAAATTAGTTATCGCAATGACTCCGACTTCTTTCCATTACCTTAGATGAAATCTCCCTGGGGTATAGACTGCTTCGTTTGAGCTGTATTGAGGATTCGCATAACTTATTTTCTTCCTGAAATTAAAATTCTGTGGATTTATATGGCAATAAATGCAGCTTTATCTCATCACTACATTGAACGACACCACTGGCATATTACAATTTATATTCTTTGGTTCTTTCGGTAAAGTCACGTAGATTGAAAAATATATTTTTTACTGTAAGAACCAGATTAAGTCTACATTACAGACTGCCAAGTACGCTCACTCAGGTTAAGAACCAGGCCACAGTCTACATTATAGACTGCCAGTACACTCACCCAGCTTAATAACCATTGCTACAGTCTACATTACAGACTGCCATTACTCACCCAGTTTAAGAACCAGGCTACAGTCTACATTCTAGGCTGCCAGTACACTCACTCAGCTTAATAACCATTGCTACAGTCTACATTTTGACTGCCAATCCACTCCGATTAAGAATCAGGCTACAGGCTACATTAGTAGATTTTTGTTTATTTATTCACTTTTTATTATTTTTCTAACTACGTGACTTTACCGAAAGAACCAAAGAATATGAATTCCTGCAGTCACGAAAGTTTTAAGTCAACATTACAATTTCTCCCAATGTTTTTGTTCAGTTGGAGAATATTTGGTCCACAGATATCAGTCGAATTGCCCCGGTGCTGACAGGCTTTGATGAATTTTTTTGGGGCAATGGATTTCACGTGGCTTGTTTCGCCATTCGCGTTTTGTCAATGCCACATTTTTAAAGAATCAAGCAAACAGACATTGAACATTGCCAGTACCCTACGCAAGCTATAAAAAAAATTCGGTGTTTTGATGTTGTGTAGGTCACATTTATGAACCTGCAATAACTAGTTATTCAGTGAACCTTTCATAATATGCACTTCATATTTTGAGTTTGCAGTTGGAAAATGTGTTGGCCTGCTCTAGGCAGATTGACATTAGCGAACAACTGAGAGCTCGTCAACAGTATGTGGGCTAGTTACGGCACCGTCTACCTCTGGATAATCGGAGCCACAACGGCTGTAAAGTCGTGTTAAATATGAGCTTGATAAAAAAAACACTTGATAGACGTAACAGTTGTTTAATCGTTGTTAAACCATTGTGGTTTTAAAAAAAGCACTTAGGGCAGTGTGACCAGATACATGAAGATGGTGTGCAATGGAGAAACAAGGTGCTCTGTGTGACACACCACGTTCCTTAAGTTTATGCCTCGCGTTCACTGTGCAAGCAGCAATTATTCCGGTCCGAGTTTTTTTGCAAATGAGCTACTGGAGTTGTTTACCGCGAGAGTTGATAACAGGAAGCACATGTGGTTGAAATTTGCAAACTATGAGTGGTTGAGTCTTCTGTTGCGAACTGCTGTTCGTTCCTGCATTTTACTCCAAGCTACACAATCAATGATTTGAATCATACATTCACTCGAAGCTGCAAGTCATTGATTTGAATTGTACATTCAAAACGAGAGGAGCATTTGTAGTTGTGTGGTGTATACGCACTTGTGAGCATGCAATGTTTTTCGAGACCACGACGCTTTTTCTTGTAGGACTTTTTTAAAATGTCAAGGCACTGGGAGCTTAGTGGCGTTAGCCTGACGTAGAAAACTATCTGCTAGAAAAATAGTGCATTTTTATATGGGAATTCAAGCGTTCAATAAGGGGCATTGCTTTGAATTCTGCTATGCTGGACCATGATGTGCCTTGGAATTGTTGTGTTATGAGTTTGGCTCATGACAGTTGTGCACCGTGACGTGGACTTCTAATAAAATTGACTGTCATTGCACAGCGTGTTGTTTTTAAAGTACTTCAAATATTCGATTTTTTATCTAAGTATTATTTTTTTTCAAAGAATATTTAAAAGATTCACTTGGCTATTGTTGTGCACTTTGCCCCTTAACCTCCAGTATCACTTGAAAAAGATGAGTGCATCTGAATAGCGACCTCTGGCGAGTTGACATCTCGGTGGCGAGATGTCAACTACCTCGCATGGTCTGCAAGAGATCGGACCCGACGCCTGTATATCTTTGATTTGCACGTTCTCCCTGTGGTCGCGTGGATTTTTATCCAGGTCCTCCGGTTGTTCCCTCGACATTCAGAATCAATGTGGTTACAGTATTTGGCTCCTATACATTTCCACGTGATAAGCCACTTCGTCGAGCAATAATTTGTGGCCAGGTCGCTTCTAAAAGAGCTACATAGCTCAGTGGGCCTTACCTGGTAAAATAAAAAGTTATGTTTAGTTGACTTAGTTTAGTTTTATTTTGGATTGCTACATGAGGTCTAACTAACAAACAGCCCCTAACTCTTAATTTGCAAACACCATAATCAATGTCGGATCAACTTAAAATATCTGGGAGCAATTATCACTGATGGGAAGGCCAAAGGATAGCAACAGTAATCCTTGCAAATATGGATCCCATATGGAAAATAAATGTTAACACATCAATAAAGATTGAATTCCTTCAGGAATTGAGGTCAGTGGTTTTGTATGCATGTGAAGATGGATTCTACCCGCTAAAGATGAAAAAAAACCCAGGCTTTTTCAATTACATTTTTTAAGTAATTATGAATGGAGAGGACACAACTAATTACAATGTATGCGCCACAGTTGCTGCCCAATCAGGACACAAAGGAGTACTTCTATCCGCCATGAAACTAGGAAAAATAAAGTTATTTGGGTATATCAATCGATGCAGAAAAGGCCATCCAAAACAATACTACAAAGCACCATCGACATTGAGGGGACTAGAAAAACGGGGTGCTTTAGGAGACGAAGTCAGAACATCGCAAACTGGGCAGGCTTATACCACACCCAGCTGTTTTGTGGGGTTAAGGATCAGGAAAGGTGGAGGGAGAGATCATGATCAAAGCTGCCAGCGCAGTGCTCCGAAGACATCATCAGACTGGTCATGGGAGACGGATAATGAACGCACAGAATAAAGACCCACAGCAGATAGATTGAGACATAGACCAGAACATCACCATCGCATTTGAATACCACATTCTCCAAAACATGTGCACATGAATGTACTGTGAATAAAAAAACACTTGTATCCAGCTTTAAAACTGCTGGGAATACTTAAAACAGGATGAAAGACATTTATCAAGCGGAAACACCCACGTTCATAATACCTGATTTGCATGTGAAAAAATGTCACTCGTGAAGTCAGAAGGATTTGGGGAATTCCACAAAATAATTGCAGGGTGGTACAGCAATTTTCTGGATTGCTGTTCTGTCTCATTTGTACTTGGGCTCGTTTGTATGTATCTAATCTAGTGAGACAACCATGGCTATTGGCGAGAAATTCCCATCCATTACAAAAGACTTAAAATATATCCAGGACCTGAAACTAAAAACGTTTTATTTTACCAGGTTAAGGCTCACTGCTCTTTTTCAGTAGCGACCTCGCCACAAATGACAGCTCAATGAAGTGGCTAATCACGTGGAAATTTAGAGCGGCCAAATTCTCTAAACACATGTTTCTAGATGTAGAGGGAAAAACCGAAGGACCCGGAGAAAAAAATCCACACCGTGGGGAGAACATGCAAACTCTAAATATACAGGAGTCAGGATCGAATGTATGTTGAACTTCTTTCGCACCATACGGAGACAACCGTGCTAATCGAAGGGTCGGGATTGAACCCACGGCCTCCTGTATACTCGGAGGTAGTTAACATCTCGCAACCGTGGCGTCGGTGGCGAGATGATCTATCAGGGCTAGGCGGAGGAAGAGGGTGGACAATTTTTCATGGTGCAAAATTTCAGACAGATGGTGACTACGATCTCCAGGTTGCAGATGAAACATCTACCTTTATAAATAAGAGGCAGTGTGCACTGACTGATTTCCATAAGTATTCATATTCTTAGGTTTTTTCGGTAAAGTCACGTAGGTAAAAAATAAAAATAAAAATTATAATAGAAATAAAATAATAATTGTATTTCTTTTTTATTTCTATTTTATTTTTTACCGACGTGACTTTACCGAAAAAACCTAAGAGTATGAATCCTTGCAGTCACGAAAGCTTCAAATCTAGAAGTAGTCATATTGCCAGCTGGCTTCATGTATACCCATCCCTTTATGATTCAAATATAAAAAAAAAAACATTAATTCTGTTGCACTTATTTAACAGAAATGAGAGAGGCAAGATAGCACACAATGACAAGAGATGCAACTTTTCTTAATTATAATTATATCTTTTATTTACCAATTACCACTCGTGTTGTTTACAAGAAGGCTCCGCTTTATTGAATGACACCTCTATACAAACTGGCTCTACTGGACTGCGCGTGGTTTGACGATAATGCAGACCTGTTTGTAATTCCATTAAACGTTTGTGTACACGGCTCTTAGCTCCACTGGGATGAAGTCAACACGTTCAAAATATTGTTTTTTTTTAAGACATCCCAGCAGTGCCCAGGTTAACGAATCACAATGCCGAAGTAGCCATCACTCACACACCAAGTCACAGGGATTCAGACTCTAAAGTGCCAACTCATGAATATAGTAAATGCGGTGGTGTAATGCTGCTCGGCTCATGTATTGTAAAGTCTCCTTGGGGTGGAAAGCAGCGTTTGCAGCTCAATGCGGGATGAGGTCACCGTGCAGTCGACGAAGTGAATGAGATTCCCGTGGGGGCGGTCGGTTTTGGTTGAGATCCACCTGGACTTAGAAGAAAGTCTCCCGGCACAAGGGGCATGTGGACTTGTTGCTGGACGTGAACCACTTGTACTGCAGCACAGCAAGAGCACACAGGAAGGGGAACGTGCACGCACACACACACACACACAAGCGCGCTGTCAGCAATCGTCACCGTCACGTTTCTTTTGCAGAGCGTTTTGCTTAAAGGGCCTCGAAATACAACCAGTCAGCTCTCTTGCGATCCACGCTTCTTAAAGACACCAGCTAAAAAAAACAGCTCTTACCGTGCAGATATGTACCCAAGCTGTCCATTGCTAATGTGAAGAAAAATAAAATCACATTAGAGTTTGCTTCGAGTAACTGCAAAAGGGTTATCTGCTCACATTCCTGCATTGATCTATTAAAGTGTGCGGGTGGGATGCCAACTACAATTGAATTGATTTGATGCCCTCATCATCGACGCCATCCCCAAATGTCACCGTCGGCCCCCACGGACGGTTTTTGTCTCCCCCCCCCTCTCGTCTCAGTGAACCCTCGCACCCCCTACAAAGACAAAGATCCCCTGTATAGCCTCCACAGGCTGTTGGGGCAAGTGCTGTTAGCGAGCACCTATGAAGGCCGGCACGGCACACGGGGGGGGGGGGGGAGGGGGGTGGCCAGCATCACGCCCGGCTCCATTTGCCTCCCGAGTGGCGATGGTTAGATACCGCACCAGGGACTCATTTAAAACTGAGTTGACCTAGGGAAGCCCCAGGACCGGTTAAAAATAATCATCACAGGTGTTGGCCGTGAGCGGGATGTGAACTCTGCTCACCGGCTTCGTAGCGCAGCGCCCTAACCGCTACACAGCTACTGCTCCCCATACTCCCCCTACCCCCACCCCCCCAACCCCCACCACTCCAGCCCCGCTCGCACCAGGCACGCCGCGTGGAATTTCTTGCGGCACGTGCGGCAGGCCTTGCGCGGCAGGGAGTAGTTGGAGCCGTGGATGACGGAGTAGCAGATGGTGCACTCCTCCACGCCCTCGAAGCGCTTGTCCACGTTGGCCTTCCACAGCGCCAGCCCGTCCATGATGCTTCCGTTCTGAGGAGGGGGAGGGGGGGTGGAGGATGGTGACGTGGATGGGGCCAAGCTTACGTGTGTAGCTACAGCGGCTCAGGTGCACGGAGGCCAGGTGGCTCAGACGTCAGTGGTGAGCTGGCACCGCTGAGGACCCAGTCGCCTGTGAATTAACCAAATTCTCCAGAATGATCTCAAGCCCGGTCAACATTGACTGCACGCAACCATTGCATGCAAATTTGGTTCCGCATTTACATTTCAGCACTGAGGAATAAAACAAATATTGGTGTCACACTCATGCATCGAACCATGACTCTCAGTGGCATAGCAAGTGGGAAAGCGCTGTCCCAAACTGTGGACCAAATGTCACTGGAAGCAATCTCAGAAGTAGTTTTGTGATATCCGCTTGTGTGGGCTCTACTCTCACACAAAGGGTTGCACTGCCCAGAGAGAGAGAGCGACCCAACTGTATACTTGGTGGTGGAGGCGAACACGCTGCTATCACAATGGCGGCCAAGGTGCAACAGCGCTGGCTTGGCAGAGCTGCGGTACCTGGTGAGTGAGGAAGGTGCTCAGCTGCAGCATCCAGTTCCACCACTGCTGGCTGGCGACCCCGACACGTTTCCCGCATTCCACGGCCACCGGCCCCAGCGGGTGGTTCGGTGGCAGCGTCACCACCAGCTCCATGTACACCTCCTCCACGTTGTACGTGGCCACCACCTCACGGGCCGCGGGCCGCGCGCGAACCTGCGGAAGTCGCGGCGACGGCCGTGATTGTGACTTCCGTTCAATTTTATTCGATCGCGGTTGCCGAGCGCAGGCCTAATAAGATGGCAAAAATTCCAAGCGGGACAGAAGCAAACTAACCAAGGTAGAAGTGAGATAAAGGTCGCACGTAGAAAAAGACAACCTGATCACGATGCAAGTAGCGGTGAGAAGGAAACCGGCACTATTTGGACACGTGTAGGATGGACAGCAACAGGAATATTTTAAAGTGTGTTGCTTGGGAAAAATGGAAGGAAGCGGAAACAGAGGAAGAGCTATGAGAGGATGTCTTGAGGACATCACAACAGATTGGTGCCGGAAAGATGTGGCACTACTTGAGCATATTGGCACAAGACAGGAAAAGTAGAAACAAATGAGGAAACCTGAGTGGTCACCTACGGGGCTATCTGTCCATGGATCGTGACAATGATGAGAAACGAATGGCAAACAGCACTCTTAAGGTCGTAATATATATAAAGAGTCGATGTGTTTCTTGAATTGAGCCAAGGTTATGAGAGCTTGGGAAAATAGACGATGGGTGGGAATTCTGAAGCGGAGCAGTGCGAGGGAAGGAGACGGAGTTAGTGTTTCGACCTGTCGTGTGGCGAGTGGGCAACAACGTGGGTGCAGGAATTCACGAGCGAAGTTCAAGCAGAACAGTAAATATTGTGGTGGCAAGAGAAGAGTTTTCAATCGAGATTTAAAGTGCATATATCCAGTGGCTTCCTAATAATATAATCGGAGGCAAGAGTGTTCCAGGTGGCCGTAGAAGCGCATCTTAAAGCGCGCGATGTAGTGACCGTCTTTGTTCGACGGCGAGCCAAAAGCCGCTAAGAGGTTGACCGGAGTTTGCGCGATGATTTATGCTCCTTGACGAGATCAGCCAGATATTGTGGTTTACTTGTGGCAACGTATTCGTTCGGCAACTTAGCTGCTAGCCAAAAGCTGCCGCGAGGCCGTGAATCCGATCGCACGATTGAAATACGAACGGGGGGATGGAAAACAAAGTGTGAAGAAAGAATCAGCGTGCCGCACGCACCGTCATGTCGTGGATGCGCTGTCCGGTGGCCTGCACGGCGGCTATCTCCTGCGCCGACAGCACGGGGCTGGCGTGGCGGCTCGTGAAGCGCTCCACCACGCCCGACACGCGCTTGTCCTGGTTGTTCCACCAGAGGCGCACCATGGCCGGCAGGCAGCGCAGCGCTTCGGCGTACACGCAGCAAGCCACGTGCGGCACCTCCACGGGCAGCGCCGCGGCACCATCGTCTGCGGGAGGGGGACGCGGGGGACGGGACGCGCGGGTGTGCGGCGGGGCCCGGAGAGGCCGCAAAAGTCGCACGTCAACTACGATAACTAAACTATAAACTCGTTTTTTATTTGACCAGATAAGGCCCCCATGAGCTGCAGAGCTCTTTTTCAGAAGCGACCTGCCCGCAAATGATAGCTCAACGAAGCGGCTTATCGTCACGTGGAGATTTATAGCAGCCAAATACTCTGAAACGCATGACGTTGGTTCTAAATATGGAGGGGAAAAACCGGAGGACCCGGAGGAATATCTACACAACCACAGGGAGAACACAATATACAGCAGCAGGCGCCAGGGTCGGAATCGAACCCACGCACTCCTGTATACCAGGCGAGGTAGTTAACATCTCGCCGCCTGGCCGATATGCCTAAAACCGAGTGCTTTTACCTGAATGTAACCTTTAATCACAATTTAAATGTAACGTAAACCTGACCCTACCACGGATTTTCAAAGTAAATCCGAACCAAGTTGCTGTTGTCAGCCTGAAGTATGACAATCACACACACAAACATCTAATCTAATCCATATTTATAGACCGTCTTCACTCAAGGCGCTTGACGTAGTTTACAAAACGATGACAGCATGAAATTATGTAATTGGCGGGGGGCGTACTCGGATTGAGGAATGGGTGACCGCGATAGAGAGGAGAACTTAGGGATCACGGAAGGGTAGGGGGGGGGACGGGAAGGAGTGGAGCGGAGTGGGGAGGGAAGAGGAAGAGAATGGGCAAGAGAGAAGAGGTGGAGCTTTGAGAGAAGAATGGAAGAAGGTTGAGGGGGAGACTGCTTAATGTGCAGGGGCAGTGTTGAGTCTATGGGCAGTGTTGAGTCTATGGTGTAGCGTTGAGTCTGTGGGCAGCGTTGAGTCTGTGGGCAGCGTTGAGTCTATGGGCAGCGTTGAGTCTATGGGCAGTGTTGAGTCTATGGGCAGTGTTGAGTCTATGGTGCAGTGTTGAGTCTATGGGCAGTGTTGAGTCTGTGGGCAGCGTTGAGTCTATGGGCAGTGTTGAGTCTATGGTGCAGTGTTGAGTCTATGGTGCAGTGTTGAGTCTATGGGCAGTGTTGAGTCTATGGGCAGTGTTGAGTCTATGGGCAGCGTTGAGTCTATGGGCAGTGCTGAGTCTATGGTGCAGTGTTGAGTCTATGGGCAGTGTCAAGTCTATGGGCAGTGTTGAGTCTATGGGCAGTGTTGAGTCTATGGGCAGTGTTGAGTCTATGGGCAGCGTTGAGTCTATGGTGCAGTGTTGAGTCTATGGTGCAGTGCTGAGTCTATGGTGCAGTGTTGAGTCTATGGTGCAGTGTTGAGTCTATGGGGAGCGTTGAGTCTATGGGCAGCGTTGAGTCTATGGGCAGCGTTGAGTCGATGGTGCAGTGGTGGGTCTATGGTGCAGTGTTGAGTCTATGGGCAGTGTTGAGTCTATGGGCAGTGTTGAGTCTATGGGCAGTGTTGAGTCTATGGGCAGCATTGAGTCTATGGGCAGCGTTGAGTCTATGGGCAGCATTGAGTCTATGGGGAGCGTTGAGTGTATGGGGAGCGTTGAGTCTATAGTGCAGTGTTGAGTCTATGGTACAGTGCTGAGTCTATGGGCAGCGTTGAGTCTATGCGCAGCGTTGAGTCTATGGGTAGTGTTGAGTCTATGGTGCAGTGTCGAGTCTATGGGCAGTGTTGAGTCTATGGGCAGTGTTGAGTCTATAGGCAGTGTTGAGTCTATGGGCAGCGTTGAGTCTATGGGCAGTGTTGCTCAATGTACAAGTGAAGTTGATTCCAGTGTAGAGGGGTGCACGCAGTCTTGCTCACCTGTGAGTGCCAGTGGCGGAGGCTCCGTGAACATGCTCCGCGTGACTTTATCCGTGGCTCCTCCACAGCTTCCGGCGCCGGAGAGAGATGGGGCGGCCGAGGGGAGAGCTGGACTCTCCGGCATGAGCCTGAACAGTCCCTCGAGCAGGCGGCTCAGCGAGCCCTGCTCACGGATGAAGCCCGAGTACTGCACGCGCAGCTGTGCGGGGGACGCGCAGACGCGGGGCAAACAGACGGACAGACGGGACGAGACGTGTGGACTTTAAAACCAAATAAGAATTCGTTGCCTAGGACCAATTCAATTAGAGCGAGGGCAATGAGCAAGGTTGAGCCTAGACAGTGCGTGCATGGGTGATCACCATGCACAGATTGTAATCGGGCCATTGTTGTACTGTAGTTCTATGCTCCAAAATGCATCCTCCCCACCTTCACCAACCTGCACTGACCAGGGTGGTGAAGTATGGTCAAAAAACCCCCCATGATCGGAAGGTGTCAAGAGGCCTTCACTCAGTAGTGGACCGACAAAAATGGCCGTATAAGCACATGATGACGATGAGGACAGTGCTGGTAATGTCGACGACGATGATGGTCACGAAAATGACGATCCTCTTGGTCGAGGAAGACACAACCCTAAATCACATCATAGCTCACCTCGAAATGCCGTGTTCTGTGCCGTCCGACACAAACGTAAACACTAACGAAAGATCATTTATCTTTAAAGTCACAGTCAAGCAAATCATTACAGCACTCTCGTGACGTCACTCCGACGTCGCTCCCACACAAGGAGCTCACTCGAGCACACGACATCAGCACACTCGACCGGAACTCTAAATCGATTTTTTGTTTTACTCATTAACAAAGTAACAGGTTTATTCTATACCCATCACCCAGTGATTGAATGAATGAAAAGACGAGTCCGAGTCCATGGCCTCGCTCTGCTGCTGCGAGGGGGCGGGGAGGGGGGGCGGGGGAAGGGGGGCGGGGGTGGGAGGGGGAGGTCGCACCTCTGACGAGGCGGCCTGGAAGAAGCTGAGCAGCAGCTTCCAGGCGAGCAGGTAGCCCAGCGTGGTGTGGTACGCGGGCGTCAGCGGCTCCACGCGCACCGGCTCGCCCACCGGCACCGGCGACAGCAGCTCCAGCAGCTCCTCCTCCAGCGATGCCAGCACGGACATCAGGGCGGCCGGGGGAGACCTAGCGCCGGGCGAGACGTCAGTTTGGGCCCCCCCCGCTCGTCGAACTTTATTTCGTTGTGGGTCAAAGGTGAGGTGGCAGTCACGTACTGCTGGGACCGGAGGAACGCTACGGCAATGTTTGTGTCAGTGTTTGGGAGTACGGAAGTGGTGGGTGACTTTATTTTGATGGCAACATTTGATTGGTAGAATACTTATGATAATTTGTAATTTACGTTGATTCTTTGTGTATTCTTGCACACCACTACTGATGCAATCATTAAATTGTTTTCACCTATACGGTACGTGTTTAATTCAACTGGCTACATCTCTCTTGTACGCTAGAGCACCTGTAGAACGAGTCACGTGCACAATAGACGTGCGGGATACGAGTTGTCTTGTATACAAGGTAAGTGTTGTCACCCGAATAAAATCCTTTCAAGGTTTTTGTTTATAATACTTTTTTTTTATATATATCATTTGCTAATATTCACAAGACACAATTCTGGCCACTCGATCGTGCCAGCCACAGGAAAGCCCTCATCACTCACAACTCACACTATGAGTGAAGTGGCTTCACTGATAAGTCTCGACACATGGCGACAATGTTAGGGAAGAAAGAAACCACTGCGGAAGGCGTGCGAGGTCGGACAGGATGATCACGCGGGCCACTCACAGGCACGACTCCGTCTCCCCCTCGTCTTCCGGCTTTGCTTTCCCGGTGTCAAACGCCGGCAGCTCGGGCATGAGCCTGAGGAACACAAGGCGGCAGATGGCAACACAACTCGGTACCACACACGTCACACACTGGGGCAGTATGAGCAGTCGGCACGCTTGCTACTGCTGGTCCCACATACTATTCAGGGCTTTCATTCATTCCGCTAGATGAAGCTGATTACTTATACATTGCTTCTCATCGTTGTTTGCTGTAATGCACAGCACCTGTGGAGTACCTACTCCTTCCGGAGAGCCAAATAGGACGTTAAAACTCCGGTTGCGGGCCAAGCATTACCCACACACACACACACCTCTGTCACTTCTGTCACTGCAAGATACCCTTGCAGTAGCAGAAGTGAGTGAGCACACCAAATTAAAAACAGAGCACGCAAAAATATTCTGCCCCGAGTATCCGCTTAGCGCAGCTAAGACGCTTGCAGTGAGGGATACATATTGTTCGTAGGCCATTTTTCAGTGGTAGGCCTCTCATGGTTGTGAGCCATGCGAGTGGCGGGACGAATACGAGCCGCGGGCTGCAGGTCATTCACCCCCTGACGTGCATAAACAACATTGTGCCGTCATCATTTGCAAAAGCAGGCCACCGTGTACTGCTATAATGACCCAAACCCGTAGCGTGATAATTGTCTGCGGCGAGTTGCAACAGGCTGGAGCCGAGGTACGGCGGTGAGAGCGCGTCGCTATGAACACGATGACCCGAGTTTCCGTGGCGAGTGATATCAGAATCGTTCCTGAGCCTCTCCTTTTCGCCAATAATGCGCACTGAGCAAGGGTGTTGACATGGAGAGGCCTGAATCCAGCGGTGGATACTATAACCAATCTGGCAAGCCGGGCCATTAAGCCAGCCACAGTTTATGACTTGCGGATTTGATTGTATAAACAAATGCAAGCGTGCGCACATGCAGATTCACGTACAAATGGATGCATGCAAACGTTAGGCACGCGAGCTCACACTCAAATGCACACACCCTAACGTACGAGTGCTTAAACGCAAAGGCGCATGTTCCAATGAAGCCGTGGCAATTACTCTGGCACACAGACAACATTACACATCTTCGTCTCTTCCTCCGATTGTACTCCAATTGTGCGATGTCAAGAGGCAAAATAATCCATTTACAACTCTCCGTGGCAGTGCATCATCCCGGGAAAGAGAACGGTCCGTGTATTATCACAGTTGTTCTTGTAACATGTCCTACAAGTGACAACTCATGCACACCAAGTGGCTCGGCAGGAGAGTGAGCGGTGCAACGTCACGAGGTTGCTTAAATCCCGGTTACATGATAAAAAAATAGTTCAGTTTTATTATTCGTTTCGTTTGTGATTTGCTTAGCTGTTATATACTTTGCACTCGCATCGTGTTTGTTGTTTTAACTTTCTGACCGGCCCGACTGGACATCTGTGACAAAGAGCTTCACAGCTCATCGGATTCCTCCAGTATGAATAAAGATTCTGATTCTGAACTCAGCCCATCGTTCCATTGGGGGTCGAAAGATTGAGCACAACTTTGTGTGGAAGTCCACAGTGAATATCTTATGGACAGACTCACTCAGTCGTAGGAAATTCCCTCCCACTGGCTCAGGGTGAGCGCTGCTTCGATGTCCAATCAAGCTGGCAACCACTTATTAAACTGATTTTGTTATTTACCAGGTAAGGCACACTGAGCTATATAGCTCCTTTTCAGAAGCGACTTGGCCAGAAATGAAAGCGCAATGAAGTGGTTTAAGTGGACATTTATAGCAGGCAAATAATATAAATAATATAAATGCATGTTTCTAAATGTGGCGGAAAAAACAGAGAAAAATCCATGTGACCGCGGGGAGAGAGAGAGAACATGCATACTCCAAATATACAGCAGGTCTCAGGGTCGGGATCGAACCCACGACCTCCTGCATACCAGGCGAGGGAGTTAACTCTAGATTTGAAGCTTTCGTGACTGCAAGGATTAATATCCTTAGGTTTTTTCGGTAAAGTCACGTAGGTAAAAAAAAATCTAAATTAATAAAAGTTAAATAAAAATAAAATAAAAATCACGACGTTTCGGAGGCAACACAAGCTTTCGTCTTCAGGTGGAACCGTCACAGCACGATTGCTGTATCAAGTGAGAGAAATTCCAAGAAAACAGTCCTTGTATATATACTGGTTGAGGGTGGGAGGAGCCAAGGCACGCACCTGGACATTATTATTGTGAGGTTCGGTGCGGCTGACGCACGCTGCTAGAGGGAGTTAACATCTCCTAGCCACCGTGGCGCCCACTTTGAAAGGTGGGGGGGGGGGGGACACCCGGCTTGCTTGCGCAACTCGTGGCGGCGAGCCTCCTCACTTGTCGAGCATGTGGAAGGCGGCGAGCTGGACGGGCCTCGCGGGTGCGCCCAGCAGGGGCGCCAGCGTGTTGAGGGCCGTCTGCAGCGCGTCCGGCAGGTGGCTCCGCTGCCCGGCCACTAGGCGTGGTGGCAGTCGGTGTCCGTGCAACTGCTCCACAGGGATGGGGCCCAGGGCCTGCGCCGTGGCCTGCAGCAGAGCCAGGCAAGGCCTGCCGGGGCCGGTACCCGCCGCGCCCACCGCGCCAGCTGCGCACGCACGAAGATGTACAACCCCACCCCCCCGCTGTGTATCCAATGCAATCGTCCAGCCATCTGCATTCTATCGTCCGACACCATCAAGTGTTTTAGATTTGTGTTTGAGCATCACTGGTAATGGAAGCGATATATTTTCTGCTTCACTTCAGGTCATCATCATCTGGAATGGTCAATCCACAGCTAGATGAAGCCCTCCGCAAGCGGTCATCCTGCAACGTATCAATCCACCTGGCGTCTACACACACAAGCCGATTTGTTCATCGGTCCATATCTCTGCAGTGGACATCTTGTCGGACGCGTTCCACTCCTCGGCTGCCACTCCGTTATTATTCTTGACCATCGGCCATAGTCTCCCCATGCGACGTGTACTGCCCAGGCCCACTCATAACTACGTCATTAAGCTGCAGCACATTCTCAAATGTACATATTCCTATTTCTCTCTCTCAATATAATTCCAGGCTTGCAAGGTGGGGAGGGGTGGGGCGGGGAATGATGCGTACCGCACAGGGACACAAACGCGGGCAGCAGCAAGCTGTAGGCTCCGTCCGCGAAGAACTCTGCCCACTCGGTGAAGAGGTGCGGAGGCACCGCAGCGGAAGCCTCCTCCGGATCCACGCTCTCCGGCGGTGGCGCGGAGACGGCGGCGGCAGCGCCGGGCGGAGGCGTCTGCAGGAGGTCGGCCACCGACGCCAGCAGGCGGCAGCTCTCGGCCGCAAAAGCGAGCACGTGCAGCGACGCTCGTCGCGCGTCCCCCAGGCTCTCGCCTGTGCTCTGCGCAGCGGGGGAGGGGGGGAGGGGCAACACAGCACAGGGGTCGCGGTGACACTGCGGTTATTACCTGTCCCGATTAACACACCCACACTATTAACCCTTTTCCGTTCCAATGACGTACACATGGTGGGCTCGAAGCGCGGACCTCGGCGATGAGCGGAAAAAACGCGCCGCGTCTCGTCGGCGCCACCCGCGACATCGTGAAACGCGACCCCCCGCCCCCCGCCGCCGTCACGCGCTCCGCACGAACCTGCAGCCACGAGAGCATGGAGCACAGCAGGAAGTCCCAGTGGCGGTGCGAGAGCGGCGAGTGCGCAAACAGGAGCCCGCGCAGAAACCGCATCATCTCCACGTTGCACGCCACCGCCGCCCCGTCCTCGCCCGACACATCCCTGCCGCGCGGACAGACACAAAGGCAAAGACCGTTTGCCACCCGCCCCACTGTGTGCTGTACCACAGCCTTCAGCACTTGTCCCAGGGGACCTTTGTGTTTGTCGTCATGTGCGATTGCTGTGTGTGTCTGCGTATGCATCTGCGTAACACTGATGGATATGAGACTACGGTGTGTCTGTCTGCGTGATGGTTGGCTCTGACCGTGCGAACAGGAAGACGTCGTCGCTCTCCTCGTCCCTCCAGGCAGAAAGCGTGTCCAGCGCCCTGTGCAGGCCGTCCGTGGGGAGCTCAGGCTGCGACAGGAGGCACACGGACAGCAGGGAAAGGCAGCCACGGGCCCCTGCAACACAAACGCACGGCCCCCAAAACCAAGTCTCAGAGGGCCGTAGGGATACGTTGCCGTCAATGATGGCCTACTAAGGCTGGCACGGCACGTGGCGGTGGGGCCGGCATCACGCAGGCTCGGCCACTTGAAGCACTCCTCACTGCCGGCGTCGTTAAACACACACCGATGACATTTTGTGCAAGGCCATGTTAACCTGGAGGAAAAGCCCAACCCGGCACAGGCACCACGCGACCTTGGCGTTGTGCATCGCCGAAAGACCCCCAAAAACCCTGGCGGCAAAGTGTCAGAATGACTGACCCCACTCGTGGCGAGTCCATTGATCTAGGAGAAGAAGAAACTGCCCACCTGTCTATTTCCCAATTTGTCCCTAACATGTTTTTCTGCCTGTTGCCTGTATGCATCCCCTGCATCTGTTTACTTGTCTGCCTGCCTGTCTTTACGAATTTCTGTCTGTCCGTCTTGTCTCTAGCTGTCTGTCCTGTCTCTACCTGTCTTATGCCCTCCTACCTGACTGTCTGCCTGCCCATCCATCTCTCTGCCTGCCGTCTGTCTGTCCATCCATCCATCCGTCTGTCTGTCCGTCCACCTGTCCGTCTGTCTGCCTGTCCATCCGTCCGTCCGTGCGTCCGCACGCCGATCCGCGGACATGCCTTGAGCACGGGTGCGAGCGTCCGGCGAGCAGGACATGAGCAGGGCGGTGGCGACGTCCACGAGCGCGTGTGCGTCTGAGCGCGGCAGGAACGGAGCGAGTGCCCACGCCGTGTGCAGCTTGGCCTCCGTGGGCTCCGAGAACCTGCGGCGGTGGTGGATCAGCAGCAGCAGCAGCAGCAAGCGCAGCGCGACGGCAGTCACCATACAGGACAAATACACAAGGATCCTCCCTATAGCCCTAACAGACTGTTGGGGCAAGTGCCGTTAGCGAGTAGCAGCTATGACTGCCGGCACGGCAAACGAGGGGGTGGGTGACCAGCACCATCCCCAGTCGCCTTTGTCTCCCCAGCGGCGATGTTTACACACCGCACCGGGTACTCATTCGAGGCCGAGTCGCACAGCGCCAACAAGGAAGACGGCACTGGCGGTCCAAACGTGACACCGTTCGAATGAGACACAGAGAGGTGACGACAGAGAGGCGACAGACGAATACCAATAGGAGGAATGGCACAAGACAGTACAAAGAGTACATAGGATGCACACTGCAAATGAGGAAGTATAAAGGAGACAGGCAGTACGAATGCAATAGTAAGGAGAGAGAGGAGCACTGAGACACAGTACAACACAATAAAAGCGGTACAAACAAGACAGTAAAAACGGCACATGCAAGACACAGTGCAGGTGAGGTAGTACAAAGGAGACAGAAAGTACAACTGAAACGGTGACAGTATCACCGAGTTCATAGTACAAGCAAGACAGTACAAGCAGTACACACAATACACAGCACAAAGGAGACGGTACAGAGGAGTCTGTAAAGTGCGGTGGGTCGAACCCGGCGTCGGTGATGGTGTGAGCGCATCGCGTCGTACCACTCGACGGAGCCGTAGAGGGCCTTCACGTCCGTGTCGAGGCCTCGCCTGGAGGCTTCGGGCAGCGCGTGGGACAGCGCGAGGGCCCACAGGCCCCCGTGCTGCACGGATCTGTGCGGCCGCACGCGAGATAGAGACAGAGAGAGAGAAATAGAGGACACATTACTTATTAAAAGGTAAAAGCGAATGACCAAATCACCGAGAATGCGCCCCATCTTATCAGATCCTGGAAGCCAAGCAGGATTTTAGCCTGAGCTTGCATGGGCAACCTCCATGCACAGCAAGTTGTTAAAGGCTGCTTGCAGGGATATGTGTGTGGGCAGCAGAGGGTAGTGTCAGCGTTAACTCTGCAAATGGTCAAGAATGAAATAAAAAGGCAAAATATCTCTGTAAATTCAGATTTTTATTCTGTGACGTGGCGCTGTGCACAGGTTTACCTTGCGTTACGCGAGAGTAGTCGATGCGTTCCACAAAACCGAGTCAGCTACCTCGCCGCATGTCGAGTGAATTCAAATGACAAAGAGCGAATTTTGTGCAGAAGTATTGTTAGCCGCATATACGCGGAACCGCACAAAGCGAACTTACACCAGTACGCCACGGAGACCTATGGTCAGTGTTCACATTTCGCTGAAACAGGCTCTGGCCCCAGGTGAAACTTCTGGACGAAGCACGCCCTGGCGCAGCGGGCACAAAGCGTGCTTTACTTGCGCCTGTAACGACTGATCGGTGCGGTAACGAATTGTGAACTGCAATTATCCACCTACAGGTCACCTGTCACCCCTCCCGCTGTCCCGTCGTGCCCGTCACCTGTTAAAGAGCTCCCCGAGCAGCTGGCTGAGCGCGAGCGGTGGGTCAGCGGCAGGCGTGGACGGTGTGGATGCCGCGCCCACGAGCCCCCAGCAGAGGGCACCGACGCAAGGCGGCAGGGAAGGCCCGGCTGGGCCGGAGCGACTCAACCGGCACCACGTGTCCGCCAGCATGCACTCGCACGCCAGCTCCAGGCAGCACGCGGGGTCTGCGCGCAAACGGTGGGGGGGACCACGGTGGCGAGATGTTAACTCCCTCGTCTTCTATGCAGGATGTCATGGGTTCGGTCCCGACCGTGACGGCTGTTGTATAGTCGCGTGGATTTTTCTCAGGGTCCTCCGGTTTTTCCCTCCGCATTTAGAAACACGCGTTTAGAGTATTTGGCTCTTATAAATATCCACGTGATAAGCCACTTCGTTGAGCAATCATTTGTGGCCAGAACGCTTCTGAAAAAGAGCTACATAGCTCAGTGGGCCTCATCTGGTAAAATAAAAAGTTATGTTTAGTTGACTTAGCTTAGTTTTAGTTTATTTTGGAATGCTACATGAGGACTAACTAACAAACAACCCCTAACTCTTAATTTGCACACACCATAATCAATGTCGGATGAACTTAAAATATCTGGGAGCAATTATCACGGATGGGAAGGCCAAAGGATAGCAACAGTAATCCTTGTAGCTCAGTGGGCCTTACCTGGTCAAATAAAAAAAATTGTTTATAGTTTAAACAGAAGTGTTGCCCGTGCAACCTTTAACGGACTGTCGGGGGAAAGTGCTGTCAGTGGGCACCTGCGGTGGACGTCATGGAACACGAAGCATTACCACCGGCTACCTTCGTCCCTGATGATTATACACAGCGCCAGCTACGTAGAGGTGGCCCACATCTGATTCAGATATCGCTTGGGGAAGACGTTATTAACAACACACTGCTTTGAAACCCACCTCGAATGATCGAGCGTGATCATTATTGTCGTGGCTTGGTTCACATTGGTTTACATCCACGATTGCCATCCACTAGACACTGTTTTGATACTTCAAATAATCAACATCCTTTAACCAGGCAAAAACCACCGTGTGACCTCTATTACTCACACAAACAAGATTTGTAAAATATTAGCTACAATCTGAGGTGTTCTTGAATGTGGTTTACAGCGACAATTGTATTGCCTTTTGACCTAATTACCTGGAATGTGCCCCATCTCCTCAGACCTCGGAAACCAAGCGGCAAGCTTGAGCCTGGATAGTGCTTCAACGGGGAACCAAGCGTGCATAGAGGCCGTTATTGGCTGCTGCGTGGCTACGTGGCTAGCAGCAGAGGGCAGTGCAGATTCATATATAGTTGGACTGTACTTCTATGCTCCGGCATCTACGTCACCGAGCCACACTGACCCTCGTAGTAGAGTACGATTCAATAAGCCCCTCCCACGACTCGCACGGCGTGGGGAGGGGCCATCATCCAGCAGTGAATCCAACAACGCTGCACGGGCGTGCGCCACCGTGCGCCACCGTGCGCCGCCGTGCGCCGCCGTGCGTTTCCTCTGCCGGGCAAAGCAAGGGGGAACTTACGCTGCAGCAGCGGCACGGTCTGGCCGCCGCCAATGGTGAAACTTCGCGCGGAAACATTTTTAAAAGCGCTTAGCGCTCACGCTCTGGAATCGCTCCTGCTAAACAGATAACCCTCCCGCGGCTCCGGTCCCAGCGTCTTCGCCTAAGCCGCTACTCCGGTGGGCGGGCGACTTCCCGGTGTCGTTTTGCACATCTTCGAAATAAATCAGCGCCGCATGCTTCCCTGGGTCTTCCCCCCCACCCTGTAGAAAGGCGGCTAGTGATTTAGAGTTCCCTTAAAAGGCGAACCCCCCCCCCCCAGCCCCGTTTGTAAGCGCAAAAATAACGGCCGAGAAACCCTGGGATGTCCCCCCTTTGTGCGAGATCCGTGCGCCGTCGTTCATACATCACCGGCGTACAGAGGCACTCAAGAGTTTTCCTTCACTGCGCCAGGCAATCGCCACTAATGACTCGTGTGTGTGTGTGCGTGCCACTGCCGCGTACAGTTCGAGCGGTACCTATCACCCCTTAACCTAATTCTAACCCCGATGCAGACTCCTCACCCGTTTTCGTATTCCTACCACCAACCCTGAGCATCACTCTAAAACTAACTGCTAATCTCTAAACGGACCCCTGCGCATATTCCGCAAAACCCAAATTATTGTTTTGTCAGCGTGCCATCGATGTGCATTCACGTGCCATTTATAGTCCGCAATTCTAGATCAAAAGTTCTCGTTAAAATACAACTTTGTTCCTATGCAATAACCTTAAGGGGAATCCCACAACGCTTTCTGAATCGCAGTGCTGCAGAGCCCACCGCGGGCACCGACCGATAAAACCATCAACGCTTGCTGACCGGCCATTAAGATGTGAGCGTCGTAACGGAGACCCGTCTCTGCAGAGGCATTAAGTGAGATGGGGCATCGCAGTGCACCGCTGGGCCATAAACCCTACACATCATTGGTTAAACAGGAATACGACCGATTATTATTATTATATCCCGAAGTAGACTAAAGGGATTTCTCAAAAGCGGAATGTCTTCCTGTTCACGAGACAATTATAACGGAGGTAAATCGCTCGTCCCCCTAGAACACGTGTTTTAAAAGAAGATCTGCGCAGCGGAAATGTTTATTAATTCAGGAGAGAACTGCACGCTTGTCACTGTGATTTGATCGCAATATTTAACGAATTTTTTTTCCTCCCTCCCTCCCGGCTCTGCCAATTTTCTGAGCCAAATTCAATTCTCTGACGTGCGGAGGCGTAGGGGTCGGCGCGTGCGAACTCTGCGTTTCACACCAAGAAAAGGGACCAAAAAAATGCGGAGAGAATAACAATATAAAGTAGAAAAAATGCAGTATAAATCAGAATGAAACATGATGTCCATGATTACCGGGTAATAAGCGAGCCCCATAGGATGAAAACGAAGGGAGTGAGAGCGAAGACAGACGGGTTACATGGCCAGAACAAAAGGGAGCAGTGGTGCAGGAAAAGAGGCGGCAGTGATGAAAACGGGTGGCAATGGGGAAAGGAGTGGGTGATGAAGAGGGCGACTGTCTGGAGAGCTAGCATCCATTTAACAATGGGAGTCAGTGTGGAAAGAGGGCATCAATAAAGGGGCATACGATGGATAAGGGGGCGGCAGTGACGATCGAGAAAGGGCCACTGTAAAGGGAGCCTGTATGTGTGTGCGTATAACTTATTTTGCACCGTACATAGCCAACCGTGCTAATCGGAGGTGCGGGGGGGGGGGTAAGGACAACAAATTAAACACAAAAGAGCAGTTCTAAAGAAATTAGTTTTCAATCTAGATGATGATTTAAAGGTGCATAGCTCCAGTGCCTTCCTAATATCGGAAGGAAGAGCGTTCCAGATGGAAGCGTGCGATGCGGTGACCGTCTTTGTTCGATGGCTAGCCAAACGCCGCTGCTGCGAGGATGCTGACCGGAGCTCGTGTGATGGTTTACGCTCCGTGATTACATCAGCGGGGTATCGTGATCCATTTTGCGGCAAGCACTTCGTGTGTACCGAATGCGAACTTATCACGTATTCATACTCTTTGGTTTTTTCGGTAAAGTCACGTAGGTAAAAAATTTAAATAAATTAAATCACGACGTTTCAGGTACAACACAAGCGTCCTTCTTCAGGTGGCGACAACTTAGCGAAAGTACAACCGCTTAAGTGTGAATTTAATTTATTAGAATTTTTCACCTACGTGACTTTACCGAAAAAACCAAAGAGTACGAATCCTTGCAGTCACGAAAACTTCAAATCTAGAATTATCACGTGATTCATTCGGCAACCGGCTGCAGTGGAGAGGCAGGGGCCGGCAGCAGCAGGTGCCAGCTCCTTGGCGAAGATAAACAAATCCACTCGCACAAGGGTGGCCTCTGCAATGCGGTCAACCTGCACAATTCATCACGGACCCTCCTCCCCCCCAAACTTCCCGGCTCAAAAAAAAACACTTCACCGATAAGAGCTATGGGTCCCCGGTCACAGAGTCGGCGAAGCTCAAGGGCCGAACGCCAACGCTGTTCGGCGTGCTTGCGTTCGGTTCTTCCCCGGCTTGAGCAGCGACGTCAGCGGTATCGCTGTCGTGCGGGGAGGCAGTGCCACTGAAATGGGGGGATCACGGGCCAAAGGGGTCTGGGTTCCAAGCAATGAATAGGGCCCCCCCCCCCCCCCACTTACCACCCCCCACTTACCTGCTCCCCTCGCTGCGCATTTCAGAAGTTCGCGTGATGGTTTATGCTCCCCGACGAGATCAGAAAGGGATTGCGGTTCACTTGTGGCGAGCGCTTTGTGTGAACTTCCAAAATATTCGTTCAGCTAAGCCACTGACAGGAGCATAGATGGGCAGGTGCGTGTGCCAGCACGTGCCAGCATGTGCCAGCGTGTGCTAGCATGTGCCAGCGTGTTGGTACATACATGTAAAGAAAACGCACACGCGCATGCTGGAGTGCTTTTAAATTGCACGTATGGGACATCGGAAATGAATGTTTTCTCTGTGGTGTATAAACTGCCTACGACCAAAAATCACCTGGGATGTGCCCAATGGAATCAGATCTAGGTAGAACGTATCAGTGTTGAGCCTGCACAGTGCTGGGTGATCACAATGCACGTGACTCGTGCTGCTCCCCACTTTCACCAAACCCGCACTGACCAGCGTGGTGAAGTATAGTCAAATAACATCATGATCCGCATGGCATGGGCAAGAGGCCTGTCAATCATTGTGGATTGTCAGCAGGGCTCTGCATGTAGAAGAGTTGCCACCCACTGCTACGATACAAATGGTAAAAATCTTTAAAGTAAAATCGCTAAAGCCAGCCCTTTCTGAGGGGCTCTGATCTCGAGGCACTGTTGGTCAAAGGGCAACATTCCCCGTGGTATTTTTCCACAACTTCAGGCAACCAGGGGTTGCTTTGACAGGGATCAGAAGCGAGTTCTCTGGAAAGCTTGCTGGCTGTGTTCCCCGACACGGTGCATTATGGCCCCCAGAGACACCCAGGCACATGGCGTGAACCCAGGACCTCGGCAGGGCTGGCTCAGCACCCCCAGCGTGATACATTAGCCCCCTGAGGCTGCCGTGCCTCCTCCGTCGAGGCTCAACTGGAGCTTCTCCATCCCCCACCCGGCCCCAGCCCGGAACCCGTCACTTCCAGAGCGGCTTCGGTCGAGTCACGGCGGTGACACGGTCGGCGGCGGCGTCGCGTCATGCAGCGCCCGCGCTAAGCGAGGCGCGGCGAGCACGCGCGGGGAGATGCAGCGAGTCCGCCGCGAACCTGGGCCGTGACGTCAAGGGGTTTAGTTCTGCCATGGAGAGGAGTTGAACCCCAACGCCGACACGTTACGCAGGCTGATGCCTATGTCCAACATCACCGTGAACTGCCCCGGATCTCGTCCGCTTTTGACAACTAAGCACCACTGAGCCTGCTTTGTACTTGGATGGGGAGGACTGCCTGGAAACACCAGGTGTTGTAGGCTTGGGCTATAAGGTTGTCAGTACAGCAATGCGTTTTCTTCAATCTATCTGTGCGGAGCATAAAGTGGTGGGACCTGCATGACTGCGCCGTGAGGTTATGATCATGAGAAAAAAATAATCTAGAATATTTTTTTCTCCAATATCTTTGCAATTATTCCAACAATTTCGTGTTAGAAAACAGCCCGCGGGAGGGGGGATATCTCAATGCTACATCCGAGATCCTTTCAAGTGAACTCTGGAAACGCAGAAAGTTGTGACCGGAGTTCATCGGAGCGGATCGCCTCTCGCGGAGCCTCGTGAGGAGCCTCGTGAGCAAGGCGAGGGGAGTGACTGTCTGCATGCCACTTGCCTGCTTGAAGCTGCTGGTTCATTGCGCGGGGATTTTAAACGCTTTCGTGAAAGCGCACGATACATGACCAAGCAGTTGCAGCTGTACAAACCCATCGTTGCATCCTAAAGCATGGCGAGCCTCTTGCTGTACGAGCTATTTATTTTAAAATGTCTAAAAATCCAGGACATTAAAACACAAACATGTCCCAACGAGACTGCAGTGCCTAGTTTTGATAACAATTAAAATGTCTCTGTAAAACTAGTCTGGGTAGATTTCTAAACGACGCGCTCAGACGGATCCCAATGAGCTCATTAAATTAATTTGCTCAATTCGATCTGCGACACTGTTTTCTTTCCCTGATTGCCCCCTGGGCAAAGACGTATTTGCACAATAACAGAACCCCATGCAGGAGCTTGCGACCACACAATGATGACTCGCTTTAGGGTCAACGGGGGCCCCAATGATGGCAACCGGCGCATTTACTCATGGAAAAACAAGTGAAACAGCCTAAGGCCTACTATACGTGCAGGTCACAGTCACACATAAAATCATGTTAAAATATAGGGTCAGAGTTTGGGCTGGGATTCCGTGAAAAGTTAAAGAGTCTGGAGTCGAGTTGCGAGTTATAATGGAGCGCGTCGCTTTTTCAAGTTCCGTCTTATTCCGCGTAAAAGAGGCCCTCCTGGAGTGACAATGAAGTGTCCGATTTCACGCGGCGGACACCTGCCTTGATATCCATCCCGCGCACGCCCGTAGGCTGAGATTTGTAGCCGTGTAAATGTGCCCGAGCGCGTGCCGCACGCACGTTTAGCCGCGGGCGGCGAAGGTGCCGGTGGAGGCCGGCGCGGGCTTTTGGTGCAGGTGGGGGGGGAAGCGTGGTGGGGGGGGGTAGAGGGAGCGTGGTGGGGGGGGGGGCAGCATTCATTAAATCGCGCGTACGGAAAATAAACGAGGGCCAATTTGCGGTCGTCTGCGTCGGCAAGAATTCAACTTGGCCCGGCGCGCGCCGGTACGTTTGCGGGTCGCCTGCCAAAGACAATCCGCGGCTCCGCGCCAATCACGGAGAGCCGGCGAACACAGATGAGTATCGGCAAGGCGGCATTTGAAGTCCCCGCGCACTCGAGCGCGGCTCAAGATTTAATTTCAAGCGGTCGAAGGAAGGCGAGAGCACGACAGAAAGAGAAAAAAACTTTTATCGGAGAAATCTGTGGGGAAATTTAATCCGACTTCATCTCAAGAGTTAAGAGGGAAAGGGTGCGATAAAAAAAAACTTTGGAATTTTACAACCACCGTGGTCGTAGCTGCAGGATGACAATGGGTGCGCGACCACGAATTCACTCGTTTGCTCGCTCACTCAATAATTTACTCACCCACTCATTAATTCGCCCGCTCACCCACTCACAGTGATCACCCGAAGGGCGTTCGCTGTTCGGTGCGAGCGCAAAAGCAATTTCTCTCCTCTTCCAAACACCGCTTGTTCTGCCCCCCGCCCCGACCTCCTCCGACTTCAGCCGAGGCTCTCTCAACATGGGCACAACAAACAAACAAACGTGCGTGCAATTTCTGCCACTTCTTTGCTTTTGCTTTGCCGGAAAGTTATTAGTGGCGCTTACAGTACGGGGTCAAACTTTTTTTTTGTCCTTGTCCACATGTGGGAATGAGAACGAGGCAGAGGTCTGGATCGCTTAGGCTGGGGCCCACGTCAGGTGCGGGCCCCGGCAGAAACGTTAATGCGAAAAGCATGCGGAGCCATCAATCATTAGCGAAACTCAATTGGACGCACCCCGGACCGATGTGTCCTGGGAATTACAACATGGATCACTGAGGACTGGGAAATGAACCCCGATACGGGGCTCTTCATGTAATAAAATCATTATGATTAGACAGATGGAATTTCCACTGGCGCTCACAAAGACAAAGATCCCCCGTATAGCCTTGACAGAATGCTGGGGCAAGTGCTGTAAGCGAGCACCTATGAAGGCCGGCATGTACACGAGGGGGTGGGTGGCCAACATCACACCCTTTATCTCCCCAGTGGTGATATTTACACACCGCACCAGGTACTCATTTGAGGCTGAGTCTACCTAGGGGAGGCCCAGGACCGGTTCAGACAATCGTCACTGGTGTTGTTGGCCGTGAGCGGGAATCGAACTCGGATCGCCAAGTTCCTAGCACAGCCCGCGAACCACTACACCACCGCTTCCCACAGACGCTTACACACACGCACATGTGCTCACTCTCTCGTACTGCACGCACTCGCTCGTACTGTACGTGCACGCCTAGAAGAGTTGGGAATACGCGCATGGTTTTGGAATGAAATATGAATGTTCGGGGGAATCTTTTTATGAGCGTTTCAGTGAGACGATGATACACGATTCCCTAGAGGGCAATGGTGAGATCAGAGACGGGAAAGGAAAACGAAGATAATACGATAAATTATTAATAATAATCATGCGACATAGATTTATCTCTCTATGTCATTCATTCATGCGTGGATTTAATCGTAACATTTTTAAAAGCCGTGTACCCTTTGCAAGCGACGACTGCGTTCGTTTTTATTTCGAAAAATTTGATATATGTAGTTTTTTTATATATATAAGCAATGTATAACACGGTGCTGCAAAATGTCGAATTTGTTTTAGAATAAAAATAATAATAATAATATCGAGAGCCGAAGCACCACATATGGAAGAGAAACACATGAAAAAACAATAGGTTTTATTTTACTCAGGAAGCCCTCACTAATTATGAAGATTCATTTTTCAAAGAGTCTGGCTTCAGCATGATTGATCAATTCTGTTTTGGAGTAGTTTTCTGCGCACGGGATGGCATGAGCGCCAATGTGAATGCCGGGGGCCTACAACTCAAATTGCACACTGACATTTGTGGCCAGGTTGCTGCTGCAAAAGTAAGTTAGAACCTCAGTGGGTTCATCTTCTTGGTTCTTTCGGTAAAGTCACGTAGAAGGGAAATAATAAAATAATAAAAATAAAACATAATAAAATAATTCTGACGACGTTTCGGCCACAACGCAAGCAGCCGTCTGTTGTGGCCGAAACGTCGTGAGAATTACTTTATTATGTTTTATTTTTATTATTTTATTATTTCCCTTCTACGTGACTTTACCAAAAGAACCAAGAAGATGAATCCCTGCAGTCACGAAAGCTCTAAATCGAAACCTCAGTGGGCTTTGCCTGATACAACGGAGATGGTTGCGTTTTATTTGTATATTGTTAATTGTAATTTGCACTAATCTATCGCGTTGTTGTACCGTTTGTTGTTGTAAAGTTCTTACCCGCCCCGACAGGACATCAGTGGAAAAGAGCTTGACAGCTCATCGGATTTCTCCTGCAGTGTCAATTCATATTCTGATTTGGAACCCACTCGTTGCCTGGCAAGTGTGGGGCTCTCTCAGACAGCCTCCATCTTTGTAAGACCCACCAACCCCAACCTACGAGTCTCAGTATTATATTCTTAGGTTTTTTCGGTAAAGTCACGTAGGTAAAACATCAAAATTAATAAAAATAAAATAAAGATCACGACGTTTCGGAGGCAACACAAGTCTCCGTCATCAGGTGGGACCGTCACAGCCAGATTAGCTGCATCAAGTGAGGCAATGATTCAAGATGTAATCCCTTAAAAGCAAGTTGAGGGGGGGAGGAGAGGGGGGGGGGAGCTCATCAGAATGTGGTAGCCAATGAATGGAACGTATCGGGAGGGAGGGGGGCGGGGCTCATTGGCTACCACATTCTGATGAGCTCCGCCCCCCTCTCCTCCCCCCTCAACTTGCTTTTAAGGGATTACATCTTGAATCATTGCCTCACTTGATGCAGCTAATCTGGCTGTGACGGTCCCACCTGATGACGGAGACTTGTGTTGCCTCCGAAACGTCGTGATCTTTATTTTATTTTATTTTTATAAATTTTGATGTTATTACCTACGTGACTTTACCGAAAAAACCTAAGAATATGAATCCTTGCAGTCACGAAAGCTTCAAATCTAGAATTCTCAGTATTATGTAGGCGCCATCCAACTTGCTGCCTCCACAAATGTTAGGCACCTACAAAATCCATACAGAAATAAAAGCAATATATAGCTTGTAGAATGATGAGGCCTAAAGTGAAACTTGGACTAATTTCTTAAAACCGAATCACTCCTGTGTGTAACCCACTGTGGACAGACTTTTGAGTCTTATCTCCACGTATAAGTCTTTATTTATATGGATACTCCAGATTTTCTCCCACAAGAGAACCACTCCCTATAAAGCATTTGGCCAAACGGCACAATGCAAAGCCCTCGTGACACACAGTCAAGATAAATAAAAGGCCTGTCGTGATAAATTTATGTCGCCACTAGCCATGTCTGCACTGCCTGGGGTCGCCTTAGGGCGATTGGAGTGATCTCCACGTCAGGTGAGCACCTTCAACAACCCACACCGTCCACTACGGCGAAGTACGGTCACACATATACATTTCCCCCCTAAGATCGTGCAGCCTGAAACTCAGTCCTCAAGTCATTTACAACTCTCTATGTATGTACGTTGAACTTCTTTAGCACCGTGCATAGGCAACCGTGCTAATCGGAGGTGCGGACAACTCTGATGTCGTGAACCACGACAACGGCCGCATGGCGGTTGGAATAAGCGACATTCGGAGAGTACATCCGACGCGGAGCTGCAACGTGGGTGCATTTGAGATTTAAAGTTGGGGTCGGTGGATCATGCAGGGATGGGGCTTGTCTGAGAGCCCCATTTGCAGGCTGGCAAGTGGGTCACTGACATATCTTTATATTTGAACTGCATTTCATAATTCGAGGTGCTAGGTTTGAGTATTCTAAATGTTTTATCCGTTACACGGATGATCCCATGTAGCCAATTGCCTGGATATTTTACAAAGGAGATCTGTGGTTAAATTTCGATTTAAAGCTTTCGTGACTGCAGGGATTCATCTTCTTGGTTCTTTCGGTAAAGTCACGTAGAAGGGAAGTGATAAAATAATAAAAATAAAACATAATAAAATCAAGTAATTCTCACGACGTTTCGGCTACAATGCAAGCAGCCGTCTTCAGGTGAAGAATGAGACACTGCCAAGCTAGGAGCTTATATATAAGCTGAGTTGGAGGTGGAAGAAGAAGAGAGCCTTAACAAAAGAATGTGCATATCAAGAGGAATTTAGCATATTCATGGGAAATGCGTATGTTTTATTTTTATTATTTTATCACTTCCCTTCTACGTGACTTTACCGAAAGAACCAAGAAGATGAGATCTGTGGTGCGTGAGCCCAACAGCAACAACAAAATAAAGACAAAAACGTCAACATTGCAGAGGATGAGTACAGGGTCCTGCAGGAATATTGCATGATTAACAAAGGGGATACTTGACAGTCAAAAACTAAACAATCGCCGATCGAAAAAAACTGTCCAAATATGATGACAGAAAGAGGTGCTCGAGAAAGGTGAGGTACAGGTGCAATAAGGTGCACTGTTACATCGCAACAAAACACCATGAGATACGATACCGGCTTGAGCAGGCCTTCATCCAGCAGTAGACGGACCATAAATAACCACGATAATGATAATGATGCGCACGCATGTCCACTCACCCAGCAGGCGGGAGTCGGCCTCCCGCTCCTCGGAGTCGCCGATCTCAGCCGCTGTCCCCTCGTCTCCGTCGGCGCGACCGCTCCGCTCGTCCGCCCTCTGCAGGTGACCCACGAGACGCGACAGCAGCGAGACGGCCGACAGGTGTGCAGGGGCGGCGGCGTCGTCGGCGGCGTCGCCATCCTCACCGCCGTAGTCGTCGCCGGGCGTCGGGCTACAGGGTCCCGGCTCCTCCGGCACCGCGTGCTCCGGTAAGGGCAGACGGCCGATCAGCGTCGCCTCTGTCAGGCTCTGCTGGGAAGGGGGGCGCAGGGGGACGTGAGGTTGAACTCTGCCGTGGGTTTTCACGGCCGTGCTGCTGCGTAGCTTCCCGCGATGTGTTTCTGGGTGTGTACGGAATCGGAATTTGTTTTTAGACTGGAGAAATCCGATGAGCTATAAAGCTCTTTTTCGCGGATGTCCAGTAGGGGCGGGTCATGAAGTTACAACAAGAAACAATACAAAAACACGATAGGAGTGCAAAGTATAGGAAAGATAACAAAATCACTCAAAATAAATAGATAAATAGATCAAGTAAATAAGCAAAAATTACAGAAGTACACCAATTCCAAGACTTGGGCAAGGCAGCAAAATAACAGCAAAAAGAGTCCCAAGATACAACACAGTCCCCGAATAAAAATTGCACATTAAAATCTAACTATCGATATATGGGTAAGGACGACGGTTTACAAATCACATTCACCAATGCAGAAGTATCTGGGTACTACCGTGTGCCGGGTCGCACAATGACCACATGCCGGGAGCTTGTTTATGAACTCAAGCGGTTAGTCCACCGCATTCGCAACCTACCAACCCAAGTTCAATTACCGGCCGTGGCGAACAACAGTGTGGTGAAGTATGGTCACACGAACCCCATGACTGACATGCCATATAAGGAGGCTTTTTTCCCAGAGTGGATTGACAAAGGCTGGTATATCACGATTATTAATTAAGGAAAAAATTAAGGTGTCGAAATGTCTCGATTTCTATATTTGTACGCTGCTCCTAACACATCTGATCCATTTTTACGTGAATCGTCTCCTGGCTCAACACTCACAGCTTAAGGCATCGCACGTCAGGTGTGACCGCACTGTTGCATTAATGTCACGTGATCTGTTTACAGAGTGATTGCCACTGACTAAATAAACTGCTCATCGGCCGTCACAAAATGTTTTGTTTAACTATTCATTAACCGCGGACCGTGCGCGGCCTTCCTTTTCTAGGAAAGAAAAATAAATGTTAATAAGTTGAAGAAAAACACTCACCATTCTATGCCAATTATATAAATACAACACGTGTGGTATTATTCAAGAGAACTAAAAAAAACATAAATATACGTGCATTTTTATTCATATTGTATAAGTGAGATGGGTTTGTTTTTATTGTTTCGAATTAAGCAAGCCAGCTGTCATCTGCCAAGCAGAGCCCAAACTCTCAGGAAAATTTGCAAAGACCAAGCCGGAATTATCATCTCACCAACACCGACTCCGTTCCATGCTTAAACGCAATCCACGCTCGAGCTTTTTTGGCATGCGCTGTGGCTGCAAGAGCTGCAGAACGGTAGGTAGGCAATTAAAATAAACACACTGCCAAATTTACAAAAACACGCTCCATGAAATGAAACTAAATCAATCTCGTAGCCACATGGAGCTCCCAAATTTCTGCGCAATTTGACGAGAGGGTCTCCCGCTGCGCTTTGACACCTGCCCAACGTCTTGCCGCTGTGGTCGCGTGAAAAAAAAAGAGCCGGTCTTGAGAAAAACAAGAAATGTAATTCTCTCTCTCTCTGGGACAGAAACTAAAAAGCACAGGGCAGGAGAGAGAGAGGACAGCGGACAAGAGAAGATGGATCGTAGTGAATACAGGCCCGGCATACCAAGTGGCATTCTGATCACCAAAAGCTCTTTCGAATTATTGCTATTCACCAGACATTAAAGGTCAGGAAAGTCTGCAACGGGCATCGTGAATAAATGGAGAGCCAATGTGCGCGTCGCTGTTTATTCCATAACGGAAGGGGAAGAAAATGGATTAGCGGGGCCGTATAATGAGCGCCTTAATGCGTTAATTAAAAAGCAAGGTTGAATGGAAAACATTTCCTATTGTCGGCGCGGTGGGAAGCGGTGGGAAACTGATCGAGGTAGCCAAACGGAAGAGGGGCTCCGACGCGCCGCAGTACACGCCGAGGTCGTCGGTTTTTCGTCATTCTTCAAGAGAGAAACGCTCCCTGCGATTCCCGCAACGCCGCACTCCGGAGGTTTAACTCACACGGGCAATTCATCAGGCCTCGTGATCTATGGCACTATTAGTAACCCGTTGTCGACAAACTGTCCCAGTTAAGCCTTAAAATATCTAAAGCAGACAGGGCCGGGTCCTGGGGATTGTAAAAGCAGGGAGAGGATGGGAGAATTTCGAGCAAGGAGCAGGAGGGGGGGGTGTTTGATAATCGCTGCGTCCCAGGGTCATCAAACAGTGGGGCAGGTTTGAGGACACGATTGGTGGTTAGTACAACGAGGATTTTCACAGAGTGTGTGAAAGGATTGGGGCCAGCACACAGGCAGTGGCCTCTATCGCCCCGAGGGCAATGATGCTGAGGTGGAGGCCGTTTGGACCATGAAGCACCACCTGTAACCAAACTTCCTCCTAGTAAATGCAGGTGCCTCTCCTCAACACCCACATAGACCCCTTAAAAGAAAAAAAATTTTGGTCGAGATTCTCATATCAGAAGGGCATAGGAAGATTTAAGAGTTTAAATGCGGTCGTCGCATTTGAACAAAGCACCAGTCATAGTTAACCCTGGATAGTGCTTGAATGGAAGACCCCGGTTGGCTACGTATGGTGCGAAAGAAGTTCAACATAAACTCAACAATTTTTTTTCTTTTACCAGGTAAGGGCCCACTGAACCACGTAGCTATTTTTCAGAAGAGACCTGGCTATCACAAATGATAGCTCAACGAATTGGCTTATCATGTGGACATTCATAGCAACCAAAAACTCTAAACGCACATTTCTAAACGTGGAGGGAAAAACCGAGGACCTGGAAAAAAATCCACGAGACCATGCGGAGAACACGCAAAACTCCGAATATAGAGCAGGCGTCAGGGTCGAATCCACGACCTCCTATATACCAGGCAAGGTAGTTAACATACATACATACACACATACATCCATCAATATCAGCTGACAATTGTGCCCCTCGTTTGGCACTGCGAGTTCCAGGGGGTCGAGCGATGCGGTTACGCTGACCCGTGCCTGGCCCCCGCCACAGATAAGGCAGTGCCAGACGCCTGTCCTGGGCCTTGACAGCGGTTTATTCGCAGTTAACGAAGCCTCGGAAATTACAAACAGTGGACTGGGCTGAAAGCATTCGGCCAAGATGGCCATTCCCGGCTCACGTTCCCAGCGCGGTTTAAAATCTTGGCTATTATGTAAAACAATGCGTGTCACGTGACCCCCACCCCGCACCTATCCCCTATTTATCATGGGCCAATTATTATAATCAGTTTGGCTGTGCGTGTAGCCTTGTGCCTCAGCACAGGGTGTCCTTGCACCTGAAGGGGTATAAAGGAAGAGGCTGTTTTTCATTGTTTGCTGTCATTTGGTTCACGCTGAATACATTGAATATGTTGATCTGGACGATGTGCTGAGGCAGCCTGCTCTAACGAACGTCATCGCAGGGTATCTAATGTGAATATGCTTAACCAGGTCAGCTTGCTTTGGTAATGTTGACCTACGGGATTAACTGGGCACCTCCGGTGACGAGATGTTAACCACCTCGCCTGGTATGCAGGAGGTCGTAGGTTCGATCGGGACCCTGATATCTGTATATTTGGAGTTTGCATGTTCTACCCGTGGTAGCATGCGGTTTTTTATTCGGGTCCACGTGATAAGCCACTTGGTTGAGCTACCATTTGTAGCCAGGTCGCTTCTGAATAAGAGCGACACAGCTGAGTCGGCCTTACCTGGTAAATACAAATCTTAGTTTAGTTTAACTGGTGAATTCAGCTTCTGGTGAATTCAGGTTTCAAAGTGCCAAACCCTTGCAACTGTCCAGCTTGTTTGACAGTGTGTATTGTGCTGAGCTGTCTAGATGTGAGTGTCTGTGTGTGTCTTTGCCTTTGTGACACAGTGGTTAAACCACAGCGCTAAAAACCCATCGATTTGAATCTGATTCCTGGCCAAGGCTAACTAACATCAGTGGCCAGTGATATGTGAACCACTTCTGGGCATCCTCTATGTTGATTCAGCCTTACATGAGTGGGTGCTGCAGTGTATAAAACATAAGCAATTGGGAAACAAAGGCGGTCAGGCGTGTGTGTTTTAGTAGCCACACTACCCTCTCGTGTGCTGTACTATCCTGAACAGGTGCTCACTAGCAGCACTTTCCCCAACAATCAAAGTGGACAATACCGGACATGGGACCTTTGTCCCTGCGTACACGACTGGCACGATTCGCTATGAAGCCCAAGTTCGATTCGCGACCATGGACAACATCAGTGACGAGTGATATCAGAATCTGCCCCTGGGCCTCGCGGCTTTGGTGAACTCAGTCTCAAATGCGTGTGTCCGCCACATCAGCACTGGGGAGACAAAAAATGGCCAGGCCATGGAGCTGACCCCAATACCTCCTTCGCGAACAGCACTTGCCACGACAGTCTGGAAATAGCAGTACTGGAGGTTCTTTATCTAGGTGTGTGTGTGAGAGAGAGAGAGTGTTTACAAGTCACGCAAAACTGGATCAAGGGAGACCCAACATTACGACATCATTTGGTCAGGCTAACGTAAACAGGCGCAGGCTGTAGCTGGCTGCTAGCGTGCGTGCGGCGATGGGGGGTGGGGGCATATGCGCTTCGCCAAAGGGGCGTAAGGATAAGGGAAAAAACCTGGGAGGCTTTACTCGAGGGATAACCGTGGGGGGGGGGGGGTTGAGAGAAGGGGGGGGGGCTGAACGATGGTGCAGAGCGCTCGGGAGGTTACCGCCGCCGCCGCCGCCGCCGCCGCGTGAGCGAGAGACAACGGAGACGTTGGCAAGGGACGCTGTGCAGAGCGAGCGGCGCAGATCCAGACGCTGATTTCGCGTCGGGGATGAAAGGCCGATGGAAAGCGAAAAGTTGTCCATTTCCTGCGCATTTTCTTGCACTTAACTCTACCTGGACAGATGGTATTAGCATCGTCGTCTGCGGGCAAAAAAAAATTGGCGGTGTTATTTCCTGTGTCCAGAGTCAGAGAGTTCGAGTGTCTGTGTACTTACTGTGTGTGTAGTAAATTATCTCTGAACAAGTTCCACATTTGAGAGATAATAAATAATTGAACATTTAAAAACATATGCTACTTGTAAAATAATGTTTAATGTATTTGCTTACTGTTATATAAACCAGGTGAGAGTGCATGGAGTCACATCCTCGAGGGCACAGATGACAAAATCAGTGCTAAGCTGTTCAAAAACTGAATACTCCAAGTAAAATCATTCATAATACCACAAAACGTCCACTGCAATTAATCATATCACAGGACAGCACCAAAAAAAAACTCATTACTTGCCGCCGTTCATTTTGAGACGTTTCTTTACGCTCGCACACTTTCAGAGTCCTTTAAAATGCAATATTTTAGGTCACCGCTTAAAAAAAAAGTTCTCTAGCAGAAATTCCAGAAGAGGGGGCTTGCTGCCCGCAAAGGGCGGAGGAAGTGCTGTGAGCTTGTCTGCTTATAATAAGAATTAGACTACGTATTATTACGTATGCACCGCACTGTGAGAAGAACCCGGGTTTAAGACCAACCTCCCGTAGACAGGCATATGAGCATGCGGTTAAGTCAATCTACTGCTGGATGAGGATTTTTACCATTCCGGTGTTAATCAGCATGGTTGGCTACGTACGGTGCGAAAGAAGTTCAACGTAGGTACGTACGTACAACTTTAGCTCCACAATAATCAGCTAGCTCCACTTAAATTTCGATCTAAAGCTTTCGTGACTGCAGGGATTCATCTTCTTGGTTCTTTCGGTAAAGTCACGTAGAAGGAAAATAATAAAAATAAAACATAATAAAATAATTCTCACGACGTTTCGGCCACAACGCAAGCAGCCGTCTTCAGGTGGAGAACAGGTCAGACTCTTCAGACTCTTCAGACTCTGCCTTCTCGACAGACCTGTTCTCCACCTGAAGACGGCTGCTTTCGTTGTGGCCGAAACGTCGTGAGAATTATTTTATTATGTTTTATTTTTATTATTTTATTATTTTCCTTCTACGTGACTTTACCGAAAGAACCAAGAAGATTAGCTCCACTTATTACTGTGCTTCGTGTGCAACCCATTCAGTTCCAGTTTTGGTTCTTAATTAAGACATACTTTAAGTTATCCTTGCGGTTATAGCATTTTTGTCAGTGAACCAATAGTTATTGCAGTTCTCCCGAAGAGAGTGGAGCAATATAAGAATAGGTTTTACCCTTTCTGGCAATAAAACAGTTGTGTTAAGATGTTAAAACACCAAACTGAAACATTTTGCAAGGAATCATGTCTGCATTAATACTGGGAGGAACCACCTGGTTCCACCAGCCTACAGGGGATTATTGTGTCCGTCCGTCGTGCATCCAAAAATGGGAGGGGTGGGGCTGGGTGGAGAGGGGAGGGTGGGGAGGGGCTGGGTGGGGAGGGGAGGGTGGGGAGGGGCTGGGTGGGGAGGGTGGGGCTGGGTGGGGGGTGGGAGGGGTGGGGCTGGGTGGGGAGGGGCTGGTCACCCCGTGGTGCCCTTATAAAACTCAACGTTTAACCTACTCACGCCGGCTTGTGCCCGCCCTCACAGTCGGCCATATTTGCGGAATACACCACGCCGCCGTTGACCCTGGCCATTGACCGAGCAACCCAACGTTCCTACCAGCTCCCTCCGCAGGAATGTGTTCACATAAACATGTGGTGAACATGCAAACAAAAAACATGCTCTGGTAGTACATGCATTGTCTTTGAAACTGATTGGTCCACAACCAGAGACAGCTTTCTTTAGAGCCTCGTCTCAAACAGTGTTAGACCAGAGGATGCCAAAAGGCGAACAGCACAAAGACAACGCACTATCAGGACATTGAGAAGTCGGGGTGAGCAAGCTCGGGGTGAGCCAGAAAGGGTAAACCCTATTCTTATATTGTGATACTGGCAAGAGAGATCCCATGATAAAGTGGAACAATGTGGATGTCCAGAATAAACGCCTCATTCGAAACCCAAACATCGCACCCCCTGGCTTTGACACATCTCCAAGACACCGGTGTAACCATCAACCGCATCAGAACATCACCAGGCTGATTCGCACATCTCCTTCGTGAATGGAGAATTAAAAGGACACAAGCCACCGTGTGACTGCGGGCATGCAACACAAACTACGGACCATCTAAGTAAACCACTGTGGGTCTACGCTCCTTCGACGGAGGAGGAACAGCAAAAACGACACCAAGTCTCTCCTGAAGCCCTCTCGTCGTCGTGGCTAGCTAACCTTGACATTGGCATCAAGCTCCCAAACATATTGCCAAAACCAAGATGGGATTATCTATACTCTTTGGTTCTTTCGGTAAAGTCACGTAGTTAGTTTCCCAGGAAAGAACCAAAGAGTATGGATTCCTGCAGTCACGAAAGCTTCAAATCCAGATGGGATCATCTGTCGTTCTCCCTCCTGTTAAACGCTTACATTTAATCATAATCAATGTGAGCAGACCAAAGCAAAGGTATTGTCAGAAAGTAAGAGGTGAGTTTTGTGAAAGTGTTATTATGTAATGCGTATTGACACCGTGTGCGACCTAGCGCCGTTAAGCTTGACACCATTCGATAACATTATTCTCTTACATATGTTGAACATTCATTTTCAGTTCCATTCTAGTGCCGCCAACATCATGCCATATATATTCGCTGTGGTTGCTGTTCAGGGAATCTACAAGCGCTAAGTTCTGGCCCTCGGTCGCGATCGTGACCACGGATTGCACCCCATCGCCCCACAACTGTTCACTTGCCACAGCGCAGAGAAAAGAAAACACTGCACAGCGCCAGCAGGCAGGCTCCGATAGAACAAAAATATATAGCATTGCCCATTTTACGGAAAAAACAGGCGAAACTCATCCGTTTGTAAAACAGCCCTTCTAAAATGTGACTTGTTTGTTTATCACGTTAATGCGTCATATACTACCTTAGCTGAATCATACAAATGTAAGACTGCAACAAAAACAACGATGAGTCATGTGTTACTTTGCACATCCGAATCCCGTGTTATTCTTCGTGAAAAATAAACACACGCACATACACAGACACACACCGCGATGCGTTCGGCGTTTTCACGTGTCCACATTCCTGCGTGCATGCGAATAAACGTAAAAATAAAAACTGTCAACAACAAAAAAACCTGTCACGTGTAAACCTCCAACCGTTACGACCCAAAAACAAACGGTCGCCTCAGCGGTATCACCGCACCGTAGCTCCACGTGGTGGGGCAGCCAAAGCGACGGTTTTGATGAAGAGGGGCCCCCGGAGGGATATAGGTAAGAGGGTCATCATCATCACCATTACCACCATCCATGGGCAGATAGCCCGTAGTAGCTGTCCACTGCACTTTTTGGAATTTGTTTCCGGTTTCCTCGGTCTTTGCGCCAATATGCTCACAAGTGGTGGCCACATCTTTCCGGCACCAATCTCTCATCATGTCGTCGTTTAGCCATTCTCTGTTGGGGCTTCCTCTCTTTCTGGTTCATTTCAATTTTTCCCAAACAACAACAACACTTAAAATACTCTTTGGTTCTTTCGGTAAAGTCACAGGGGTATAAAATAAAATAAATTAAATCACGACGTTTCGGGCGCAACACAAGCGTCCGTCATCAGGTGGGACAACCACAGCAAGAAACAATTGCTGACGTGGGCAAAAAGACTGCCGTGACAAGAGGCGAAATAGGTAAGAGAGGGGGGAGGAGCAAAGGAGGAGAGATAGAGAGGGGGGTGTGAGGTAGGGGGAGTGGAGCGCTGCTAGAGGGATGTTCCTGTTGTTGTCCACCCTACGTGTGTCCAAATAGTGCCAGTTTCCTTCTCATCACTGATTGCATCAGGTCTTCTTCACATGCAGCAAAACGTCGGTCATCGTGACCAATATTACGCAGCACAACCCGTAAACTAGATTGGAGGTGTGTGTAGCACAAGTGCGAAGACATATACGCAGCAGAATCGTGTTACGAATGATTGCAAGAAGGGGCCCTTCTCTAGCAATAGTATGAGCGGATGATATTTGCCTCTATATATATATAAATATATATTCCATCCTCATCAGCCGTGGTCAATCCACTGCTGGATGAGGTCTTCCTAAACTGCCAGCACCACATCTCACGATCCTGCGATACAATAATTATGACAATAATAATCCACCTAGCACTTGCAAACATATCTAACAGCTACAAATTAATGGATGAACGAATGAGTGGCGATGAATGAGAGGCAACGAATGAACAAAATGGACAAAATGAACGAACCCAAGGAGGCACTGAGTGGGCTACGGACATGGACATAAGCTCACGCGTCAACCCTGTGGGAAGCCGGGTTCCAGAGACGGTGGCACAGACCCACGGTCCCACGCAGCCCGCCCAAGTTCTCGCTCACAGCGGCACGAGTCTCGGAGCGAGTGTCGGCTTCAATTTCTCCTCCCGCTCTTTGTGTTGCTTTTTTTTTAACTTGACTGGAGTCTAAAACCTGGTGCATTTTCTATGTCGGTAAACTTGTTATTCACAATCTCACAAAATGCACCTAAGTTACTCCTTCTGTTGATTGCTTCCCCTCCCCTCCCCCATCACCCCGCGTTTCTCTTGCGGCCAATGACCAAATCATCAGGAATAATAAATAAAATAGTTTTAGAAAGTGCCTTTTTAAAAAAATACACAAAGCGCTTAACAATTACGCAGCAGTATTGTGGCCACAAGAGAGGTCCGGATAAGAGAGAGATGTGTGGGGGCCGTGACAAACGTGGCGGTTGCGAGGAGGGAGAACTGAAAGGAATGGGGGAAAAAAAAAGATTGGTCTTGCGTCCACGCCCCTCGTTGTATTTCTGAGCTCTCACTTGCACTCACCCACTGTGGTCGTAACGGACGTGACAGGATGCCATCGTGCACGGGTGACCTCCACGCAACGCCAGGTTGTCATCGGCCGCTGTGAGGCTGTACTACGTGGCGGGCAGCAGAGAGCTGCGTGGGAAAATCCATTGCTGAATTGAACTTCACTGCTTCCCACCTTCATAAAACGTGCATTGGCTATTATTGATTTGCTGATTGACCTATTGATTGACTTACCAAACTAAACGACCAATTGCATGACCAAGGAACTGCGTGCAATGCACGTACCGCTCCACAGATGAAATGAAAAGTTTCACAGCCAGTGCTCGGGACAGACAGCTCAGCGCGCAGCGTAGCGGTGTAGCTATCTTTTCACGCAGATGGTGCAACTGCATCGGAGAACATGGGCTGGAGGGGCACAGGTGCTGGGCTACGAAGAGGGAGAAAAGCAGGTGGCGAGAGCTGGAGAGGGGCCCCACTCCCCCCTCCCCCCCCCCCCCGTTTCATTTCTTCCAACAGGACTCAATGCAAAGGTCGCGCCGGTTCAACCTTTCGGCGCAGCGGTTGAAACAACGGCGCAAGTTTCTCAAGTCTCCCCTTGGAAACCTCCGCCCGGCCAGCATCAGCGTGAACGGCTTCACCGCAGTTAGTCGATCAGCAGGTAGCGTTTGGCGCGGTAGAATGTGGGGGTTACTCGCACCTATTCCGAAACCGCCTGACTAGCTGCACAAAGTAGGCCAAATACCCTCAAGATGGGATCTCTCTCGGGCTTACTCGAGTTGAGGCACCATCTGCCAGCACTGGCGTGGACCCACACCAATCAACCAACAGCCCTGGCACAAGTGGCTCTTTAAACACGAGAAACCACGACAATAACGACTCGCATTTTGCATCGCACAACAAAACGCCCCGGAGAACGTGGCTTTATTTCTGCCCGGGGGACCCCCACCCCACCCCCGATGAAAGCTGTGTCCCGTGAAACGCGTTCCCATTGAAAGAAGGAGGGGGGGGGGGGAGCGCCATACCGTTTGTCCCAGCAGCAGCGGCGCCCTCAGGAGGTCCCACTCGGCTGCTGAGGGCAGCAGGCAGCGCAGCACAGCAGGCACTGGGTGGGCGGTGGGCAGGCCCGACGTCAGCGCGACGTCGACCAGCGAGCAGACGGCGGCACCCAGCACGTCCAGGCTGGGGGACAAAGCTCTTTTGTCACAGATGTTCAGTAGGGCACGGAGTCAGAAATTAGTTTGTTATTTTACCAGGTAAAGCCCACTGAGCTATTGGCTTCTTTTTTCAGAAGCGACCTGGACACAAAGAATAGTGCCACCAAGTGGCTTATCACGTGGAAATTTAGAGCAGACAAATAACTCGCAGGCACCGGGGATACTCAGAGAGGCACGTGCAGACGCACGCACAAACGTTCGGAACACAATCACAAAAAAATTGGTTTTGTACCTTGGTAAAAACTGTTCTTTTGATGGTTGGTGTCGCTGAGAGATACACAATATATTTTCAGTAATGTGTTACGTAACAATGATAATGGCCTTTATTTATCCATTACAGCCTCACTCTTGAGCCTCCAGGACTTTTTTTTTTCGGTTGGGCACTAACATTGAGATGTTTGGCTCATTCCATGAAGGAGTGTTTTGCATCTTGGAGGAAACCAGAGTAACCGCAGCAGATGACACATATGAGAGAGGACAACACTCAAAGCGCCGCACAAGTGGATTCAAGGATTTACTTTCTGTACCGCCATCTCCAGGCCACCTGGTGGGCGCCGTGCATTTGGGACTTTCACAAATAAAGAAATAAATAAATCTGCCCCATCCACCCTCGCCTAGAAGGCGCTGAATACAGGCATTCACCACTACGCTTGGCTCTGACATGCATCTGCAATTACAGTAACCGTTCACTCGGTGGAGAGAACCTGAAATGTCCAAAATTGGAGAGATTCTGGATGACAGGGAGGAGCCGTGGCACACACACACACAATGGTTCCGACCATTTATCGATTTAAATTTCTATTTAAAGCTTTCGTGACTGCAGGGATTCATCTTCTTGGTTCTTTCGGTAAAGTTACGTAGAAGGGAAATAATAAAATAATAACAATAAAACATAATGAAATAATTCTCACGACGTTTCGGCCACAACGCAAGCAGCCGTCCTCAGGTGAAGAACAGGTCTGTCGGAAAGACAGCGTCTGAATGAAACAACACCAGGCTTGGAGCGTATATTTAAGCTGGGTTGGAAGGGGGGAAGGGCGCCTTGACAAAATAATTTGCATATCAAGAGGAATTTAGCATATTTATGGGAAATGCAGATATGCGATTAGTACTACTTGTGAAATGCGTAGGAGGTTTGGCGGGGAGTTTTATTTTTATTATTTTATTATTTCCATTCTACGTGTCTTTACCGAAAGAACCAAGAAGATGAATCCCTGCAGTCACGAAAGCTTTAAATCGATATTTTTATTTTGCCAGGTAAGGCCCACTGAACTATACAGCTCTTTTTTCAGAAGCGACCTGGCCATAAATGAGAGCTCAACAAAGTGGCTGATCATGTGGAAATGTATAAAAGCCAAATAACCTAAACGCATGTTTCTAAATGTGGAAGGAGGAACAGGAGGACCCGGAAAAAAATCCACGAAACCACAGGGAGAACAATACAAATTACAAATATACACCAGGCGTCAGAGTAGGGATCGAACCCTCGACCTCCTGCATACCAGGAGAGGCAGTTAACATCTTGCCACCGTGGCGCCCCATTTGATTGTCATACTCAAAATAGAGTTTGACAACCTAAAGTAGGACTATTACTTGCAAAAATGAAATATTTATCAATGAAACCACAAATAATATTTTTTGTTTTTTCATATATCACATTTTGTAAAACAAATTATTATTTAAAGCCTTTGTCAGTGCATCAGCAGAAAGCATCCCCACCCCACACCCGTTGTGGGTCAAGGGGGTTGGTTGACTACACTTCACCACATTGCTCAGTCAGAGCACAGGGCCCAGCACTGGTTCATCGTGCAATATGCTAACCAGAGCACCCAGCAACCCAACGCTACCCGCGGTTTTAGAATTATGTTTTGTTAAAAAGACTCATAAATCTGAGGCCTCAGACATATACGTACACCATTGCAAACACTGCCTCATCATGTTGGTTGTGTAGGTTGTTTTTCTTTTCCTCCCCAGCCCCCCCCCCTCCAAAATAAATTTGCGTATTAACAACAGCGAGTGGGAAAAATACAGATTAAAAAAGCAACACCTGGCATGGTTCACCAGACTTCAGAGAAGCCATCTCGGTGAAAAACCAACTGCACAACATTGCCGTTGTCGGCCACGATCCGACGCGCGTATATCGATATCGACTCGCGCCGTTTGAACCTGTTTCTGTTTTGAATCGACGTGTATTTTGAGTTCGGGATTACTGAACCGCTGCCAAGTGATTACAAATGCTCCCCAACGGCAATGCCAGTTACGTTTGAGTGCCTGGTCAACACCCAACGGCCGTAACAAATACAATCCCCGACTCTCCCGTTAAATGCGCGCATTAAGGGCACCGAAAGTTCACTGCGAGGCGCGTAAAAAGACGTTGCTCTAGCTGACAGAGGGTTGTGATGCGATTATAGGGCGCAGACTTTAACCTGAATTCGCTCACCGCCGTGCCAGCATTGCACGCGATCGCACAGACGGCACACGCTGCTTGACGCCTGGAAACTGTCCAAAAGCAAAGTGACAACCCACGAAGGTTGTTGTGATGGAATCGAAAACATGACTCTTAAATGGGCTGCAAGCAAGCACACTTTATTATGTTACTGACTTTGGGGCTGACTGGAAATGACGAGGAACAAACTGACACGGCCAAACAAAGTAAACAAGCTTCAAAATAGGGGTGCAGGTGATTTTCATGTCGTTTGTTTTTACAAGTGGATATGTTATGACCAACTGCAATGCGACTGTGTCATCCCTCTTAATGAGATGAAACGTCGAACGGGTTTTTTCGTTACGGCAGGCAGATCCTCACGTTGCGTTAACGAACTGCCCCAGACGATGTCTCCAATTCAGCCGCTTCTCGAATCGCTTCAAACGCCTCTCTTGCTCATCGCTAGACAACAGTCCTTCGCTCTCAGATACATCCGACAACTCTGACCCTCAGAACTGCAGGGGGCCTAAGTGGCTGCAGCCTCCATCAAAATGATTGCAAACGCAACACTGTAGCACGGTGATAAATCACACAGGTAATGTGGCCATGAAAGCCATAGAATCACTCTGTGTATGACTACCAGTTATGTGCCAAAATTGTAATAGTTTTGATATTTTGAGCTTTGACTTAGCTTTACAATTGCTATTTCACATTTTTTTAAACGCCAGTGAAATAACCAAGGTGTATAACAGTGGAGCATCTGGCATGGGTGGCGGTAATACGCTAAAGGGAAGGAATTTAATTTCCAAAGAAGGGCCCCCCCAGAACTATAACAGCCCTGGGCCCCCATCAAACTTAATCCAGCCCTGGGAATCAAGGGTGACAGTTCGTCAAATTGCTGCACCTAAACATTCCATAGCAAACCCTTCAGGGATTAAATTTAAAAAATGTGACCGGTGAATCTTTTGCTTTTGATTTAGACGCTGAAACTGCACGTACACATCGGGGCCTACCACGACCACCCCTCCGCCCACATCTTGCTGATCGTACCAAAAACTCGGCTTTGATAAGCAAATAACTGCAAGCAAGCAGCAGGAGAAAATGTATTTACACAACCCCTCGACTTGTCAATAGTAATTGGTGTAAACAGTTGCCCGCTCCCTGCGGCTAAGCTACGTCATGTGCCAAGCACGCGATGGCTCTGGGCAGGTACGATGATCATGTAATGACGGCATCGTGCCCACACAATCACTCTGAGGGTGTGTGTGTGTGTGTGCACAAGTGTGTATGTGGGGCTGCGATGGCTGGGTCATTTAGCCCGCATGCCCAGCCACCGCATTCATAAACAGCTTTTGTTCGGCCGGATAGAGGGGGCTAAACGGACGCGGCACGGGCTAGAGAAGAGATGGAGTGATGTGGTACAGGAGGATGTGGAGCTGAGTAGACTTGCCGATGACTGGTACCAGCGGTGTCATGATCGGCCTCTGTGGAGGAGGCTCGTGAAGGACGCTGCTACTGGGCAGTTAGAGGCCGTCGCCCTCCAACAACAACGGAGGGCAGAGGAGCGACGCTCACAACAACGAGCGGAGCGCCGGGTGGCTAAAGCACAGCAAGTTAGTACAGTAGGGGGCACAGGTGGTGCATCAGCCAGTCATCTCAGTCAGTCGACCCGTGGGCACCTGGGTCTGTCCCGTGACCTCCTGCCAGCGGGCGTTCGACACTTCACGTGGCCTCAACGTGCACATGGCCTGGCACAAGCGTGGTGGAGATGTCACCGCCACTTAGTGGCGAATGGCGGTTGTTGTTATGTGGGTATATATATGTATGGTAGCACACAGGGGAGCACAGGTGGTGCAAACTGCCAGTCATCTCAGTTAGTTAACACACAACAGCTGGATTGGTCCCGTGACCTCATGCCAGCAAGTATTTGGCACTTCACGTGGCCTCAACGTGCACATGGCCTGGCACAAGCGTGGTGGAGATGTCACCGCCACTTAGTGGCGAATGGCGGTTGTTGTTATGTGGGTATATATATGTATGGTAGCACACAGGGGAGCACAGGTGGTGCAAACTGCCAGTCATCTCAGTTAGTTAACACACAACAGCTGGATTGGTCCCGTGACCTCATGCCAGCAAGTATTTGGCACTTCATGTGGCCTCAACATGCACATAGCCTGGCACGACTGCTGCGGTGACGTCACCTTCACTCAGGTGCGAATGGCAGCTGTTGTTTTTATATATATATGGGGAGCGGTGGCGCAGTGGTTCACGCCATGTGCTATATGAATCGGGCAACACTGGTTAGATTCCCGGCTATGGCTGACATAAATAGCTAATGTTATATGAATTGGTCCTAGGCCTCCACGAGGTTTACTCAGCCTTAACTAGTAACCTGTAAAACAGCAGCAGTAGGGGGAGGAAGGCGCACTTGCCTCAACAGCCAGTTAGAGGCTATACAGGGGGATCTTTGTGTATGTGCGAGTGTGTGTCTGTGCGAGTGTGTGTCCATGCGTGTGTGTGTGTGCGCATCTCCCAGTCGTCTCGGTCAGCCGGCCCCATAGTGCCTGGGTCTGTCCCGAGGCCTCCAGTCGGTGAGCCTTCGACACTTCACATGGCCTCAAAGTGCACCTGGCCTGGCACAGGCCCCGTGGTGACGTCACCGTCACTTCGTGGCGGGTATTGGTGTGTGTGCGCTAGTCTAGCGGTTAGCGCGCTGCGCGATGAATCCGGTGACCCAGGATCGATTTCCGCTCCTGGCCACCGCCAGTGACGATTAAGTCAACCGGTCCTGGGCTTGCTCTAGATCGACTCAGCCTCAAATGAGTACCTTGCGCAGTGTGTAAACATCGCCACTCGGGAGACAATGGCGGCCGTGAGTGGTGCCGACCTCCCACGCCCTCGTGTACCGTACCAGCCTTCATAGGCGCTCTTAAACAGCACTTGCCCCAACAGCCTGTTATAGGGGATATACAGGGAATCTTTGTCTTTGTTTGCGCATATGTGCGGCGGGGCATTCTCTCGCGGCTTTGAACGCAGCTCGTCTGTGCTCGTCTTGCCGTGGCCTGTGACCATGCGACCTTCGACCCCCAGTCAAATCAGGTCTCGGCCTAGAGCCGAGGGGCACAGCGGCGGGACGGGGGGAAGGGGGGGGGACCGCCGATGGTTTGAGTTCAAACAGGGCCCCAGCTCGGTGCTGGAGGGCAGTGCGCTCTGGGATGCGCCAACCGACCTTCGGATAAGACGTTAAGTCGACATTCTATTTGCTCCGCGGATGGAGCCCCGAGTCTCCCGTGGCACTCTTCAATCAGACGCTTCGACTCCAGTGTCCTGGCAGCGATCCCACGACGGGTCAGAAAAACACGTCTGGCCTGGTCAAATTACCCACCGCTTGGATGCTGCCCAAATATCAAGACTTCCCCTGTGTGGGCTGGACATCTCTAACAAAGAGACGTATGGTTCTCAGCGGAGTTACCCTGCATAAATATGTCCTAAACTAAACAACTTATGCAAAGTCACGTTAATGTTTTATTCTCAAACTTAGCAGTAATTCTGGATTTTTCGTTGACATTTTCACAGTACTTTACAGTGAGGAGTTTAGTTTTTTTGTGCTGTAAAAAATATGTACCTTGCAGGGCTGATTTGTTTTCCCATGATCCTTTCCTTCACCCACAATGCCGTGCTGTGGAGAAAGCCGCCCTCCTTCATGTAGCCTCCCTGTTGCGTGAGCAGGGCCGTGAGACCGGCCTTCCATGTGCTGCTCAACTTCTCTCTCAGCTCATCTGCGCAGGGTAAAAAAAACAAATTCAACCACTTTTATTGTCTTGTATAAATATTAACTTGAAAAATGGGCCAGCAAAACATTTTACAAAAAACAGGAACTAAAAGGGCACAAGTAGTAACACTCGGCTCTTCATAATTTTTTTTATGATTAAATCCACCCATATCATAAAGCTCCATAAAAAGTTAAACATCGTGTTGATGTTTATTCTGGCACGATCCTATGTTTATCACATACACTACATTTGTAACACGCTGGTATGCACGGTTAAGGAAAATTGGGGCATTAGTCGTGTTTACACGTATGAAAATAAACCAGTTCAGCACAACCGTTCACAACACAATGTTTCCAAAAATAAACCACCCCGTTTAGGTGGTTCAAATACATAAATCACTGTATCTCGTTGTGCACGAGTGGGTGGATCGGTTAAAATTATTCTGCTGAATCGGTTTATTTTTATGCAGGTCAAGAAGTTGCGTGTAGTGTATCGGCAACACATTTTTGTCAGGGGGAATCCACAATGGGCAGATGCAGCGACTGGGCCAGTACCTATATAACCGCGGTTGTTATTCGATGTGTTATCTATCGGTAACCGCTAAAGGAATCGAACATGGACGTCACATGTCAAGCAATCGATGATCGAATCTGGTAAAGTTTTAGCAACGATCGAACCAATTGGCAAGTGCGAACGTTCGAACAGTAAGGCAGGAGGAACCAATGTGATTGGTCACGTCACAACCCATTATATATAACAAAATATATATATACTTTTGAAAGTTACAGCCCTTCGTCAGTTACAGCTAGATGAATGCTTCACCATGCCGTGTCGGTCACGGGAGTTGTTTGACCAAACTTCCCCACACTAATGAGAGTGGGTGGTTTTATTGATCATTGTTTTGCATGTCATTATCAATATTGCTGAAAAAGAAACTGAAACCCTGAAATTAACCCTACACACCACCCAGACAGAAAATGCACAGTGTGTTATACAGTCACGACATCCGTCCCACACACACTTCCAAATAGAATCACACGAGGTCTCAACAGAGCCAACGACAGCAGAAAAAAGTTCAATTGTGGGGGACGGGCATCGCCAATAACACAATTCGCAAAAACAACGTTTACTGGGCCCCCAGCACAGGAAATCCCTTCCGTTCACGTGGAAAAACGAGAGCAAGTTGCGGCAATCGCCGCCCGTGAACCTTTTGGGAAAAGCTCAATATGGCAGGAGCAGTGGGGATGTGTGGGCTCCGGACAGGAACTTGCCAGGGAGGTGACGGGCAGCACAGGAATGTTCCCAGCAGTATGGCACGCGTAAAAATCGAGGGTTAAAAAAAAAAATCAGTTCGGCTCGATGTATTTTTAGCCCTCGACTTTCGATCTGGGACACTAATTTCGAAAAAATGTTTCAAAACGAGCCAGCCACGGGAACATTATTATTTAATAGGCCTACGCCCTCCGGGAGCCGAGGTCTCATCTGCTTGTTTGTGGACATTAATGAGAAACAAAAACTCCCACGGCACGCAGCGGTCCGGTGTCGTCGCTAAATCTGCCAACAATTTGGTCGTTGCTCCTCAAAACAACCGAACAGAGAGAGAGGGATGCTCCCACAATCATCTCAGCGCTCGGCTAATGATCGCCAACTCTCGGCGGGCATGACGGCCCTGCATTAGAATTGCCACCTGTCCTGGTTTTCCCAGGATTGTCTTTCTGTTTGAGGTAGCTGATCTGGGAAAACCAGTACATGGCTTTTGTCAGTTAAGTAATATTACACCCACCCTACGGACAATGCATTACACGTATTTCTCCCATCTTCCGATATTGCAAAGAATTCTTCTTCTATATGCTTATATATTTCTTTTATTTTTATTTTACTTTTATTTAAAAAAAATTTACCTACGTGACTTTACCGAAAAAACCTAAGAATATGAATCCTTGCAGTCACGAAAGCTTCAAATCTAGAATTAATTCTTCTTCCCAGTTTTTTGTTGTACCGCAGAGGTGGCAACCCAAGCCATTATCACTGCCACCGGGCGGTTCAAGAGACCGACCGCCTTATTTAGGCGCTTCCTGGCCATGACGATCAGAGGCAGGCGGGGCCGCATCATTTTGTGATTTCGCGGAAGAGGGGGGGGGTGACCTGACCAAAACCACATGGCGGAGGAAGGTTGTGTCGTCAGCCACGTGACGCCGTGTTGGCCGCAAGGTGGTTGCGGCCTACGGGGGAAGGTTTAAAGGTTTTAGACAGCTGCGGCTGAGATTCTGGCAGAGGCCCCAACGCGTGGCACGACCAACTCCACGGTGTCCCACGCAACCCGTAAACGAACTCCCTTTCCAGAATTTGTCTCGCTCTCGCGCCTTCCGGACCAAACCTTGGATTGTCGACGCAGCCCCAAAATATGAAGAGCGAGCAACCGCGGGGATGACGCATCGTGATTGAAAGAAGCCACTGGAGCTATGCACTTTTAAATCTGGAATGAAAACTCATTTCTTTAAAACTGCTTATCGTGTTTGTTGTTCTCCCCCCTCGCCTCTGATTTGTTCAGCTGGCAACGTACGGTGCGAAAGAAGTCCAACATACATACATTGTTTGCGTCTCCTTGACTTATGTTTTGGTTTTACTAAACGATGATTATGATGATGACCCACAAATGAGTGCATTCATACTTGCAGGGAAATTGGCCATATTAACCAATAAATGAAATATTACATAGCATTTGTACACAGTAAACAGTTGTTATGAAAGATATAAAATATATATCCAGTAATGCACAAAAAGTAAACGATACTGGACTGTTTAACTAGTTACGTAAAACCTAAATTTTAAGTTAAATGTAAAAAGAGTGTCTTTTTACATTTAACTTAATCCGCTTTGAAAGAATCCCTTTCCCCATTCGTTTTGCCACCGCCACTTCCGCCACCGCCACCGCATGAATCCCAAACGCCTCGTATTCGCGGGCGGCTCGGGCAAACGAGACGCCATTTCTACATCGCGAGGCATGGGTTACTGTGACGTCTCGGGGTGAAGCCGTCAAGTGTGTGTGTCGGTGGAACGCGCAACTCCATAAAGACGTCAAAATGGTTCTCCCACGTGCCCACGATGCCACGGCCACCACCACCGCCGCTGTGCGCTGCATTCCAAGGAACCGTTTTAAAGCCTTCGCTGCTGCTGCTTTCTCAGCGAGGCACAGGGTTGGTTTATAATTAAAACAAGCCTCTGTCTTTTTAATGGGTCGACGCTATCTTTAGCCCAAGTCCCAAACTTAGCGCGCGTCCCCATCGAAAAATTGCGATCCAGTATTGAAAGAAATTTCGAACACGCTGTCCTATCTTCGACATGAATCCTGTCTTTAAATCATGGTCCGACATATAAGATGGGTCCTGTCTTTAACATGCATCCTTTGGTAGACACTGAACATGTGTTTAAAATGGATCCTATCTTTAACACCGTCTTCAAAAATGGCCCTCGACTTAATACGGGTCTATAATTGACTGACCCCATGTTCAACAATGACCCGATCTCTAACTTGGTCGATATATTTAACACGGGCAACACTTTCAACAGTGACAATGACCCTCGAGTGATATGTTTGGTGATGAACACTGCTGAACATCCGTGTTACAAACATCGCTCATGAGAAATACCGTTTTGTAACGCACGCAAACCATACATCACTTCTTTACTTGTTACGGCTAGACATTTCCACAAGACAATGTCCGAGCGAGCAGTGCACCATGTCGTGTCGGAGAACGGCCCCAGGAATAAGACATCGCAGAACTACTTCTGAGGTCACTCTTTATTCAGATTAGGGGCATGCCTGCTACACACGTCAATCAAAGCAAAACACACTGCATGAGAATAACTCCAATTCATACAAAAACATTGAATATAATGTTTTTTTTGGGTGCAATCAATCCTGAGTGGGCTGAGACCATTGACGCACTATACTCAGGGCAGCATTAAGTTTGATGGGAGCTCAGGGACTTTCTAGTTTAAGGGCCCCTTCTGTGAACTAAATTCCTTGCCTCGACTGTTTTAAAGCCACCCATGCCCCATAACAAAAGGCCCCCACTGCTATTCGCTTTGCTGATTTCAGTTCCAGTTGTTAAATGTGATGTACAAACTTTGAAGCAAAATCAAAGTCCAAACGCACAAAACGATTTCAGTATCGGCGATGCTATGGCTTCAACGACCAAATTACCCGTGGGATTTATCATATCACTACGACAGTGTTGCGTGTTTCAATCATTGTAAAGCAGTTCATATATTGGGGGGAAGGGGGAGGGGAGACACTTTAGAGTGCAGGCTGCAGCCCCTAAAGCCCTGGCATCAACCCAGCCACGCTGGACTCAACGTGGACATTCGTCTGCTTGGTTCTTTCGGTAAAGTCACGTAGAATGGAAATAATAAAATAATAAAAATAAAACATAATGTCACGTAGAATGGAAATAATAAAATAATATTATAAAGAACAAAGTCGCGTAGAATGGAAATAAAACATAATAAAATAATTCTCACGACGTTTCGGCCACAACGCAAGCAGCCGTCCTCAGGTGAAGAACAGGTCTGTCGGGGAGACAGAGTCTGAACTCTGTCTTCTCGACAGACCTGGTCTTCACCTGAGGACGGCTGCTTGCGTTGTGGCCGAAACGTCGTGAGAATTATTTTATTATGTTTAATTTTTATTATTTGATTATTTCCATTCTACGTGACTTTACCGAAAGAACCAAGAAGATGAATCCCTGCAGTCACGAAAGCTTTAAATCGAAAAGTGGACATTCGTGTTTCACTTAACGCAACCCCCGTGTGCATTCACACAGCACTTAACTTAGCCTCGTGAACATTCGTGAGGCACTTAACGTAACCTCGCATGCGTTTGTTTTGTCAATTAACATAGAATCGTGTATATACATGATCCACTTAACCTAGTCGCGTGTGCATTTATGTTTCCCTCCACGTAGCCTCAACTACATTCGCGTGTCACTTAACATACCATCGTGTAAATTCGAGTGCCATTCAACGTAGCCTTGTGTACGTGCATGCCTCCATTAACGCAGCCCCATGGACACGCTTGTTCACTTCACGTAACCTCACACGTGTTCGCGTGTAACTTAATAATGTAGCCTGGTGTGAATTCACACTTCACTTAACATAACCTCGCGTACACTCGTGTTTCGCTTCACGTAGCCTCGAACAGCTCTGTGCGCTAGAGCGAAAGGAATCGTCGCCTAGCGATGGCAAAGACAGGCGGTTGCAATTTAATTGGTTAAAAAGTAACCACTTAACAAAAAAACTACCTTTGCGAAAATCACCTGCGCGTGTCATGTGATTTACTTCTAATTCACGGTCAGTTCCAGTCGGCAATACCGCAAAGTAAAGTAATTTTAAAAAATTCTAGACATAACTGGTAGTAATGTGCATCGTGATGCTATGGCTTTAACGACTAAATGAAACCATATAATGTATCACAGTGCCGCAGTATTGAGTTTCAATCGTAACAAAGCACTGTATTTTGATTATTTTGGGGGGGGGGGGGGACCCTAAAAATACCAGGGCCTAGGCTGCAGCCCCCACATTAAGCCAGCCCTGGCCACACTTGAGAACCTGGTTTCATCACCGTTAGGCAACGCAAACCCCGGATTAGGAACCAGGATCTCAGTGGTGCCGGCTCAACGTCTCTAACTGCTCTGAGCCACCGGGCAAACCCCTAATAGAGTGTCTCTCTCCCACCCCCAGAGTGTCTCTCTCCCACCCCCAGAGTGTCTCTCTCCCACCCCCAGTGTGTCTCTCTCCCACCCCCAGAGTGGCTCTCTCCCACCCCCAGAGTGTCTCTCTCTCACCCCCAGAGTGTCTCTCTCCCACCCCCAGAGTTTCTCTCTCCCACCCCCAGAGTGTCTCTCTCCCACCCCCAGAGTGTCTCTCTTCCACCCCCAGAGTGTCTCTCTTCCACCCCCAGAGTGTCTCTCTCCCACCCCCAGAGTGTCTCTCTCCCACCCCCAGAGTTTCCCTCTCCCACCCCCAGAGTGTCTCTCTCCCACCCCCAGAGTGTCTCTCTCCCACCGCCAGAGTGTCTCTCTCCCACCCCCAGAGTTTCTCTCTCCCACCCCCAGAGTGTCTCTCTCCCACCCCCAGTGTCTCTCTCCCACCCCCAGAGTGTCTCTCTCCCACTCCCAGATTGTCTCTCTTCCACCCCCAGAGTGTCTCTCTCCCACCACCAGAGTTTCTCTCTCCCACCCCCAGAGTGTCTCTCTCCCACCCCCAGAGTTTCTCTCTCCCACCCCCAGAGTGTCTCTCTCCCACCCCCAGAGTTTCCCTCTCCCACCCCCAGAGTTTCCCTCTCCCACCCCCAGAGTGTCTCTCTCCCACCCCCAGAGTGTCTCTCTCCCACTCCCAGAGTGTCTCTCTCCCACCCCCAGAGTGTCTCTCTCCCACCCCCAGAGTGTCTCTCTCCCACCCCCAGAGTATCCCTCTCCCACCCCCAGAGTTTCTCTCTCCCACTCCCAGAGTGTCTCTCTCCCACCCCCAGAGTGTCTCTCTCCCACTCCCAGAGTGTCTCTCTCCCACCCCCAGAGTGTCTCTCTCCCACCCCCAGAGTGTCTCTCTCCCACCCCCAGAGTATCCCTCTCCCACCCCCAGAGTTTCCCTCTCCCACCCCCAGAGTGTCCCTCTCCCACCCCCAGAGTGTCTCTCTCCCACTCCCAGAGTGTCTCTCTCCCACCCCCAGAGTGTCTCTCTCCCACTCCCAGAGTGTCTCTCTCCCACCCCCAGAGTGTCTCTCTCCCACCCCCAGAGTGTCTCTCTCCCACCCCCAGAGTTTCCCTCTCCCACTCCCAGAGTGTCTCTCTCCCACCCCCAGAGTGTCTCTCTCCCACCCCCAGAGTGTCTCTCTCCCACCCCCAGAGTTTCTCTCTCCCACCCCCAGAGTGTCTCTCTCCCACCCCCAGAGTGTCTCTCTCCCACCCCCAGAGTTTCTCTCTCCCACCCCCAGAGTTTCTCTCTCCCACCCCCAGAGTGTCTCTCTCCCACCCCCAGAGTGTCTCTCTCCCACCCCCAGAGTGTCTCTCTCCCACCCCCATAGTGTCTCTCTCCCATCCCCAGAGTTTCTCTCTCCCACCCCCAGAGTGTCTCTCTCCCACCCCCAGAGTTTCTCTCTCCCACCCCCAGAGTTTCTCTCTCCCACCCCCAGAGTGTCTCTCTCCCACCCCCAGAGTGTCTCTCTCCCACCCCCAGTGTCTCTCTCCCACCCCCAGAGTGTCTCTCTCCCACCCCCAGAGTTTCCCTCTCCCACCCCCAGAGTGTCTCTCTCCCACCCCCAGAGTTTCTCTCTCCCACCCCCAGAGTGTCTCTCTCCCACCCCCAGAGTGTCTCTCTTCCACCCCCAGAGTGTCTCTCTCCCACCCCCAGAGTGTCTCTCTCCCACCCCCAGAGTGTCTCTCTCCCACCCCCAGAGTGTCTCTCTCCCACCCCCAGAGTGTCTCTCTCCCACCCCCAGAGTTTCTCTCTCCCACCCCCAGAGTTTCCCTCTCCCACCCCCAGAGTGTCTCTCTCCCACCCCCAGAGTTTCTCTCTCCCACCCCCAGGGTTTCTCTCTCCCACCCCCAGAGTGTCTCTCTCCCACCCCCAGAGTGTCTCTCTCCCACCCCCAGAGTGTCTCTCTACCACCCCTAGAGTGTCTCTCTCCCACCCCCAGAGTTTCCCTCTCCCACCCCCAGAGTGTCTCTCTCCCACCCCCAGAGTGTCTCTCTCCCACTCCCAGAGTTTCCCTCTCCCACCCCCAGAGTGTCTCTCTCCCACCCCCAGACTTTCTCTCTCCCACCTGCAGAGTTTACAGCGCAAAGAGCGGCAGCGCTGGCGTTCGCACTTCAGCCGGCGTGGGACGCAGCGTAGCGTTGGGTCTGGGAATGCCGTCTGGATTCGGTCAACAACTCTATAAAGATCGCTCGGTCGACAGGCAGAAAACCCAGCGACGTCTCCTTTCATATTTTGAAACATTCCTTTGTTTTTCTTGATGAATCTTTTTTTTTACTTTGCACCCCCCCCCCCGCCCCCCCCATTTCCATTCGTGCTCTTGTACGAATGGGGTCTTGCTTCGTTCAGCCGACACCAGCCCTCGCTATCATGAGCAGAGGGATTGAGCGCTATCGCTATCGTCCACGCACACGAAGCAACGACAAATGAGACTAATGATCTGTAAAGCGGCACAACGTCCGATACAGATATCCCATCGCAGTGGACATAACACAGCAACACGACGGGGTTATGTAAATATACCTCCTATATACGCGTGTTCACGTTTAAGACTATGCAAGGATACACATTTTTGCCAGCGTATATGTACCATTAAATAGTTTTGTTACTATGTATGTACTTGCATGCATATGTTTGCATGAACTGGCTGTACGGGCTATGTGGCAAGGCAGGAGACAATGGCAGTCCAGCAAGAGGGTTCGTGAACACAAGTGCTGGCCCTAAGTATGCGTGTGTTTTCTCTCAATGCAGTTGCCTCCCAGACGAAGCAAAAAACACTCTTTACAAGGTGGAATAATTGGCCGAACGTCCCAAAGCAGAACCGTGCTGAAAAATATTTACTTCCCGAATAAGTCACATTATTGTTAATAACGTGGCATTCGAATCGATCTCAGGCCTGATTTACATTTCCTCAGCATTCAATCGGTGATATAAGCCACCTAGACCCGTCGCGACAAAATCGGAGACCTCCCTCGTAACCAGGACCCCAGACCCTCGCGATAGTTGGATGGGCGACCTTTTCTGCCTAGCGCGGTGCCAATAGGATCTTGTGATTAACTTATTGTAATTGCACGTGGCTTATCGTCTGCCATTAAAAACGATCAACACTTTTAATGGCGCAGCTTATAAACGCGTCGCGGCGTCACCGCCATCATGGGAAATCATCCGAACGGAACAAGAGGGCCAATAAAAACCTCGCGATAACGCCCACTAACTTGTGGGAAATCGCAATAAAAAATTTCTATAAAGGAAAGCAAAAAAAAACGCAAGTAGAAAAAAAAGCACAAAACAAAAACATGGAAAGAGCGTGTTGCTCCATCGATAAACCGAAGAACTACAGATGCAGAGTGAAGTGTAAGGGCAGAGGGCTGGGCACGGGGGGACACCGACTGATGCTATGACCGCGTAGCTTTTCGCTGCTGCTCCACAAAGCGCTCCGATGTGTTTTCGGGTTGCGCCGCTGCGTGCTGTTTGGCACGACGTCCAACGATTACGGTGAAACAAAATGCTCACGGAACTGCACGCAGTCACAACCCGACAACAACAACAACACATCTGAGAGCTGCGACTAACTATGTTAAAAGGTTCTTTCGGTAAAGTCACGTAGAAGGGAAATAATAAAATAATAAAAATAAAACATAATAAAATAATTCTCACGACGTTTCAGCCACAACGCAAGCAGCCGTCCTGCTTGCGTTGTGGCCGAAACGTCGTGAGAATTATTTTATTATGTTTTATTTTTATTATTTTATTATTTCCCTTCTACGTGACTTTACCGAAAGAACCAAGAAGATGAATCCCTGCAGTCACGAAAGCTTTACATCGAAATTTAAAGATGTTAAAAGGGTTTCTATTTGGTGTTTGAACATCTTGACACCTGTTTCATTGCAGAGAAAGGGTAAAAACTATTCTTATTTTTCATGATGTTAAACGGCCTCTGCAGGTGCCGTCACTGACGCACGATCGATCCGTGCTTTACGTAATCCTGCACGTGGGCGGCATGATGTATGTGGCATGATTTACGCTGCTCTGTTGTTTTCCTCACAATTATATTCCAATTGCAGCTGTCGGTGCTCAGTCATGCGACAAAAAGGGTTTCACTTCAGAACTCTTGGGAGTGAACTGCCAGGAGATTGGGCCCTGGAAGATGAGATCACGAAACTACTTCTGAAAACCGCGGCGATGGAAATGTTATCCATGCGAGGTGGTACGCTTCTTACTCGGAATGTGAAGTGTTTATCGCACGGCAATCGTAAAGATATGTTAAATCATCAGAGACATAATTATCCAAGTTAAGTGAAACAACTAATTTTGTATGATGGGGTGGTTTTTTTTTTTGGTGACCAGGCTGAGATCATCAACTGCCTATATACTTGAGAATGGTTTCATCACAAGTGACATCTTAGATAATGTGGGAGTACCCACATTTTACCCCACAAAAAAAACCACGGCCCACTTTGCGAACCAGCTGCACGTAGCACAAAGTTCACACTTAGAGCATTTATTTAAAAAAAAAACGTCAGCATATTGCAAACAACCAAAATTCCGCTCAATGCACACACAGGAAATCAAACAAATAAATTAGTCATCTTTTTCTCCACATCGGTTTTTTGCATTTGTAGAATGTCATGGGAAAAACATCCACGGGTGCTGCTGCAATTGCCTTCAAATGAAGTGTGGCTTAAATTAAAGTTCAAACCCCACCGCTTACTGGAGGCCCTGCTTTCTATCCAAGGGTGTAAACAACCCTTCATGTACCCCGCATGCATCCTCTGGACCACTGGCACACGATGGCTGACTCGTAAAGAGTCTTTAAACCTCTTGGAAAGAAATGAGATGTCATGCTGTTAAGAAGAGTAAGTGGGCTTGTGTAGGTCACGTTAATAGGGGCGTCGTGGTGGCAAGATGTTAACTACCTCGCCTGGTATGTAGGAGGTCGTGGGTTGGATCCCGACCTTGACGCCTGCTGCTGTATATTTGGAGTGTGCATGTTTTCCTGTGGTCGTGCGGATTTTTCTCCGGCTCTTCCAGTTTTTACCTCCACATTTAGAATCGACATGAATTTAGAATATTTGACTGCTATGAATGTCCACCTGACAAGCCACTTCGTGATAATCAGGTCGCTTCTGAAACAATTGCTATATATAGCTCAGTGGGCCTTTATCTAAATAAAAAGTGTAGTTTAGTTTAGTCTAGATAGGATGGCGAAGTGGTACCTATGGGAGAGACGAAGCAAAACGATCGGCTTGTGTGGAGGCGCTACGTGGATTGTTACATCGCACGCGCGTGAGAGGTGATGGTTGCTTTGGAAGGCATTGAACCAGCAGTGGATTGTCCATGACTGATGATGATGATGGAGATCCACAGCATTATTGAGTGTCTCTTGGCAGCAGATGTCAGCAGAAAGGGTGATCTAAGCAAGTGTGATAAACACGCTACTGCTTGTAAGTTTTTTTTTAAATGCCAGGGTATTAAAGGCAAAACACAAACTTTAAATAAAAAGTGAGCATGTACAGCACATCATTTCCTGTCCTGAACGAAGTTGATCTCGGCCTTGACAATGCAAGAGCAGAGCGTAATTCACAGCACATTGAGGATGAGTCTATCTGTGACCACGTAGACTCCCGTTAAAAGTTTAACAATGCCATCTGGACAGCAGTAAAATAAAGCAGTATCAAGTAAAAAATACAAATCGCGCCAAGTTACGCTCAATTAAAATACCGCTTTGTGGAAAACATGCACGAGTGACATCCCACAAGAAGCAGCAGTTAACCATTTCCCAGGATTAGCGGGTATCTGCCGCCCCGTAAAAGTTAACGGGATCGCGATGGGCGCTTCTTTTCGGCCTGGGAAATGAACTGACTTGTGAGATCTCTCTTGCCTAGACCCATAACCTTGCACCGTAAGGACAGAAAAGCAAATGTTATGGCCTTATCGGCAAACTGTCGCAATTTTTCAGGACAGTGTTTGTGATTTTTTTCATTAGTTTTATATCCAATATTTCTCCAAGACTTCATCCTTCCTCTCATCACTAAGCCACACATGGCAGTCATTTAATATTTTTAAAAATGCATTATCTTACTGCCCTGCACATTTTTGTTATGATCAAAGCAAAAATGTTTTTACTAAATTTAACCTTTATAAAGGCTAGGAGTTTAAGACTACAGAGAAAGTGACCTTGTAGAGCATATCTATGCTCCCATAATATTTCCTTTAATGCCAGTATGCTGAAATATGATATACACACAGTGCATAGGCACACACACACATTGTGCATATACACACACATACAAAGAATGTATGATTCGAAGCCAAATTTCAAAGTGTCTCAACACTCTAACAAGAGCGGTGCTCATCTTTGTAGATATTAAGCCGGTGGTGGACATTCTACATTCATAACACAGGGACCATGCACGGTCAAAAGTATAACCACTTTTAGATTTGAAGTTTTCATGACTGCAAGGATCTCCATACTTAAGCGATTGTCCTTTCGCGGTGTTTGTCCCAAACTGAAGACGGACGCCACTTGTGCTGCGCCCGAAACGTCGTGATTTAATTTAGCTGTTTTCAGTTTAAATTTATTTTATTTTTTTACCTACGTGACTTTACCAAAAAAACCAAAGAGTATAACCACTTTTGTTGACTTGACAATCTGGAATGCTTTATACTGGCCCCGGAAAATCTGACAATGAATCATATTTATTAAGCCTATGACCATATCACACAAAATATGCCCGTTCTCATCTGACCTTGGAAGCCAAGCAGAACTGAGCCTGAACTAGGCTTGGATGGGTGACCATCATGCACAACACAGGTATTGTAGGCTGGTGCGAGACTACATTGTCATCAGAGGGTACGGCAGCAACATCCATCGTTACTCTGGAATTCTAGCCTCCAACTCATGCTGTTGCAGGAGGTGCAAATGGAATCCATTTGACAACCCCAGATGCCATCGGCCCTACCATGTTTTGATGGTAGGGGGCAATGGTGCTGTGTGTAATCCCAAATGTGTTATTTGTAGATAACGTTTCAGCAGTGGGATGTTTGGTCAACACCAGTTACATTGTATTCTGTTTTTATACATGTAAATATATTTAAAGAAATCAGAGTGCCCAGAAGAAACTCGTGTAAAACATGGGGGAGACACAAGCTCCACACAGTCAAAAATCAAACCCAGGCCACTCTTGCTGTGAGGCACAGGTGTTACCACCATGCCGGTCAAATAAACCCGGCCCGTTACTTGTTAAAATGCATAGGAAAGAAGAAACGCACTCATCGCTGAAAAGCGAATTGTGCCCGTCTCGTCTCCTCATCCGTTGAGGGTTCTAAGGATGCAGTCGCATTTATTTAGATGCTTGCAATACAAATCGCTTCGTGCTCTCGGGAGAGACACCCACGCGATGACGTCAATTCCTCAGTGACAAAGGGCGACGGGGCGTCATCCGCAACGGGACCACGCGCTTGCAGCGACCGCAACGGCGTGATCACGTTGGAGGATGCCGCGAGCAAGCGTGTCTCTCGTCGCCGCACCGGTTATTTGTTACACCATCGCGATCCGTTGGATGCGAAGCTCTGTCGTCGCTAAATCGCTTTTGCAGAGCAGCGTGCCGCTTTTTCACACAGAATCTAAAGTGGTACTCGCCCCGAGATAACGTCAAAGGGCTCGGAGGTCACAGAAGGCTGAGTTGGGTTCGAATCCAGATTTCAGCCGCACCGTGATTATGATGGGAGTTATTGAGTGTACAGAGGTGATAATCATAATACTTAAAATGTATATAGCGTCATTGATGCTAATAGCATCCAACAATGCCACACATTAATTATATATATAAAATCCCATATCCAGCCACTAACAAGCAAATTAAAACCCTACTATCAAACAAAATAAAAAATTTGTGAACCAATTAATAAATGGTACCGCAATCAACAAGTGACTGTAAAGACACACGCACACAAAACCCCCATGTTAAGTTTGAGTTTGCAATTCATTTGGGTAAACTTGCAGCTCCAACAATTGAAGATGGCAGTTTGACCGTCATGTGACAATCTCCTAAGCGGGTGTGTGGGAGAGTGTGACAGCTCACCCCCCCCCACCCCCAACTGTGTAAATGATCAAAGGGGGATTTGGAAGGATATTTATAAAGTATATGACATTTCCCAATGGATTGATCATCTCCATGATTTGATGGTGCCCACTGCACAATTCTGAATACATTTATTTAAAAAAAGGTAATATAAACACACATTCCAAGACGCCAACTGTAACATGAACTTTACGTGATGGGCACGTTTACGAGAAGCGCGCCAGAAGGAGGAAGTGGCCGGCGAGACTCAGAGTACTTAGCATACTTTTGTCAGAGTAAAGAGTCCGAACATCTGTGTCAGAGCACCCAGTACACCAGCCAGTGACTATACCAGATTCTCAAGTGTGAAGATTTAATTTCCCGAATGAATATGAAACAAATAACATGAACAAAAAAGTAATACAATATTATATTATTTCAACTCCCATCCGAGGAGTGAGTTAACGCATTCACATGTACACGCCTCGGTCAGTCCACTGCTGCATGAGGCAGGCCCTCCTCCAAGTTTGCACGGGCTGAGCAGGTTATGTGACCAATCCTCACCATGCTGGATAGTGCGGGTTGGTGAAAGCAGGGAGCATAAAAGTGGGCGCATGGAAGTGTAGTACAACAACGGGTCTTGCTGCTCTGCCCCCTGCTGCCTCGCACGTAGCCCCGCAGCCAAAATAACAATTCTCATCCTCTTACTTCTACCGGCACGCAAGGGATATAATTGGTCGGAAAACCATAAATGTCTACGTTTACACAAAAGTATAGTTTTCCATCGTATAATTGCCGGGCAGGCATGCGGATGTGGGATTTCATGGGGCCAAAAACGAATACCGCCACATTGTACTGAAGCTCACTCCAGCCTCCGCCGCAACAGACAAGGCTGACATTAAATGATAAACAAACGCGGACGATGCTTTTCAAGTTTGGAGTGAACAAAGCGGTGGCCGGGTGAAGATTTGTTTACATTTTTAGCGACTCCACTGGAGCTATCGCAGCTCCTTTTTCTGCAGGGAAACAAAATGTTTATTCATCTGGCGAAAAATGTGCAGCGCAATTATCCGTGGCAGGGTTCCATAGGGGTGCTTTTATTTTTAATTCAAAAAAGCAGTTTAACGATGTATATTTTGATAGGATGTGCATTTAAATAGACACATAAATAAGACGCACACGTGTGTATACCAACGGCAATAACAAAAATAACAGCTGATAATGTGTAACAAAAATGTCACGCAAATGTATTGTGACTCGGAAGGGTGTTTTTTTTTATGCAAACGTTTTGCTATTTTCTCCCAGTTACATTGCAAGTGAGCTAAGAGAATCACTTTTTCAGATTACAAAAGACACACTTGGAACTCTCATCGATAGCAGTCCGTCGCCTTTTGTTTTGTTTGAGCAGCCTTTGGAAGAAGACATCACGAAACTACTTCTGAGATTCCTTCCCTTGCCCCAAATTAAGAGGCGCACGTTCTCAAACGTCCCCATTATTTTGGTATCGCATGACGATAAAATACATCTAATTTGTTTAAGTCCTCAGAATTGTAATGCCCCAAATGCTTCTTCTCAGTAGACTTGAGTTAAACCTAGGACTGAAAGGTGGCAGCTACGTGCTTTTGACATGGAAGTTTTTGTTTAACCAGAACTCGAGAGACCAGGATAGTCAAATTTACATAAGCAACCGGCGTCAATTGCTTACGTACAAGCCCAAATTTGCAGGAAATTTTCGAATAAGAAAAAATTGGACTGGCACACCATGGGCCTACTCTTGCAAATGACGTCAGGGGACCTTTAACGCTCACTCGTCAAGCAGACAGCGCATCATCGTGGTCATCACACCCACAGTTATAACCAGGGCGGCCGCTGGATTGAACCGTGGTATTAGTCCCGCTGAGCCACCTGTCCCCCTTCTGTACGAGGCTCTAAAATAAACACAATGTCACATGAGGTGAATTTTAAAAATAAAGTTTTGCGGTATGGTGTGAGTTTGTGTAAAACATTTTATATCTCATTGTCAGAAAATCCTTTGCATATGCACACACGTAGACACGCATATACATTTTACAATAACGTTGTGCCCTTATAAACCTCAACGTTCATCCTACAAAGTCCCATCACAAGGGAGAAACACAAAAACAAATGTTTTGTTGTTGCCCGTATTGAAACGGCTGTACGCCATATGGACCTGAAAACTCAATTTCCCTGTACAAGAATACGGGTAAACCGTGTGGATTGACAGGTATGCTACCACGTAGAAGCCGGTTATGAAGGGGAATTATCCCATACTTGAGGTCGGCAACCAAAATAACAAGAAGATAAAAAAAAATTCGAAATCGGTAAAAAAATAAATATCGAAATCGTAAAAAAAAAAACTCAATATTTCAAGAGCTGCAATGCACCGTGTGGTGAATACGAGACGGTGGTCCTAAAAAGAAAACATCGCGAAACAACAATACTTAAAGAGCAACCGCATGCGGCGCCGGTAGAGCAGGTTGCCAGCCGTGAAGACAGACTTATGATTTTGTCAGATTAACCTTACAACAATAATAATGTCCAATATACAAATAATATAACAACAACCATGCCCTGTATCTACAAAAGCCTCACCGCGTCTCAAGGTCCTGCAGTATTACACGGGGCAAATTCCTTTCAAAATGTCGCTGTAAAAGTGGAAATAACCTCGAGCAAAGCACAAACACATGGGGTTAACACCGAAAGGTGTGCACAGATGGATTCATGAATTTGTTTTTGCTGTACAGACATCTGGCAGCCAATTGACAGCTCAGAAGACCTTCACTCAAGACCCTTTTTTTTAGAATGGTACCCTTTGGGATGTTTGTCCAATTTCATTTTTAGTATTTGTGTGTGTGTGGGGGGTGAAATCAGAGTTCCTTGGGAACACTATGCACGAGAGAAAAGATTACGCTCTAAAAAGTGAATAGCCACCCGATGGGCGAGTGTCTCAGAGGTCAGAGGACTGAGCAGGCACGGGCTGAGGCCTAAGGTTGGAATCCAGTCACCTGTGATTAAACCAGACGTTCAAAAGTTGATTGTCTCGATAACGAAATCACACGCAAAAAAATCCATCACCACTAATTGGCATTCATTTAATTCAGGAGAAAACTACATTAAAAAAAAGAATCGATTTCACTGTCACACAACTTATTCTCAGTGGCAGGAAAGGTGGAAAAGTACCACCCACTACCATGTGACCAGAGGTCACTTAAAGAGATCTCAGAGGTCGCTCTGATCTCCACTTCCACCATGGGCTGTTCTCGAACACAAAGGGTTGCAAATGCTCTAAGAGAGAGCTCAATGGATTCTTCACTTCACGCTTGAAATTGTATCCACAGTTAAATCAACAACCCGCTCACTGCACTTCTACCCAATTCCCACAGCCCTGCACAGGTGATGGGCATTCTCACGAAACACGACGAGATCCCCCAGGTAATCCGCCAACCCCAGAACACGGACGAACATCGCTAACAAATGAAGCTGTCAAAAAATGCAGGCGCGCCAGTTTACATCTTGTCATCTGTGCTGCATCTTGCTTCTAGCTCCGGCCTTAAGTTTGGGCGGAAGGAAATGCATTCCAGAACCCTAAATAAGTCGCCTGCCGGACCAACCCCCCCAAATCTCCCCCCCCCCAACTCTGCGTACTCTCCCGCTCATTCCTGCGCTGGCCGAGAAAGATGCATTCTGGCCGAACAAGATGCATTCTTTATTTGAACCCGCCCGCCCGCCCCCCTCCCTCCCTCCCGCCCACCCCACCCACCGATGTATTTGCCTGCTCATTCCCTCATTCCTTTCATTCGTACATTTCACATAAACACCGAGGGAAACATCCGACTGTCACGAGCACTTCCACTGGGAAGATGAGCGGAGTCTCCCGTGAGAAACCGGGGGTTCGGGTATTACTTAGTGGGGGAGGGGGAGGGGTGTGTTTGCCGTAGAGCGACTGCCTGCGGTGATGGGAAGCACTGCCGCCCCCGGTTCTGGCAAGAAGGTTTGGGGCAATTAAGCTGACGAAACAAATTGGCGATCGTGGCCACAGCTGTCTGCCGTCCAATCGAGAAAAACCCGGGCATTGGTTTGAATTTGTTCGGTACCTTTCGAGCGTTTAGTAAGCACGGGCATGTGCGTGCGTGCGTACACACGTGTTGCATACATTTCAACTAAAAACAGCCGTTCGCTCTCTTGTGCAGGAGTTCTGGGCCTTTCAAATTTGTTCCTTGACAATCCCTCGGTGAACCGGTGGCTACATCCTGCAAGCACAGTGATTGAGAGCTTTGATCGCAACGTTGGTCGGGGGGGGGGAGGGGGGGAAGCACCCCCCAATCAACAAGCGAAACCACCAAACCCAGCTCTCCCCCCATGCCGCATTAAAAGGAAGCTGGCTCCGATCCCACCTCAGCTGCGCTCACGTTCACCGCCACCCTCCACCGGGCTCTCTGCGCATGGGACCGAGTCGTGCCGCTTGTTATCGTTACACGAATGACTGAGCCGCTCTAATAGAGGGGCCACTTCAATAACCGCAAGAGCATTAGGCTGCGTAGCATTTAAAATCAGCGGGCGATAGGGGAACGGTTCCGCCAATGCACCTGCGCCTCCTGTACTGTGTGGGCTGGCGGGCGCTATGATAAACGGAAGTGTAATATCGGCCCCTGTGTTCCGCCGCTGTGTGTGCGTGCGTGTGCGAGTCCGAGGCCTCTGTCTGAGATTGACAAGAGACGCTGCCCATGCCACTGCGTCGCCAAACTGTAACCTTGAGAGCCATGGTGAACATTCTCTCCTTGGCTTATGCTCCATGCCTTTGATGGCCAGCTGTCCTAATAATGAGCCCGATTTGAAATAGAAATGTACTTGTGTTCAGGGGGAGCAGTTGCGGAGTGGTTCGCGCGCTGCATTGTAAACACGCTCGCCGATGTTCGATTCCGGGCCTTGGGCCCCAGGCCCCTTCGCTAACCCGCGATGCCCAGCAAGGTGAATAATAACTAGTTGGTTATAGATAGCGTCGTTCCTGCAAATTTCTCCCTCAAAATCACCGAGGAGCCACAGACAAGCTGGAAGGCAGCCAGGCGGTGAGCCGGCACCAACGATTGCTCACAAGCTCTGCAGTCCTCTGTATATTCAGATGTTTTCCGCCAATTAATCAGTATTCGTACATGTGGGAGGAAAATGGAGCACGCGGAGAAAACCCATGTGTGCGAGGGGGTAACACTATCCCCTTACGGAAGGGACAGATTAATTTAGTCCACACTTTTACTGGACCGCCTTCTCCTGGCAAGCCAGGGTATGGCAACCTCGACGCTCATGGGAAGGGAGTTGCCCAACTTTTGCTGAGATCTACCAACCCTCGCTGCCTCCACAGTGCTGGATTACAGGCCACGTGCATAGCCACGACCGCCCGGCTGAAGCCTGATAAATAACCACCATGATGATCATTCACGCAGCAGTGCATTGACAAAGGGCTGGCAATTATTACGACTATTATTGTGTTAAAGAGAAACATATATACATTGTATTTTTCTACAGGCAAGTAGTATCAGGTTTCTGAACATGAAAAAATGCATTGAATTAATGAAACGTTAACAATTTTAAAACAATTACAAACCCATCATGATTTGGGTGGATACAAGTTTTTCATACCAATTAACAAAAAAAGTTAATATAAAGGTACAGTCGTGCATTTTAGGATTACCGTGGCAAAATTGTCACTCAACATGTGTGCGGGCCTGTGTTATGGGGAGTGTTGGCGCAGTGGTCAGCGTGCTGTACTATGAACCTGCAAAACTGAGTTCCATTCCCGTTCAAAGCCAACAGCGGTGATGAATATTTAAACTGGTGCTGGGTATAGTGCGGTGTGTAGACATCGCCCCTGGGAGCACAAAGGCGGGCAGGCGTAGTGCTGGCCACTCGCCAGAGGTCGCAACCGGGTACCCGATACCCGTACCCTACCCGATACCCGGCTACCCGTACCCGGTCGGGTACGGGTACCCGTTTGCGACCCTGGTGAGGCCGGGTACGGGTACGGGAAGGCCGTGAGTCACTGATGAGTAACCGTTTGTCACTCATTTCCCAACGTCTTGTCTCTTCTCACAATTCAAGTTCCTAGAATCAACCCACCCGCGCCTGCAACATGGCTTCATCCCAGAGGTCGCAATCGGGTACCCGTACCTTACCCGATACCCGGCCGGGTATGGGTAGCCAGGTATCGGGTAGGGTTCGGGTACCCTTTTGCGACCCTGGTGCAACCGGGTACGGGTACCGGTAAGGAATCAAAACCCGTTTGCAACCTCTGCCACCCGCCCCCCCGTGTGCTGTGCCAACCTTCATAGGTGCTCCCTAACAGCATTTGCCCTATAAGTCAGTTAGGGCTATACGGGGGATCTCTGTCTGTGTCTTATTAGTGAAGTCAATGGTTCAGTCAGATGTTGTTTAAAAAACAACTATTATTCTTTGCACTGCTCAAGAGCTGTCACATTAAACTGTTGCCATTGGCTCATCCATTGCAGCAGTTTAATTAATTTGCAGATCATTATCAGTCATTGATAAATATATTGTATTTAATGGCTAAAGAATGCTACTTATTAGAAGAATAACAGAAACGTTCTCAGGCTCACTTTTTTTGCAGAAATTATCTTCCATTATTTGAACATGAAAACAATTGTTAAAAAAACAAGGAATAAAACTGCATTTTTCTCTCCCCCCCCCCCCCCCCCCACTGAGAGTGAGATAACTTCACAAAAAAAATAAACTATGACCCAGCAACAACTGAGAACACAAAAAAAAAACTCAGTCCCAGGGTGACTTGAAGAATTCTCTGACATGTGCGATGATGAAGTTAAATGAAAGCATATTTGGAGCCTCCCTTAAGGAATATATCTGGAACCAAAAATAGCATTATATGGTTCATGTAATTATTTATGTTCACCTTATATTATTTTTAGCGAACACACATCTCGAATTATCCCATCCTCGGTTCATCCCACGGGTCGTCAAAAAAAACAACCCACACACATACACACAGGAAAAATGTAAAGAAACAACACAAGCCAGGCAGACACGCGTGCCAAACTCTGCAAATATGGTCATGCAGGATCCAGCGGCAGAGGGTGCTGACGCATGCTCGTTTGTCTCCGGAATTCGCTCCTCCGAGTTTCCGGAGCCTCGTTACTCCACGCAGGATCTCATCCCCCACCACCCCGTTGCCCGCCCACCCCCGTCCAAGCGATCAAATGCTTGGAATGAACCACAAGCCACGTTTCCTGTTTCATCATCATCATCATCGCCGCCGCCATCATCATTACCACCGTCATTACAATTATTAGTATTCCTATGACTGTTTTGTTGAAAATAATAGGATAAAACAAATATTTAAAACTTTAGTGGTCGTTTCCTGCCGGGGCTCCGCTGCCCTGCAGTTACGGGACCAATTGTACGCTTAGTTCAAGTGGTTTGCGATAAGAGGGAGGTGCGGCAGCGGAGGATGGGGCAATCGGCGAAGGGGGAGTTGTGAGCGAGCGTGCCACAACCACCCACACGCTCCATCCCGGCAGCTCCAGTCAACCGAAAGACCGCAGCAAACGCTGGGGGGGGGGGGGGGGGGAAAGATTCCCTAATGAATGGGTTCTCAAAAAAGGCCCTGCGGACCCGTCTGAGTGTGCGCAAGGATAAAGCGTCCGTGTCAAAATCTGCGCTGCTGTACGACGCGGTAAATGCATTCTCTTACCTCTTCAATAACGATCGCACAACGGCCGCATGCTGACGAATGTCTGCGAGATTTCCAAAGGGGTCTCATGAAATGTGCCCTCAAAACCCAAAAATGGCCAAAGGAGCCTGTGCAGTACATGGTGTGTTACATCACACACAGCCAAGTGAGAAAATAATCGCCAATAAAAAATATTATTAATTAATGTAATAGACATGAGTGTATATCGTTTAATTTGCAAACCTTAGTAATACGTGGATAATACAAAAAAATAATATATACTCGAGGCTCATTTACAATTAATTATTTCCGGGCACACAAAAACACATTTGTGCGTCAAACTCTCTCCCCGTATATTATGGCGCTGCATGGACACGTGTATTAGCGCGTCGTCTACGCATCGCTAACCAGTGGCCAGGCTTACAACCAACATGCCCTGCGAAAGGGCCTCGGATGTAAAGTAAACCAAATGTTCCTCACATACATTTCTCTCCGAATTTATGGAACGAGACATTTTATTCTTTCAAGCGCGTGTAATTGACATGTGGACGTTTCGACGAGCCTGCAGGGGAGAAAAAATGTGCAAGAAACTTGACCTTATTTCTAAACTGGAATTAAATGATTTCCAAATGAGACCCCTAACGTTTGCAAACGTTACGGAACGATACAAAAAAGCACACATCCAGGGTTCGCTAAGAGGGCACTGCTGTTGAAGAGAGTGCTCAATGGGGAATCTATGACAAACCGTTCGTGCTCACAGGGACTACGCAAGATCTTTCCACGGATAACCTACATAATGCGCACGATTGATCATTCAGAGAATAATGATGTGGATGATAAAGATTATGTACTCCCCAGTAAATATGTGCACGTGTGCAACATGATATAACATTTTCGGAATTGAGAATAAATAAAAAAATGTTTTCTTTTCTGCCGGTTTTGGATACTAACAAACCGTATGTACCAGCTGACTCTTTCAAACAAATCGCTACATTTTTAGCAACGGAATTACAGGAATAACTCACACTCGAAGAGATCCAAAATGGAGTGGAATATGAAATGATTCTGACAAAACAAACAAGTTACAGTTTTGGATGTTTGGCCATAAATCAATCTTTCCCGAGGCCTCCAGTGGCCGTTTTTTGGATGCCATGGAGTTGGACTCCTGAAACACTTTTCTGGCCAAAATATTATTTCACTTGCATTCCTTTTCCCCCAGTCTCACCCCCAATTTATTTCTGGGTTTTTTTTTTCATAAAAATTACGCTGGTGTGGAGGGGCGCGAGGAGGGAGAAATACAAACCAGAATGGAACTGAAAACATGGCTACAGTGCAACGAGGGTTCTGCTTGTGGCCATGGTTGGGCGTTTTAAGCCGTTTCACCGAAATGTTTGTGAGACCGGTGAGAAGATGGTCAATCAAAGCGTCGTGTGAAACCAATACACCGAAGAGAGAAAACAAAACAACTGCACAGCACGGCTATTAAAGGGAACCTCAGATTTGTTCGGGAATTTGACTGCATGATAAACAAAAATTGTGCGCACAGGCGTACGCAAAATGCTCACACAGATGCACGCACTGATCGAGCAAACTTACACCCCCCGTGCCATTTCAGCTTGTGGGGCACGGCGAAACTTGCCACCTGAAGTGGCAAAACTTTAGCGAAACTCAATCACCCACGAATGTCTGTCCTTAACGCTCGTGACGTCACTCCACATCGACCAGCTCCCTCATTAATATTGATGAGCAGGTGACGTCCTCCATATGGACACCCCCCCCCACTAATAATCATGAGCAAGTGACGTCACTCCACATCGAACAACCCCCCTCATTAATAATCATGAACAGGTGCCGTCACTCCACAAGGAGCACCCTCTCCCCCATTCATAATAATTAGTGGGTGACGTCACTCCACATGGGGGGCCGAGGCGCCTCCTCCCCCCACCTCGGCGTCAACTCACAACCCTCACTACAAAGGCAGAACCCTCACGTCACGTGATCTCCGTCACGCTGTTGAGACATCGAAGTAAAAAGGACGTCGTGATGAACAAGAGATTATAACCTTTAAATGAAATAGGTCTGTGTCACCGCGCCCTTACAAATTGCACACGCATTGATGCAATGAATATATCACGTTGTGGTCTGCTTTTCGCTTGCAAGTTTCAGATTTACTGCAATACACCCGCCCTTGGATGGGCGGGTGATGGGCAAAAGGCGAGGCTATAATATATCCTATCCAAATGAATTGTTTAATATTGCACCTACGGTCATCGCTGGCCACGCCAAGTGGAACTAACGAGTGGGATATCTGAACCGGAGCAGCCATGTGCTGCTCGATGCACACTACGCAGAACGGCGACAGTGCTCACACCCAGGGGCCCCCGGACGATATCCGGCTCACCGAGATATTTATTTTCACGCACGAGAGAGCGAGAAATGGGCGGCAGTAGCAGCGGCGGCAATTTGATACCTTCTTATTTTCCACTTTCAATAAGATCCGTGCCGAGCGAGGCGGGTGGGCGGGGTTTACCCAAAAATGTATTTTCGGCGCAGAGCGGCAGCGGCGTGCGTTCGAGGACCCCCTCGGCTGCGAGCAACGAAACAGCGCCCTCTGAGATGAGCCGAGGGGGACCAACATCTAACCCCACCCCCCCCCCCAAGGGAGAATTCTTTTCCATCATTAAAAGCCCATTTTGTGTGTAAAAAAAACACGGGGGAGGGGGGGAAATAAATAATACATGTGGGCAAAAAAAACACCCTTTGGCAGACTCTCCGATATGCGTTTGTTCGCTGTGGTCGATGTTTTTTTATGCTGCATTGTAAGGAGGTTCATGAGGAAACACAAGCTTTCGAATTTTTTTTTTAAATCGGGGATTTTTTTGTTACGTGGAAGACATGCGCCAGATGCCAACATTTTTAAAGTGGGTCATGGCGCGGCAGTGGCAATTATTTCGGCTGAACGAATGTACACGCACAGCATTGTCCCTGCTCGTAGTTTAAGGATTTAGCGCAAGTTATTGATACGTAATGCCCGAGAGACAGCGACACGACAGGGATTTAGAACAACACTTTTGAGCGCAGGGGACCAGCCAAGTTGGTTATATAAATAAATGCTTAGCATTGCGGCACAGAGATATCCAGGAAAGAAACACACGCTCAATGGGTAAACGTTTGTTACAAACCATCTGAGATTAATTTCGTTTTTTTTGCTAGTTTCGCAACAGTAAATCTAACTCCGGGGGTGTAGTTGCCCTGACTTGAGCAAGTTTTCTGGACAGCCAGCTTACAATGCAATCCTGTAATCGACATGCCATAAGGATCCTGTCGGTGTGATGACTTACACAAAATATGCCAGTTACACCTGAATGACGCCACACTTAAAGCAGAGAGCATTTATGCAAAATGATTAATCGCTTGTCCACAATGTGAATTCACGGTACCCATTGGTGCTGTGGGCAGCTGAAAGTTTCCTGCAGTAAATAAAGAATGCTTGGATTAAGTCCAGAATTTAGGAGCAAAGTACTTTTAACTTGTAAATCACTGCAAACAAATCAAAAGCATATTTATATATAAACGAAAATGCTAACAAGGCCAGAACAAGTTTAGAAAAGATACGCAACTCTTGGCCGACTAAACAACCAAATTCAATGTCTTTTATGAAGAAAAGAAATACTTATATAATCTATATGCGTGAAAAAAAAGGAAGAAAATAAACAAACAACATGTCTTGCTACGCACACAGCATTTACACGATGAGCGTGGTTGGCTACGTACTGTGCGAAAGACGTTCAACGTACATACATCCGTTCCGTGTTTTGATATTGTTCAAAAGTCACTGCTCAAATGTGAGTAGTGAGCGTGGGCCTGAAGAACCGGAAATGTAGACAATTCCAGCCACTGGCTGACCAAAGCAAGCTCCCTGAAGGAAGGACCATCCCGGGATAGAGAACTCCCATAACTCAGCAGCAAAACATTTTGGCCTGCTCGCTAAATAATAATTTTAAAAAATCATAAAAGCAAAGTGAGACTAAAAAAACAACATTCTTAGTGTTTCGGCCAGAATGTCCACGAAGGGGATGCAAATGAATGCTGGATGGGGCCTGTGCGAATTGCGGAGGCTTGCAGCGATATCGCCGACTTGTGACCGGAAATGCTCCAGATTCCATGATAGTTCCCAACTGCTCAACGGGGACTGGGACCAGTCAGGCCGAGATGTCCCTGCTGGCCCTCTGATCACCATCGGGGGCCTCCTCTATCTGCAGGAGACCTACCACAGCAGGCATGACCATGAGCGCATGCTGCGGGGGGGACAAAGGCGGTCGCGTGTGGTTCTGGCGACGCCACCCCCTCGCGCGCCAAGATGGTGGTCTTGGTAGACGCTCAGGAACGGCACTTGCCCCAACAATCTACGCGGGCTACGTAGGGCATCTTTCCCTTTGTGTGCAGAATTAGTTTTGCAGTGGTTACTCTCCTGTGGCCATGAAACCAGCGACCTGAGTTTTATTCCCAGCCGTTGATAGCATCAGTGTTACGTATTGTGTTGTAAAGTAATCTAAAAAAAAACCAGCACGGATGTACACATTGGAAGTTATTGCGTAAATGCCAAAACTTGCTTCATGAGTAAACCATGTCGTCGTAGACGACTTCCATGAAGAGGAGTTCCTATTTAGAGCTGGGTAGCAATCCCACCAAGCAAAAGTGGACACGGCGTAAAGTATCATCAGGAGGAGCCACGATTAATACACTGCTGGATGAAGGCCTCCCCAATCCGCCACCACTTCTGATGATTCTGCGATACAAGGATCCATCCAGTACCTGCGCAAGCACTGGTTTCACTGCTCCATCTCTTGGCCACCACTCATGCTGTCACGATGTAACAATCCATCCGGCACCTGCGTATACATTGATTTCATTGCTCTATCTCTTTGCTAGACATACCCTGGACACTTTCCATTCCTTGGACGCCACTGCGTTATAATTCTTGACCATAATATAGGTTTTTGGGTCAGATCGCGTTATTTACAAATGTGTCGTAACCCTCCACCACCCGACACAGCCAAACAGTAAAAAATGTGTCACGTTTTTCAAAGGACAAAATAATAAGCGAATTATTTTGAGGATTACGACACATTTATAAATAACGTGATCTGACCCAAAAACCTATATTATGAATAATATTGGTCGCGAAAGCCTACGTGTTAAATTCTTGACCATCTTCCATAATCCCTTCTACCCGTGCCATGTTCTGCGCAAGCCCATTTACTTTTTTTATGGCTTGAACGATGGCATTAAACTACGTATGTTCTCTAATCCATGTCATCCTCTTGCTGCCTCTCTATGTCATTCCAAGCAAGCATCAATCCATGGACGCTTCTTTGTGCATTTTTCAGTTTCTGTTTTATATTTTTCGCTCGTGACCGACCGTGTTTCTACGCCATTCAATAGCAGATAGTAAAAAAACAATGCTACCGATATCAGTTTTGCTATACAATGTTCCCTAAATGCTAATGCCCAGCTTTACCTTGCCTTTGTGATACGAACAACGTGTTAACACATTTAAAGCAATGCGTAAGTTTATTCATGAATTTGTTCATTAACTTATCCTCCCATATCCTCATACGCCTACGTCACCATAAAGCATAAAGCATGGCAGGGATTTCCACATCTCGACTGAGTACACTCCTCTGACAGGGAACAAACATCGGCTATTTTTAATATCTGATCATTTTTTTCCATTCCGCTCTTGCAAAACGACGGCAGTGCCCCGAGCACGTAGCACAGGTGAGGTGACAAGCGACCGCTGTCAGAAGTGGACTGACCAGAAAGGCACGGCCAGTCATGCGCACGTACACACAAGACAAAGATGCCCCGTATAGCCCCTAACAGGCTGTTGGGGCAAGTGCTGTTAGCGAGCGCCTAATAAGGCCTGCACGGCACGCACGGTGGTTGTGGCCAGAAGCACGCTTGGCTGCCCTCGTCTCCCCAAAGCTGTTGTTTACACACCACACCAGGTACCCATTTGAGGCTGAGTCGACCTAGGGGAGGCCCAGGACCGGTTCAGATATATTCGTCACTGATGTTGGCCGCGAGTGAGAATTGAACTCGGCTCACGGGTTCAAACAACGCGCTACCCAATGGACAACCGTTGTATGTGTGTGAGAGATCAGCGATGGAAGCACATTGGGAGTCAGATGTTATCTTATCTAGATGTATATAGCGCCTTTATTCAATCCGATTTACGGCAATTATAAAAGCGGTACATTTGATGAAAAGACAAACACACACACACATATATAAAACACAATACCATCTAATTGGCACATGCGCAATGCCGCACGCACACCGCCACGGCGCTATACGCTTGGCGACACACCTTTGTGTGTCGATGATTAAAAGACACTTTGTGCGCCTTTTGTCGAGCACGGCGGAGCCACATGACGCGTTGCAGCTACAGAGCCCCCCCCCCCCATCCTGGAGCTCAGAGCCTCTCAGCTGCCTTCTCATCTTCACATACAACACGGTACCAACAAAAGCTTCAGAATCCTCACGCGTTGTTGTGCGTGTGCGCACGCGTGCATATTCGTCTTCGACGATATACGTGTGTGCATGCGCATATATTCCAATCATCTCATCCAGTTGACCCATGACACCTGGGGTCTGTCTCACGACCTCTGCCATGGAACTTTCGACACTTCACGTGGCCCCAAAGTGCATCTGGCCTAGCACAAACGCTGTGGTGGTGACCTCACCGTCGCTTAGTGGCATATGGCGGCTGCTTGTTGGTGTTGTACGCGGCGGGGCGGTGGTGCAGTGGTTATCGCACTCCAAAGCGGATCTATCCAATGCTGGATGAGGGCCTTCCTTCCCGAGCTGTTGTCACCTCTCACGCTCGTACAATGTAACAATCCACGCAGCGTCTCCACACGAGCCGATCGCTTCGATTCTCCCATGGGTACCACTTCGTCATTATTTTTTACCATTGGTCATCTGTCCCTTCTATCTAAACTAAACTAACGAAAATGTTTACTTGACAGGGTAACTTCCACTGAGCCCATATATAGCTCTTATTCAGAAGCAACCTGGCTATCGCAAATGATAGCTGAACAAAGTGGCTTGTCATGTTGTTAAATTCTAAATGTGGAAGGAAAAACCGGAGGACACGGAGAAAAATCCACGCAACCACGGGTAGAACATGCAAACTCCAAATATACAGCAGGCGCCAGAGTCGGGATCAAACCCACGAACTCCTGCATATCAGGCGAGGTAAGTTAACATCTCGCAACCGCAACCCCCCCCCCCCATCAACGTGACCTGCCCAAGTTCACTCACTTTTAATTCTAGATTTGAAGCGTTGATACAGCAATTGTGCGGTGACAGTTTCACCTGAAGACGGAGGCTTGTGTTGCCTCCGAAACGTCGTGATTTTTAATTTTACTTTTATTAATTTTATTTTTTACCTACGTGACTTTACCGAAAAAACCTAAGAGTATGAGTATCACTCACTCTTCTTAACAGCATGACATCTCATCTCTTTCCATGCGGTTTAAGGACTCTGTACGAGTCAGCCATCGTGTGCCAGTGGTCAAGAGGATGCCCGCTGGGCACATGAAGGGTTGTTTACGCCCTCGGATAGAAAGCAGGGCCTCCAGTAAGCGATGGGATTTGAACTTTAATTTGAGTCACCACTTCATTGAGAAGCTATTTCAGCACTGCCCGTGGATGTTTTTTTTTCCCACGACATTCTATAAACGACATTCTATAACAACCAACGTGAAGAAAAAGATTACGAATGTATTTGTTTAATCTCCTGCGTGCGGAGAAGTTGCATACAGTGAGAATACGGGCTGTTTAGGGGACAACCCGCAAGGCTCGGCTGACGGCCACCGTTTAATCTCCTTCATTAACTCCCATGTTTCTGATCTATGTGTCACAGCGGGATAGTATTCACTGATTACAAGCACAATATATACGATTATAAAAAGGCTCTTTGTCTGTATATGTAAACAGTTTATTGTGCATTGCAAGAACAGGCAGTCCTTGCTGCCAATCTTAGATGCAATCAGGCATGAAAGTTAGTGGGCAGGTGGAATTCTAAATGCGGGTTGGCTGCCGTCAATCTTTTTTTACCTTTCCACTTCACTGCACAGTAAGTTCACGTGCAGCAATTTCGCAGTTTCGTACCAGTTGCTTAATTCCAACTATGAGCCCACTCTCACGTCGTAAATCAAACAACTGCTCACTCACTGACATGCATAAAATGCCCATTGTGAAACTCGGAGGGTACGTACATGACATATAAAACAACCACACTGAATTGTGGTGACAAAAGCACGCCGATGACGCAGTTTGATCAAACGCGGCAATGCACGCAGGCGGGCGTGGAAGTTACGATGTGCGGGGCGCGCAACTCGCGGAAGTTCAACAAGACGCGAACGTCGTCGTCCTCCCAGAGCGACCGCCGGTCACAGCAAGCGCTCGTTGCGGCATCGCAGACTTCCAGACGAGGGGCATCTGTCCGAAGAATGGCTGACTACTTGGCCCCATCAGGATGACGCAGAATGGGCCGTTAATGTCCCATGTAACTCCCCATCTCCCCCAACTCACCCCCCCACCCACACAACACCCCCAATTTTGATTCATGCAGCGCAGGCTGCCCGTTCAGAACGACGCCACTTTCAATCGCAAACACGTGCAATGCTCCTGCACTTTCCTTACTAATAAAACACGACATTGCGAGTGACGCGATAGGTACGAGGAGATCGTGCCAAATTATTATGCTGTGCCTTTGCCGCGAAAACACAGAAGCTTGGCGGGATTAAGGTTGCACGTCATTTTCAGTCGCAAGATAATATTAGACCAAACAGTACTTGGACACTGCTGATGCTCACAGTGGCTTAGCAGAATCACAACTGTTTACACGAGCATGGCACGGATTTTGGATTTCAGGGAGAGAAGGCGGCTGAGCACAATTGCCAAAACAACGGGCCGTTGTTTGGGTATTCTTGGCAAGATGTACTGGACGAAACGATATCATAACAGTTACAGATGTCAACTGGCGATTAAAGAAGATATCTTTTTTACGACTGCGAATGTTTTTGAAATGTTTTCGGGCTACACCACGGTGCTGTTCGGCACGCTGCCTGTCCCACGAGCTGGGAGCCATTTTTTTTTTAAAATTAAACCTCGCTTTCATGTCATTTAAAGGTAACATAAAATATAGTCTAGAATCCTGTGAGGCAAAGGGTCAGCGAAAGATTTATGAGGTTTTTCTTTTCCTTTACATTTTTTAAAATTGTTAAAATATTTTTTTTTTTAATCCACTGTTTCAAGGTGGGCTGTGAGTTAGAGTCGCTGAGAGGGCATCGCTCTCCGTTGAATGTGGCTGCCCGGACGCTTTCACCACCCACGCAGACTCACAGAGCGCAGCGGCTCAAACACAGCCCTGCTTGAGGTGGACATGGGCGACTCAGGGGAGGAGTAATGTGGCGAGATACTTCGGATTCTTTTTTTTTGTCACTGTTGCTAAGCGCAGGGCCCAAAGGCCCCACAATGACAAGTTGGTCGTAACAAGCAGCACTGTTAAAGGTGTAATAGAGAAGAATTAAGGTTTCTTGGAGTAAGTGAAGTTGAAAAAACTTGGTCATGGAGACGACTGGAGGGGAAAGGATGACAAAAAGAAGTGTTGTGACCTGCAGTGCAGTGGTGATTGAACGCAGCGTGGGTGAAACGAAGCAGTCGGTCGGTTAGGCCGAATCCTCAACATGGGAGGAGGAATCAATAAGGGAAGTTCATGGAAACAGTAGCCATGTTGAGTAGCGATAGAGGAGTGGCAAGAAAGAAAGTGACCATTGGCGAGGGGGTGAATCGAGTGGATCAAAATGAAGTGCCCACTCCTTTACGTTCAATTCCATCCGTCGGATCCTGGGTCCCAGCCACCCGTGATAAAACTGCGTTCTCAAATGCAGCACGTTGACGCCAATAACTGAACACGCGCACACACGCAAAGTCCTTACATCTCATTCCTGAGGATAAAATATTGTAGCCTCATTGTTACACAACACTCTATGATGTAGGGCCTATAAAAATGTCTCTCTCGTGTCAATAAGAGGCAATTTAAAGGAATTTAGAATCACTTATGTGATGTCACCTCCCAGGGGTTGTTTCTCTCAACACATTCTCGTGTTGAATGTGAATTTCTTCATCTCCTGAGATGATGCACATGGCACAATCAGAATTGGCAGTAAAAGACAAAACAATGTTACACAACCGGACTAAGGCGGAAGGAAAAAATGTAGACTGTGGTGAAACTCAGCCACGGTAACTAACACCGGACTGTGCGCAGCAGCTCAAACTCCAATACCACTGCTGGCGTCATCAACCCACCATCAGTATTCGTTTCGTAAAATGAATATCAATTTGTCGAAATGGCACGCGGATAAAGTGGCAACCACCACAACAATTTAATTTACAAATGGAGCTCGGCGCTGCCACCGTTGATGGGGCATCGCTCCGTCGTTGTTGCTGGGATGAACTTTGATCTTTGACCTTGACTTCATCACGAGCCACCCAGCACACAAGCTGCCCCCCCCCCTTCATTTTGTGGGCTAAACCATGGGGACCCCCACCCCACCACCACTCCGTGTGCCGCCGTGCAGTGCAGGGTTCAAGTCTCATGCAGCGGCTGGGTCACGTGGACCATTTCCAACTGCCCACCACTCTGACACCCACCGCCCGTTCATCCACAGTCCCGATATCAACATCCCGCATCTTCGTTTAGGGTGATCGTACCGCTACTGTTGCTGATGCGAAGGTCGTTCAGCCCCAGGTCTCAAGAGCTTCACTCCTGACGGGTTGGCCACGGCCAAAGGGTATTTTGCTGCCCCTGTACTAAATGACGAAGATGAAACTGCACTGCATGGGTGACCCCCGCTAGAGGGAGAGCTACGGTCTCTTCACGTGGAAACGCGGCAGGCTGAACCGAGTGACCCTGTTTAATAGGCGTGTTGTGATTCATCGAGTGAAATGTTATTCTTACACTCGTATTGCAGGCACCGAATTGCCCGTGAAAGGATTCTTTATTCGCTACTTACGAATAACGGTTTGCGAATGCGACTCACAGGTCAATGGAGCGGACGAGAGACGAGGGGGGGAGCTTACGAGACAGACAATCCACACGAGGAGGCGGCACAAAATAAAACAACAAAAACATCTCGAATAGAATTGTAAACCAGACTTGTGGCATTTGAATGGCTGCATGCCTTGCATAATATATAATTGTTCTCAATAAAATATTGAAGGTTTCCTTGTAAACAAGCTGTACCACCATCACTTTATAACTCCACACTGCGAGTAAATAAATAACACGATCGAGTAGAGCTGTAATTTCAGCCAAATTCGTATCTAATCAGACATCCCACCACTTCGCTATTATCCACCGCACTCCGAATAAGTTTAACACAAACGTTCAAAATGCTTTCACTATTTCATTATTTCTGAACTCGGCTGAATATTTTTTCTCACATCTTTCATGCATCCCCACCGCTCAATTCCCCACTGCGGCCCACCCGCTCACCTCAATCGCCTCAGTCAAGTTTTATCCCGTTACTTCCAATCTTTATTGCCGGCAGAAGATAAGAAATAAAACGTAATTCCAAAGGTGACAAAGTTAATCATTGCCATCGCTTGCACTACACGTTCATCCTTGCAGAGCTGCGCCTTGCCCGGGGGCATTGCTCGCAACAATATTTTGCGAGTAGACAAAGCGAGGATTTTGCATTTACTGCCCCCAAGACACTTGCAGTCTGAACCTCATCAACTGCCGGTGGTTTGGCGGTGCGGTTTGGGCAACGTCGCCGTCAAAACAAGCGCAGGCTGTGAACAAATTACAGCGCACGGAGAGCGATGGCCCACAGATACCGTAGATTTACAACACTCGCAAGAGCGCCGCGTTAAGCAACGCGACTTGTCTAGGGCCGGACGCGTTGCTGAGAAGGAAATGAAGGCCGGAGAATGAGCGCAATGACAAAGTGGGAGCGAAGGGATGGGAGAGCGACGGGAGGAGGTGGCGGCGGTGGCAGTGGCTTTGGGAGGACTTCACCCGATAGGGTTGCTCATGACCGGTGATGCAGACGGACGAGACGGGACGGCATTATCGAGCGTCTCTTGGCAAAGCAGACATCAGTTGAAAGGGTGAACTGAGCGTGAAAAACACACTGCCACTTGCAAGCCTGAAAACATCCTGCGGCATTAAAGGCAAGACACAGTTCTTACGTTGTTGTTATTATGACGCTCGTTTACCCAGGTGAGTCTAGCCAAGTCTCAAAACTATTTTTTTCAGGAGGGTCCAGCCAAGATTTGCTCACAAGTGGACAATGCTTCTGTTTTGGTATCTCACGAGTTATTTGAACGGAATTTTTCAACATGGGGGTTTTTTATTACTTACTTATTCATTTATCCGGAAGGGCCACGCTGAGTCTATAACTCCGTGTGGGACTCTTTTTTGTTCAGGAGGGTCCTGTGCATTGGGTTTCCATTTCAATATGTTTTCAACCAATTAATGGTGAGCTGTGCATATATCGAGGCTGCTTTGGCTGGTGGGTTCACAACTGCCGGGATTACAGGCCACATTTGCATAAGTCTTGCCCCCCGCCGCCACCGCCCTCTAATTGAATGCATTTCATCACATCGACATGGATAATGCAAATCGGGACGTTTCGGCGTAGCGTGATGTACGGATGTCCATAGATGGAAAAAGATGGCGATTAATCCACTTGCTGTACTGCCTTCTCCTGGCCAGCCAGGGTATGGCGGCACCTCGGCACCCAGGCGGTAAGGGAGTTTCGCAATGCATGTGCAGCGATCCCACCAACCCTCACAGTGGCGGATTGCAGGCGCGCACCACCACCGGCCAATACCTTCCGTTATGTTTTTAGCTACGGGAATATGCTGGAGAAACCCCCGGACACACGGGGGGAGGACATACAACCTCCACAGAGAACGGTGCCCGTGTTGGGAATCAAACCTGGGGACTTCTTGCTGCGAGGCAAACGTTTTACCACTGCGCAACCACCCCTAGCGCCCACGTAACAAGTGACGATTTACAGCGCAAAGGAATGTTTTATTTCACGTATCCTAAACTGTTTATCTCGGCCTTGACGGTGCGATTGCAGAGATGGCCCAATCTGTGCCCACAAGCACTCATAATAAAAACATTTAACGTGCCATCGGGAGGCCGTAAGTTATTTCCGTAACTCGGCACACGACATCCGGTAAACCTCCCACGATGGTTGTGCCTGCTTAGCCGTGTTTTTACCCCTGGTCTATCACCGACCTGGAAAAACGATCGCCAAAAAATGGATCCGTGGATCCATTGCACGCATGGGGCGCGCCGGAATACAGCTGTGTGCTTTCTGCCACGTGCCAGGGCGTGCTACAGTTACCGCGCGCACAAACGTGCTTGTCGAAATTGTCCCGCATGGGGACAGAGGCTAAACGACGTAGGTACAGCTGTGAGGATACGGCAATGCCTCACCACGCCAGACTGCAAACACTGCAACATCCTGTTGCCTTCCCTCTGAGGTTAGCGTTACCTCTTCCATGTGATGAGGCCACTTTGGCAGGTGGGTTACAACTGCCGGGATTTACAGGCATCATTTGCATGAGTCTTGCCCCCCCCCACCACCCCCCTCTAATGGTATGCAAAAGGTAGCCAAGTAAGCATTGATGATTGAATCCATTTCATCACAGAGCATCGAGATGGATTATGCAAATCAAGACAGATAGGCGTAGCATGATGTGCGGATGTCCATGTAGCCTGGTTCGCTTGTTAGCGGATCAACTGCTAGGGTAACATTAGCAAGGCTTTCATGCACAGGAATGAATCTAACCCACAAGGCAGTGCCATCAGCCGCAATTAAAGAATACAATAAAACCAACACGATAAAATGTCGTACGACCCACTGAACACAAGGGGCGATGTTTGCAAGATATGACCATTATACTGCCGATGTTGTGACCATAACAACAATGTTACGACGGAAGTTTTTCAAGGACGTGCTGTGTTGCCCTGCCATGCTTTGTCGAGTCATACCGTGCGCTGTTCGGCACGGTGCCCGACGTTTCGCTCCACGCGTTGAACAGGCTTCCAAGCAAGTGGAGCAGATACGTGGGAACGCATTGCCGACCAGCATGGGAGGGGGGGTACAACCTGACAACCCGTCGAAGAGCCACCCTCGAGACAAGCACCCACACTTTAGAAACATTTTTATAGAAAAAAAATGCAAGCTTCACATCTGCTTGGGTGGGCACATGGCCCAGTTGGAACTCGTCTCTGTGCTAATAATTACACTGGGCATGTTTTGCCAAAGACAATGGTTTAGAGACGCTATTACACCATCTTGGCCGGGCCCTTCTATGGCTTCACGGCCACCACAGGCGCGCACCCTCTACTCAACCGTGCGTTCCACATCGCACGCCCGCGGACACACGTGCCGTGGACAACTGCTGCCTTTCAACAGTTTGGACGATCGAGGCCTGTCCGATTGAGCTCAGCGGAGACACCGAGTCAGATTACAATTCATACTGTCTTTCGCTTTTTGCTTTTTTCGACGCAACTATATTTGCAATCATGCAATCAACGACACGTCACGACCCATGCACCACGTCTGCTTCGGAAAACGACCCTGGAAGATGGCGCGACAGAAATACTTGTGAATTCCCTCAAATAGACTTACACAACTTTGCCACCGTAGATTGTATTGTTAATGTTGTGCCCGCGCTATTTGTGTTCAACACAGACGATACAATTATCTGCACGCCGTACGATCTATCGTAGAATCTCCATATTGTGGCACAACAAGCAGGTAATGATCCAGCAGCCAAAACCAAGCTGATGTCTGTGAGTACAGAGTCCAGGAGGGGTGAGGAGACAGCAGTGCCCATCGAAAAGCAAACAGAGCCTGCAGCATGGTCATTAAGGCCGTGCATGACCCCAACATGCTGTGTATACGTATATAGCCTCACCCAAATATGTCAACTGGTAAGAGCACAACAGCATTCCCCAATAAGGAGATATTAAAAAGGAAGAAATGAGACATCGGATTTTTTAAATTCAGATAACAGAGCTTCTGCTCGTAGGGTGCGGTAGGGCCTGGCACTCCGCCGCTGAAGGATAACAGCCACAGGCACACATGACTGAGTCTGAACACACCAACACAATACAAAGATGCCCCGTATAGCCTGAGCAGACTGTTAGGGCACGTGCTGTTAGTGAGCACCTATGAAGGCCAACACGGCACGCAAAGGGGATGGGTGGCGAGAGCACCACGCACCAGCCACCTTTCTCTCCCCAGTGGCGATGTTAACACAGCGCACCAAATACTTATTTAAGGCTGAGTTGACCTAGGGCAGGCTTGGGACTGGTTCGGATTTCACTCGACAATCCATGGAGGGGAATTAAACTCAGCTTATCGGGTTCATAGCTCTGCTGCGCTTGTGTGTACAGGTAGTCCCCGAGTTACGATGGTCCGACTTACGATATTTCGATCTTACGATTGCGATAGCGATACGACAAAATTGTAAAATATTTAAAATTTTGCGCGGCAGGCAAACGCAGCAGCGTACGTGGTACGGTGCTGTACGTTGGAACGCTGACGGGATGTAAGCATGTTAAAAGGTTTGATAGCAGATAGGATTGTTTCCTGAAAAAACTTAAATTGCAGTTCATATAGGTAGGCTAAGAATTTACCTTGTTTTTTTTACTTTACATTTTACTGTGCAATACAGTATTGTAATTCATAAATAAATACAGTATATAGTTTATACAGTACGGTAATGTAAATTGCTCTGTTTTGCTAAATTATCACCATTCTTTAAGACTCCTGGGTAGGCTAGGCTATCTTCGACTTACGATATTTTTGACTTACGATGGGGTCGTCGTAACGCATCTCCATCGTAAGTCGGGGACTACCTGTATATTTATACACAGCGACTCTCAAGTGGCTTCTTAAAGAGCAACGCAAAATTTGTGATCCAGCAGAGTTTTAAAAGGCAACTTTAGAGCTTCCTGGAGGAACACAAGCCGACTGACTGAGAAAGCAAACATCGTAAACACGTCAACTGAGAAGGCAGACAAAGACAACTGGAGAGATTGTGCACAATTAGTTGAGGGGGCGAGGAGGAGGGCATACATTTCACTCTAACACGCCGCCTGCTTCTCACGTCAGCGCCAATTTGAGGTTAATTGAAAATCGAGAGATGCACAGCCAGCCTAGTTTTTATTCACAAGTGGCGAATTCAAAACATTCCTGCGGTCTCGCTGCCGCGTCCTCCACATTGCGCGGAAGCTGCGACACCGAACTGCGGCGTGTACCCTCCCTGGTCTCCCCGCGCAGAAATCAAGAGTGCAATCGAATCGATTGCACTCTTGGACTCGTATTTTTGACGCATAAATAGAAAGTTCATGAATACCACGAGCCGAGACGTGCCAAGCGCTGGAAATATAACCTGATACAAGCAAGCAGAAAACTCCCAGTAAGCATTTGGGGATATAAATCGGTGAAACCCACATTTTGCATAACACCCTGCCCCTCAATTGTGTCTACATTACAGTGAAACAAAAAATACCAAAATAAAACTGCCGAAAGGCCCCGATAAAGCTCGATATAAAATGGCTGTACACAATGTACAGCCATTTTGTCACTCCGCTGATCACAAGGCAAGGGTCGTGGGGGTCACTGGACCACCATGTAGCCCCTCGAAATAACGACAACCTGTTTATTGGACAGCGATCGCCCCGGTCTGGCACCATATCCAGGCTCAACCTGCTTAGCTTTCTCACAAACTGATGAGATCATGCGCATTCCAGGTGATGTGGTCAAAGGTTTCTGCCCTTGCAATGTTACAATGAAGCAGCATTCCTCCGGACGATTGGAACATGAGCTCACGGGGGGGGGGATGGAACAAACACTCAATGACTGCACACACAACAAAAGATTAGAGGCCACTTTGGCACACTGGCTCGCAAACAGGTGAGGCTCAAACTCAGGAGGGTGAGGCAATCTCTTTGGTGATGTGCAGAGAGGGCAACAGAGAGGGGCAAGAGGTGCTGTTCCTCCATTGCTGAATAACAGCAAACCGCTGTCGCTGCCCATTTAATTCAGCGGGACAGGCAGACCGATAAGTCAAGCATCATTTTGTTTTCAGGAAGCAGTGGGCGGAGGTTTTCTGGGGGGGGAAAGGCGGAGGGGCAGGCAAGGGGTGGCGGTAGTTGTTGTGGAAAGAGGGGGTGACGAGGGGGGGGTGGCGAGGGGCGGGGGGGGAGGGGCGGAGGGGGGATAGATGGATGGAGGGAGGGGAGAGGAGGCGGAGGTGGTGGTGGTGGGCGGTGTGGGTGGAGGCATCCTTGCAGATAAAGCGCGTTGCGGCTCTGGTGCGGAGCAGTCGTGCGCTACTGAGCAGCACATTCAACGCCCACTGGCTACGCGCGTGTGCTGCACCAGCCAGAGCGCGCGGACGCAGCCAGCCACAGCAGCGCGCGGACGCAGCAGCGAACCGGCGCACGCACGTGCACAACGATCACGCGCGCCGTCTCACCAGCGAGCAGCCATGAGCGGCCGGCTTAACCTCATCTGTGCGTTTGTCTTGGTCGCCCTGCTCGAGTCAGCCTACGGAGGTGAGTGTCCGTCCCGAGCAAAGCGCCGTTCGCCGTTTGCTTCGCTGCAAAACTTTCTGTCGCGCTGCGCGTTTGTATGCAATGAAATGCTCGCTTTCCTTTTTTGTGTCAATGCACGATGAACTTGGCTAAAGAGAAAATGTTTGATGTTGGATGCACGAATAATGTAAACGCGTTTGCGTAAAAAAAAGGTGATGAACCTACCAACAGGTTTTTTTTCCCGTCGATTGTTTTTGGAACGACTCCAAACGTTTCAAAAATTAAGAAGATTCGTGCTCACATCCAATAGGCATCTAACAGCGTATAAAAATCACTACAGATTGAGTATATTTAAAACAATTCCGTGCATCTGTAACTTATTGCACTCAGCTTGGTTCCTTTGTGATGCGTACATTTGCTATCGCGACCTGTTTGCGGGGGGGGGGGGACCGAAATGGTTACATTTGTTTGGCGGGCACTCAAATCTAAACGTTGCAGAAAAAATAATTACGCAAAAAAAAAATATGAACCGCAGAAAAAGCAAAGCGACGCGAGACAGTGATCAAACAAATGCGGCTCAGGAACTGTGATGTCTGTATGACAAACCGCAAGCCCAACGGCGCATGAACGACTCGCTAAACTATGCGCGCAGCAGATGGCTTTAATTAAGTCCTGGCTTTAAAAAATGCTCTTGCGAGATTTAACGAACACTCAAATATTTTATGTGCCAGGTTGGAAAAAAAACGGCGAATGAGTGGTCCCACAAGCACAGACGCGCACACACAGACACACACAGATACACACAGACACAAATAGACACACACAGACACACACAGAGACACACACAGACACACACAGACACACGCGTGCACACGCTTACAGCTGCCTCCCCCTTCGCCCTGCACAATTAACACCTGGGTTGATTGATGTCCCCTGTAATCGCGAGCCGAGCCTATGCAGCATTAATGGATGCGCGTCCCAACTTGGCGGGGGATCGTTCACTTGTGCCGCTAACGAGGTGTGACCGTTGCGAATCGTTCTGGCAAAACAAAAAAAAAAACCTCGATGCGAATCAAAAAAAAAATGATCGACGCAATTCACGAGCGCCGGATAAAAGGCGACGTGACGAAAAACCTAAACGTGCCGCCACTCCAACGGCGCGGCCCCTTTTGTCGCGTCGGCCGCCTGCGCGGCTCGACGGTGCGGCGGTCTCCGTCTCCACCCCCCCCCCCCTCCCGTGCCGGCCACGAATCTCTAAACATCGAAAGGGCAAATTTGCCTTTGCGACTGAGTTTGTTCAGAAAAAAAAAATAAACAACCCCGCATCCAATCCACCTTGGGTGCCAGAGTCCACGGCGGGGCCGTGCTCCAGCAACTCCGCCAAGCTTCTCCGCGTCGGGGTGCTTTGTTAGGCACGTGCACTCTCCTACTGCCTTGTTGTTCCTCAATTCTTGTTTGTGGTGGTCGTGTAAAAAAAAACATTTTCAAACAAAACCTCGAGACCCTCAGCAAGGGGGAAGCAATGGAAGAGCGCACGTGGTGTGTGCCGTCCTCTACTCCATTTAACTTCACGACAGAAGTTAAGAGTATTTTTATTGTAATATTGTAATGTCAATCATTCCGTGTCAGTCACTGGGGTTGTTTGAGCATACTTCGCGACGCAAGTCACAGCGCTATTTGGCGAAGGAAGGGACCTCATCGCCACCGATGTCAGCCAAGGTCATGGATCAAACCCAGGTCACCGACTTCACGACCCGCCGCCACTGAACAGTGATGCGCGTGACCCCGTGGGAACATTGAGCGAACACTACGTAACGTGGTTTTCGCCGATTGACCGCACGAGTGCGAATCTGCTCCCGCGATGGGTCGGCTAAACAAACACCTCCTGACACTGCCTCGCTTTTAACAGGAGTCATGCGGAAAAGGAGAGACACCTTCCAGCACGGTCTCCAGATGTCGTCGTCATCGCACTCGTCGCCGTCGCGATCGTCGTCGTCGTCGTCATCATCAGCAGCGACGTCAATCTTCTCATCCATAATGGAGGGCAGAAGGCCGCAGGCGGCGGCCGCGGCGAGAGACGCAAGCGCGTCGCACCACGCACGGCGCCACCAGCACAGGCCGCGGTGCCGCGATCACCCGCACCAGGGATTCTACCCGCAGCACCAGCACCGGCACCAGCAGCAGCACCAGAAGCACAGGTGCAACCACAGGACGCCGCAGCAAACCTTGCACTCATGGAATCGCCCGTCTCTCAACGGCCGGGGACCCATTTAAGCGGCGGCGCCGGCTGCTCCACACCCACACGGTAACGAGCGCGCGCACGCACACGTACGCACACGCACGCGCGTACGCACGCACACGTACGAGAACTGTTGCTGTCCACATGATGTGTTCATACAGCAGTGGCGTGGCTATCGCGTGTGCGGGCGGTGCAATTGCACCTGATGTGGTGGGAGGGGGGGGGGTCCCATTTCATTAGTTGCAGCAGTATACCCCGACGTGTACATGTGGCACATGTGCTCGTACCTAGGCCACCCGCATGTCTGTATAATCGTGTCTGTACATTGGAACTGTACACCTGGCCGGTACACCTGTGCACATTCAAGCTGTGTCTCTGTGCATCCGAGATGGGGAATTACATACATACCTTTACAGCTATTCATCCCATCCAATCTGCACATCTCTCGACACAATCGCCCGATCCGCATGGCTTTACACGACCACTAAAATCCACACGCTTCACGCACAGCGCGACGTGTTTACACAGCTGCACGGACTCACTTCATCTTCCCACCTGCATCAGTGTAGCGCAGTGGGTACACCTGTGCTGAGCGAGATGACCCCGACACCTGCCGCCACTGTGCATACTGACGGCTAGGGCCAGGAAATTGGAAGTGGCAGTGGGGTCATGGCCATGGAATTAACCTCTACGTGAGCTCATCCTGTGGCAGTTCTCCCAGCGTACGCGTGTGTACGCATGTGCAGCATTTACACGTACACACAGCAGAAAACACGTATTTTTAGCAAAAGTGTATTCATACTTCAAAAGCCATCAATTTGGTCACCCACCAATTAAATGAAAAAAAACGGTTTAGTTTTCGTTTGCTTGGTTCTCTTTTCCTTTCAATGAAAGCAACGCCCCTATCAATAGGTGGTTAATGCTCAGAAAAGTCACATTCCACAGCCTGCTTTTTGTCCAAATGCTGTTTTGGTTTTACAATGCGGTCAGAGGAGGATCAGGCAGCCACAGGAGCACAGTACCACTTAGTCAGCTGACAGGTCTACGTGGAAATACTTTCATATGAAGAGCAGACAGATGTAGAGGCATGCGCTGGCACTCGCAATGTGCATCAAGTCAACGCACACACACTGCACACTCTTGGGTGGTGGTATTGCCTGCACTGCCACTCAATAACTTAACTATATTATAGACTTTCAATCGTTCATTCATCTTATTTCAGGATCAGTGAACTACACACTGTATTTACATTTGCCTCATCTTCCGTGGCATTAAGTAAATAAAACAAATCATCCTCATAAAATCTTGTAAATTTAAACTATTTGCAGCTAACCATCTGCAGGTGACACCAATGAAAGTCACGAAATCCCACTGTGCAGACCAGGGGCCCCCGAATGAAACCAGTTTACCTTGTCAGCGTCAGGGAAGTCTGCCCACCGCCCAGCACAGAAGGCTAGCAGACCTCAAGCGGTATTAAGCCGGCTTCTGCAGCCTGCATTGCGGACTTTTGGGCGACCCCGTGAACGATCAGTCGCCTAAATCAGTGGTCGCTGATAACACGGTCTGCCAGGGCCTTGACAAAAACCACTTCTGGTCTCACTGGACTCCCACCTGGGTACCACGTCATAAAGAGCTATCTTTCTGGGCAATTCCACTACTGCACAGCTGGGGATCGCCCTCGAAATCGATCGTGTCGATCGTGAAGTTCGGTGAAAACATGGAGATAAGCGATAGTTGCCGAGCTGAGAAGCGAGAGAGGCTCAGCTTGATATCTCCCCCTTTGGATAAACGCTAATTCCCTAGGTTAAACTCCGATAATTGATCTTGGGATATTTTTTTTTTATTAACGCCGACGTTGCTAGGAGAAGAGAGCCGACTGGCGGGTAGCCACACTCTCCGGGCGGGTCTCGTTCGCGCTCGGTGCAAATCATTTGCATGAAAGGAGCCACTTTGGCGCTTGACGGCACTGAGGATCGGGGCGTGCACGTGGGTGGGCAACCTCGCCACGCTCTCACACACACGCACACACAGTCGAACGCACACGCGCTCTCGCACGCGCAGGCTCGGCACACGCAGAGGGCATGCAATTCACCAGTGCTTATTACACTTCAGCAACATCCTTCGGCACAACCTGGCGAGCGGCAACCCGGTCGCTTTTGTTTCCAGAGCTCCCGACAATTCTCTCGCGCAGTTGAGGCCATCGATCCCTCCCCCTCTGCGCTACCAAAGCCCCACGGAACCCTTCCCGTGCTCACGGGCATCAGTCACAAACGCCAGTCGGATGACCTGGACTCAGCAACGATAAGAAACAGACGCTAGAGCCACATTCTCACCACAGGGATGTGCGACACCAGAGGCAATAAAATAACAAGCGAGCTACTTCTGCAGCGTGTAGCCTACCGACGTGGTCGCTGCCCACCTCTCCCCCCCTTATCAACGTTGGCAGCACCACCAATCGTGTGAGCGTGGCCACGGCCAGGGGATTAGTCACTCGCTTCTGAAGCACTTTGGTGCGGCATCACACGTTGGGCAAAGCAATTGTGAGCAACGTACAAAAGGAACGGTGTAAGTGTGGATTAACGCGGAGGGAATGTGGAGCTGCATTGCACTGGCAGTGGGGGGGAGGCCACTGAGATTTGTTTTACGAGCGACGGGACCTTGCCAGCGCTGTGCGGTGGCAGAGTGGGGAGAGGGAGGGCAGGGGAGGGGCGCAAGTCGACACAGCAAACCACTGCAGGCCTCTAGGTCATGGTCAGATTAGAGGGGGGAAAAAAACCCTTTTCAAAACACGCCGGTTTACTTTTTGGGAATTGTGTTTCAGTTGCTGCTGTGCGGCACTTGCCGCGGCTGAACTTTGGTTTACAAAATAAACATGTTGAAAAAAAACTAAACGGCAACAATCTAACTCTGGCGCGCGTGCCCTTCGATGTGCTTCACAGGCAGCGGGGATTTCGTGAGGAGCGGACGGGAGGCAGCAGACACGCGGAGCGCAAGGTCCTGGCGACGCGCGTGCGATGAAGCGTGACAAAAACAACAACAACAAAAGAAGAAAAATCAAACCACCAACAACCGTCAACGGGGGCAATAAAAACCAAACACTTACAGAAAAAAAATAAACAAAAAAAACGGCAGGCACCAGAGAGCATTTTTGTGTGGCTGCACATCAACTCGCAGACGCCACGATGCTTGCCGACTGTAGATCGCTCCTCTCTCTACGGCTAGCCAGCGAGCGAAGTAGTGAGCGAGGGACTGAGCGAGCTGGCGGGTGTGCTGAAGGATTCTGCGCGCTGCGGTTTGGAGGAGAGCACCGTCAAGTGCCGTGGGGGCTCTCTCCCAGCCCGCGAGTGTTCTGGGCAGAACGTCAATGCGTCCCTGCGGACGCTAAATGAACCACCCCCCCCAACCACACCGCGTTTGCCGACCCCCTCCTTCGCCACGCTACTCAAGCTCCTCCAACTCTCCCAGCTTCTTCCGCCAGCGGGACCGCTCGAGTTAAAACCCCGCGCGCATTTCTCAAGCATGTGTCGAACATTTTTCGAACATTTTTCGAAACTGTAAACCACCGTCTCCTGTCCCGCCCCTGCCGCCTGCCTCACAAAGCCTCCACCACCCCACCCTCCTTCCCCCCCCCCCACGGTCTCTTAATTGAGAACAAATTAAACTGGAACACAGCGTCCTGCTGCCAGGCTTCTGTGGGGAGCGTAGGTGAATAGCTGTCACAAAGGAACCCTGGTGTGAGATTCTGGGGCGTGAACGTCGTCGAACGAATGCGGTGTGTGTGTGGAGAGGCACCGCGGTCGGTGTGGCTTTGGGGGTTGGAGGGTCACGGCAGCGCTCTAGTTTTGCAAGTGTCCAGTGGGACTGGCACCGTCTCGCCACCGTTGCTTTAGTGTTTATAGACGAATGTTGTAACCTCTCCTCTCACGTGTTCTTTTTTTTTGCTGCTGCTGGTCAAGTATGAAGTGCTGCCTGTCTATGGGCTGCTACGTAAAAAATATATATATAAAATTAATATTATTATTTTTATTATCTTTTTGGTTTTTTTTCTTTCACTTTTTTTATAGATTTAAGATGGCATTTTTACCAGGTATGAAGCAACAGTATTTAACTTTGTCATTTGTTTCGTTCAGTTTCTCTCATTTGTTCCTGCATTAAAATGTTGTTATACGGACATTTTTTTACGAAAGATGTTTGTTAAAATGTTTCTCATTTGAATGCTCACTGTAAATAAAACTTTGGATAATAGACCCAACTGATGACTTCAATCTCTCCTCCTCGCTCTTTACAGCCACCGTGACCTTGTATCTCATAACAACTTTTGGTATAACCTACGACCCCACAATGAAACATTAAAACAATAAAGCAAACACACAAGAGACTGCTTAGTGGTCTAAGGCAGTCATGAACGCTGCGTGGACGTTCCAGAAAACGCTCCGTTGCTTTTACAACCCGCGTAAGGTGTCTTCACGGCCGTACCGTAGAGCTCCCTTGCGTGCTTTTGGGCCGTCACCGCGACATGTCGGGGTGGTACAACACGTGGCGGTGACAAACACAGCTCTGTTAAGGAAGTGCGAGCTCCTTTGGGAAAAAGGACCTGAAGAAAGTCCCGGCACGCGGAGCAAAAAGTCGGACGGTGGTACTGAACAACGGACGGCACAACCCCCCCGAAAACGCACGTGCGCCTGTGTAATGTTAAACTTCTCTGGCACCGTACGTAGCCAAACGTGCTAATCGGAGGCGCACTGCAGATCTATCGGTTACTTTTACTGCCCCGAAAGCTTTCATTGGGCACTTTGGCAATGGACAGAGGTGCCTAGCGAAGGCCAACGGCAAATCCTCGCTGCTGTGACAGGACAGGGAGAAACCGGCGGTTTACGGCCACGAGCGATCAGTTCGTCCCCACGCCTCCATGCAGGAGCTGTGTGGGAGCGGGGGGGGGGGGGCGACGGCAAATTTGAACGTCGTCGAACGAATGCGGTGTGTGGAGAGGCACCGCGTTCGGTACCATACGCGCAAAAAGAGAATACAAATTGTAACCATTTGCCGCCGCAGTTATGCCAAGGGGTGTTCAAGTGGCAGCCTTAAGTGTGAGCAGGTGGCAGTCACGGAGCAGGTGGCAGGCTCCGTGGCGGGGCAGCCCTGGGGGTGAGGCGAAGGCAGCAGCGGCACGAGCCGAGGGCGTAATTTTAAACAGGGGAAGGCATCATTACGTCGCTTTGTAAGTGGTGCGGCTTCAAAAAGAGAGGGGGGGCGGGTGGCATTTGAATCTAAATTCTAAAAAGCTGAACTTTCCCCCCTTGAAACGACGCCAAGAGAATTAACAAACCTAAACACTACCATGTGGACATTGGGGCCAAAGTTAACACAAACGTCTATCCACATGCCACGCTAATTGGATTAAGATGTAATGGTTTGTTGATGAAATATGCACACGGTTACGCCGTCGCCTAACGACAACAAAAACGTTGCACCTCGAAGCCGCCGGCGCTTCGTTACTTCTGCTTCAGCGGGCAATGTTCACACATTGTCCCCTTCAGTCGAAAAGACACAACTTCATACGCCGGTGGCATCACCGTACCGTACGCGCAAAAATAATAAAAACATCGCGCTGCACCCACCGCGCAAACGTGTCAGGTCAGACGTTTTGTACAACTGGCGTCGTGGCGGCATGCTGATCGATTGCACTGAAGCGCCCTAGGCGGTTGCAATTTGATCGACGGTTTGCAAGGCGGCTCGCGTGAGCTGTGTGCGTGTGTGTGTATTTGTGCGGGTTTTTAAGGGCAGCGGTAGTGCAGAGGTTCGCGTTACCTTTTATGAGCCCGGCAACGCGAGCTCGGTTCCGACTCACGGCCAGTACCGGTGGCGAATATCTTAACGGGTCCTGGGCATCCCCTAGGTCGACTCAGCCTTAAACGAGTACCTGGTGCGGTGTGTAAACATCGCCACTCGGGAGACAAAAGTGGTCGGGCGTGGTGCTGGCCACCCACCTCCTGAGTGTGCGTGCCGACCTTCACAGGTGCTGCTCGCTAACAGCACTGGCCTCAAAAGGTCTGTAAAGACTTTATGGTGGGACCTTTGTCTTGTGTGGGCTCTCAGCAGCACCGTTAATCACGCACAAACTAACCGCCCCATGAACACCCCCCCCTCCCCTGCCGCCCACAATCTTGCATCTGCTTTACTTCGAATTCAACACCAAACTGTCCTCGTTAGCAATTCTTGAAAAAGGACACAAAAAAATCCGTGTGCTGACAGAGCACGTGTTAGCGAGTTGGGTTAAGAGTCAAATTAATCTGTTAAAATTCGTGCGGCGTTAATTTTTCAATCGTATAACACGAACGTTGGCGGCGAGCGCTGGAACACAGTTGGCATCGCGAAACATTCCAGCAAGCCAACTGCGAAGGCACCTGGTTGACAGCGTGTTACGTCTGGCGTGTTTTATAAGTTTATATTAAAGCAATGGCATCCGTGTGCAACCCAGTTGCTGCTTTGAAATCTCATCTCCCGGTTTAAAAAAAAAAAACAGTTTCTTAATTTGTGATAACACATTGACAGAGGTGAGTGCAATGTTAAATAATGTAATGAGTTAGCCGCTGAGTGTGATTTTTTTATACTTTTAATACCTCGCTCGCAAACCATTTTTTACCGACCCTCTTGACACAGACGTAAAAAAATCCACTTGAGAAACGCCGCTCTTATTAACGACAGGCGGTCGGGGGTTAGGAGACAACAGGTGAAACCTAGTATGGTTTTGGCCTGCGATTGCATCTGTGCTGAGAGACAATCGTTTGACGCTGTCGAAATGTAAACATAGCCCCGTGTGTCTGCTGTACGGTGGACGTTACACGACCCCCCCCCCCCCCCGTGACATCGACGTTCACGCGAGTGGAACAGGGCGACTTGGTAACAGATACCACGTCTAAAGTTGTACATTACACTAAAACATTTGGTTCACTGAAATCTTCTACATTACCAGAGTTATACAAATAACAACATATGGCCATTTGTCAATTTACTGACAAATGGGGTCTGTTTGGCCATCCCTCACCATAACTGGTGAACAGCGGAGGGATGCAGGAACAGTTCAGAGACATTATCCAGGGCTGGAAATTGAACTCAGGTCACCAACAGTGTCGTGCGCAAATGACTATCCTGCAAGTTTCCTCCCCCCCCCCACAACTACAGTGATGGAGGTGAGAGGAAAATCTCACGACCACCGTCATTAGCACGGCCGTATAATAAGTGAGTGATATTTCAGAGGCTGACATGACGCACCGTATCGCTTTTTTAGAGCCGGAAAAGGGCATAAAGACTTGCATAGCTGTAAATCACACTTTATAGTGCGATACTACTCTCAGTGAAAACACCGAGAAACGTGATATTCGCACACAAGTTAGCTCTCAAATGAAACATGAACACTCCTGCATAGGTTTTCGCGGTTGAGCTGCACGGCTCTCCGACGATGAGTTTTCGGGTTTCACCACGCAATGTTTGGCACACCATGTCCGACGTTTCACTCCACATGCTGGGATCTCGTTGAGGACCTGAATATTTGAGTTTCACTGACTATTCATGCCAAACAACAAGACGCAGTACAACCCAAAAACATAGCGGTGTATGAATGGTTACGGAAAAAAAAAAGCTAAATTACATCAATGGACTTCTCACCCGGTGACGTAAAGGGAATTGAATGAAACAAAAGGAATGAACTAATGAATACATTTTTTGTTTAAATATCTGACAGCTCTCTCCCGGCCTCGCGCTGCACCTGCCACGCATGGCTGAGTGAACGAGTATCTGATAACCGGGTCACATGCCCAGTCTGGGCGCCCCAACGCATCCCTGGGCATTCCTGTACAGAGTCGATGAGCTGAGCAAACAAAGCCCAGCCGTGGTTATTGTTGTAGGCGTTGGATATTTTTTTTTTAATGGACGAAAATAAATAAGCTGTGCACAGCTTAATGGAGCGGCTCCAAGGGTCCCGCACCGACTTGATATACGATCGACGGGCGGAATGACAAGAATCAACGACGGCGGTGATTGTCACGACGATTATGATGATGATGATGTTGACGATGATAAAGCTGACAATACACGGTCAGGATGATCACTGCGATGACAATGATGGTGCTCATGATACTCATGATGATGATATTTTAAAATATATTTATGCAGAACAGCATGAGCAGTACGATATTTATAACTTCCAATTATGATGTTTGGCTATTTCAATGTGAATTTTCTTTACAATTTTGTGGTATTGACGATCATAACACACAAATATGGAAAAATGCAAAATTCAATTAAACTTTCTTGATTTAGAGCCCAGTGGCAACTTTCGCAATCCTCTTCCACTTTGGGAAACGCAACGTAATTTTTGCGCAACACTTGACCGAATTAACCACTCCCCGTGCCGGCATGAACCCCTGAGAGAGTTCAGAGCACAGAGGACTTCAACTGGCAAGACTCGAACCCATCGGCGTTCGGAGTTAGAAGCGAAAACAACCTCGTTGCACAAAGTCAAGGTCAGAAAATTGCAGTGCTTCGTGTATGTTGCACTTCTTTCGCTTATAACTCCGAACACCGTCCGTAGCCAACCGTGCTAATCGGAGGTGCGGGGGGGACAACAGATGCATTCTGGGAATGAGCCTCGTCAGCATCTCGTACTTGGCAATGCAAAGAAGAGAAAGGATTGCCACCAAACGAAGCAGAAATACTGGAGGAAAAAAGAGATCCATCATCGCGGAAATGTGTTTGTTAATAAGCAGTTGGAAGGGACAGATGATGATGATGCCTCACTCATCTCCTTCCATGTCCCCCATCGTGCTCTTCAATCCAAAACTTCTCTCGGTCTCTCACTGTCCCTCCCTCCTCCTCCCTGTGCCCAATCCCGTGTTCAGTTCTTCTCCCTCCTTGCACTCCTCCACTCGAATCAACTTCCCCTGTACATTAAGCAGCACCGCCCATAGACTCAGCACTGACCATAGACTCAGCACTGCCCATAGACTCAGCACCGCCCATAGACTCAGCACCGCCCATAGACTCAACACTGCCCATAGACTCAACACTGCCCATACTCAGCATCGCCCATAGACTCAGCACTGCCCATAGACTCAGCACTGCCCATAGACTCAACACTGCCCATAGACTCAACACTGCCCATAGACTCAGCACTGCCCATAGACTCAGCACTGCCCATAGACTCAACACTGCCCATAGACTCAACACTGCCCATAGACTCAACACTGCCAATAGACTCAGCACTGCCCACAGACTCAACACTGCCCATAGACTCAACACTGCCCATAGACTCAGCACTGCCCATAGACTCAGCACTGCACCTGTACATTGAGAAGTCTCCCTCCTCAACCTTGTTCCATTCCTCTCTTAAAACCTTTCTCCATCGCCCATTCGCTTCCTCTTCCCTAACCCTCACCCCTCCACGCTGTCCTGTCCCTCCGCAGTGCCCCTTAGTGACCCCCACGTGCCCTCTTTCACGGTCACTCATTCCTCGGCCCGAGCATGCCCCTTGCCATCTAAATCACTCTATTTTTACACTATGGGAACCTCATTTGCCAGTAAAAATATGATCATTGGTTTTTTACCCTTCTATCTGGCAACAAAACTGACACCTTTTTACAAGGAGTCATGTTTGCATAGACCGCAATACCTGCAGTCATAATACAAACAAAAGAACATAACTCTGATAATGTGCACTGTCCTTGAAGTTGATTGGTCCACACCCGAGACAGCTTTCCTTAGAGCCTAGTCTCACATGGGTTGGACCAGATGACGCCAAAAGGCGCACAACTCAAAGACAATGCACCATCAGAGTATGAGAGCTCGGGGCAAGCATCTACACTATGGGAACCTCATTTGCCAGTAAAAATATGATAATTGTTTTTTTTACCCTTCTATCTGGCAACAAAACTGACACCTTTTTACAAGGAGTCATGTTTGCACAGACCGCAATACCTGCAGTCATAATACAAGCAAAAGAACATAACTCTGATAATGTGCACTGTCCTTGAAGTTGATTGGTCCACACCCGAGACAGCTTTCCTTAGAGCCTAGTCTCACATGGGTTGGACCAGATGACGCCAAAAGGCGCACAACTCAAAGACAATGCACCATCAGAGTATGAGAGCTCGGGGTAAGCATTTACACCATTGGAACCTCATTTGCCAGTAAAAAAATATGATAATTGGTTTTTTACCCTTCTATCTGGCAACAAAACTGACACCTTATTATCAGAGTTATGTTTTTTTGTTTGCATTATGACTGCAGGTATTGCGGTCTATTCAAACATGACTCCTTGTAAAAAGGTGTCAGTTTTGTTGCCAGATAGAAGGGTAAAAAAACCAATTATCATATTTTTACTGGCAAATGAGGTTCCCATAGTGTAGATGCTTGCCCCGAGCTCTCATACTCTGATGGTGCATTGTCTTTGAGTTGTGCGCCTTTTGGCGTCATCTGGTCCAACCCATGTGAGACTAGGCTCTAAGGAAAGCTGTCTCGGGTGTGGATCAATCAACTTCAAGGACAGTGCACATTATCAGAGTTATGTTCTTTTGTTTGTATTATGACTGCAGGTATTGCGGTCTATGCAAACATGACTCCTTGTAAAAAGGTGTCAGTTTTGTTGCCAGATAGAAGGGTAAAAAAAACAATTATCACTCTATTTTTGTTACCGCTTTAAAAACTATGTATAGCGCTTTGAGCTAAGGTGCTCCATAAATATAAAATATGATAAGATAACAAGATGACCATGACACCCCATTGAGTGGCTCGACTTGACGAGCCCAACAGGGATAAGAAAGAAAAGACTGCGGAAAGGACATGGAAGACTCTTCGGCGTTGAACACCCACGGCGGCCGATGTCGATCGCAAACACTCCCGCACCGATTTACAACACAGACCCCGTCAAACCTGCTGACATCTGATCGGCGTGATGCAACTTGCTGCTGCAAGGTTCACCTTTCCCTGGAATAATAAACGGGGATGACAGATGCAAAAAAAAAACCCATAGTCACCATTGCAACATTTTTACGTCGGAGGTGACAGCAGCCACTGGAGTCAAAGTTAAATATTTTTTTTGGAAATAATTCAGGAGCTGTAAAACAAGAATGTAATTGAGCAATAAAAACCAGGGCAGCAATGCAGCCGTCGCCCGTGACGCGCGTACAACTTCGCGGGTCCCGTGGGACCTGGACACTTAACCCCGCAATCGCTCAAAGCGACGAACTCCACCGCTGACGCGGCAAAACATGCCCCGCTATCTCGCACGCCGTCCGGCTAATCGCTCCGCCTGGCCCAGCGCACGCCAACGTTCCATTGTCGGCAGGACATCAGAAATATACGCTGCCCATTTATAGAGGATTAGAACGGTTGGCTACGTATGGTGCAAAATAAGTTGAACGTACATGCGTAAATAAATACAGAAGAGAACGACTGGAAATCCATCCATGAAACTAGACGGCCAGCATATCTCTTTAGTACGGAAGTTCAAGTATATTGGAATCCACAAAGCCAGACAATGGAGAGAGATTGACAAGTAAAGTTAGGAGTGGAATAATCAAGGTGTGGGTCAAGTAGAGTTGGGTGATGCACAAAAATAAAATGCCAATTTTTTATGCAAGGCATCGTCCTTAAGCCAGGGTTCATGCGTGATTCGGGAGTGCTGGGTACGAGAGAAAACGGCCGGAGCACACGATGAGGCTGATGACGGAGATGGATTTGTCGAGTCGGGCAATTCCGGCACAATTTGTCCGACAAAGCCAATTGCTGTATTCACCAGCAAAACATCAGGGTACTCAAATACGTAAATGTTGTGGGTTTACTCTCCAACACACCGGTACGCTGAACTAGTAACTAATTGGCACGTTTGGTCTACGTGACAAACCTTACTGATTGGCTGCGTCGGGTGGTGGGTGGGTTAACAACACATTTACGCGATCTAACCAAAAATAACTTTTATCATGAAGAAAAGATCGCGTGGGAAATGAACAAGTGAGCCGACGGGTAAAAGTCGCGGGCATCGATATAGGAGCAGTTGGGTCGAATAGACTGCAACGGTTTGGGCATATGTGCAGAACGTCGAGGGGGTAAGTTGAAACTAGAGAACACGAAAGTTGAGGGAAAGAGAAAAAGGGGGAAACTGAAGATGACAAGTCAATAATGAGGACATGAGAATATGTGGCGTTACTGCGGAGATGGTGATAGATCGAAGACTGTGGATGGAGAGAGGACTTGGCCAGGACTACGCCCGGCCACCTTTGTCTCCCCAGTGGCAATGTTTACCCACCACACTAGGTACTAATTTGAGGCTGAGTCGACCTAGGGGATGCCCAGGACCAGTTCAGATAATCGCCACTGGTGTTGGTGGTCGAAACTCGGGTTGCCGGGTTCGTAGCGCAGCGCGCTAACCACTGTTCCACCACTCTCCACAGACCTCACCAAGTGGAGCAAATGCTCAAAAGAAGAAATACGTTTCACAATCATATTTAGCCACAATGGTTGGCACAACCGGTGATGGAACTGCCACTGTGGTATGAGGCCTCGGGTTCATATATAGGGTTAGCAGTTTCTTCCACTGCAGTTCACTCAACATAATCATTGCAACTTTACAGCCTGTAATGCTTATAATGCACATTCTGCCAGTTATGCAAGAAATAATCAACGAGGTGAATGAATTGACAAGATTAGGAGACCATATAACCACCACATGGTAAATAACTCCAGGAAATTGTTTGCAAAGCAATGATTTAATACATAACAGCAAATTGACTTCAAAATGTAATGATTGTGATTTTGCTAATATTTTGTGATGATTTTTTGTGAACCTTATATTTTTTGTGAACCTTATATTCTACGGCATATCGTGTTATTATCATATCACGAAAACCCTTATTGTCATGGCAAGGTGGCGTAATGGTAATAGTTGTGCCTAGCAGCAAGAACGTTTCATGCCCCGATCTGCATTAAGTTTATCCTCCAGGTTCTCCATTTTTTTTCCTCTCGCAAGAAAATAACAATCAGTGTAACTGGCGTTGACCACAGATCGCAAATGTTGAAAAATTACCCGCAAATTACTCAAATGAGACAAAATACGGCAGCAACATCGTACCCCCTACTGCAAAAACTTGGCAGGACCCTCCTGAAAAGAGTCTTGAGACTCGGTGAGACTTTCCTGAGGTAAACTAGCGGGGTAGTAGTAATAATAATAGTAGCAGTAATGACAAAAAATCATTCTCCAAAAACATTACCGAGAACCCTACTTTGTTAAAAGTAGCGTCTTGCACGCCGCACGTTTAAATACATTTTCTGCCACTTCTGCCAAATCGATTCCAAATGATCCAATCGCCACCCTCCCTCGCTGACGGGGTCAACGGGGCTAAACTTCGCAACAAGAACATTAATTTCCGGTTGAAGCGTCATTTTCTCCTCAGTTATTCCGGCTGCTGCTGCTGCTGCTGCTAAAGCCACGAGGTCATGCGATGCTACACAGGGGGTTGATGCAGCGCAGGGCTCCGACACCGCAAAAAAACAGACGTACCAATTTGGCCCACGGGCACGATTTTACAACGGCCGGGGCCGGCGGTGGCGGCGAGATGATATCAGATTGCCGTGCGTTGGATGATAAAGTACAACGTCTGCAATTCTTGCAAGATTAAAATAAATAAAGGTGGAGACCTGCGGCGGGCGGAGCCGACGCGCACTCGGCGTGATTGACGCATCGCCAAAAGCCCCCCCCCCCGTTGTTTCAACGCAGCCTTTGCACCACAGACATCACCCCATGAATCTCCTGGCCCCCCCTGCGTGCGCCAGCGGACTCAAAGTAGTTACAAACGACGGCCATCTGGGGTTAAACCGGGTTCTCAAGCGTAGCGAGCTGATGGTGCTAGTTCGATCACCGATGACTGCACAAATCTAAATGAGATTTACTTTGTTTATTCAGCTCTGAGAATTGTATAATTTAGTTTCATTGACTTGACATATGAATAGGAGGGCTTACTGACGTTCAAGGCAATCTGTACAATTGCGATTAATAGCAGCAGATTAAAGATGTAATTTTTATTTGTTATCCACTCAATTGTCTGTTCAGAAGCAGAGTGGATCTCGTCCATTCTTCTTTTAAAGGAGTGAAGACTGCAAGTGTTTACAGTTGCACCAGCTTATCTCATGGAACGCGGCATTAAGTTGTCCATCTTCATGGTTCTTTCGGTAAAGTCACGTAGAATGGAAATAATAAAATAAATACAATTACACATATTTTATTACTACCATTCTACGTGACTTTACCGAAAGAACCAAGAAGATGAATCCCTGCAGTCACGAAAGCTTTACATCGAAATTTAAGTTGTCCACTTAATTAGGCTAATTTCCTAGCTTTGAGAATTAAAATATCGGTTTGACTTGTCAAGCAACGAACATCATTCTCATATTCAGAGCGGATAGGAAACTTTTTCCGCCTTGCTGCGTGAACATGACGTAACTTGAAGAAATCTCGGAGGTAGTTCTGTGGTATGCGCTTCAGTGATAAATATCATTGTGAACACACGGGCAAATGTATACCGTGGTGATAATAACGTACGTACAGATGCGAAGAGAACTTTGAGAACGGAGTAAGAATTAATGAGGCAATAATTATTATTGCACACGGACTGTTAATAGTTCAGGCCCAACCGGTGTTCATTGATCGGGCTTGAGATGTTAATAGAATAGGACACTAAGCCAGTTACTGTGTCGTGTTAAAATCAATTCAAAACAATCTCCCACAACATTTTCCGACTCCTGCATCAAATCAACATCAACATGATGAGCAGCAATAGCCATGGGCAAATCCACTGCTGGATGAAGGCTTCCCCGATCCGGTGCCACCTATCGCAATCCCACGATGTGACAATCCACCCGGCGGCAACCGCATACGAGCCGATAACTACATCACTCCAACTCAACGCTGGATGGTCCTTCCGGGAAGGATGACCAAATCAAATACGCCAACCATGAGTGCCATGAGTGAGCGCATTGTATTGTTGTCACGTAAACTTCCGTACACCTGCCGACGACGATCACGGATTTCTTCGAGATGCCCTTGCTGCTGGCTAGGAATGTTCCTCCAGGTAACCGAAGGCCTCCCTCCCTTAGATGACACCCCGGCGTGACGCAGGATTTGCTGTGAGGCATCAAACAAAATCTCACACCAAGCCACGCGCCAATAAGTCTTTGCTCTCCAAGAATTGCAAAAATAAAATAAAAACCACTCCCATCAACAATCGGCAGCCTCGTAAAAACTAGCAATAGCTCATGTAAACTGTTTGCACAGCCATATTTGGAGGGGCGGGACCACGTGAACAATAAAGCAAACGTTCGAAAAGCTGTTGCCAAAGTCTCAGCGTCCCGAGTGAAATTTTCTCCGGCACGCTGGCAGACAGGTCATCCCGACTGGAGCCAGGAATCTGCCGCGTGTTGCTGGTAGCGCAAGTTCCCCTTCCCCCCCCCCCCCCCAAAAGTGCGTTCAGCTATTGTGGCGTTTATCCACTACAACGGCAAGAAACACGCACAACCCGTCCGAACACCATCCCGAAGTTCACCGCCCAACCGAGACCTTCCTGGGGCTCAGCGAAGCGCCGCTGTGCGTCGATGCACTCGACCGTTTTGGAGCGTGAGTAGTTGTTAAAGTGCCGAGTTATTTCCCAGAGAACGTAAGTTCTATTTACTGCCAGCTGTCACTTTCTTGGCCAATAACCTAGGAGTGTCTGAATGAAGTAAGTGCTTTCAATGAAAAAAAAAATCTAATGAAATAGAGATGTTGAAAGTTCCCACCAATTTTTTTGGTTTTATTATTGGTGGAGCACAGTAATATTTTGATAATCCTAGGATATGTAGAGAACAATCATTTATATTTGTGCAAAGTAAATAAAATTGTAAAAAAAATCTGAAAATGCAGTCGATAAAGAAATATAAACATTGGGCTTAAAAATTAACACCACCAAAACAGACCTATTTTTGTATAAAAAAGCAGACAATGTTTTATACAAGTGGGCAGCCAAAGAGATGCATCACAATATCTCTGTTGTCAATGCGCCTATGCATACACTGTGTTATATAACGGAACAATAGATCATGGGCAAGAATGGAGGTCCTTAGAACAAGTCGAAGGGCTGAGCATGAGAATCTTAAATAATCGCGTTCTCATAATAATTTTTCCCATCTTTGAAATATCTAAATGCTTAATTTAGATCAACTGTTTTTGTTTATGAAATTTATTTCGTTTCCTTATTTATAAGTTCGTAATTTCGAGATGACATTTAAGTGCTGAAACGTAACATGTTGCTTACACTGTGCTCTGGGCAGAGTAAGTAAGTTCTATTTACTGCCAAATTAGCGCTTAAAACTTTGACGCGAAACCAAACATCGCACAAAAACACAATGCGCAATTACGTAACACGGCTACAGAGTGCAGAAGTTATAATACTGGTAGGAACCACCTGGTTCCACCAGCCCACGGGGGATTATTGTGTCCGTCGTGCATTAAAAATGGGAGGGGTGGGGCTGGGTGGAGAGGGGAGGGTGGGGAGGGGCTGGGTGGGGAGGGGCTTGGTGGGGAGGATGGGGAGGGGCTGGGTGGGGAGGGTGGGGCTGGGTGGGGCGGGGTGGGGAGGGGCGGGGCTGGTCACCCCGTGGTGCCCTTATAAAACTCAACGTTTAACCTACTCACGTCAGCTTGTGCCCGCCCTCACAGTCGGCCATATTTGCGGAATACACCACGCCGCCGTTGACCCTGGCCATTGACCGAGCAACCCAACATTCCTACCAGCTCCCGCCGCAGGAATGTGTTAACGTGTTAGCCAGGCGAGGGCATATTTGAATAGCTCTCAATTTTCCCCATGCAAGCAAAAATTAATATCAATCCGCATACAATAAATAACAGTTGGCAATCCCATGCAAAGTTCATTGCACGCATAGATAACTAACTTATGAGCAAGGACCATATAAGACCGAAACACCTAGGACGGAATACTTCAGCATGGCCACAATTATATATATTTAAGCCCCTTGTCAAATCCACTGCTGGGCCTCCCTACACCATGTCGGTCATGGAAGTTGTCAGGACACACTTCACCACACACTGGTTCCACGTGCGTTGAAGGGGGTGTGCCCGGACAAGTTCAGTTATCACTCGCCACTGACATGATAGCCTTGGAAGGGAATCCAATTCAGGTCGCTGGATTGAAAGCGCAAGTGTGTGTGTGTGTGCAAACCACCGCACTGCCCTTCACACCCCGGGTAATAGGCCACACACGTCATATCACTTGGAAAAATGCAGAGGCGTACGGCCGGGGGCTCTTAATCCGGGAGATAACGGGAGGCGTCAAGGGTGGAACGCAACTGCCGTGCGCGCACGTGCCGTACCCCAAGCCGTCTCTCCACGTCGGTTTGCACGCGGATTACCGCTTGCTCGTTCAACCGTGGTCATTCTGCCGCGATCCTTCCGCTGTCACCTTCCATGTCACCAGCCACACTTTTTTTTTAACGCGGTACTTTCCCTGGAGTGCATTAATCCTGCCCCAGCATGAGCGCCATAGATAGGCAGATAGATGTGCACACACATCTGTGTGCGCGTGTGGGTGTGTACGTGCAAATCCACCGAGCTGCGTTCCTAGCAACCTGAGATTCTATTCCTGGCCATGCATAAAGTCGGCGGCGAGTGAACCTGACCTGGGGGACTTCTGTAGGTTGACTCGGCCTCAAATGAGCACCTTGTGCAACGTGTAGACAATACTACTTCCTCGTGTTCCCTGCCAGGCTTAGAAAGCACTCAGTCAAGGTCATCAGTGTAACATTAGTTGTAGCAAACGTAGCGTAACGCTACTCCATTTACAGCGCAAATCACTGATGCACTTATCAAATTATGCACAGAGACAGGGCAAATGACATTAGCTTGCTGCGTCTCCTCTTAGGGCAGGGGTTGGCCACCTGCGGGCTCTTTAAGAACCGCTTCGTGATATTATTTATAAAGGATCGGCTCTTGAAATAGAGGTTATTAACCAAATTCGAGAATAAAAATGTTCTTCTTGTTATTTTGGTTGCCAACCCACTCTCTTAGGGCATTCTTACGAGAGCTTTCTGACAGCTGCCCTGTGCTGTCGCGGACATGCATCTGTGCTTTCAGCGCACAGCCAGAACCCACGCTGCAGCAAGCACACAGATAAGGGCTGCGAGTCGCTGTAGCTTATCAACATTGTGCCGCACGCATGCAGGCATACGCAAGCATCGCAGCACCGTGTGACGGAACCTCTCAAGAACATATGACTCATGCCATCTGCGTATTGACGTGCAAAAAAAATACACAAAATATCTTCACAACAAAAGGACAACTCATGGTTTTGGCACGGCCTCTCATTCTACATAGTTTACGTATCTCCATGTAAAATATACATGTGAGTTTGTGTGTGTAATGAAGATTAAGCCATTCGGGTACCAGCTGTTGGAGCAATTAGTTTGGCTTGGGGTTCTGTTCTTTAACATATGGGCTTTTTCTCCAGCCAACGAGAAAGTGGGTGGCGTCCATAAAATAATAAAACATAAGCTGGTCTCTGGAAGGCAATGCCTATGATTTATATTATTCTCAATTCTTTCCTTTCTTTGAGATACAGTGCAAAAGTTGGACATACATCGACAGAAAACCCCCCCACCCCTCCAACTGCTAAGCCATGTGAGCTGCTGCTGCTGCTGCAAATGCTCCGAGCGAGCTCCTAGTATGGGTGAGCATGACGCCGGAAGGAGTGAACAAATGTGACCGCCACCACGCGCACACCACGACGCTCTTCATTCCCAAGTGCTTGTCATTGCTCAACTAAACCTTTTATTATACCAGCTAAGGCCCACTGAGCTACATAGTTCTTCTTAAGAAGCGACCTGGGATCACAAATACATAGCTCAAACACAAGTGACTTATCATGTGGAAATGTATCACAGCCAACTATTCTAAACGCATGTTCTTTCTAAATGTGGAGGGAAAAACCGGAGGACCCCGGACAAAAAAATCCACGCGACCACGGGGAGAACATGCAAACTCCAAATATACAGGTGGGTCAGGGTCAGGATCGAACCCACGACCTCCTGCATACCAGGCGAAGTAGTTAACATCTCACCACGGGGGTGCCATTGTTCGTCTGCGACACAGCACCCGTGTAGTTACTTCACATCGAGTCGTCTACCGGGAGAGAGGCACAAAACCACCGGCCAATGGAGTTGAGATTTCGCTGTTCACTGGCTCGACGCAGAGCCGGTAATGGAGCGTTCCGTTGCTGTCTCTGTAGAACGTTGTGTGTAAACTACGATTCCTCTCTGTTCGCACGCGCTAACACACGCACATAGATCCCCCCCCACCCCCGTCTGGGGCTACAGATGATAGGGGCAAGTGCTGTATCTCGATTGCTCATGGAAAAACACCAAAACAGGTACTCATTTGAGCCTAAATAGACATAAAGCAGGCCAGGTTTAGTGACGACCCGACAATGACTTTATGGCAGGATCAAAGCGCACTGCAACAAACACTCCTCCCCCATAATAATACCTCCACACACAAACAAAGATCCACCCATGAAGCCATTACCAGACTGTTAGGTCAAGTGCCGCTAGCCAGCGCCTAAATAGGCCGGCACGGCGCAAGGGTGTCGTGGTCAGTATCGCAGACGGCCACTTTTGTCTCCCCAGTGTCGATGTTTACACAATGTACAAGACATTCATTTCAAGGGTGGAGTCAACAAAGTGGACTCATGTGATTAGCTCAAAGATCAAAATTGGACCATTTTTTCTGCCAGCATCCAAAATGATGAAAAATAAAAATAGGTTTTTACCATTTCTGGCAATAAAACAGGAGGTGGTAAGACGTTCAAACACCGAATGGATACTTTTTTGCAAGGCATCAATTCTGCATTAACCACACATACTTATGGCAACACAAGGAAACAAACACGCTCTCATAATATTTCCATTGTCTTCAAAACCCGAGCTATACGTGTTCTAATACTTGCATTGTCTTTGTGCTGTTCGCCTTTAGGCGTTCTCTTGTCTAGCACGTGGTGAGACTAGGCCATGAAGAAGGCTGTCTCTGGTGTAGGCCAATCAATGTCAAGGACAATGCATATACATTCATTATCACAGCTTGTTTGTTTGCATGTTTTTCCACAAGTACGTGTGGTTAATGCAGACTTGATGCTTTGCAAAAGGTTTTTATTTGGTGTTTGAACATCTTAACACCTGTTTTATTGCCAAAAAGGGTAAAACCTATTCTTATTTTGTCAGGCTCATAGATGATGTTAGCTGTGATCGCGAATTGAGCTGAGGTTGCGGGATTCGTGACTCAGCGAACTAACCGCTGCACCACCACTACCCGCAACAAATACACAAACATGTACACAAAGTAGCTGCCTTCACAATTGACCTGTACACCAGATATTATAATTTCACTAGCTTATGCAAGCAGTTTCCTTTGCCAGAACTTGTCAGCTAATATTGATTGAAAGCATGCGATTTACACCTATTATTGTAACATTAAAAAAATGCTTAAATCACACACACACACGCACGGGGCGAGTTGGAGTGACACATTATGAATCGTGGATCAATTCTGCACCATGCCAGACTCCACCAATTGCACCACAGTGACAAGATATTAACTCCCTCGCTTGGTATACAGGAGGTCATGGGTTCGATTCCAACCCTGAAGCTTGTATATTTCGAGTTTGCCTGTTCTCCCCGTGGTTGCGTGGAAACATGCGTTAAAAACTATTTGGCTGCTATAAATTTCCACCCGATAAGCCTCTTTGTTGAGCTAACATTTGTGGTTATGTCACTTCTGAAAGAGAGCTATAGATCTCAATGGGCCTTAACTGGTAAAATAAAAACAGTTTATAGTTTTACAAACCATAACATACCAAGTTCACTACAGGGTCACTGCCACACCCTTTCCCACGTCCAGCGAACCTCAAAAAGCCCCTCCCCATGATGACCCCAATAGGAAGCGGCCACTCTTATCAATCAATACAAGAGAAGGCGGCACGATCCGGCAGACCCATGAGTTGGCCTGGTCCATGGGACAATTGCTGCTCCAATAATATTCACTCACTAACTGCCTGTGCGTAGGCCACTGGGCATTGGTGGTGGAGGCTGTGAGATGCACACAGAGGGCTCCATTGACCAGGCAGCAGCAGCAACCACAGAAATCCTGGAATTGGCAGTGTGGCTCATTGGCTAACACCAGGTGTCAGGGCACAGAGCCAGCACCGCTAACATCCTGGGTTCAAATGTGGGTGTCAGCCACTCGTGGTGAAACTTGCGAGGAAAAGTAGCAGTGATGTGGCCACGTGGTTGAAGGGGATGAAATCTGACGAGAGTGCATTGAACTGCCGATGTGAGTGTTGTGTTTTGTGGCCTGCAGTGTCGTGGTGATGGTGATGGAACACAGTGTGGGTGAGATGAAGGAGCCAAGTCATTGGAGGAGGAATCAAGAAGCGAATGGAATAAATAACTGGCATAGAAGCGGGAACCAGAGTCTGTATGGATCATACTAAAAGTTGCTGGTTACTGATCGCATTTGCTTTGTTAATATACATGTTTTACCTTCCTTTATTTTTGTTAGTATAAGAATGTAGTCTTGTATTGTTAGTTTTTTACACGCATTTTCAATCGGTTCCCTATTCCTGTATTGTGTAAAGCAAGTGCTGATAGTCGCTGTTTGTATCGCGACCAATGTAACCACGATTGCGTTTTAGCCACCTGCGATTAAAATAGGGTTCCCGTGAGTAGCGAATTGATGGCCACCAATGACTGCACAACAAAATATCATCCAATTTGGATTTTCAGTCAAGTTTTCACTTTATTTGACTTACTCCAGCTCTGAGCGATACAACATGTGTCAATATTCCTATAGGACACGCACTCTTTTTAAGTTGTATGAAAGGTATGCCCCGAGTGTAGGTGAACATGTCTAATGAAGTCGTTCTAAAAGATCATCTTCCAGGGACATTCTTCTAACACAGGGTGGTGCACTGCTATCTGTGAGAGTTCAGAAATTGAAATGTTCATAATATTAAAATGGCAACAATAGTCCAGGAAGTTGAACCTAGCGAGTGACGTCTCACTTCCACGTTGACCCCATGATCTTTCACGACGACTTGCAGGGTCGGCTCAGCTCAGTTCTAAGTGGGTGGCATGGGTCAGGAAGTAAGGTCAGGGGCTCCAAGGGATAATTTTGGCCTTCAAGGGCTGTCATGTGGACACAGGCTTGTGGGTCCAAGCGAGTGCCAGCAGCGAGCCAGCCTAGTTCCACCCTCGCCACGCAATACAAGGAACAGAGTACTGCCACGTTATAAAATTGGATTATACTGTTAGGAAACTAAGCACTCGGTGCACTGAGCTGCCCTCACTGTGACACAAGAATTATCGCAGCCGCACGCCTTCGTCAGCAAACCCACACCCGAAACGATCACACGTTTTCCAAAAAAAACAGACCAATAATGATAGCGGCAACACCAACGCACCGAGTGAGTTATAAACAAACCAATTAATCGCTCCTGGAACCCATTAGCTTGGACGCATGAGCGGGTGCGCTCATGACACCAGCACTGGCACCGCTCCAGACCCACAGTGGATGCAACATAGATAGAGAGAGAGGGGGAGAGGGAGGGGGAGAAAGAGGGGGCAAAAGCGGGCGGTGGTGGGAATGGAGGGACAGCAGGAGGTGAAGGGGGTCGGGGGGAGAAGGGTGGCAGTGCAGCCCCCCACGTGTCCCGGCGTGCTCGCCCGTCACCGGGAAGGTGACCGAGCTGACACCGTTGCCGGCGTCCATTATCAGCGGCCTATTTATAGGCGCGGTGTTGCGACGCGAGTGGCGTGCGTAGCCCTGTGGATCGGCCGGATGGTGAAGACGCGTGGCGCCGCTGGCGTGCGACGTGCGCCACCGCACGAGGCCCCGCCAACGTTTGTCGATGGAGCCCCGTGCCGTCGAAGAGCCCCCTGTGTTTTTCCAGAGTGTAAAAATAAAAAAAAGTCGATGGAGCGTACATTCCCTGAAGCTCAAATTAAATGTTGGGGCAAGTGCTCATCTCTGTTGGTGGTCAACAAAAATGTGGTAGAAATTCCACATTTCTATGGCAAGGCCCAGTTGTCTCAAAGAGACAACCTGAGATTATGTCTCACCAGACGGTGCTTATGTTGACGATTCTGAAAGAATGTGGATGATTACGATGATGACTCGTTGATGGTTACCATGATTAGGTCAAGAGTGATTTTGATGATTGCAATGATGACAATAAAGATGATGATGATGACTGGCTGCGATTTGAACGTGCAATGTCAATCGTGAGCAATGCCGCTCTACTAACCGAGCTTGACGTTGGACACGGAGTTGAAAGAGAGTACTACAAATAATAGACTCCGAGGGCCGGTGGAGTTGGGAAATCTGGTAAGGTCACGCGTGCGCGCCGTGGATTTCTGAACGCTTGCGAGTGGCACACAGAGACCTGTGGCCGGGAATTCACTTCTCAGAACACAAGGCCCAACCCACAAGGCAATTATAGGACGACAAACTCAAGGTCTTTCACGCAAGCGAGCGGTGTCACAGCAAACTACATTACAACAACCTCGCCCGCTCCCGGCACCGTACGACTCGCTGTAACTTAATAAAGGACATTACTCGAGTTTAAAATAGTCTCGTAATTTAAAAAAAAAAACACGACGTGGAAATTTCTGAATTAAACCTGACACATGCTTCCAGTTAAACAAGGCGACCAGTGTTATGAAAGGGTTTGCGAGTGGATTAATGAATAACGCGAGTTTGAAATGTGTGTTTAGGTCACGAATCGGCGAGCACACCTCATCGAAAACGAGGTCTCGCTGAAGAGAAAAAAGCCACCCCCATCCACCGACCAAATTTACAACCCCTGGAAGGCTTCAAAAACATTCCGAGGTTCAATTCTGTATACATACCAACTTTATTTGTGTGTATAATGTTCGTGTGTGTGTATATAGTATACATAGAGTGGGGAGCGGTGGTGTAGCCATTAGCGCGCTGCGCTACGAACGCGGCAACCCGAGTTCGATTGCTGCTCACGGTCAACACCAGTGGCGATTATCTAAATCGGTCCTGAGCCTCTCCTAGGTCGACTCAGCCTTAAATAACTACCCGGTGTGGTGTGTAAACATCATCACTAGGGAGACAAAGGCAGCCGGACGTGGTGTTGGCCACCCACCCCCTCGTGTGCGGTGTCGGCCTTCATTAGGTGCTCGCTAACAGCACTTGCCCCAACACTCTGGTGGGGGCTATACGTGTGACCTTTGTCTTTGTATATAGCAGTAGTACTAGTAGTGGGGAGCAGTCGTGTAGTGTTAAGTGCACTTTGCTACGAACCAGTGCTGCCCAAGTTCAATTCCCGCTCATGGCCAACATCAGTGGCAAATATCTGAACCATTCTCGGGCATCCCCTAGGGTGACAGCTTTAAATGAGCACCTGGTGGCGAGATGTGTAAACATCAGAACTAGTTCTGGCCACACCACCCCCTCGGATGCCATGCCTGCCTTCATAGGTACTCGCCAATATCGTTTGCCCTAACAGTCATTTAAAGCCTATACAGGAAATATTTTGAATTTGTGTGTGTGTATATAGTACACATATTAGTTTATTGTCCTTCCCCCACACCTCCGATTAGCACGGTTGTTTACGTACGGTGTGAAGGAAGTTCAACATACGTACATATATGCATTGTACATTGTGTACATTGTGCAAGTATACACACGTATACGCACACACGAGTGGCAGTCAAAAGGTTTTGAATAAATATATATACATAAGGCTCCAAAATCCTGAGAAATGTATGAATGTAAATACAGAGCTCATTACACTTAGCAAAACACAGCATTCCGGTGTCAAAGCGAGTGTCGCACGTTTTCCCTTCGCCATCACATTGGCGAGTCCCCACTTTCAGTGCGGCTTTCATCTCTCAATCTTCTACGGCAACATCTCTCGTGACAGCCCGACCCCGAGTCTGTAATTGAATAAATATTATTGCTAAGATTATTTTTTAAGTGCCGGCTTGTATAAATGTTTCCGCAAGCCTACGAGCGCTGCACTGACGAGTACATTACGCGCGGCTGTTTGCGTGTGTGAGCGCGTGCTCGCTAACAGCACTTGCCCCAGCAGTTTGTTAAGGCAGTGCAGGGGATCTTTGTCTCTGTTGTTTTTAAGATGTAGTTGGTTAAGCAATTTTAATAGCTTTGAAGACAGCACTCACGATAAAAATCAAAATCTGAAACTATTTGCATTTCTCCAACAGTCGTAAGTCCCCCCCAAAAAAACGATAAAAGCATTCCACCTTTTACATTTAACACACACACACACACACCACGTTCGCTGGCAAAATTGACATTTTTTTTTCTCTAATGCACATACACAGTGATACATTCACCAGTGCAGATCTCCAGCGATTTGCGTTTATCTCAAACCCGAGGGCCGAGTGGTGCCCGACCAATTGTAATCGCTAACGGGCGGGCGGTGCAATTTTTACGTAATTAAACGGCGCAAAAAAACTAACACCACACGCACGCCTGCGATGCCAGCTGGGTAGGGTACGCTCAGTGGATTCGTTCCGATGCTACGTGACAAGGTGAAACATGTGCGAGCCAAGGGGCATCATGGGAAATACCAATGAGGAATACCAGCGAGCAGTGTACAACGATAAATGACCCCATTGCCCCAACAATGAGCGTACACTACGGTAGATTATCTCGGTTAAGCAAAGTTACGTAAACAAAGCAGTAAATAAGTAATGGAACTGTATTTAGAAATAGTGCTGCCCTTGCAAAGTATGCTTCGTGTTAAGGCCCAGTAACAAAGATGATATTTTATGGCTCAATGGATATTATTGACTGTGGCCTGGTGCAGCCAAAGGTCATAAAGTGTCCGACAATAGAAATTTGGGGTTTAAAGTCCCCAGTCAACCTTCGCTCCGTGGGAGGTTCCTCTGCTGCGATTGTTTGGGACTCCCTTCCATCAGTCATCCGTGCTGTCGACTCCCTGCTTCTGTTAAAGTCGAGGCTCAAGACCTGAATTTTTCTCTCGGCCTAGGACTGCCTCTTTCTCTGTATAAAATATGCCCAGCTTGTATACATTGTTGTTTAACAGAGCAGCTTTAAATGTTTCTAGTTTTTAAATGCACGAGTATGCAGAGGATGATAGAAGTTCAAAGGCAAAAGAGTGCGAGTAAAGTTTGATGATGTCGGAGCAAAGTTTTATAAATGTAATCAGGGAGTAAAGGTTGTGACGAGTAGTGGGGGACATACAGAACAGGGAATTGGAGAGGCACGCAGAGGCTGGAGACAACACAGGATGACCATCAGCCCGATAGTGATGAGATTGTAAGAGCAGATCTTGGAGGTCAGTACAGTTGTCAACTGCGCCACGTTCATTAGATCTGGCAGAAGTTAAACGAGGCGAGGTGTGAAGGTGGCACCTGTGGGAGCTGTGGTTGGTGGTGGCAATCTATTTTGGGCCTTTAGCAGAAATTATTTCTGGGTGCGTCATGTGGCTCCAAACATTGCTATGGTCAAGCCACCCAGCTCAATTAAATCACAGTTGTGTGAAGTAATTTATTTAAGACACAAATTACGAGTAATATTATGTTTACAGTGTTACGAGTCAGATTTGGGGTATCCCTATTAACATAATGTATCCAAGGTCGCTTGAGTAATTATTTCGATTATTTGTCTGCTATAAATTTCCACGTGATAAGCCATTTGTTTGAGCTACCATTTGTAGCCAGGTCGCTTCTGAAAAAGAAACTTAATAGCTCGATGGGCTTTAGCTGGCAAGATAAAAATGGTTTAGTTTTATTTGGATATTTTTTAACTGATTTGTTTACCTTTCCTATACTTTTTACTCCAATCATATTTTTCTTTTGTTGTTTGTAACGTTCTGACCTGCCCCTACTGAACATCTGTCAAGAGCTTTATAGCTCATCGGATTTTTGGGGGCCCCACGCTTATGCCGAGCACCGCCACTGTGCGAGAGAAGGGGGCGAGTGGCCTGACCTAGCAAGTAGTGTTATTTTAACCGGCACCGACCATTTCGCTCGCTAGACGGGTAGCGTAATTCGAGCGGAGCGCAACCCTCCGGCCGTGACAAAACTTGCCCGCAGCATCGTAGGGGGAAGGGGGGGAGGGGGGCTACCCGGGCACAAAACGGCGAGTTGTCGGTCGGCCGGCACTTTTGAAACAAACCCAACGATTCCTCTCCGCTGATCGCCAGGGCTGCGGGAGGCGTCACGACATAAGGCAACCACGGCCCATCGCTCCGTCAGCACCCTCCTTTGAAGGCATGGGGGCTTCGTGCATCGGGTGCTCTCACCCTTTCATGTGCTCTTTTTATCTTCGTTTTAAAGATAACAAATATTATTAGAGTGGGGGGTGTACTGAGACGACGTGATTTAATTTTTGACGGCTTGGAGGCAGAGCATGCCGGCGGTTGGTCTGATCTGGAAAGTTCAATCAAAGCGACCAACGGCTGTCTGTCAGCCACGATCGACTTATCGGTCTTGTAAAATCTACCAGCAAACCGCTTGCTACTGGTGCGGAAGTGAACATTGAGCAAAAATAATGTCACCATTGTCGTCGTAATGGTCAACTCGCACACTTCACGCTCGAGTGAGTGGCAGGCCAGTAATTGCCTCCGGTGTCGGCCTTAGCCGATAGGCGGGAATTCCGCACTCCAACAAACAAGTTTTGCTGTTGCACACCGCACTAGCCCCGCAGCCTATAACACCTGCTGTGCACGATAGTTGCCTTATCCACATGCGACATTATTGTATGAATGTGCCACTGCACCGTTAGTCTACGAGAATGAACGAGACAGTACGTACGAGGTAATCGTGCACAGCACCACCGTTGAATAAGCAGTGTTCATGTAGGGTGATATAAAACAAGAGGGGGGGTGGGGTGTCATATTACGAAGCGTGAACCAAACCATATTTTTCCCAAATGCCTTTTGAGTTTTTGCGGATCACGGATTTGGGCAAGGGATTTCATTGTCCTGCACTTCCATGCACCCATGCCTTTGCCTCTACGCCTTTGGCGAACCCGCACTCGCATGTTCACTGATTGTGCTCCCAGGGCATTCACATTTTCCCACACGTATTGCGTGTACGCGCACATCCAAACACATCTACGTACGAACATGATAAATTAAAGCGCGTCTTGGGATTTCTTCCTTCAACGATAGCCAGACAAAATATGGAGTCATTTGTTTTCACAAAAAGATTATTCCCCGTTTATGTTTCAAATAAATGTCTGCATTGCCGTAGGAGAGCGGTGACAAAGTGATTAGCACGCCGGACTAAGCAACCGCGCTGCTTGATCCCAGGCCACGGCTAATATCAGTGGCATCTGAGCCAGATTTGCCCCGCCCCCCTCCACCACCGTTGGCTCCCTTCATCAAGTTGTACCGACTAGTATGGTGAAGCACGGTTAAACAACCCGCCAAGACCCACACGCCGTAGAGGAGCCCCCTCAACCAGCAGTGGAGTGACACAGACATAAGGGCTGCGCATGTGCGTGACCGTTTCGTCGGCGAAAAATTGTAAGCTGTGATCACGTTAGTGGCACGAGTGACGCTTTGCATGAAGCAATTGCCATTGGCTACACTGAGCAATGAATGTATTGCAATACGGGCACTGCCAATCGGTGCAAGTGTGGTCTTCAAGGTTAGGCTACGTGGTAGAAAACCCTTGGATTGCTACTGGTGGCTGTGTTGAATCGATATCCCTCACGAGGGAGGTTACCATCCAGCGAGATAAGACAACTGGAATGGTTCCTCTGCGAGGAGGAGGAGAGAGGGTACGCTCAATACGCGGCCCCAACCGCACGTCCACACTTGGATCCCGAGCCGCTGTGAATAACCTACGTGTAAACAACTATCAATCCAGTTGCTGATATTGTGACTACCTTGTGGTATAGGGCATCACTACATCTGTACACAAAAGTAACTAGCAAAACAAACTGCATTGATGTTGCGCCCCGTAACGTAAAACAAGTATCGGAGCGCAGGTTTTTAGCCAAGGGGACGCCCCTAATGGCAGCTGTCCCTGTGCAGCACAAGGCGAACACAGAAGTTGGGAGGCGATGTTGCTATTGGTTTTTCCAATGAAGCGACAGGTGCAACGCACACACAGAGGTGTGAGAAGAGCCCGGGTGACAGAAAAGGAGTCGCGAACTCACCTGTGAAAGTGGGATTTGAAATTCACACTGCCGATATACACAATGGCGAGGAGCTTTGAGACAGGCAGGCATTGGTAAATCTGTCGCCTGTGACGGTGGATTTCAAATTGACACCGCCAAGAGGCAGGTGGAGAAGCATCCCCGCCGGGTGGCGGTCCCGAAACGTGAAAAAGTAAATATCAAAAAAACTTGTGTTAACTCAACTAAAATCTGTTTTTCATAGGTGGTCACCGACACGCTCCGGCAGGTTACCACTCTCGAGGGGCTCTCAGGCAGTGTCAGTGGATCCACATGGAGGCGAGCAGTGCGGGACAGGCAGACAACAGGCAGACGACAGGCAGACAAGGAAGTGGGGGGGGGGGGTTCAATCACTCGCCTGTGAACGCATCCTTTTCCCTGCTCTGGCACGCGAGGCGGAAGATGGCGGAGATGAGGTCCTCTGCGGCCGCGAGCGCCGCTCCGCCATGCCTGGCGCCGAAGAAGCTGCAGGCGACGTCGCACACGAGCGACACGCACGGCTCGGCGCGTGTCGGGGCGCCGTCCACACCGCAGCGCGGGAGCGCCGCGCGCATCGCCGATACCACGCGGCGCACGCACTCGGCGGGCAGCAGCGGCTCTGCGGGACACAAGGCGCGCGCGCGCGACGGGGAGATGTTAACGACCTCGCCTTGTGTACGGGAGGTCGTGCGTTCGATCCCGACCCCCCCCCCCGACGCCCATTGGAGCTTGCGCGTCTCTCTCCCTGTGGTCGCGTGGATTCTTCTCCGGGTCCTCCGGATTTTCCCCTCCACATTTAGAAGCGTGCAGATTAAGAGTATTTGGCTGATAGAAATTTACACGTGAAAAGCCACTTCGCTGAGGTATCATTCGTGGCCAAGTTGCTTCTGAAAAAGCGCTATATAGCTCAGTGGGCCTTACCTGGTAAAATGATAAATGAATCAGAGTTGAATAGTGTATAGTTGAAGACGCACGCACGGCGGACACACCCACGTGAACGCACGCACGCGAACGCACGCACGCGCACACGCACGTGCAGCTGTGTGCGAATACACACCGGGCTTTGTTTTCATGCAGGGATTTATTCCGGGTCACTGGTAGATGAGTAGCCACGGGCAGCTAATCAGAATCAGAATGTTTATTTATGCTGGAGGAAGCCGATGAGCTATAAAGCGCTTTGTCACAGATGTCCAGTAGGGGCAGGTCAGAGCGTTACAACGACAATACAAAAACACGATTGGAGTGCAAAGTATAGAAAAGGTAAGTAAATCGCTCAAATATATATAAATAAAACTAAACTATTGTATTCTACCCAGGTAAAGCCCAATGAGCTATTAGCTTATTTTACAGAAGCGACCTGGCTAGAATTGATAGCTCAACGAAGTGGACACGATGTTCAGGGGTGGAAATATTTTCTGGTTTTCTGACCCAGGCAGACCCAGCTGAAATTAAGCCACACGCACGCATAAACAAACACATACATTCACGGTATAATGAACACACGTGTATAAATACACACAGAGACGCATGTGACTATGAATCGCTTGCTGTCAATCTCCCGTGGAACAACAGCCTCGTCACGGCGTGTCAATGACGAGTTGTTGAACCGTACTTCATCACACTGCTCAATGGTGGATGCCGAGGGCGGGGAGCACAGACACGGGAGCGTAGAAGTACAATGGAGCAAAGGATTTTTCCGCGCTGCTCTCCGCTGTCCACAGCGGAGACTCGCAGCCAGCTATGACACCTGTGATGCATGGTGGTCACCCTGCTCAGCGCTATGGAGGCTCAAGCCAGCTTTGCTTCCCAGATCTCATGAGAAGTGGCGCATTGTGCGATTTGGTTGTAGGCTTCCTGCCACATGAAACAAAATATACTCAGTAAGCAACTGGCCAAGAGGACCGCTGCTGGATCAAGCACTGCAGAGTTGTAGCTTCCCGCTCTGTGAGAAGGCGCGCCTCCAACGGAGGCATCTGCTGTAACGCACAACTAAAGAATCGCAGCCCTGCTTGCCGTCAGATGATGACGGTCCGTCCCTCAGCCGGCCTGCCCGAGACGCGGCCTCTTCGGCGCTCAGCGGCAGGTGCCCGAGCGACGTGTGCTGACGCAGGCGGCGCTGGCCCGGCACGATCGTCGCATTCCAGCGCCGGGTCTGGCCCAGAGGTCGCAAACGGGTTTTGATTCCTTACCCGGCCCGTCCGAACAGCGCCCGGCGTGGTGGAGGGGGGGGGGGGGGGTCGCACGTACTCGCGACCCGAGGAGGCCCCGCAACTCCTGCCTCGCGAGCGGCCACGTCGAGAGCTCAGACGTGAACTCGGGAGGGGCCCCGCGCGCGATCCGTCTTGCAGACAGCCGCTTCGCCTTCGGGGACCGTTCGCGCAATAAATCACGCGACGTCAAGCCGCTTGTTTTCCCTGCCACGCTTCGCGCAGAACGTTAGGACATTGCGCCGGTTTGCCCGACGTGAGCATTTGCACAGGAAGGCCGAGGGGAAGAAGCCGTTACAAGGTGGTGTTTTTTTTTTCTTTCACTCGCTCGTTCTACTTCTCTCCTCGCAAGGGCTTCACGATAAAAAAAGATATAAGAAAAAAGTTTGCATCAACATCCCACACGTATTTATCAGGAGCATTTCACTGAAAAACGTCAACGTTGATTTTTAAATCCCCAGGGGGTTCTGCGGCAGCTAAAATTCTTGATGAGGTGTGAATGGGTTTAGGAAATCCGTGTTGATTTGGTAAACTGGGTCACAGAGAAGACACGCAATAGTCCACTGCTGTAAGGAGTAGTGCAAATATTTTTCCAGTTACATTTCATGTTCTTTTCACCAATTCTATCGCAACTGTTCCACGTTCAATCATCATCCAGGCACACCGCAATGCAAGACAGCAGCGCCACAAATCACATCACACTTTGTTTCAGATCACGGAGGTCAGGCCAGATCCTGGAGGTCAGATGTCGATTGAGCAGTAGCTGCGGGACCTGGCGCAGGGTAGAACGCGTTGCCAACGGGGCGCGGTGGCACCAACGACTTTGGCCGTGATGACCTCTTGATCTTTGCTTCAAGTTCTTCATTGGTTACATTTGACCACAATCTCCACATCATGCTCCCTGGATGTGGAGATGAGCGAGCGGGTAGGTTTGTACCTGTCGGCCAAAAAATTGTTTTTGCAGTGAAAAAGGGTCAAATTAAGTGCAAAACCAAATTGGGTTCGAAGCCAGGATCTCAGCACTGCCAATTCTAGACGTATTCTTCTTGTGTGTGGCTTTTTATAGAAACTGATGAGTCCATCACGTGCAGGCCGTAAGCACAGCCTCGGGGGAAGCCGAGCGGAGGATGTCTTCACAACGCCTCCGCTGACTTTAACCGCGGGTCGCGATGCGGTCCCCTACAGTCTCCCTACGGTCGTGGTCAGGATTTCCGCAGTCGCATGTCGCCGGGGCTCTCTCTCTCTCTCCGACCGTCCGCTTTGAATATGCGGTGGTTGCCCCATCCGGTGTGGGTGCTACGGGTCGTTCGGTTCAAAGGCCGATGTACCACCCGGCCACGTCGGCCTCCCAGTGACGATAGCCTCGTCATTCCCCTTTGCACGGTGCCGGCCAGGGAAACTCCCGAGTTTATTATGACATTAAAAACCACATTCGTCAATAACACCACCCGATAACATAAACACTATTTAGCATGATCTTTTGAAAAAAGGGCCATTGTCTGTAAGGTAGCCTTTAATACATCCGTGTCTGTAGTGAGGCGGCGTTTAACGCTTGGATTTGAAAGCGTACGCAAGTGACAGGCTGCCAAGGAACCCAAAGTGGGCTTGGCAGGGACAATTGGCGGTGGCCGAGCTTGTCGACGGAGTGGCAGCCGAAGGAGGGAAGGCGCCTGGACGTTCGTCCACCGCAGGGATGGATCACTGACATCGGCTCGCGTGCGAAAGCCAAGAACGGATCGTTCCACTGCAGCGGTGTGCCAATTCAGTGCGTAATTTTTTGTTTTGTTAATTTAATATCTCATCGTGAACGCTGGGCGATCGCGTGTGTGAAGGAGCCGTGGCGCAGTTCTCCACCCCCCCCCCAAAGCCCCCATCCCATGTGTCACGCATCCCACAGTTGGCAGCCGTGCGAGCGCTACGCGCTGAGCGCATAGCGACAGGGACAAGACAACTCCGCGATTCCCACGACATCAACGTCCCGAGGGGCTACGCGACGGGATGTACAGGGAATTGTAAAACGGGAGGGGGGGGGGGAACAAAAAAAAGACATAGTAAACTAATCGGACGAGCGGGGCGGTGGACACTGCCAGACGCCACCCCTAAAAACACCGTCCCCCGAGGTAAGACGTATAAACAAAGCAACAGCTGCGTTCAAACGCGCCTGGCGGCAGGGTAAAGATAACCTCGCAATAAATCGCGCGCCCGTGCACTTCACAGTCGCAATCTGCAATCCGGGCGTTGGTGGCGCGGGGACGGGTCGAACGTCGAGGAGGGGGGGGGGGGGGGTTATGCATCGCCACACGGAGGGGGCCGTTAGAGCGTGCCGCAGAGATGCAACGCAAGGTGCCCTCCCGAGCGTGACTGGCCGATGCCCGTAAGCGACGGCCGCCACCGTGACGGAAAATATTGGAAAGCGGACAAGGAAACCGGAGACGATGAAGGCGGCGTCGTGCAGTTTGCACCGCGCAAGCCCGCGACATTTGTGCACACGTGCGCGTGTTTTCCGCCCATGGAGCTCTCGGTCGATCTCCATGGACACGTTATCTTATCTCCAGAACGCTGACAAAACGTAAACGTTGAGGGATGCTCCAGAATGAGGACAGCTCCGATACACGGATTAAAAGGTCAGGGGGTCAAGTGTCGATGCGAAGGCACGCCCTTGGAGCCGGGTGCATCTCCAGGACGACTCCCGGAGATGCATTCCCCTTCGGAGGCTTCTCCGCTGGGTGCTGCTGCCGCTGCTGTAGTTACTGCGGCTGTCGGGCCGAGTAGGGCCACTCGAGATAAAGTCCCTCGAAGGATGAGACTCGTTGATGGAACAGTGGAAGCTCAGGATGCGGGTCTTGCGTCCGTACGCACTACATACGCTCGCTTGCCTCTCGCTTGCCCGTCAATCACATCTTCGTAAAAGTTAAACAGTGTTATTAGATTTTTTTTTTATCTCGCCACATCAAAGCAGGATGGAGAAAGGGCCCGTTTAAACGCGGCATTGTTGTTACGAGGCCATATTTTACAAATATAATAATTCTGCGCTACTTTAAAATAAATCCCCCAGCAATGTCCGTAGCAACAGGAATGCTTTGATTTGTGAATAGACCGCCGGGGCACTGGTGCTAAAAGGGCCCGCACGGTGGCACGTCAATCTCGGCGATTAATCCCCCCCCCACCACCGTTGCGGCTTGTGGTGGGGAACCGGCGACACCGAATCGAGAGCTCTGGCGGTGCTGGGGCCTTTGTTTCAGATCGTTCGATGGCTCGCTTCCTCCGAACCGGTTGGGAGGGGGGGGGATGAAAAAAAACTAAAAGGAAAACAAGAATTGACCGTCACGCTTAAGAGGAAAACAACTTTGCGCGCTCGGCTGCTCAGCTACGTAACTCTGCAGTTGTATCGAGTTTGTTGACAACATTCGGTGCGTGAGGATGACTGGACAGGCAGGTTCAGTGGTGTGGAGCGAGCAGCTTCACAATCGCAACGTTGGGATTTCAAATCCTGGCTTGGGGGATAACTCGGCCCATCATCCCCGCTAGGTGGATAAAAGGAATGCCCACTGTGTGGGAAGTCAACGGTGGTTGTGCTCTGGAGAGACTCAGCCCCACCATAAGAATGTGTAGTTTCCACCACTGGCTGAGACCTATTTAAAATGTGGTAAAAAAAAGTGATTCGCAGTTAAATCTCGTGTTTTTGTATTAAAACCTCCACCCATCCTTATTATAGAGCCTCCATCATAGCTCAATAACAACAACGGAAAGAATAAACTTCCTTTTCTCCACCGCCACACTCGAACATTAATCCTTCTCGGAGGCATGGAACTGCAAAATTCCGCGGTGCATCGTAACCTCGGCACCGTGCCGGGGTGGGGAGGGGGGGGGTGTGGCGGACAGGCGGGCAGGCGAAAGCCATCCCCAGGTGGGAGGATCGCAGCGAAGGAAACGAAAACCGTGCAGGCCACCTGCCGGGGCGATCACGTCGCGAGAACGCGAGAACACACTGCGCTGATTGTTTCTCCACCGGCCGCTCTCTCGCGCTCCGCTCGCGATTTGTTTCGTTCCAGCGGCTCTCCTGGGTAGGTGAGCTGGCCGGAAGGAAGGCTCCTTCAGGCCGGTCACAGCAAGCGACGGTCGCTTTGCTACAACAATAATGAGAATCACTGCGTAGGCTACAGCGGCCGTGCTGCATAGCCCTACAATGTGTTTTCGGGCTGTGCCGTGCGTTTGTTCGGCCCGCGTCCCCGCACCTCCGATCAGCACGGCTGACTACGTACGGCGCGAAAGAAGTTCAACATACATACGTACATACACGTCCGACATTTTGCTCCACGTGTTGGAAGCTTCTTCAGAAACTAAACGTGCACGGACGTCCTGAAGAGTCAAACAACACGTGGTACGGCCCTAAAACACAATAGCGCGGTTGCTTCGCGAGTATTTTACATAAGGGAGGAAACAATAGCACCTGGAAAGAACCGCCAAGTGTGAGAGGGTAGGAATTAGATGTATGCAGAGTTACTCTTCAAGCAACTGACTAGAATGACAAATGTGATTCACACGTGAATTAAACGGTAAATTATAGAGGATCTCACCCAATCAGCGTCATCAGTGCAGTGAGGGCAGCACTTTTATATCCCACAGGCCAGAGGCTATGCGGTATGCGTGGAGAGACCACGAAGAATTTGGCAACGCGGGTGTTTTTTGTAACGCTCCAAAATTCTGGGAATCTTTGTGAAAAAAGTAACATCTGATGTGAACGTTGGGCCCACTCAAGCCGCACCGACCAGGCCTCTTCTGGGCTGTAACCAAAAATAAATAAATACATTATTAAGTTTTGGCAAGGAGTCCAAAAGGAAAGTTAATCGTCCGTGACGTTTCCTAAACTTTGGTACGCACATCAATTTGGGGGGAGGGGGGGTTAAGTAACGGGCCTGTTGGTTCGCAATACGTAGAGTGGGAGCGACGGCTTTAGCCAGCAAAGTGCCCATAAATCCACTGGCTCACGCTCACCCTGAGCCGACATTGGTGCTTCCAGGAAGGACGCGATGCGAGCATGTAAAGTATTCCCTCGTTATTCACAAATTTGCTATCCGCGATTTTGGGCTATCCGCGAATCGCATCTGGAACTGTACACGGCTACTCAGCGTCTCGCTTGCAAACAACCGGACAGTATTGTTTTATGTCGCAGACAGAAGGTTACATAATTAGGGTTCTCTCTGCATTACTTTAGCGCGTGGGGAAACGACAGTTGTTATGTTGCATTAAGTGTGTGTACATAAAGCATATGTGAGAACAAATACAATGAAGGGGCACTGTTTAGCCTGGGGACACTAGTTGAGGCAAGGGTTATTAGCGAGCACCTATTAAGACTGGCACACGGCACAGGTTGTTTGTGTACTCGGCTATGAGCTTGGCAATCTGGCTTTCATTCTTGGCCATGATGTAGCAAATGGATTCTTAGACTCGAGGCTTAAGTTTTTCGCTTAATATTTTCCAGCTTGCTAGTCGACACTGGTGGCACATCACAGCCATACGGCGGTATCGTGGACAGCAACAGCACGGAGGAGACAAAGACGGCTGTGTGTTCGCACAAGGTACCAGGCACAATGCGCACTGTGCCAGCCCTAACAGGTTCTCGCCGACGCCACGCGCCCCAGACTTAGGAGCAAGGCTAAGAACGGGGAGGAAAGGCGGGTCTCTGCGTTTGCCGCTGTGCGTGCAGCGTCACTCACTGCCATCGGCGTGTGAAGAGAGCGCGAGAGACAGCAGGGCCCAGCTGTCGGCTTGCTCCGCAGACAACGACGCTACTGCTGCTGCTGCCGCCCCACCGCTCGCCGCTTGCTTGCCCTGTCCGGGCCGGCACAGCCTCCGGCACGTGACCACCAGTGTCTCGGTGAGCACCGGTCCCATGAGCCACGCCTGGGCCAGGCGCAGGCGTCCCGTGTCTGCACATGCCTGGTGAAAGCAACGACCACAAACAACAACAACAGCTCTGTGAGCAAGGTTACCGCCACAACAACTATCATCAACAATGATAACCACCATCTTCGGCAAGGCCACCAACAACAACCATCAACAACAGCTGTTGTTGGCTACGTACGGTGTGAAATAGGATCAACATACATACATACAACAATAATAGCACAATCAGCAAGAGCACCAATGGCACCGTCATGAATAGAAACGATAGATTCTTGAATCAATCGGTGCAGGGATTAAAGATTTATCAGGTTGTATATGCAGCTTTAATGCATGTACTCCTATTTGCTCTCACATGCCAAACACACTCATTAATGTAGGCCTCTCTTGAAAATAACCTGTTACGGAAGTGCTTGATAATACGCCGAGTCAAAAAGCCATAAGTCAAGGTCACAGGTCAAGGTCACGGTATTCCTAAAAGAGCAGCGGCACTCGACAGGATGCGCTTGTCACGTGGGTGCCGGTCTTCCGCACAGTCGCAGGATCCAAACCACCGACAAATAAAAATAACAACACAAGAGCCACCACGTGGGCGCTGACGTTTTAAACGCGTGGCTCGCGAGCAGCGGGCTTCACCCAGGGTGTAACGGAGACCGCGCGCACGGCTTTGTACATCTGTTTTCACGAGCCTTGCTCCACCGGGCAGCTACGAGACGGGCGCTTGATCGCCGAGGGCAATTAGCATTGCGGGGAAACTCCGCGGGGGAGCACGGCAATAAAACGCGGCAGCCGCGAGCGCCGTGCTTCTGCGGCAAGCAACGGACGAGAGCAGTTCGCTCGAAAAGAAAATGTTAAAGGGATCCAAGGAGGCGGCTGTCTCGGTCAGACGGTGCTCCCGGCCACAAATCGTTGACAAGAAACGCCCCATCTGCCTTTCACAGTGGCCTCTGTGTTAACACAAAAAAAAAACACACACCAAAATAATAAATGAAAGAAAACGGCAATTCCCACGTACGTGAAATACGACAAGACCTCCACTTTGGCCCGACGCCCCCACAACCGACTTTACCTCCTTTCCGTCGAAGCTGTGAAAGATCTGCCCTCCTCCCTCTTGCGATCAACACCCACGTCTCTAGTTGCCCCCACCCACCCTCCCCAGCCTCGGCATCTCTAAGTCTAATGATATTTTTATCCCCAAGGGCTATAGCAAGGGCCAAGGGGCTGTTTGTGATTAAGTGAGATGAAAGATGACCCATCTGCGCCCTTTGGTGCAGCACGCTTGGCTGATACATAGCAGGCTCCTTCGAAGCGAGGCTGTCGACGTTTTGAGAATCCAAGCTCGCTCGTGCCTCCGCCCACGCGGCCCTTTAGCGGACGGTGAGAACAGCATGCTAGACTCCCAGCATGCACTGCATGGTGCAGCCCTGCAAATGATCGCTCACGCCACTGCTGGAGGCTCAAGAGAGCCCCTCTAAGAGAGCATCTTTGGCCTATACTTCCTCGCTGGAAGAGGTGGTGGTACCCACACTTTACCCCAATGCATGCGAACTGCCGATTGACCAACTGTGGTGGTGCTCATTAACATTGCTGGGTGGACAGAGGTGGGCGATTTAAGAAGTTTGCACAATTCCTTTAACTGCCACACAGGTCAGACTAATCAAACCGGCCTCCACTTTTTGTGTGCTAACGATTACAACATGGTAGAAAATCGTGTACGTGTTTGATAATATACGCGCAAAGTTCAGTAACGAACGTGAATTCTGTATTTAATTCATTTGATCTTGATAAACAACGTAACTATGTGCTTGAAAAAAAGCCTTTTCAGTCAATTTACATTGCCCGGTATAACGACATGATAGAGAGATATGGACATTTAAAAACAAAATCAAAGCTCAAATACACTAATCATACACAGTGACTGAAAGAAAAAAACGTGGATTAGGGAACAGACACAAAATGAAAGACATAATATTGACTGTGATTTAAAGTGACCTCTGGATTGCAAGTTCAGCGTGACTCCAACAACGCTGCAAGTAAAATAATAATTGCCGGGCGGTGGTGGCTATGCATGTGACCTGTAATACAGCACTGTGAAAGCAGCGAGGGCTGGTGGATGGAACAAGTATTGTGAAACTCCCTTCCCGTGGGCATCGATGTGCCATACCCTGGGGCTAGCAGGAGGCAGTACAGCGAGTGGACTGATCGCCATCTCGTTACATCTATACAGGGGTAGAGTGCTGCTCCCTTGCGCGTGTTCCGGTTTCCGTCAATATGTACCGTGCGTAGAGGGGTCGCTACTTAAAAATGATAATCATAATGTTTATCGAGATGTCGCGCAATGAATTAGCACGCACATTGCAGGTGATCAAGTCATCTGGTCGTAAAATGTGTAATACAAATGTTAATAATTATTGGGGTGGATCAGTTGCAAAAGGGTTGGCGCACTGCACTATGGACCCAGCCACTGCTGACATCTGCACCAGTGCTGATGCCCACCACTTCACCAACCCGCACTCTCCGGCGTGGTGAAGTATGGTCAAACAACACCCGTGAGAAAGAGGGGTGGGGTGGCCATCGTTCAGCAGCGGATTGACAAACGGCTATGTACGTTATCATCTTCACTTTCTCCACTCGATTTCCCAGCTCAGCACCTCCTCACGAAGCCCAATGCGTTCGAGTGAAACGCCGTCGCATGTTGAAGTTCGATTCAGTGACAAAAAGTTTTAATCCAATGGTGAGGAGGGAGCTTCGTTGGTCAAAATTTGATCGATACATCAGCGTGGATAAACATTATCCTTGTGAATGTGACAGCTTTGTTTGGTGGTGGGGAGTTAATGATGAGAAGGTTTGCATAAACCTACCACGTGGATCATTATTGTCATCGATGTTAAATTACATACCCAGTAATTAGATACAAATGATCGGATCTGCCACAGATTATCATTGGCGATCCCAAGGCGGATCTGCACGTTAGCAGTGGCAAGCGAGAGGCCCTGCTAGTCTCCTCTTGCCCTTCCCCGCACCTCCGATTAGCACGGTTGGCTATGTACGGTGCAAAAGACGTTCAACACACGTTCAAATATATATACACACAGAAGCTGAACAAAATATAAATAGCAACTGCATACGCCGTGCATTCATCAACCTCCAAAACATGTGGAACATTTCAAAAGCCCTGGCTGGCTTCATTTCTAGACCCGACAGGGGCGTCCGTTTGGAGCGATCGAGGGCTTCTGGCAAAGGCCCTTCGCTCGGCCGTTTGGACACTTACAAGGACACAAGGAGAAATATATCAGCCCAGGGACAATTTCTCTTTTTGTAGCACAGGAAGCGTGCGAGCAGACGCTGCGCTGTGTAAATTAGGTTGCCGCTAGGGGATGCAGACACTGCGCGCGCATGCATGCAGGCACACAGGCATGTGTACACGGCATATTTGCGACCGAACACAAGGGGCGATCAGCGTGCTTTGGCAATGAGAGACTATGCATGTATGAAGTCACGCTGACCTAAAGTATTCTTTACCGTCGAGCCTTGCATTCATATGTCACCGGAATTTCAGTGGATGCAAGCAGTGATAGGAATGATAATCTAATTTATCACTGTGTAGGGTTTCGCAGTTGTGCTGTATAGTTCTCCGATTTGGCATATCATTACGATGCATTGTAAATTATATTTTACACACACGATTCATCGCTTGCATTGTGAGCACCGCTATATACCCAATAACCACACTTTCATTCATAAGAGATTGAAGATGGGTACATATCATCCACTGTTTCCAGCCATGAGTATCTCTCACGACAGGTTCCATCCCAACGGCTCACAATGTTTCTCTATATCGCCTCCTATTTTCCACGACAGAATCATCGCCATCATTCCTCCAGATGACCCTCGTACGGTGCACCGTGTATGCGAGACCTTCCTTCTCATTAGACTTCACAGGCAATTTCTGCGGGAGATAAAACTCCATCGTAAGTTGAACTTCTTTCGCGCCATACATAGCCAACCGTGATAATCGGAGGTGCGGGGGAAGGGCACCAAACTATGTATGTACGTTGAACTTCTTTTGCGCTGTACATAGCCAAACCACCCTAATTGCATAATGTACGTTGCCTCAGTAATTTCCCCCCCCCCCCCCCACATTGTGCAAGAGTGCATAAGCGTGGTCACCACATCTACGCCTCGATATAAGGAACGAAACAGATGGACTTTTCCCCAAATCTGGCTGTCGTCTGATGAAGCTAGTTGTAATTACTGGCGAAACGTCGTACTCAGATTGTAAATCTTGTGGCTTGGCTCTCCAACACACAACCAGTGTGCTGTACTAGTGACGAATTGGCCACGTTCTGTTTACGTGACAATCCTTACTAGTTGGCTGTGCCGGGTGGTGGCGGGTTTTAATGACACATTCATATATTTAGGCGATCTAACCCAAAAACCTCTATCATGGATACGACAACCTCTTTGTTCATCTTTGATTCGCACTGGCTCGCTCTCGCCGTTCTCCTGGAGCGTCTCAAACAGATTCCGTATTTGCGCGTCGTTCTTCCACATGCTGCGCGCTCCGCTCGCGTGCCTGTCAACCCATACGGTTTACCCCTATTCTTGCACAGGGAAATAAAAGGGTGCAAACTATTCTTATTTTCCATAGTACGTATGAATATTAATTATTTCGCACCGCACGTAGCCAACCGTGCTAATCGGAGGTGCGGGGCCTACTCGGCTAGGCTAGCCTGCCACAAGGCAAGGGAACGGTTGAGATGAGATGTGATGCAAGGTGCTTTGGGATGCCGAGGCATTTAAGCGAGCGGCCTATAAAACCTTACCCTCCTTCTGACCCTTTTTCCCCACACCTGTCATGCTCCGTGATTGTGCTCCCGAGGATTTCAGTATTCACAACTCCCCACATGCGTTGCGTGTATGCAAGCGCACAGACATCCGACATGTCTACGAACTAATAAAATAAATGAAAGCATTTCTTCCTTAACGATAGCCAGACAAAATAGGGGGTAGTTTTTTGCAAAAAATCATCACCGCTGATTGTTTTCACAGACAAATGCGCGCATTGCGTAAGGGAGCGGCGGCGTAATGGTTCGCAAGCTGCACTACAAACCCCGTGACCCGAGTTCGATTCCCGGCCAAGGCTAACATTACCTCCGATTAGCAGGGTTGGCTACGTACCGTGCGAAAGAAGTTCAACATACAAGTGATATCAGTTTTAGATCCTCGCTAAGGCACATTGACCAGCGTAGTGAAGTAAGCTCAAACTATCCCTTTGACCGACACAGAGTGGGAATCAGTTTAACCGACAACAGACCATATTATTGTGTATGCACATAAGAACGGAAGACCCCGCAAGTCTTCCAATCCCGACATCAATCTTGACCCAAACAGCTGCACCAGGACTGCGTGGCACAGACCGGCTGACGGGAGGAATGGAGGACAAAATCAGCTCCAAACCAACTCCTTATCGGGGATCCTACAACAGTCTGTCCACCTGGCTTCACCCTGCCACGCCATCAGCAGGTGCTGCTGGACAGGTACCGGACACAGGACGAGGTCGCTGTGCAGCCGACTTCCACCGTCGGGGTCTCTGTGACAACCCACAGTGCGGCTGCGGACCGTACAAACAACGTCGCGAATTGCTGATGACCATCCAGCGCTCGGTTCGGCGATTACGCGCACGATGAACTAATGTAGCGTAGACACGTGCAAGCGGGCACCTACGTACGCTTTGGCGATGCCCTCAACGGAATGGGCAAGTCCACATTCTGTTGCAGAGATGACTGACAAAGGCCACTCGTACGTTGTATCTGGCCTCACACTTAGTAAAGGCCTAAACCTAACCACAAAAACAATAACACAAATGTACTTTCTCATCATTTACAAAATGGGCAAAACCGACGCGGCTCTGGCCGGGCGAATCGGAGAAACTCGCGTGCGTCTTAGGATTAACTCAGCGGCTGGGCCGTTTACGTAAATACTTTTTTTTTTATAAAAGCACAGAGGCTTTCCGTGTCTCCCGAAAGAAGCCAAGCAGCACCCATGGGGCATTACGTTAATGATGTAATTTTAAATAAAGGTCAGTGTCAAACAAATCACTCTTTCTTTCTATATTTCTGGATTAAACTGTAAAAAATCTGTGCATTTTTTTTGCTTTGCTTACGCTTCGGCTGAAAACAATGACGCCAAATATTTCCACTGACCTAATTCTTAACCGAAGACTCGCGATGTTTGAAAAATGCATTGTGGGAATGCGTAGCGCGCTCGAACGTATGGCAATCGCAGCTGTGTCATAACGGCACTCTCGTTTCCCCAACGCGTTTTTAGAGCAAAGATCGAAAAACCTGACGTCGAACACCGCGGCAAAGGCAACCACCAGAATCTGGCCGCCACTCACATTTTAACGTGAGTTATCGTAAGATATATTTTTTCTTCTACGTATTTCTGGGAAGTCGCTGCTTTGGCGCACTTATTTTATGGGCTTGTTTGTTCACTACTTATCAGCTGAAAAACCTAACTTTCCTTTTGAAATTTCAATGCAGAGTGCAAATCCAACCTTTGTACAAACTGGCTGAGAGGCAAATGTAATGACCCGGACCACTATGCCAACATGTCGCCCACATTACACACAAAAAGCGCTCGCTACAAATGAACCACAATACCTTGCTGATATCATCAAGGAGCATAAACCATCACGCAAACTCCGGTCATCCTTGCAGCGTCTTCTGGCTCACCATCGAAAAAAGATGATTACTGCATCGCGCGCTTTTAGATGCGCTTCTGCGGCCATCAGCATGGCAACTTCCTTCCGATATTAGGAAGCCACTGGACCGATGCACTTTTAAATGTAGATTGAAAACTAATTTATTTAGAACTGCTTTTTGTGTTCAGTTTGTTGTCCAATTTCCCTGCACCTCTGATTAGCACGGTTCGCTATGTATGGTACGAAAGAAGTTCAACATACATACATTAATGAATAGATAGATACATGTAGAAATACTGGGTACATGCTGAAACGGCATGGGTAGACCCTCATCCAGCAGCGGACTGACAAAGCGCTGTATGTGTACACATCAAATGTAATGTTGTCACATCATTGACTATTTCCAAGGTTACCCGGTGATTGTATTTAAGCGGCCCCAGTACCTGTGCACGTCAATCGTGCACTACTTTGCCCTCTCACTCATTCATTCCGATAACCTTTTACGTGACAGACCAATGAATTCCCACCGCGGAGCAGTGCTGAGAACATTGCAAGGGGACCCCCGCACGCGTGTGGGAAGGGCGAGATTTTGTTTGCAGGAAACAAATAAGGGACGCGCCACCCCTCCAGAGCGGGTGGCAAAACCCTTCTCGGAATTAACGCCACGGAGACCGTTTCAAGCCTAACAAACCCTCCCGCGTGGCGGCAGTCGTGCTGGTGGCAGTAGTATCAGCAGCGGCAGTAGCAGCAGTAACAGTAGCAACAGCAGTGGCAATGGCAGTGGCAGCAGCGGCAGCAGTGGCGGCAGCAGCAGCAGCAGCAACGGCAGCAGCAGCAGTGGCGGCAGCAGCAGCGGCAGCAGCAGTGGCAGCGGCAGCAGCAGTGGCAGCGGCAGCAGCAGCGGCAGTGGCAGCAGCAGTAGCAGCAGTGGCAGCGGCAGCAGCAGCGGCAGCAGTGGCAGTGGCAGCAGCAGCAGCGGCAGCGGCAGCGGCAGTGGCAGCAGCAGTAGCAGCAGCAGCAACAGCAGCAGCAGCAGTGGAAGCGGCAGCAGCAACGGCAGTAGCAGCAGTGGCGGCAGCAGCAGCAGTGGCAGCAGCAGGAGCGGCAGCAGCAGTGGCAGTGGCAGCAGTGGCAGCAGCAGCAGTAGCAGCAGTGGCGGCAGCAGCAGCAGTGGCAGCAGCAGTGGCAGCAGCAGTAGCAGCAGCACCAGCGCGCAATCAACCGGAACAATAATTGGCGGAGGCAACTACTCTGCTGCCGCTAAACCTCGGCGATCGCGGCGACGCCAGTCCTGTCTGCGAGCCGTGAAGCGGGAGCGAGGCGCCTTTTGTCGGACGAAACACAATTAGCGCTCGATTGTGCAAAGTGAATTAGCGCCGACACTTTTTGTGAGGTGACGCGATCCGCCGAATGGCGCCTCCCGGATCAACGCAACGATGCGTGCGTGATCGTCATTGTTGTTGTTGTTGTTCCCACCCAGGTATCAAGTCGATTTGGGCGCAAACAATAAACCCGCAGAGATCAAACGCTTGGAGGGATCGAGGCCGCTACCCTGTTTACTCACACCCTTGCAATAGCCAACCTACATGCTTATTGAGGTCACCGTTATTTCATTTTTATTTCACTGCCAATGTTTTTTATATGATATTGGTCATTGTTTGTACGCTGTTTTTTATTTCTTCCCTAAACGCAGCTGTTTAAAAGAAACTATTCCCGATTCGGTTTGTTTTTGCTCCGATTTCTATTTGCTCCATCGCTGTTACTTCTTTGCCAGGTTATTGCTTTGGTGATTTTGGTGACCCAGTTCACACTTGCAAATGAGACCACTCCTGTCATCTTGAGTCCTTCACCTGGTTAAACAATTTCAACTTGAACTTCAGCAAAACGCCCTCTCCTCCCATCTACGTTGTCGCGTCGCGTGTTGTTCGGCACAACGTCCAAAACTATTCATCAAATTATTATAACTGCACCATATTGACATTTAACAGCGCAGTGACCACAAACAAATGACCTCATCCAATTTAACATTGCGGGGAAAGTTCCTCTAACAGCATTTGCTCCCCTTTTCTCAACGCGGTGCTGCGCGCATGTTATGTCATCGGCCTTTGAGTGGTTTTACGTAATCTACGCAACGCAAGCGTCTGATGAAACGCGACCCTGTGGTGTTACTATGGTCGCACGGTGCCAAGTAGAATGTGCACGGTACCTATGCGACGGGGGTGGGGGGCATTGATTAGAAAAAAACAAATAACTTGCGCGCTAAGAAACTCACTTGCCGAACAAAAAAAACAAAGACGAAGATCCCCCCGTAAAGCCTGAACACACTGTTGGGGCAAACGCTGTTAGCGAGCACTTATGAAGGCCGGCATGGCGCACGAGTGGGTCGGTGGCCAGCATCACCGCTTTTGTCTCCCCCAGTGTCGACGTTTACACACCGCACCGGGTACTCACGTGAGGCCGAGTCGACCTAGGGGAGGCCCAGGACTGGTTCAGACAATCGTCACCGTTATCGTCCACGAGCGCGAATCGAACTCGGGTCGCCAGGATCAGAGCGCAGCGCACTACAAACTCGGGTTGCTGGGTTCATGGCGCAGCGTGCTAACCGCTACACTACCGCCGCCCACACTTGCAGAACAACACACACACACACAGGTGGTATTTCAGAGTCTTTCGTCTGGCCCCGTAAAAACAAACACTGCAGATTAGTAATCGGATGAGCTTATAGGAACCGAATGCCGCTAAACACAAACACCTGACGTGTGTGCAGCAGCGTGAGAGTTCAATGCCACCGCCCCTCCATCCCCACCCAGCACCACCACCACCACTACCTCCACGCAATCCTAACTTCCCTGTGACCCCTGTTTGACCCCGGCTGCGTGGAGACGCGCGAGGCCCGGATTACGAGCGCCTTTCATTCAACCGCGGCCACTTAGGTGCGAGCACCGTCTAATCCCGAGCTCACCCAGTCAAGTACAGGTCAGACTCGGCAAGGCCGCAACACTCATAAAGGGGAGCCATTGTCACGAGTCAGAAATCCGGTGGGGCCCACAACTCAAATTGAATCTGGTTTGTGGGTTTCTCATCGTGCGGTGCGATATTGGGTTGCTAAGGCCAATCCATGCTTGAGATTGTTTGCATGCATGGACAAAACTAACAGCCGGAGAAATTATTGAACTCCACATGGATAGGTTGGCAACCAGGTGGGAATCTTTATTGTAACCAGTTGAAGCTCGACTGTGCTATCGGTGTCAGGTCGGCAGATGACGTTACCATTCGGATATGTCACAGAGCGGCGTAACCCGTCATGTTAGAGAACGGCCCACAGAAGCGGACACCACTGAGCTACCTCTGTGAATCCTTCTAAGTTAGGGTGCAGCACTTTGTCAACCGCTACGCATGACAGTAATGCTCTTAGCAGGGCGGTCAGACCAATATTTTTCATTCTCAGAGCTGGAATTTACCCAAATTAAGCGCAGAAACAAATGCAATGTGTTTTATTTTGCAGTCAGAAGTGACCAGGCTGAGAACATCAATACACCGCACTTGCGTGGGTGGTTTAGTCACAGTGCTGCTCATCGCTGTGACACCTCTGGCCACCTCCTGCAGGTTGGGGTATTTTACAAATTCTCCTTGCGATCTGCCAAGCTGACAGGCATGTGCCACCACGCCCTGCCATTGTAAAAATGCCATTGGGATACATGTGTGGCAATGGCGGTGACGAGGGAAATTCATTCAGAGTGATAATCAAGATGCGTCTCTCCCTATTGCAGTCACTTTGTAACGCAAGACCTGCTGACGTAAAAAAAAGCCATAATGTGCCGGTAAACACCTGACCCAGAGACGACCTGCAATAGCGCGCAAGGACACTCACTGCCCGTTGTGAACATTGGTGCAATGATTAAAAGAGACCTCCTAAAAAAAAAGTCACGTACAGCCCAAAGACATTTACATTACACTAACACCAACAAGGGGTCCGATTCCAGACAAGGTCTAATTACACAGCCGCACGTAACACAGGAAATATGGTCTCTTGTAACCAAGGCACATGACGCTCAATCAAAGCACTCAACGGTAAAGACACCTCGGCATTCATATATGGTACCCAATGTGAAGTAAAGCGTGGATGAAGCCTGGTTGTAAAAAACTCTGAATCGCCAACTCTCATACACACGATTCAATGCACGTAAAACGAAGGCAACAATCTATTTTTCATAGATTGTTACGTCCGATGGATCGTTGCATGCCTAGCCCACGCACATGCAACAGGGCAGATTACGTGTGTGGGCAGAGGAAGAATCAAGATTGAGGAAGGCCGGGAGAGGCATGGGAAACAGGCCCTGCCATGCCATGGCCCTGTGGTAGAGGAGGGGCGGGGGGCAGGCTGGTGGGGTAGCACGCATACCACCAAAGGCTCTATAAGCCGGCCGCTGATCAATCATCATCGCTCACAATAAATCCACAGCTGGATAAAGGTCTCCCCAAACTGTTACCATCACAGTCCTGCAATGTAGCAAATCCATCAAGTGCTCGCACACGAGCTCAGTGCATAGCTCCATCTCCGACGTGTACGTCCTCCTGAGCATGTTCCCCTGTTTGGCTTGCTACCGTCATTAGTCTTGTTTACCGGCCACCGTGTGCCTTCATAGTTGCGCATCTTCCCCAAGCACCGCCACTCCTGCTTGTCTCAACAGTCAACGTGACATCTGTAAATTGAGTGCGTTCTCAAACCCATGCCAATGAACAGCAGGATGTGATTACTCTTAAGATACAAACATTATGTGGTAGATGATTTTGCTGCTATAAATTCCACGTAATAAGCCACTTCGTTGAGCTATAATTTGTGGCCAGGTTGCTTCTAAAGAACAAGCTCATAGCTCAGTGGGCTTTACCTGGTAAGATAAACAAAATTGTTACATTTTATTTGCATAATTTTTTTTTAATCGATTTGTTTACTTTTCCAAAACTTTGCACCCCCATCATATTTTACTACTGTTTCTTGCTGTAACATTCTCACCTGCCCCTACTGGACATCTGTGAAAAAAGAGCTTTATAGCTTATCGGATTCCACCAGTATATATAAAGATTCTGATTCTGAGAGGGGGCAGTGCTATCGCTTGAAAGACTTAGAGGGGGGAGGCCAGAAATCTGCCAAGGCTTAGGTGTACGCTGTGGGGGGGGGTCACACGAGGATAGTGTGATGTGTGAGACTGCCCCTTTGAACTGAGCGAGTAGCACTGGGTGGGTCCCAGTGCGTGGCGATAGCGGTGGCACATTTTTTGTTTATCATGTGCCGCCACAGTGCACTGTGGGTAATAAAATACAAATCAAACACACCAGGGTCTACCTTGCCGTGTAAACACAAACCAACGTGGCATCTTAGCCCATTCCTGGTGATCCAGAGGTCGACGGTTTGATTCGATCTCCCCTGGGCGAAGTGGCTGAAACAATTGACAAGTTTCTCAAATCCCCTGCCCCGCCGCTTCTGTCCACCCAGTTAGTCGATGGGCAGGTCGTACGTGGTGGGGTAAAGTGTAGGTACTCTCACCTCTTCCAAGCTGTCTGGCCAGCGTGGAAGAGTAGACCAAAATACCCTGTAGACGGGCTCTTTCGCTCCTGCTAGTGGAGGCCCTTTTGCCAGCAGTGGCGTGAGCAAGCAATTGGAGGGCTGCACCCTTTGTGTTTTTAGTCCATCAGACGATGGGGACTTGTGGAGCCGTGTTTTCAGGCAGCACTTGTGGAAGCAAGCAAACTCAGACTGGTTCAGAACTTTCTGGGTCTCATTAGCAGTGCCGAGATCTCGGTGAGAGACACTGATGGATGGCGATGTTCCCTCCGCTAAATGCTGCTGGTTCAGTGTTTACCACTGGCTTTTTCAGACAGTCGCCGATAAGATAAAGGACAATAATCGCGAAAAATTACATTCAGTGCCCGGTCTTGGATGTCCAAACAAAACCTGACATGAATAAGAACTGTACCGAGTCTAATGTGCTCAAAATGTACAGGCCAATGCATGGCATGCGTAAAATACCAAAGTTACATAAATATGTACTTAGTGGCGGGATAAACCTAGTAGTATGAGATGTCATCGCGGGGCCAGTTTGTCCGGAGTTGATGGTTTCAACTCAACAGGGAATTACCAAACCGTGTCGTCGGTTGCAGAGCGAACATTAAAATATATTGTGATATTTTCTAGCAAGAGCAGGCTTATTGTAGGGCATTGTTGTGGTGCCAAATTCCACATGTGAAATTTACCCGCGGCAAAAAAAAATTGTCAGAAAAAATATCATCCACCGACTGTCCTTAAACAACTTCGGCATCCGGCGCTGCATTTCAAGTGTGATAACAGCCACCAATGAGATCCCCACCTGCTCTAAATGGACGATTATTGAAACGCGAATGAATGCAGCATTGTATCTGGCTTTGTAAAGGTGCCTCACGGAACATTTCACAGCAGCAGTTTTGCTGAAGGTTTTTTGCCCGCGAATTAACCTAATTCCCTCCGCTGAGTGCATTGTTGGGATTTTTTCGCGAGTTAAGTTTCTTTTTGAAACTCACAGAAAGCCTCCGCTCTTAATTCCTTTCATTTTAAATTGCCTCTTTATTCCTCACAAGTAATCGCAACTGATGTTTAAAATGATTTTTAATCAGAGAAAGCTTTAAACAAACACGACCGTTTTTTTGTCTAACTCTTCGAGCAGACCAGTGAAACGAATTTAAATCTACAAAAGACCGTAATTATTTCATTTCGTTTTCATTTGGCTACAAATGAAATTTCACATCCGAGTGCACGGTATTATCACCGACGCAAACAAGCACAGTATCGCTTTTTACCCAACCTGGCTCAGGGGCTACAAGGCCTACAACACAACCCAGTGCAGACCAAGCGTTCACAAACACACAAGCCCAGCAGCGCTTTCACTGAGCGGTAAACGACTCTCCACATAGGACACTGGCGCACGAAAAAAACGGCTTACTCACAAAGATCAACAAAGATTCATGTAGGGAGACATTTACAGCAGCATAAACTACCCATACACATGCACAGGGCACTTACGCGCATTTGAAAGACAGGAGAGCTGATGAGCGGATGTAAGTGCACAGGTAATAATTGAATGCTCGCTAAGAATGTTGCGGGTGCAAGTGAGCGCAAACCACCACCGTCTAGGGAGACATTCAAGCTCCAAATTCCTGAAGTAGTGCAATGCAGACACCAATTACCGATTGACTGTATGCCTCGTGGAATTGAGATTTTAAATATACTGATTGCACAGCTGTGTAAATTAGAAACGAATTACAACTGTAACACAATTACATATTTAAATTACGAAGCACTCTAAATACTGCTCTACTAAGCATCTAGGCATTTAACAACTTAACGCTTCACCTGTTGAATTGTCAATATAGGGACTCACAATCTGGTTCAAGAAATAAACATTTTGTTGCTTGCTTCTTCCTTATTAGAGGTTATTTTTAGTTTAAATCACGTAAACATAAACGTGTCATTGCTTGCTTCTTGTTTTTCTAATCTGTGCTATCTCAATTTGGTCCGTCTCATCTACATCGACCGTCAGAAGCAGGGCTGTGCGCAACCTGTGTCGAGTGCAGGCCGCCACGTCGGGGATTCCTGAGCTCCCCGCAGGCCGCAGAATCTGAATGGTCCTCGTGGACAACTTTGCGAGAGCAAAGTATGCAAAATATAGTTGTTTTTTTAACAAAACTGTATAAATCCCATACAATCATAAAAGGGAGCGTGTGTGTGCCTTGTTCGATGGATGAATTATAAGCCAAGTCAATGTGAAGGGTAACTATGTATGCTGAACTTCTTTCGCACCGTACGTAACCAACCATGCTAATCGGAGGAACTATTTCAGGCTGGGTGAACCTGAGGCGTAAGTTCTCCTTAAGCAAAATGTCAGGCATCATGTCAACTGCAAAACGCTATGTGGTGGAATAGCAGAGCACTGCTCAAACTCGGAATAAACCTGGTGCCTTGAGAAACGGAACATACCCCCCATTGAGAAAAGAACCAATCCTGTCAGTGGCCCTAAATGTATTAGAGCATGGGAGCCTGGTGCGTGCGCACATCTCCCAAAGCCTCTTGCTGTCAAGAATTACAAATCAACAGTCCGGTGCAACAAATCCAGCCCCCGGCTTTACGACGTGCCGACTGGTGTTTTCCAGCCGTCCCGAGTCCACAAACGTCAAACTCTCATTCCGCGCGGAATCCGTCAGCAGTCGGCCAAGCGGAACGAGTTCCGATCGTTACTCTCTGCACTGGGGCTTGAACCCGGGCCCCGAGAGGTGCTGCTTACAAGGCTCCCCCCCCTAATTTGGATCTTATCCAAACACGAGACTGTCAGCCACCGATGGGCAGACCAAGACGTCTGCTGGTCGTGCCGCACGCCAAAGAGGGTTGTTTAATTCTCCACTAAGAGGTGTCGGAGGCTTCCTCTTTCAAGTACCAACTCCCTAGGGTCACATCTGAGCTTTGGAATTTGTGCGTGTGAGAGGTTTTTTGGCTAAAGAAGTCTTGATTGAAAATCTGTGGAATTTTAACTGCCAAAGCAAACGTAACATTTTTTTATCTGGCATCGGGCGAGTGGTTTTGACCCATCGGTGATAGAATGTTTCATCTGGGTTTTTTTTTTTATAAAGCTCAGAATGTTGTTTCGTGGTTAGTGGAGACAACAGATGCCACTGCAACCGTCGGTTTTAATCATCCGGCATGGAAAATGCAAAAACATTTGTGCTCAATTATTCCAAGAAATTAACTCTGGTGTTTTTTTTTACTGATTAAAGCCATCCGTTAATTACCCCTTATTACCCCGAAAATAACAAGGGCTTTCCATGAAGGAATGATAAAATAACAGGCTTGGTGGAATTTTAATTTGGGCTACCATTTACGCATTTGGTAAACCCTTCCCTGCAATAAATGACGAAAAGCAGCCTTAACACAACCACAAGTGAGCGAACACTGATTACAGGAAACAGGTGGCTGTGGCCTGTGTGGGGAGACAAGACTGAGAGGTGAGCTTCGATCGGGCGTTGGGCTGGTTTCTATCAAGACTAAAGCAACAAGTTCTGCCCGAACCGTGAAATTAACTCTCCGCACGTCTCTTATTTACAAAGCCGGCGAGATCCTTTGTTTGCAATTTCACCGCGCACGGGGGAATTTTGGGAAATTCCGTGGCAAAGGAAGCCCGGGTTGACGTTCGGTCGGCAAATCGGAGGTGCTGAGTGCGCAACGCGGTCAGACGCCGGACACTGGAGGGCATCAGCGACTGCAACCAGACACGGCGATTTTAATAGCGAAATGTTTTAACGACAACGATGAACTGAGAGCTCCTAATAAAAGAGCAATCACTTTAAATAGTGTTTCGGGAGACTGTTTATAGACGGTAGGGGTCAGCCAGCTGGACTTTTATATATAGCCACACAAGATGGTACACATAGGAGTTCATGGAAAAATAGGTAAGTAATGCGAAAGATAAAATAGAAGTGGCAAGACAAGTATGAGAGATATGCTTTGCTCTCCTGCCATACCCGACAGCCCGTGAAATACGGTCACTGCTTTGGTACGCGCATTTTCAGACATCTACACTGTATTTGTATTGTAAATAAACGAATGATAAATGAAAAAGGCTCTTCAAATTATTGTTTACAGTCCACCCGTGATGGTGGTGACTGATGCTGCGAAGGCATTCCGTGCTCGTGTCTCGGCCACACGAAGGGTGGTCGCCGCACAAAACAATGCAAAAATGCGAAGGCTCTACAGGGAGAAGAAGAAAAAAAACTTGTATAAATAAAAAAAGCGAAACCAATTATTCCCTAAACAAAAACAGATTGTCAAAACCGCAAGCTCCCAAGTATGCGTCGCATCACAAAAAAATAAATAAACCGAGTCGACACAATAGGGGGAGCCAAGCTGACGTCATGCCGAGAATTCTGAGATTATACACGGGGCCCTATTCGTTACAGAAGACATGTTCACCACGGTGACAAGATGTTAACTACCTCGCCTGGTATACGGGAGGTCGTGGGTTCGAACCCGACCCTGACGCATCTATATTTAGAGTTTGCAAATTCTCCCCGTGGTTGTGTGGCTTTTTCTCCGGGTCCTCCGCGTTTTTCCCTCCACATTTAGAATCCGCATCCGTTGAGTATTTGGCTGCTATAATTTCCACATGCTAAGTCACTTCATTGAGCTATCATTTCTGGCCAGGTCGTTTCTGAAAAAAAGCTATACATCTCAGTGGGCCTCACCTGGTAAAATAAAAAGTTACGTTTTTGAGAAATACCAGCCTGTTCAACATCACCAACTTGCATTGTGAGAATATTTGTTCCGCGCAGATACAAACGAATATTACAAAAGACACAGACAAACACAGAAACAGACATGTGTATATATATATTTTTTCTTAGCACACAGCTCTTGGCTGTGTTTCGGAAATGATTTAAGTGGAAGTTATTATTCACGTCTTTATTTATTTATTTGCCGAAGCGCTCTCTTTGCAAATCAAGGCTGCAACGGCCCACAGCGATACCACGACCACCCGTTCTGGCAGGCGCCGGGGGAGGGGGAAAGATTAAGAAACCCCAAGACCATTCGGTTGGAGGGCACCCTCCTGTCCTCCCGTCCGCCAGGAACCTTTTCCATGGCACAAGAGGGGAAAGAGGCGGCGTGCGGTTAACGGCCGCACTCCAACGCCGCCTGACCTAACGACTTCCAAATGTGCGGGGTCGAGAGTTAAAATGCTTTCGTACTTCCGCGTGTGTGTGTGTGTGCGTCCACGTTTTCGAGCGAGTGGGCAGGCAAATGACGGGCGAGGTGGATGCAATGCTTTACCCGCCCCCCACCATCACCCCCACTGGCCCCCCCAAAGTCAGGAATTCCGCTTATTTACAGCGGGGACACGGGGGCCCAGGTTCACGGCCCCGCTGTGTTGCTGGGTCCCCTGCCACTAGAATGGGGGGTCGTCATGGGGTCACAACCGGGCGAAGAGGGCAGCCGGGGCGCTTGCCCCAGGACCTCGCCCCCCACCCCCTCTCCGCTTAACGAGCTTTTGCTGAGATTAACTTTTTTTCTCCTGTTCTCGCTTTTTATATACGTTTAAAAGAATTCCTCGGTCTGTGCTGGCACATCGAGAGGTAACTGCATGCGAGGAGCAGTCACAAACGACGATGACAACGACGATGATCACGACGCTCGCTTCTATGTGTAAGTGTGCGTGCATTCTTAAGGTGACGTGGTGGTGGTGCGGAAAATTCGTGAGCAGTGTTGCGATACCGAATACCCGATTTCACGATACACATCGGAGGCAAGAGCAAGCCTTAATCTAAATCTGGTCCAAGCCTCCCCAAAGATGACTTACTCACCCGACAAAGGGTACCTGCTAGGTTGTGGTCACTATTAACCAATGGAGTGGCAAAGGTGGCCAGGCGTGTGTGGATACTAGCTGCTAAACACCACGGCCCTACCCTGCATTATTGGCGTCATATCACGATAAAAAAAGGCTTTTCCAATGGGAACTCTCACAACTAGCAGTTCACCACTTTGTGTACGAGAAAAGCCCTGCAAAGAAGATATCACAGAACTAAATCTGAAATCTCTACAATAAGCCTATTTGTCCCAACCAAGAGCATGCTGCTGTGGCAGATTGCATCGTTTGCTCACGAACAACATCATCAGTCGATAATGTTTTGCCAAGAGTTAATTTATCCAAACAGTAGACGAAATGCTCCAGAATTAAATGGCCAAACATCGTAAATCACGACCTTCTTAAACGTGATTCTTTGAGACTCAATAAGGTTTACGGCTATAAACACACGTCAAGATGTATACGTAATATCTAAAGTATGTGTCTTGTTTTTATCGGCCCGACCCGGCGAGAATATCTCACAATTCCAAAGTGGGGGGAGAACTGCATGTAAATGCAGTGTTCCGAGGCGGTGCATTCTTGCAGAACTGAACAAAAACTCGGCCTTGTCATGTTCCTGGAAGACCTACCCAGGACAGCACCTGTTCAGGGCCTCTGCACAGTTCGTTGTTTGGCGGCGGCTCGGATGCTCCTCTCCCAAACGGGAGCCATGAATGTGTGACCAGAGCTGCACTATCCGTTGCATTAAAAGCAATTGATTACTCTGCTTATCATCTTCTTGGTTCTTTCGGTAAAGTCACGTAGAATGGAAATAATAAAATAATACAAATAAAACATTATAAAAATAATTCTCACGACGTTTCGGCCACAATGCAAGCAGCCGTCCTCAGGTGAAGAACAGGTGTGTCGAGAAGACAGAGTCTGAATGACAACCCTAGGCTTGGAGCGTCTTTTTTAAGCTGGGTTGGAGGGGGGTAGAGCGCCTTGACAAAATTATTTGCATATCAAGAGGAATTTAGCATATTTATGGGAATCAGTTCGATTACTCGACCAATCGGATAACGCGAAACTAGTTGGCGGGGGGGGGGGGGAAACAAGTCTCACACACGTGTTCCCATGTGTGCCGCTGGACGGGAGGCGATGAGCGGGGCTAGGTGACGGGCATCGGCATGATCAGCAGTGTCACGATGGGTGCGGCTTGCAGGAGGTTTGCAGTCTTCGCGAGGCAGGATGTGGGGGTGGCTACCGTTTTAAAAGCAGCCCGAGTTATGGACCACAAAACATAATTATCAGTTTTGATCGATTAATCAACTTAAATCGATAAAAATCTAACGTATATATTTTAAGGTGCGAGTTAGAAACATTCGCTCAAGTATAATTACGTAAAATGTAAGCTTCATCGCCCTGCAAATACAGAATTAGAATTTGCGGGAGGCACTCGCTCACTCACCCATTCCCTCAGTCACACGGACTCGTGACGGTGCATTAGTCAGTCACGAGTCAGTCACACGAGTCAGTCACACCGACTCATGACGGTGCATTAGTCAGTCACATGAGTCAGACACATTAGTCAGTCACATGAGTCGGTCACACCGACTTGTGACGGTGCATTAGTCAGTCGCACGAGTCGTCCACACTGATGTTGTTGCTGCTGCGCACTGGTATTTACCTTCTGAATGAGCAGCAGCAGAACGGACGGCCCCAGATTCATCTGTGGATGTGAAGAAAAACAACCGATTAACTTTGTGCAATGTGTTTTTCCGTTTAATTTGTTATGTCTCCCATGTGTTATCTCTCATTTGCTGCATTATCCTAACGCGTATAATTCGATGATGATCGTCATTAACTGAAAGTACATTATCTCACGCATACAAGATTGGATGCATGTGTTGTGAGCGTACGAATGTTTAAATCCATGAGCTGATAAATCATAATAAGCCTAATGAGACTTACATTGTTGTGATAATAAATTACGAGATTGCTTTTCTTATTTCAGTTGCGGATGGCAAAAGTAAAATACAAATTAGATTTTTTACAGCTCATTGCGAATATCGCTTTCTGACCAAACACACCGTAAACTTTTCCCCCGATTTTTTTTCCCTCCGCCCCATCCGTGGCCTTCTCTGCCCTTGCCTTTCTTGATGAATAACAGTTGAAAACCAAAAGAAAAGAATCGCGCTGATTTATTACAAACAAAGCGTTAACGATGCATAGGATGTTGAAATTAGCGAGCAGCCCTCTCGGGCAACACACACACACACGCCGGCGTCATGTCCTCACACCGCTGACGAAGATCCAACACGCGCCAACGACCGATCGCACGAACACTCGCCCCACGGGGCTTTGTGACGACCATCGTGCCGGCGATGGATCGGAGTTCCATCAGGGTCAACTACCGGCCGCTCGGCCCACGTTCTTCTTCTTGTCGTACGGCTGATGTAGACGCAGAGCAACAACTACGATTTCACATTCAGGTGGTCAAGCCCCGATAACCGCATCAGGAGCAGTGGAGTGTATCGCCGTGATGTCCCCTCCGTATATTTGCAGATCGGGCATTGCGTCATTATACGTTGTACAGTCTGGTGTGGATGTTTTCATCCAGACCAGTCTGGTCGCACACCGTTGGAGAGATTTTACTTTTCCATTTGTGCATCAGGTATCCGCATCTGCTGCCATGGAATGTGCAGTGGATGCGATTTAGGGTGAACCGTGAGCTTCGTGGAAGATCAAACACAGGCATCTTCTCACGTTGGGTCTTTTAGGTGTTCGTTTGCGAGTTCTTTTGCACTCCATTACGCTCTCGAGGCTTCACTGGGGTTGAATTCTCAGGCCCAGCTGACAACGGCAAAGGCAAAACGTCGCATGGAGTTTGCGCACTGCCATGCGGTTTTATTGTTTTAGCTCGATGTCGCCGAGGAATCAATCGCCAAAAATGCCTCCCTGGCATCGGCAGATAACGGAAGTGAGCAAGGGAGGCAGGATGGATCCTGGACAGTGTTTGTCCGAGTTGACCACCGTGCACAAACAGCTGTTATAGCGCACAAGCCAAAAACAACGAATGTGCCCAGAGTAATCCTTCACAGAGATGAAGCGATGAAATCAACTCGTGCACAGGTGCTCGATGGATTGTCACATCGCAAGAACACGAGAGGTGATGGTGGCAAAGGGGACGCTATTATCCAGCAATGGAGAGATCATGGCTAATGATGATGATGAAATGTCTGGCAGGACAGCAAGTAGCCAGGTGGGAAGGTAAATAGCCAGGCAAGCAGATAGAGCAGACGTGTAGGCAAGTACATGGGCAGTGAGATTGGTTTACAACTGATTAGCAAGGACTTAATACCTGGTCTCCCCGAGCACAACCGCGTGGCACTGAGAAAACCAACCACAAGCAGCGTCACTCAATAGCGGTGACACCGACGGTAGCAAAATACGCACAGACGCACGCAAGGCCCTCCCCCTCGAAAGCCACACCTTGCACACGTCGTCCAAAATATCAGCGCGCTGCCTCTGATCGCGACAGGCGCGCAGGACGCTGAACAGCACCTCCACCAGGGCGGCTCGCTCCGGGGCACGGCACTCGCCCAGCCAGGGCAGCAGCGCGTCACGCAGGAACCGCAGCGCCGGCAACGGTCCCAGGACCTCGACGGCGCGTTCCCGCTCGTCAGCGTCGCTCGGTCGCGCCTCGGGCCGCACGTCGGACGGACGGCTCGCACGAGCCTCGGCCACTCCGTCGTCTTCTCCGAGCAGCGAACGGAACGTATCGTCGGTGGGACAGAGTGCCAGCACGGCAGAGAGGAAGTCGAGGTGCGGCAGGGAGCCGAGTTCCCGTGCGCGGGACAGGCCGAGTCGCGCCGCGCGACGGCACAGCGCCGGCAGGGGCCCGGACGGGTCCGGGCCGGGGTCACGGGCCGCGGTGTCCTCGCTGGCACCGGTGGAATCGTCAGAGCCTGGAAGCGGGGAAAAAAAGGTGCAGCACTGCAATTGTTTGCCATCTGGAACGCTCTTTAGTCCGATATTAGGAAGCCACTGGAGCGATGCACTTTGAAATCATATCGTTTGAAAACGAATATCTTCACAACTGCTTTTTGTGTTGAGTTTCAAGTTCTTCCCCCGCACCTCCGATTAGTACGGTTGGCTACGTACGGTGTGAAAGAAGTTCAACATACATACACTTCTGGCAGAAGGGCCTCTGCTAATGGAAGCTCTAGAGGCCTTCTAGAGGGTATTTAGCCTACTCTTCCATACTGGTTAGATGTCTTGCGAGAGATGGTAGGACTCGCACGTTATCGCACCGTGCGACCCCCTCCAGACTGCTGAGCAGACAGAGGGATGGGAGATTTAAGAAACTTGCACTATTGCTTCAACTGCCGTGCCGTGAAATTTAACCGCAACAAATTGTGCGCAAATCCACTAAACAACGGCAGCATCCCGCAAATTTCAGACCATGGGAATCACAGACGCGGAGGGATGCATATCTCCCGCGAGCACGATAGTGAGTTAGGACACTTCAAACAGCCCGCGTAAACACGCATTAAACAAGAGGGGCTTCATTTACGTGCTAGGGATGCTGCACAAACAACACGTTAAATCAAGAGGATTCAGGCCCAACTCCTAGCTCCAGCTGTCGCGAGAGAAGCAGATCAGCGTGTGATCATTGGCTTTATAACCGGGCATGCCACGATTCATCAAATGATCCGCTAAATGGAGCTCAAGATAAATGCATCAAATAGTGCGCTTAACAACTGATTGTATTGGACTTGTGTCTATTTTTTCGGCTCATGGAAGCCTTGCAGCCACTGTGGCATCGACTACACACACCACAATAACAAAAGAGATTTTTTTTTTTATTCCAGGAGTGCAACGTTGAGTCCAAGGACTCTTTTTCAGGAGGGTCCTGCATCATAGTTTACATTTTAGGATGTTTTCAGCCAATTACTGAGTGTTTATACACCTGGAGAAAACCCACGCACGCAAGGGTCAACTTGGAAACAGACGGCGATTAGTCCACTTGCTGTACCACCTCAACACCCACTGGAAGGGAGTTTCACAACATTTGTGCAATCCACCAACCCTCGCATCCACAGTGCAGGATTACATAGCCACCACCACCACCCCCGGTTATTCATGAATTGAATGATGACCCCGAATTGTGGAAATTCACCAAATGAATACATGACGAGGACTCATTTTTACAAAAGTATGTCTGTACATGCTTTGTGTGGGAAAAAAAAATACCATGCCAAAATCATGAACAGCTGAAACTACACATACACTTCAAGCAAGATGCACAACCAAACAGCGGTTACTCTTATTCTACAAGTACATGTCGAGGATGCGTCTCAACGGCTGTAAGAAACGCATTTGGGGCTTTGTTAATGATAAAACAGACTTAAAGGTCACAATCGTGCAGCCTCTAAAGCACCCTCTAGTAGCCTCGGAATGGCGAGACTGCCCTACCTTCCAGGACAATGTGAACAGGACATGGGAATAAATAAGCGTCACAATGCACGGTGCATTGTGGGAGCCGGCGCTCCGCATGTCGTCATACACCACTCTGCCGGGCAAGTGCCGGGGAATCTCTGCGCTCTTTACTGGGACCTGTTTGACAAGGTCTTACAAAATGAAATGTTAATTTTACTTTTTTATTATTATAGCAGAAGAGCCGTCACATTGCCATGTACCTATGTCGTTTAGGACCTCATGAGCCTCCACTGGACAGCTCTCATCATTACCAACATCGAAGTGTGCTGTGCTTTTTAACGATGTGTGATTGGTTGCTCCTGTGCTGTCATAACAAAAGGTTATTCTGACTTTCTGGTTTTATGACCTGAGGAGGATGCTTGGTGTCATTTAAAACTCTGCGTCGTATCTTGTTACTGAATTTGGTTGTCAGAATCGTTCTTCAATTCACCGGTGAGATGAAACAATAACAATCGGCGTGTTATATGCCTGTACCTCTGACAATTTCACCTGTTTAGCTATATCGGCCGGTGAAGGGTTACGCAACAACCAATTTGGCAACATCATTACGTGGCCTAACCCAAACATCTCATGGCTTGCATCTCCCTTTAAAAAAAAAAATCCTCGAGCGCAATGCTGGAATGCGCACGACGATGCGACGCGCGTACCCGGGGCGTCCGTCGCGCCGGTTTCAATCCGCCCCGCGGTTTCCTCTGCTCCGCCACCGCCACCGCTGCTGCCGTTTCCTGCAGCCTCGGCCCGCTCTACTCCGGGCTCTGGCGCAAAGCGAATGCGTCCCGGCTTCTTGGCGCGACGCGCCGTGACGGCCGAGGGCTGCGCCATGCCCGCGCCGGGCTGGCGGAGGGCGGAGAGGAGAGCGGCGACGCCAAGCAGAGCCCGCTCGGGCTGTGGCGCACCCACCTGTGCACAACAAAGACAAAGATCCCGCACCCCCGTGTAGCCTTAACAGACTGTTGGGGCAAGCGCTGTTAGCGAGCACCTATAAAGGCCAGCAAGGCACACGAGGGGGTCGGTGGCCAGCACCACGCCTTTGTCTCCTTCGTGCGATGTTTATACACCGCACCGGGTACTCATTTGAGGCAGTGTTGACCTAGGGGAGGCCCAGAAACTGTTCAGATAATCATCACAGGTGTTGGCTGTGAGCAGGAATCGAACTCGGGTCCCCGGCTTTGTAGCGCAATGCACTAACAGCGACACTACCTACCGCTCTCCATACACTTGCATGTGTACACACGCACACACACACGCGCACGTGCACGCACACACACACAGGCGTACACGCACACAGGCGTACACACACACACGTGCACACACACACACGCATGCGTACACACGCGCACGTGGCAACGGGGATGCCGCGTTAACGTTGCCAGAATGTTTATTTTAGACGCAGTCTTAGTCAACGGCACTCTGTAGAATATTAGAGATCAATTAAAGCATTCAGTCAGTCGAAATACCAAGATATTTTTGTTCCAAGGTACTACGTAGTAAAGTGTGCTGTAGGACTCAAAGTCAGCCAAACGGTCTGCTCTCTTACCGCTCCGATGGAGGGCCATTGGTCACATATTTATTTTAGAAAATATATTTATTTTCTATCACAAGGCAACGTTGACAAGAAGATTCTTCTCGTGCTTGTTGTGTTTTTTGTTCTCTTCATAATTGCGCAGGTGTCTTTTGAACGTGTTGTCACGCAGAACTGGTGCAATGGAGATATTGATCTGTCCATTTAACGGTCTTTATTAATTTGTACTTTGCTTTACATTTCCCTTTCATACTTTTAACCGATATCATTAACGTCCGTGGAGCATTAAAGGTTAATTTTCCTCCAATTACTGTAATCACATCGGTACTTTGGTAATTATTGATGTAATCTGCGCAGGCTAGTTTATCTTCAACAGCATCATTAGCATCATTTATAAAGAACAAAGGGGAGCCTAGCCATAAAGGGTAAAACTATTTGACAGTTGCCCATCTGAACTATATAAACATGAAATATTACATTGAAAAAAATTAAACGGCAGTATTGATTCCATTTAATTTGTACTACGCTCACTAACAGTAAACCAAAATACCTTCGAGGTAAAAAGAAACTACCGAACAGATTGCAAAAGGTTCGTAATCTCAATTACCAGAGATTAGATTACATGTTGCAATTTGAGCAATTGTAGGAAATTAGTTGCTTGCCGTGTTATCGAAAAACGCTCAAGAAAATATCAAAGCGCTTTCCTGTTCAAACGTGTATATACACAGCAACCCTCCTCTCTCGCTAACAACCCTGGTGTGCACGGATGGAGGTTAAACGCCACATTCTCATGGCAGGGGCAAGTCTTCCTGCAGGACAACCACTGCTAACTTCACAAAAAAAAGTATATTTCATTGGTCTACTCAAGAGAAAGGAAAGACATGTATTCGTTTAAAGCTCTATTTCATGAGAAAAAAAATATGAGCTGCAATTACTGCCTATGAATACGGAGACTTGTATAAATCTCTTTTTGGTTGCTTATATCAGAACTGTGCTCATCCAGCATCCACTGCCTGACAACAGCTAACTCTCGATTTAAAGCTTTCGTGACTGCAGGGATTTTTGCAATTTACAATTGTATTTCATGATGTTTTATTTTTATTATTTTATTATTTCCCTTCTACGTGACTTAACCAAAAGAACCAAGAAGAACAGCTAACTCCTGACATTAGAAGAAGGCCTTTGTCATGTATTCCTTTGGGCAAAGCTCTGAGGGTTATGCATCTCTCAACAACGCGGTGCGTTTCACCGCGATCATTCGCCGCCGTGCGTGCACGCGTGCGTGCATGCTCGCGTGCGTGCTCACGTGCGTGCGTGCGCGAGTTTACCTGTGCCAAACACGTGCTCCCGACGCTTTCCCAGAATGCAGCGAGCAGCTCGCAGTAAGCCTGCCTCTGGTTTGGCGGGAGATCGGGGTCCTCCGATCGCCGCCCCCAATGAGCCAGCAGCTCGGAGAGCTGCGCGAAGACTGGCGACTGCTGCAGCTTTGGGTCCGCAATGGCCAACTCCACCAGGGGTAGCAACTGTTGAGCAACAGCAACAGCACACATGTCACGTACATTTTTTATTGGTAGGAACCCACTGGTTCCACCAGCCACCAGGGGATTACCGTGTCCGTCCGTCGTGCAGGGAGGGGCTGGGTGGGGAGGGGAGGGTGGGGAGAAGCTGGGTGGGGAGGGTGGGGTATGGTGGGGAGGGGAGGGTGGGGAGGGGCTGGGTGGGGAGGGTGGGGAGGAGCTGGGTGGGGAGAAGCTGGGTGGGGAGGGTGGGGCTGGGTGGGGAGGGGCTGGTCACCCCGTGGTGCCCTTATAAAACTCAACGTTTAACCTACTCACGCCGGCTTGTGCCCGCCCTCAGTCGGCCATATTTGCGGAATACACCACGCCGCCGTTGACCCTGGCCATTGACCGAGAAACCCAACGTTCCTACCAGCTCCCTCCGCAGGAATGTGTTTTAATACGGAACCTACATGACATAAGGTGACTGTGTGGCTGTGATGGCTCAGAGTAGGGGCACTGAACTGAGAGGCTGGGTTTGAATCTGGTGACAATCAACTCATAACACTTGAGATCCTAGTTTAAACATGGGCGGCTGGTTGCCTGCAGTCTGACCCAGGACCTCAGCAGTGCCAGTTCAGCACTCTAACCCTCCAAGCCGCCTGGCCACCAAGGCTAACCTGCAGTCTTAACCGGCGAAGAATCTGTAACGTCACCGAACAAACGAGGAGGCTATTGCTGGCCAGTGTCGGCGAAAAGACATGTCAGAACACCGTATGGGGCTTCGCTTGCCAATGAGCCGAACGCAGCTCAACCAACGGACAACCAAATAGAGGGCAAAAATTATTATGGTTACAAAGACGGCGCGTTAAAAAGGCACTCTGGCTTGCATCACTCTCTTCGGTCAATAAAACGAGAGTGCAGCGCGACAATCCAATACGTCAGTTACTCTTAAACTTGATGTTCGAGTGCGGCATATGTGACATCCCAAGAGGGTCATGCCCGGCCTCTGTAATCATATACATTGTGATCGTAAGTCATGCGGAATTTAAGTTTTGTTACTTTGCAGAAATGAAAAGCGATGGAACAAAAAAAAAGACATTGTCGAGCCCTTTGCAGGGTGGTCACGTAGCCTGCAGTTGTTTTATGGGCTGCCCCCCCCCCCCCGCTGACAAGAAATGTAAAATAAAAATCTATTTCGGACCTTTTTAAAGTGGCAGACGCTGAGACACAAATATTTAGCGAATTCTTCTTGAGAGGAATCCGGTGCCGCATCCATTCCGATGGGGCGGCACAGCATAAAAAAAAAACTCCAACTCGCAAAGCAACAGGCTGCATTCCACGGTGAAAGATGAGGTGAAGCGCATTGCGTACTGTATACACGGACAGCGTCGAATTAAAACAACCTGATTGCAGCAGCATAAACAAGACAAAGACACCCCCCGTATAGCCTTAACAGACTGTTGGGGCAAGTGCTGTTAGCGAGCACCCACGATGGCTGGCACAACACACGAGGGGGTTGGTGAAAATTTTTACACACCGCAGCAGGTAGTCATTTGAGTCTGAGTCGACCTCGGGGGAGGTCCAGAACCGGTTCAGATAATCGTCACTGGTGTTGGCTGTGAGAGGGAATCGCATCCGGGTTGCCGGGTTCATAGAGCAACGCGCTAACCGCTACACTACCACTCCCCACACACACGCAAACAAATATATATACACAAATGTGTGCAGGCACAAATGCAAGTATACGCGCTGAGCGTGCACATCTCAACAGCAGTACTATGGGCAAAGACGCATAGATGGTATTCAACTCGGTGTAGAGTGAAAGAAAAAAACCACCACCTCTAAACAATGTAGCACATTTTGGTTTCAGTGTCTCTAATGGTTCCCAGATGTTTAATGTACACAGTGCTGTGGAACGCAGTTAAATACGATGAGGATGTGCAAGCCTCTGCCAAGCTCAGCAGTCCGGGGCGAATGCAGCGCCGACACTCGCAGAAACAACCTCGGTCCTGACTCCGGCCGGAGGTTGAGTGACCAGTGCAAAATCTTGTGTTTCATGTTTTTTATTAAAATATAATTCGGCAAATTGACGCAGAGCCTTAAGACCATTTGTTTTTTGCGCGAGTGTCCTTTTTCCGTACGTTGTTTGACAAATGCCTTCGGGTTTTTTTGTTACGAGCAATTTTGTGCGTGGGAGGAAACCAAAACGCCTGCACCAAACCCACGCATTCAACGGGAGAGCAACCAAACTCCGCACAGAGATTCTGTCAACAACCTACTTGCTGCACTGTCTCACACCGGGACTTCACAAGCAATTCCGTGCATGGGAGAAAACCGGAACGCACAAAACCCACAGGAGAGGCACCATGCGCTTGTAACACGTTTTTTGTGTGTTGTTTAAAACTTACGGGTTTTTTTCCAGCACGCAGTATTATTGTGTTATGATGTGTTTTTTGTGTGTTGTTTAAAACTTACGGGTTTTTTTCCAGCACGCAGTATTATTGCGTTATGATGTGTTTTTTCTTCTCGTCATTTACACATTTTACAAAAGTTACGAACATCAACCTCCGCACAATTTTCATATCCTGCTCTCACAACTTTGGAGGTGCATTCTGCCAAGAGCACCGCCATGGAAAGGACCGATGCATCGCAGGATCGTCAGATGTGGCGGCAGTTTTGGGGCGGGGGGGGGGGGGCTGGGTGGGGGCTTCATCTAGCAGCGGATTGACCATGACTGATGATGACCGCCATAGCGTGCTCTCGTATCTGCCCTGTACTATCATTGCATTACGTTGTGTGTGAGTGACGTTGCAGAAATAGCACCGAAGTGCTAGATAATGGCACACTTCACCATTAGTTTAAAATGTCTTTAGTCCTTAATGAAGCTTCAGACTTGCATTGGACAGAGCAGGACACACAGTCTAGGTACATATCTTGAACATAAGAGGTGGTTGGTATTTGGAATATGTCTATCTCTCTATGTATGTATGTTGAACTTCGTTCGCACAGTACGTAGTCAACCGTGCTAATCGAAGGTGTTCTTTCACATGCGTGCGATAGGAGTTCCTCAAACCCAAGGTGCATTGAGAGAAAAGGTAAAGGTGCAACCCTGCAATTTCTTGCTCAACTCAATGCTGTCATAAGGGCCCCCACTAGAAGGAGCTTTGCAGAGCCTTTCGAGAGGGTATTTGGACAGCAGTGGGATCATTTATGAAACGAGGAGGTGGCGGTGCATTGTAACCAATAGAATTCTAGCGCTTGGCAGGAATTGCTGGTCAAGAGGCAAGAATTGCTGCCACCTGACCGAGGGTTGTGGCTATGCGTTGGGGGCTAGGGCAGCGTACACCGACTGCGTATCCGGCATCCCAGAAACGCCCGAGTCCTCAGCCGTGCTATCAATTCGCCCAAGTCCACAGAGGCGCTTGCTAACGAGACTCACGTGGTGGGACAGTGGGGAAAACCCAAGGAGGAGGGACGACAAGGAGCTTGGCTCTGTCTCTCATTAGCCAGAACGTAACGGGTGAAAAATGACATCGTCGAGCACTTAGAGTTCCCACGTCAATAACGCTAATAATGGGGGGGGGGGGGGGGCAGGTATGCGCATTATCTTGTTTCAAAGGAATTTTTCAGATGGCTACTCCTCGGACCCAACACTGCTGCGGAGCGCAAGAGTCCGCACTCGTCCGCGCGCGCTCGATGCGGGTCGCTTCACCAAGACGGGCAATCGGGGTGGTCGCAAACGCCGAACGCGCTCGCCCACCGAAATGTTGGCGCGGCGGTAACACTCGTGCGTCACAGAGAGAAGGGCCTGAGTTTGAGCTCCAACTCGGGTGCCTTTCTGTGGAGTCTGTATGTTCTCCTCCTGTTCTGAGTGTTGTCCGGTTTGCTTCCATCGCTTAAACAAAACCCGATACAATGCAACTTGTATTGGCCAGTCATCCAACGCCGAATAAATTACTCGACTGGGATTACACTTCAGCAGCAACATCGCCTCCGATTGCGAAAACTTGGCAGGACCCTCTTGAAAAAGTCTCGAGTGAGGAGGCTTCACTGGGTAAACAACGATGAGATTTTTTTTTTAAAGAGAACAGACCCACGAACATCGAGAGGGATCCCAACGTGTTCAAAGTATCATTCGAATCATCAGGACAGAATCCAGCACTGCCCACGCCATGTGGCTGAAATGCGATCCGATTACACCCGAGTGAAACATTGCAAGGAGGCCACGCTTGTTTCCCTTGGCTGCCAGGAGTGACTATATTGAGCACACTGAGCCGAAGTCAAGGGTTCAAACTTCAAACGGCCATCAAATTTGTTGGGACATTAACCGTACCGTACGTGACCTTATCGGGAACGTTTAAAAATGTACAGATGTAAAATGAAGCGCGTTTTCATTCAATAAGGGCGCCGAATCGGGATGCAGCAGCTGTGCAAAATTGCCCCGGACATTATCGCCACCTGAATCTTTGGTTGGGTTGTTTTTTTGTAAGCAGGCGTTCATACCCCGCTTCCCCTGAGCCCCGACCGCCCCCGAAGTCTCACTCATAAAACCATTACGGTCGTAGCGGCAGCGAGCTCGGGGCCACAGTGAATTGGACGCCTCTTGAAAAGCCGAGGCCGGACCACTCCAACTCAAAAAGATGATTCAATATTATTCTTGTAACGGCTCCCCGGAATTTATTTATTTATAAGTTTTTGGAAAACATTACCGTTTTTGTAAATCCGGCCAGGTGGTACTGCGGCGAGCACGCTTGGCTCACAATTGTAAAATTGACTATTAGACCTCTCTCTCTCAAGGATGAATAATAATGTAGTTGTGTTATAGGGAAAGCCACACAGCCTCGAGATTTCAAGCGCATATAAGTACTGCACTGGGTCGTTTGGCCACATCCATGCATCGGTGTTCTACATGTGAGACAGAAACGAAGAATACTCTGGGAAAATACACTCAGGTAAAAGGATTAACACCCACCCAAAGATCCACACAGATGGGTTCACGAACCTACTTTTTATCCTGCCACTTCTCTACACCTCGCAGCAGCGGATATGAGAACATCACAAAGCTGCACGATGCCAGCCTCCGCCCCCCTCACCCTAACCTTTTGGATCACAACCGTGCACAATCACGCTCGGCCGCAATCAGCCTGGCCCACACCATGGTAATGTGGAATTTCCATTGTTATCCAAGGGACGCCACTGTATATAAGCACCGTCATACAGATTCTTAGGTTTTTTCGGTAAAGTCACGTAGGGAAAAATTTTTAATTAATAAAAGTTAAATAAAAATAAAATAAAAATCACGATTTTTCGGAGGCAACACAAGTTTCCGTCTTCAGGTGGAACCGTCACAGCACGATTGCTGTTTCAAGTACTTTTATTAATTTATTTTTTTTACCTACGTGACTTTACCGAAAAAACCTAAGAATATGAATCCTTGCAGTCACAAAAGCTTCAAATCTAGAACTGTCATACAGGTTGCATTCGGTGACAAAATATTCATGTGCAAGGCACTTTGAGAATGGCCAATGACTAAATCCCCAAGAACCAACTCACATGATCCCATCAAACCTCGGAAGCTAAGCTGGGTTGATCCTGGATGATTCTTGGATGGGCAATCGCCACGCATAAAACAGGTGGAGTAGTTGTAGACATTGTGGGCAGCAAAGGGCAGTGTGGTAAAATCCAGTGCTGTTCTGCACTCTACCCCTCACCAACCCGCAACTGACCAGCGTGGTGAAGTATGGTCATATAACCCTGCCTGGTGTCAGAAGGCCCTCATCCAGCAGTGGATTGACAAACAGGCTTTGCATTTACAGATGTACACACTTTGGAGTTTCTGTGGTATTTAAAGGCCGGATAAATGAAAATTCTTATCCAATGTGTCGAGTATATGTAAATTAATGCGTACATTTCTTGCTTTTGATTGTGATGAATGAGTGTAGATTTATTGGCTCATTTAATTACCATTAACCGCTAGCTAGGTGGCCCTCTGGAAGTGCAAATGCCGGCCTTTTGTACAGAAGTTCACCACAAAAACGCTGCCTGTTAAATACGCCAATTATCACAAAAATTCCGAGGTGTTTTTTTATTGCGCGCAATGTGACGAGAAGTAGCTGGAGCAGAGTTTTAGGAATAAAAAAAAACTAGCGCCGACGTTCCAACTTTCCAGTTAATTTCACTGAGACGATGGACAAGGGACTGAGCAACGTGGAAAACAAAACTAAAAGTGGTACAGAAGTTTCACTATTTGTACAAAAATTCCACAGCGTGGACCAAACCCCTCCATCACCCCGATGTTTGCATGGAGTCTGGAACATGTTCCTGCTCTTTGTGCTGTTATCAACATCATCAAACAAATACAAGCGATGACAGAAGACACTGCAATGAGGGTTTTAAATGGCAATAGTTTTCATTGTGTGCTAATAGTACAGCCAAAGGCATGAATACTCCAAAGAGGATGGTCAACTGTAGAAATGGAGTGAATTCAGCTCATACGCAGGTGCTAAGTGGATTGTTGTGTCGCGTGACTGAGAAACAATGTCGGCCTGGAGAGGCTTTTGTCCCACAGTGGATAGACCGTGGATGCTTCTTCTTAAAATGAGTACAGCACAGATCCTGAAAACTATCAAAAACATGAATTTGTAAAAAAAAAATGGCGTAAGCTAAATGTCAGTGTGAATTCTAATTAAAAGATTAACAGAGTGCATGGGATGTGATATACAAGAACCAATTAAAACTCACCAACATCAACATTAATAAAAGTGCCCTACAACAGGGGAAAAACACGTACGTGGATTCATCATGCGATGAGGCTTTGGACCGCATTTGCAGTTTTATTATCCAGCACGTCTCTAACATTGAGTTTTTCTCTGTCTCCTGTCGAACGCCAGCGTCAAAACACGCGTCGATTTCTGGCAGGCGAAACGCGAATAAGACGGGAGAGGATCTTGCGACACAGCCAAACAAATGCCTTGTGGGCAAGCCACGCTCACTCACTCGTTAGCTTGCGTTCACTCCATTCGCGCGCCACGGTGGCGAGATATTAACTACCACGCCTGGTGTACTACAGGAGGTCGTGGGTTCGATCCCAACCCTGCCGCCTGCCGTATACAGTATTTGGAGTCATCTTCTTGGTTCTTTCAGTAAAGTCACGTAGAAGGGAAATAATAAAATAATAAATATAAAACATTTTAAAATAATATATTATGTTTTATTTTTATTATTTTATCATTTCCCTATAATAAAACTAAAACATAATAAAATAATATATAATGTTTAATTATTATTTTATTATTTCCCTTCTACGTGACTTTACCGAAAGAACCAAGAAGATGAATCCCTGCAGTCACGAAAGCTTTAAATCGAGTATTGGGAGTTTGCAAATGTCTCTCCCCATGGTCGTGTGGATTTTTCTCCAGGTCCTCCAGTTTTTCCCTCCGCATTTAGAAACAATCGTTTAGAGTATTTGGCTGCGACTATAAATTTCCACATGATGATAAGCCACTTTCCTTGAGCTATCATTTGTGATAGCCAGGTCGCTTCTGAAAAATAGCTACATAGCTCAGTGTGCCTTTACCTGGTAAATTTTAAAATAAATTAGTTTGGTTTCTTTTCAACGTAAACTGTGCTCCAGCACCTGTGCTCGGAGACGAGCAAAAACTCACGCGAGAGATCGGACACAGGAGACGATGCCTCTCAACGCAGTTGCTGCAACGCCCCCCCCGGCCCCCCCCCCCCGGCCCACCCCCCCCGACCGCGCCCCCTCCCGGGCCATCTGGCACCAAGATTAAAAGTGTCCAGTTGAAACGGGGGACGTATTGTTTTTGGAGAAACATTAGTTTATCTTTTCGCGGTGAAGAAAATATGAAAATGCACGCATGGACACCCGCACGGGAGGCATGTGCACTCACACCCACACCCACACGCGCATCCAACGCTACGATGAATTGGCCGAAAAATACGGCGTTTCAAATGTACGCCATGTAAGCCTGAGAATCCACAAACACCGCACACATGCACGCAAAAGATAAAGATCCCTACGGATAGCCTTAACAGACTGCTGGGGCAAGTGTTGTTAGTGAGCACCAATTAAGGCTGGCATGGAACGGTGAGGGGGTAAAGCCACACTGTTAAATGTACACCACCGAAATGTCCATCCCAGGATGCCTAAGCATTCGCGATAAAGGAATGATACAAATATTACTGTATTTGTTTTGTTTGTACCGGCCTGTTAATAGTGTTCTCGTTTGGTGTAGCCTTGTTCAAACCTTTAATGTAACAAGTGTCACTTTAAATAGCTCACACACGCACGAGTCCATGCATGTGTCGTAAGATTGGAAAAGTCTATTTTAATCGACGAGCCAATTAATCATCATGAACACGAGCATTCCTCTAAAAACGCTAACACTGCTATAACATTGGGCACGAAGGCTCCTATTGCCCTCAATACCGATGCTGCTCTCACAACGAGGAGACGGACGTCCTCCTCTGTAAACTAAACTATTTATTTTAAGCTACAGCTCTTTGTCAGCTACAAATGATAGCTCAACGAAATGTATAGCAGCCAAATACTCGAAACGCGTGTTTCTAAATGTGGAGGGTAAACTGGAGAACCCTGAGAAAAATCCACGCGACCACAGGGAGAATGTGCAAATCCCAAACAAACAGCGGTCATCAAGATCGGGATCGAACCCACAACCTCATGTACACCTGGCGAGGTAGTTAACATCTTCCAGCCACCGTGGCAAACGCGCGAATGTCGCTCGAACGCCACGGACGGCGGAGCGGCGTTCGTAACATTCGTCCGTCCGCCTCTAACCGCTCGGCAGCGCGAGCCCCGGTCGACGCGGCGTCGCGCTCGGATGGTGCACACACTTTAATCCTACGCCGGGCGAATTGAAGGTCAGAAAATATTTGCCGTGGTCGAAAGGAAGCACTAGGATTACAGAGCAAATATGTGTTTTTTTCACCCAAGATCTGATCCTGGCCTGGGGCTTCGCACTTCAGGCCCCACTACCTGTTTTTGCACGGCGTGTGAAGGACATTTTTGTTATTTTATATTAGGGCTTTTCTTTATTCCTGTGCTTGGCTTTCGTGGGAAAAAAAAAATCAAGTGGATCGCCGACGGTTGACTTTGGCACGGGAAGACAGATCGGCTGGAACAGAAGAGCCAAAGACGAAAAAGGGAAAGAGTTGATGGAGAATGAGTGAGCAGTCGAAAGACCTGGTGGAGGGTGTTAATGCACAGATGGCGCAACAACAGCCTCAATAATTCCTACTGAGGTACAAGGTGGACGAGGAAGAAGAGGAAAGTCCATAAATTGGGACCAGAAATTGTTCAAATTCACGCTCGTTGTCATCATTGTGACCAGGGGAACGGCAACCTGAGGCTCCATCTCCACGTGTGGCTCTTTAAGATTGCTTCGTGACGTTATTTATTAAGTGCCACCGTTTCGTATTCAAATGCATTGCAGCTCTTGAAAGAGTTTTTTTTTTAAACCAAATTTCGAAAAAAAATATTTTGGTTGCCAACGCCCGGCCATGATGGATGGGTGTCGCAAAACTGTCGCCATCTCTCACCCTCTTGCAATGCGAAAATCCGTCTGACTGCTACACGTGCTCCGACTTCACCGCTCCAACTTCAAGGCCAACGTCCTCTCGGAAGTGTTCTCTCCTTTAACTGTGACTCCGCCGTTAGTCTCCACCGCCAGCCGTCATTTTTTCGAGCGACGTGTCCTGCCGATACATCCTTCCTTTTCTTCACAGACAACACGGTGTCTCTTAATTGCGCGTCTTCTCTAATCCACGTGTTCCTCTTCCTGTCCCTCTCCATGCGTCTTTGTGCAACTTTCAGCATTTGCTCAATTCTCTTTGTCAATTACCACATATCAGATCCGATGAGCACGGTTGGCTATGTACGATGCGAAAGGAAAAGATTAAGAAGTTACCAGGTTTCAGATCTCTGCCGGGAGGTGTATAAATCAGCACAATATATGGGGGATGGCAGAGCTTGGATAACTGTTGGTAGTGGCAGCTCACCGCCTGGTTGCTGCCATACTGATTGTCTGTGGTTCCTCACGCCTCCCGAGTCATTCTCTCTCCTGTGAACAAGATCTTCATTGCTCATCGGATTCCTCCAGTCTAAATAAAGATTCCGATTCTTCGAGAGTGAGCAAATACCATGCGGCGTGTTACAAGTTGAAATTACCGATTGAAAACATTCCTCTCGGGGCACATTGCTATGTCCAGTTTTGCAAAAGTACTCCAACATGCTCTCATTTTCCTCTTTATTTCATCACTATAATGAGCAAATGGAAATTGGAAATTGTTCTCAAAAGCCCTTCTAGAACCAAAGAATGTTGTGTTTTTGACATTTGGATGTATTTTCTTAATTTAGTTCAATTGTATTGCATTTGGAGTTACATGAATTGTCCATTCCAGTTGGCTATGGGTGGCATGTGTGTGTCTTAGTGTGTCTGTGTAATCTGTGAATCTGCATGTGTGTCTGTATCTGTGAATGTGTGTGTACAGAATTGTGTATATTTGCATCAGTGTCTGTGTGTGTGTGTTTGTGGGTCTGGTTCAAGCATATGCTATAAGTTCACATCTCTCTGCATGTGTGTAGACTTGTTTGTCAGTATGTGTCCTTGTATGTGCATTTGTAAGTGTGCGTTTCGGTCTATATGCCTGTAAGTCAGCCTTAAATGAGTACTGGCACACTGTAAACATCACAACTGGGGAAACAAAAGCAGCCGGGTGTGGTGCTAGCAAAATCAAACTCCAGTGTGCCAATCTGGTCTTCATCACTGCTTGCTAACAAGCATTTTTCCCCAACAGTCTGTATTAGGCTATATGGGGGGGGGGGGGAAATCTTTGTCAGTGGATGTATTTTTAGGTAGAGCGTGTACGTGTGTCTGTACACATGTCTATGACTACCACACCACACACACATTCCTAGAAAGGCTGCTGGTGCACAGCTTAATTATCCAAGCCACAGCCAAGAGGGCAACGAAAATCCCTACCAGAGACACCTACGGCTGCTTGAGCTACCCCAGGTGGTCCCCGGTGCAGGCTCTGACCAGGCCCAACGCTGCTCAGCGTCTGTTTGTCTGCAGAGGTCAGGTTACCGAGGTGGCGGGGCAGCAGAGGCGTTATGTAACCGAGATGCCGGACACCATCGCGGCTCCGACCGCTCTTGTTTAACAATAAGCAGACGTGCCACCATTATCGCACACTTCAATCGCAGCGTCTGCCCTGTAGGGGCTCAGGATAAACTCATCTCGTGCCCAACGCCGTTGCGGGTTATTAGGGGCAAATATGCGTCATTTTGAAGCTCCCTTCTGAATGGGTTGGGTTTCTCCAATTAAAGTGACACGAGCTCATTAATCTACGGATAACGAAACGTGACGAGAGGACAAAATGTACCGGCAGACATGAGCCGGTCGTTGGAATTTGTTGGACGAGACGCAGGTTGGACAAATTAGCGACAGAGCATGCCAAATGGACAGCAAATACGAGAAGTGAGTGGAACTCACGCATGCCGACCTGTGGCGATGCGCACTTGACGAGCAGGTGATGGGAACCAGAGGCAGGCATTGCAATGCACATCACGATGCTGCGACACCCAGGACCGCCCAGAAAGGCGGTCAAAAGGGGCAATTTGACCCCAGGATTTGTGTAAAGGAGAGGGTCCCACAAGGAGCCTGGGAATGGCGGAATAAGGGGGCCCCAAGTAGCATGCTGCCCCAGGCCGCCTCCAGGAACCTCTGGGTAGCCCTGGCGACACCTACATAATATACTTTGGGTGTTGTCATGATGGAAATACACGTAGCGCAGCTTTCTCTCTTATCTCCACATTGAAATAAATATCCATAAAGAGTACGTAAATTTGGAGGGTAATCTATGTACAGAGAAACCACACTGATTTGTCATATCGCGAGTAACGTCTTCTCAACGGGCGAGTGAATATCGGGAAAGCAATGGCTACATGTTGCACGGAGAAGAATGGTCAAGAGACTCGGTCGGTGTGCCGAGATTGGTGGGAGACAAGGAGAGCTTTTGATTTAAAAATAGTTTCCTGTCTTCATTCTCTCTCTTACTTTTGTTGGGTCTCAATCAATAGATCACCCTTGTGAGCCGGCATCACTGTTTCAGTGGGGAAAACGATAATACCCTGTGATCCTGTGAACAATATCAGCAAGACTTTGCACCAAGCAATAATTTGTCAATTTGTCATTGCCAACACTTAGCAATTTTTTGCAATTCAGGCTCCATCAATTAGTGGCTGATATGGGTGAATACGTTGGGTAAAAGGTGAATAAATGGAATTATTATTACTGAGCTTACCGGGTTCATAGCACAGCGTGCAAAGCACTGCTCCACCACTTCCCTAAAGTGGCGAGTGATATCTGAGATGTTATCTTCCTTACCTGGTATGCAGGAGGTCATGGGTTCGATCCCGACCCTGATGACGCCTGCTGTATGTTTGGAGTTTTCATGTTCTGCCCGTGGTTGTATGGATTTTTCTCCAGGTCCTCCGGTTTTTCCCTCCACATGTAGAAACGCGCATTTGGAGTATTTGGCTGCTATAAATGTCCACGGGATAAGCCACTTCGTTGAGCTATCATTTGTCACCAGGACGCTGCTGAAAAATAACTACACAGCTCAATGGGACCTTACCCTGTAGAATTAAAAATAGTTTAGTTTAGTTCTGAACATCCCCACCCCCCACCCCTTCACCAATCCGCAATGGCGTGGTGATGCACGATCAACCTGCACGGCCGACAAGGCGTGGGGAGGTCTCTTTCATCGAGCAGTGAATTGCCGAAGGTGTGTGAATTATGACTATCATTCAAACAATGTTGTTCTTACAGCGGGCTGTGCTGGGGGGCTCCGGCAGAAGGGCTGTGTCACTGACGCTGCTGAAGGTGCACGGAGCAACGCCGCCCCCTGGCGTCAAAACCACCGCCGCGATGCGTCGATTCGAACGCCAACAACACACGGCGCCGTACCGTGTAATTTGGTGCGCGTGACAATAGATTTTACGCTCAGTTCACTAAACGTTTACGTCAGTATTTTCCTCCAGGGTAAATGTTTTGTTGAGGTCAGACAGCACGGTACTCACGGTCGGTCGGAATGAATGAGACAGAACGAGACCGGCAGTGTCAATAAAATAAAAAAAACATACAAGACAGAAGGTGGCACAAGTGATAGGGTCGGTAAACACCAGAGAGCCGGGTAGATGGGCACTGTAATATTATGCAACGATTTTATCAATCCACTTCTGGATGAAGAGTATGGGGGATTGTTATACCATATTGCACCACGCTCACAAATGCAATCTGAAGGAAGAAACTAAGGACTGGGTCAGATATGACTCGTCACTGTTGTTAGCAGTGGCTGGGAATCTAACTCAAGCGACTGAGTTCACAGTACAATGCGAGAACCACTGCGCCACCGCTCCACCGAGCCAGGTAAGCATCACCTTGCTAACAACGAAGCATCGCTCATGAATTGTCTCCCACCTGGTTAAGGATGGCTGGATCAAAGCTATTCAACCAGACGCATCAACACAGGGATAGCCCCATGCGTTTGCGCCATGGTGGTGAGTTGTTATCACCCTCGCCTGGTATACAGGAGGTTGTTGGTTCAATCCCGACACCTGCATATTTGGAGTTTGCATGTCCTCCCAGGGGTCGTGTGGATTTTTCTCCAAGGTCCTATGGTTTATTCCTCCACATTTAGAAACAACATCATGCGTTTAGATAATTTGGATGCTTTAAATATGCCTGTGATAAGCCACTTCGTTGAGCATTCATTTGTGGCCAGGTCGCTTCTGAAAAAGAGCTAATAACTCAGTGTGCTTCACCCGATTAAATATAAATAGCTTGCGTTTTTTTACTTCCGTTAGCGTCGCCACGTGTCTGGACGCACCTGCTCGCACAGAAGGGCCTTGCGCAGGGCAGCACCTCCACCACCTCCACCTGCCTCTCCCTCCACCTCCGCCACCTCCCCCTCCTCCCCCTCCTCCTCGCCGCTCTCTCCGTCGCTCACGCTCTCGTGCACCGCCAGACGGAAGCAATCGGTGAAAGCCCTCACGATGGCGGCTCGCTCCGAGGGGCTGCTCTGCACTGTGTCGCTGCCCAGGCTGCAACACAAGCGTGCGTTCCGCAATCACAACGCTCATCATCAGCTGCATCATTGTGTAGGTCCAAGTGCAGTGCCTTTTGTCAATCCACTGCTAGACAAGGGTCTCCCCACATCGTGCTGGCACTTAAAAGTCTCGGCCTTATACTGGTAGGAACCTCCTGGTTACACCAGCCCACAGGGGATTATTGTGTCCGTCGTGCAGGGAGGGGCTGGGTGGGGAGGGAGGGGCTGGGTGGGGAGGAGAGGGTGGGAAGGGGCTGGGTGGGGAGGGTGGGGAGGGGCTGGGTGGGGTGGGTGGGGAGGGGCTGGGTGGAGAGGGTGGGGAGGGGCTGGGTGGGGTGGGAGGGGTGGGGCTGGGTGGGGAGGGACTGGTCACCCCGTGGTGCCCTTATAAAACTCAACGTTTAACCTACTTACAAATATGCCCGCCCTCACAGTCGGGCATATTTGCGGAATACACCACGACCCTGGCCATTGACCGAGCAACCCTACGTTCCTACCAGCTCCCTCCGCAGGAATGTGTTCTACGAGAACTGTTTGTTTTCTTTTGTGTGCCTTCCTTTAACACCACTTTATAGCCCTGTGCTATAATATCCTTCGAGTTTCTGGATTGCACGCTGTTGCACTTTAATTGAATGCCTAACCGAACATGCGTGCACTTCATTGGTTTATTGGCCTTGCACGCATTGTGTTAATGCCTTTAAACGATGAGATGAAAATTGTATTCACATTACCCAGGCTTCCTAAAAATAAACCTTTGGTTGAAATTAACTCTTGTCTGCTTATAAAGTATATATGTGTGTAGGTGTCATATTTTCGTGAGGAAATTGGTCATTGCAGGTAGTGCAACGTTATATCTGGGCATCGTGACATCATAACTTATGAAGATATGATCACTAACCTTGAGATCTTGACTCCAGGTCTCTCACCCCTCTCTTGTTTATCTCAGTTTTATCTCACTAATCTATGTCTGTTCCACAGCTCCCAAGTCTTCTTCAGCTCTCTTCAACCTCAATAATCCTGACCTCCTTGTCTCGGTGAGCCATATCTCTCAGCGGGTCACGGCTTGGGCAGATCAGTCCAATTGCGTTTGTGGGCCACATTTTACCAGCTCAATAACCCTGAATTATCTAATCGAATCACAACCCCAAAATAACAACGAATCACAAAGAATCACAGCAGAGAAAAAAACAATCATGACGTGCACGCTGTCAGCACCGTACCCTCTCTCCTCCCATTTACCCCTTCCCCACATCCCTCCCTCCTTCCCTCCATTCCTCACTTCCGCTCTACTTTACCTCCCTCACTCCCTCCCTTACTACCTCTCGCTTTCCCTACCTCCCTCCCCTTACCTCCCTCCCCCTATACCTCCCTCCCCTCATGCCTCCTTCCCCCTCCCTTACATCCCTGTCTCCCTTACCTCCCTCCATGACTCACTCCTTTGCTACCTACCTTCCTACCCTCCATGCCTCCTTCCTTCCATTCCTCCCTCCATCGCTCCATCCTTCCCTCTCTTTCTCCACGCCTCCCTCCAAGCCTCCTTTCTTTCATCCATCTCTCCCTGCCCGCCTCTTCCCCCCACCCCCACAGGCCTCACCCCTGGCGCAGGCTGCAGAAGAGCACCGGGTAGAAGAGGGCGCGGGGCCCCGTGACGGCGGGCGGCATGAGGCCCAGCAGGGGCAGCAGGTGCGGGTGCACGACGGCGGCGAGGCCTCTTCCGCCCTCCCGCAGCACGGCCCAGAGGCGCGGCAGCACGCCCTTGCGCACGCTCACGTGCGTCCAGCAGTCCTGTGCCGCACGAGAGAGAGAAGGGGGGGGGGCGTCAGAACGAATCGTCCTCAAGGTGTTTGACGAGGTTTCAAACGCAAACGTCGTAACCCCCGTTGCTATACATTCAGGTCGTGGGAATGTTCTCTGCGACTTACGGGCTGAGCTCAATCGATAATAGTCGCCGCGTTAAACGCTTGTACGCGTGGTGGTTTAATCTGTGTGGCCGTGGCGGGTGGTGGAGGGTCTTAATGGTATAATTTGGTCAAACCGTCACCTGGCCTAACCCATAAATCAACCATGAACCATAGTCACATAATCTTCCAAAGCCATACAATGAGATGACATCACATGATGCCTGAGCTGTGATGTCATGAAGCCCACAGAAGCAGAACTTCTCTGTTGATTTCAGGTAATAAAAGCACCAAATCAAATACGTACAGCAGGCAGTAAATATTTAGTCCTGCAGACGCGGACACAGGTCAATTAATGTATATGACAGCATTCCCTCGTCGTGTTATTCAAATCACTATCCGCAATTTTGGCTATCCGTGAATCGCATCTGGAGCTCTACATGACTGCATCGAGAGAGAGATGAGAGAGATTTACTTTGTTTATAACAACACTTTTTTTTATTTGTCTTATTGTAATTTTCATGTATTAAATAGCTTATTTATGTCTTTATTTAAAGTTTTCATAGGCCAATATCATCATCCGCGAAATTCCCTATTCACAAGCATCTCCGGAGCGTACCCCTCGCGAATAACGACAGAATAAGTTTACGAGAGTTATCTTGAGCCCATTTCACAGACGGACGGAAACACAAGGCAGGCGGACGAGGGCTCGTGCGTTAAGAAGCGGGGAGAGTGGGTAGCGGAACCTCGATGGTGGATGCGGCGAGCAGGGCGGCCTCCCAGAGCGGCGCACACGCCACGGGGTCCGTCTCGTCCAGCGCAAGCAGCACGGTGGGGCACAGCCGCCTCGCCTCCCCGCGCGCCAGCTCGGGTTCCGCGCGGCACAGCGCCGACAGGGCCTCGTACAGCGCCGCTCGCACCTGCGGAGTTGCCCGCGCGGGGAAGGAGGAAGAGGAGCAGAGGACGAGCAGCGTCAGTCCCGATTGGCAATCACCCGCTATCTATTATATTCTGATGTATCTATTTTTATTTTTAAGTTTAGTCCACTGAGTTATACAGCTCTTTTAATAATCGACCTGGCCACAAATGAAAGCTCAAAAACATTGAGCTGTCATTTGTGGAAATGTAAAGCAGCCAAATACTCTAAAAGCATGTTTCTAAATGTGTAGGGAAAAACTGGACTTCCGGTGGAATTACCATGCGACCATGGGGAAAGGCACATGTCAACTCCAAATATGCAGCAGGCATCAGGGCCAAGATCGAACCCACGACCTCCTGTATACCAGGCGAGGCAGTTAACATCTCGCCACCGTGGCGCCCAATCGTGCGGCGACCATCACTGATGGCATTGCGTGCTGTGATGAGCCCAACTCACTGCCCTGTGATGTGGACAGGAGATGGCAGTCAAGCAAATAGGTTGATGACCTGCCCGTATGGATTTGAGTTGTATCCTGTTACGTACAAAGATGACCGCAAGGTAATATCGTCGCTTGTGAAACCAAGAATAAATTGACAAACAATCCCGAAGCAGAGACTCTCCTTAAAGACTTAAGTCATGGGACTCTATGATACCATCCTGGACAAAGACCGAGCTCACGATCAATTGAGCGGTGGTGCAGTGGGGTTCAGACCCTGCACCATGAACCCAGCAACTGGAGCTCGATTGCTGACAATGGCTAACATCATCGGCGTATCATCTTCCAGACTTACTAAGTCGTAGAGGCTGCCGAATTCGAAACGGCTTTTGCCATCCCGACATCCTACGTGCCCACGTCACGGGCTTACCTGTGGGGCGCTGTGCTTGCTGTACTTCCACAGCTTGGGCTGGGCGAGCAGGGCGGCCAGGCGATCCGAGAGTGTGGCACGCTCGCCGGGGGGCAGCAGCGACAGCAGCCGCTTGAGAGCGAGCAGCGAGGAGGTGACCACGCGGATGTGACGCGCCTCCTTCTCGTCCGTGCTCACCCTGAGCAGCACGCATGCACACAAGAGAATGCCCCCTGGATTAGCCTTGAACAGACTGTTGGGAAACGTGCTTTTAGTGAGCACCTGTCAAGGTTCAGAAGGCACACCAGAGGGTGGGTGGCCAACACCACTCCTGGCCAACTTTGTCTCCCCGGTGCTGATGTTCACACAAGGTGTTGGCCTAGGGGAGGGCCAGGACTAGTTCATACACTCGCCACTATTATTGGTCGCAAGCAGGAATTAAATTCATGTCGACGGGTTTGTGGTCGGTGCAGTGCGCTAACCACAACACTACTGCTGCCCATACACGGCACAAGTGTCACGACACGCAAAGCCTCGCCTCCTAATTGCTCTGAACAATACAACTACCGTGAACACTACGGCGGAGGTTTTCACGTTTGTGCTGTATGGCTCTCTGATGTGCCTCCAAAATTGCGTCGGTTATTTGTTGTTTTGTATATTACCTATGTTCAACTTTTGTTCCATTTTCCTTGTCAGTGCTGAGATTTCTCGTGCCAAAGCGGGTAATATGCAACGATTGGAAAGTTCTTCTTCAGACACAAAAGGTAAGTTTATTTCACAAAGCAATGTGCGATTGTGAGGGAAGGCAGCGGCTTGGAGTGTCCTTTATCCAGCAGATCATGGTTGATGAGGATACTATGACTTATGACTCTAATCGACACCTGGCCAAGGCTCACATTAGTCGTGTGCTATATCTGAACTGGTATTGGACCCCCTCTTCCAAATGTACACTGACGAGCATGGTGAAGTATGGTCAAATAAATACATTTTAAAAAAATACGTACATTTAATTCACAAATATATAAACGCACGATATGCCTACATATGTACATATATACATAAAGAAAACAAGAGCATTCTGTCTGTTAAAAGTAGTATTCATGAAGAGTATAATCACATTCATGAATATGCAAAAGGTGAACACTCACTGTGGGTCGCTTAACGTGTCCGGAGTTAGCTTGAAAAGATTGTCTTGGAGGTGCTGCAAGTAAAAAAAACAAAAATAACAGTCAAACAACGCTAACAATTACACAATCGAATAAACCATAGTTACAAGAGTGGTCGTAATGCCATTGTTTCTTATTGTTGAATTCTGCATATCCGTGAAAATTTTGCCTATTCGAAGTTAGTTTACAGGTGGCTACCACTGTCCTTATTTTTTAAAAAATGTACCACCGTTTAAACCCAGTATCTTTTGCTCTGCGACGAAACAGGTCTTGTAGGCTTCATGCAAAAAAGACACATCCCAATCCCAAGGCTTAAATGGAAGGTCAACGATTCTGACGGGCCCATTATGGAGTTACACCCAGCAGCAAGACTACAACTCAGGATCTCAGCAATTGATTGACACAGCCATTATGAGTCCCCATGAGAGAGTGGGACTGCAATCCAGGGCTTGAACCTCACATATCAGCAGTGCTGGCTCAATCACTTTGACACAGCCGTTATGAGCCTCAGCACTATGGGGCAAATGAGAGAAGGCTATGATGAGAGAAGGCTATGATGAGAGAGACACGACGACACCAGGGCTTGAAACCAAGATCTCAGCCAAGCTGGCTCAGTGGCTTCGCAGTATCTAAATTGAATGTCAATTAATTACTTTGTAATTTGTGAATGGTATTTAAATTACACACCTCAAAAACATTTCCAATTTGTATGTAATATATGCAAAACGTGGTTGCATACTCTTTGGTTCTTTCAGTAAAGTCACGTAGGTGAAAAAATAAAAATAAATAACGAAAAAAACCCGACGTGGTTGATTGCTAATTTGTATCCACTTTACATTTAATGTAATTTGGATGAATTTCCCCCCCATCTCTGTCCGGCAGACGAACATAGCCACCGCGAGCCCTCAGCCATCTCCGCCGAACAATAAAACTATAAACGTCCCGGAGCGAGCGACCACCGGGACGCGGCCACATCACCACCACCACCACCTCCGCCCCACCACGTACGCTCAGGATCTCGTCCTTGCAGAAGGCGAGAGCCTCAGGCTGCTTGGCAGGCGGGAAGGCGGCGCTAAACGCGGCGCGCGCGGCGGAGGCGGCGGGAGCATGGCCGTCGCACTGCGCCACCAGCCAGGTCCCCATCACGGCCTTGAGGTGCGGAGCGAGGGCACGGCGCACGCGCGACGCCAGCTGCTGCATCGCCACCTGGGCCGCCTCGCGCACGCGCCGGTCCAGGTCCTGCGAGTGCCAGACAAAAAAATTGGCAATTTATCCACGCCCGTCAGTGACCGAGAGAGTGGTCAAATCGGTCCCGGCAAGTGCCATAAACTCAAGGTCATCGATTCGACCATCGCTGAATGGGCGGCTGGTCTATTGGCCTCAGCCCAATGCCGGAGACAAAAAAAAAGAGGTAATTTGGTCGTCCGTCAGTGAAGTAAGACAACTGTGCCAACAACATTCATTAATTCACGCATCACCCACAAACAGTGACATCGAGGTGTTGACCATAGGATGTGGGACAGCAAGTGTACGGTGCTTTTTCTGCAAAATTTTGCTGTCTTTTCTTAGATTTTCTGTTTGCACATAGTCACTTTAAGATGTTTTCTTGTTCATGTTTGTTGCGGTTGCACCCAATTCAAGAGGCGAATGGCTCACAGGGCTATACCTAATAAATGAAACTTGAAATTTGATGTAGGTTGCCAATCAGTCTGTGTAGCGTGTGAGTGTTATCCCCTTGTGTGAGATTTTTTTACAGACATTCTGGTTTCATGCCATCCTGAAAAACGGCCAAAAAAGATCTGACAAAAACATCCCAAGCAGAACTATTCTAAAAAGTGGTCTTGAGATTCACTTGAGGCATTCTTTGGTACGTTAAAAAATACTATTTTTATAGTTGTATGCAGAGTAAAACAAATTTATAGCCTTTTTTAAAATTCCACTGCTTCCCAAGCCATTAGGTTGTGGGGGTTATTCATCATAATTCACCAAGCTGGTCAGTACGGGTTTGTAAAGGCAGATCGTAGATTAGATATTGGAACACAGTATCATGTATTTTGCTGCATTGCTCTTAGCTAACAACGTAGCCCTGCAGCAACCCACAATTCAACACCAAAAGCACTACAGTTTCACAGCATGAAAAACACCCACTAATACAAAGAGCAAATTCGGTTTACTAAACAACGGGACAGTTTTACCGTGGAGATTTTGTTGTAGAGGCGAGGCCAGTAAGGCAGGATGGCTTTAACGACATCAACATCTTTCTCCTTGCACATTGCTCCAAACTCCTGCATGGCCTGAACAAACAAACAAAAACAAACACTCCTTCACTTACGGCACTCAAGTCAAGTGCTTTGAGCATACATTGAGACAGCATGCAGTACCACCGGCGCCAGCCTATAGAGTAACTCCTGCAAAATCCCCCCAGCACGTGCCCTTCCTATCCACAACTTTCAAGCATTACCATCTATCTGATGCAATCTAGAAGCTTGTGCATGACACCTACTCATCACTCTTTCTTCTCGTGCCATGTTTCTCAGACTCCACAAAGAGTACATTGTAGCCCCACAGTCAGAGCCATGCAGATAATGCAATCAGTATCATACAGACCAAACAATGAATATCATCACAGTTTCAAGGTCATTTTATTTTCTGAGAACTCAGAGACCAGGATAGTCTCTTGTGTAAGAGTGACCAATGGGGCATTAATCTGCCAGTAGAGGGTGAAGATTGCTATGTAGAATCCCAATTGAGTAATTTACGACTAATTTTAGAATGGCAATTTGGACACCCAACGCTGGCACACAATGGCCTATTCTTGTGAATCACGTCACAATATCTTTAACATCCACCATGAAGCAGACAGAGTGTGGTATTATTACGGTTATTACAAACGCAGTAATAGCCAGGGTGGCCGCTGGATTCGAACCGCGAACCTCTGCAACAAGCGGTGAATGCGCTTCCGCTTGGCGACGTCGCCACCCCAATTTGTGACCCGAAAAGCATGAGTGTGACCTACAAGCAGTAATGCACAATAATTATTGTGCAAATGCTATAAGCTGTATTGTTTACATCATGAAAAAGAAGTACTATATAGGCCTGCAATAAGTAGTGAAGAATAGATATATCATCAGTTCTGTTAAGAGCCTTGTCAGTATCGCGTACACAATGCAAGCATCATCCTTGCAGTATGTATAGATGAGGCAGCCTACGACTTAAATTAGTAGGGTTGGCAAATATGAAGCATACTGCATGTTCCCAACAGGCAGTACCATACAGCCCCTACAATCATCAGACCCTACAATCTTTACTATATGGCCCTACAAATAGTAATGTGAATTTTCACTGGAAATATTGCGTAGACTAGACAATAATTGCATTGCAGACCCTACGGCATTATTACAAAGCCCTACACATAGTGTAGTCTAAACCCTAAAACCAGAACCGTGTAAACTCCACAAGCGGACAGAGAGTAAGACCAACACGGGCAGTCCCTGTGTGGCTCGCATACTTTAAGCTTGGTGGTCGTATCCCGCTTGGAGAGCTTGCGCAGCACGAGGCGGAAGTCTGGGTCAACGACATTCTCCACGTCCTCGGCTCCTTGCACCGCGGGCACGAACCCCAGCTCCGAGGTCAGAGCGCCGATGCGGAGGTCAGAGGTCGCAGCGCCGAACACGATATCGCTGGTGGCGCCCCCGAATCCGAGGAATCCCGGCACGGAGCCGACATCCCGGGCGAGCAACTCGGCCGCGCGGGCACTGCTCGACGGCTGTAAAGAGGAAGGGCGCACGTGGCGTTGAGCAAACCGGTCAATACTGTGCAGTCAGCTGTCGTGATCTCAGTGCGACAGCTCAGAGCGGTTGGAGCACCTGAGGTGGCACTGCTGAGGTTCTGGGTACAAATCTAGGATCTCTCATTCATCCCCTGAGCCTAAAGATAAAATCTGCATAAAAATCAAGAAATCGATTCTAACATGCTTAAATTAATAAGTGTATTGTGAGTTTAAAGATCTGTCGTTAAGTAATCATTACATGCTCATCACCGCGTTAACCTGCATTGCGTAACATGATTCTGCAGTTGGGGAAAAACAACGCTAGCGAAGTCATTTAAATTGCACTTTAAAGACCCTACGGTATGGGCAGACATAGTAAAAATGTACCAGTTTTAACTGTGAGATTCCTTTGTGGCCCACAGGAAAGGAAACCAGCTCAGACAATCACACGTATGTATGTTTATACAATAACGTGCATAGCGTATGTTACGTAATAACAATACACACGTAAGTCACAATAAAACAGTGACGAACTATGGATTACAATGTTATCATACATTTACAGGTCGCTTTCTGTTCGATGTGAAGATGAATGCTTCACAAGAAACCGCGGGCTAGGTGTTTAAATCACGTGAACGTGTTCAGTTGATCAGAGCAAGATTGAAGTCTGCAGGCGCATTTTTGAAGTGCAGTATTACCACCGGGATCCCTTTAAAAGAATAGTACACAAGAGTTCGCAAACGGCAAACAAGAACAGTTGTCAATAATCATGGGACCTCCTTTGCCAGTACCAAGATATGAGGATAGGGTTTCCCCTTTTTTTCTGGCAACAAAACAGGCGTTAAGATGTTAAAACACCGAACTGAAACCTTTTACGAGGAATCATGTCTGCATTAATGTCTGCATCTGTTTGAGACTAGGCTCGAAAACAAAGCTGTCTCTGGTGTGGACCAATAAGCTTCAAAGACAATGCATATATTATCAGTATGTTTTTGTGTGCATTCTGACCACAAGTATTGTGGTTAATGCAGACATGATTCCTCATAAAAGGTTTCAGTTTGGTGTTTTAACATCTTAACATCTGTTTTCTTGCCAGAAAAAAGGGGAAAACCTATTCTAATATTTTGGTACTGGCAAAGAAGGTCCCATGATGTAGATGCTACCCCGAGCTCTCATTAGTCTGATAGTGCATTGTCTTTGTGCTGTACGACTTTTGGCGGCCTCTTGTCTAACACCGTTTGTCTGCATCTGTCTCTATGTCTGTAAGTTTACATGTTTCTGAGTCTCCCGTATCTGTTGAACATCTCTCAGCCCGTTATTATTTTGACGGTCTGTGCGCGTCTTTCTCCGTGTCTATCAGTGTACCTCTGTGTCTGGGTATACCGCTGTACGTGTGTCTCTCTCTCCGTGTCTGTCCATCTCTCTGCCTCTGTGAGTTGAGTCCGTGTCTCTCCCAGTCCTTCAGTCTCTCTCACGGTCCCCACGTCCCCACGTGTCCCACTTTACCCCAACTCAGGACCACAACCGGCAACCCCTCCCATCGCCACCACGTCGACAGCGACTCTCAACAACAACGCGAGACGCAAACAGCCCCTACAAATTACCCTCACACACACCCCGACATTCGTGTCATATCCGACGGCTTTCCCCTCGCCCATATTCGGTACACCATCCAGGCAAGACCGAGGCTCGGGCCTGGACCCCGCGGTCCCCCACCTCCCTCGCGGCTACGAATCTCCCCACGCGCTCACCCGCACGTTCCCCTTTGTCCGCTGCTTGTTCTTGCCCCCCATGCGCGCAGCTGTGGTGGCGGAATCACTTTGAATCGGTTCAAATATAATTTCCCGACGGCAATCTACTCTCTCCACAGGGCTTGTTACGGCTGTTTAAAACTCAAACGGCACGCCAGAGGTGGGGGGAGGGGGGGGCCGGTGATAGCGTGACCCGTGACCCCTCCCCCTCGTGACGTCACGAGGGGTCAGGGTTCACCAGCTGACAGCTGAAAGGTTCACACGTGGTTTGCCATGTGCTCACCTCTGGGCCGGACCACGCTGACACTACCGACTCGGCTTTTGCGGGGATGCCTCCCGGCCAGACTTTGTTCGTGCCGGCGGCCAGGGGAGGCAGGGGACCGGCCCCTCGGGGGAGAGGTCGCCGGTGGCAGGCGGAGAGTCCCTGGGGCCCGCACGGTGTGCCGGGCAGTGCTGGAGCACTTTGATGCGGAGTACGGAGAGTGGTTTGGGCAGCGTTGGTTGAAGTTCAGGTGCGGTTGTGTGCGGGTTTGGGTCGAGTTTGTTTGAGTGATTTTGAAGGGATGGATGACGAGGAAGAGATTGTGGGGGGAGGGGGGGGGGTATTTAAATATAAGTCAGAGATTGTGTCAGTGATCCCCCGTCAGTCTTTTTTCGAGACTGGGCCAGGCAGTGGTGTTGATAAGAATAACAGTGGACTCTTAGACTAACACTGCACCCACAGAATAACACTGGCACCACAGACTTAACAATCTGTCCGTATACATTTCGATTTAAAGCATTCGTGACTGCAGGGATTTATCTTCTTGGTTCTTTCGGTAAAGTCACGTAGAAGGGAAATAATAAAATAATACAAATAAAACATTAAATGATGTTGTCTTTTTATTATTTTATTATTTCCCTTCTACGTGACTTTACCGAAAGAACCAAGAAGATGTGCCCGTATACAGTTTTGTCTAGAGACCCGATCAGAGACTGGTCTACCATCTGTATATACTGTGAGCTGAATGGACAGGTTTGCCTTGTGTTCAATCGGTGTGTTTTTCTCTGCTTGTTTTTAAAGAGATGGTCACGTTAATGAGAATGGCAAAATAATGGCTTTGTTGTTTAAATACCAGTAATTGACTGCGAGCGCAGTCGAGATTGTGTCGACAACTATTCTGTCATCTTTTAAATATAGAGGCCCCATTGAAAACCAGTCTGGTTTCCGATGTGGATTTAATGACGACAGTGTCTTTCGACTCCAGCAGGCACTAGTGTTTTAGTCGATTGTTAGGAGACCCCATTATAGGCCGTTATTTTAGTCTATGATGTGAGCAGTATGTACAGGAATGGCACAAATTAGTGTGGGTGTCTTAGATGGAACGATGAAATCAGCTTTTATGTAGGTCCTAGGCGGATTGTTGCATCGTAGGATCGTGAGTAGATGATGGTGGCAGCTTGGGAGGCCTTTCTCCAGTGGATTGATCTTGGCTGATGAGAATGATGTCATTGTTAATGCTCCTTCATGGCTGTGTTCTTGCACCGTGTGGCTGTGAACAGGGCAGTGATGCTTGCACCCAACAAGTGGCAGTATGCCGCATTGCCCAACCTGTTTGCGATGCAGCAAAGGAGAGAGCAGTCCTGCCCTCAGCATCACTCACAGCAGCTGGCCGAGGAGGAGGAGGCATGTCACACACAGCACAGCGCCTTTCCATCCCACGATTGTGACAATGCGCCCTCCTGCAAACTCGCTGACGGCAGTTGGTCAGACTGCAATGGGAACGTTACTACCAAAGACATCACGGTCGGTGATTCTCCAAAACTGCACGCGAACTCTAATGGTGACACCTGGGCGTCTGGCTCCTGCGACAGACTAGCGCAAATGCCAGACGGTCCGAGAGATTGCGACGACATCCACACAACCTGCTGGACTTGTGCCCCGCAGTCCGAGTCGCGTCCCTCCAGTGATCGGAGCGAGACAAATGAAAACGAACGGCGTGCAGATAGGATCGCGACGCGGTGCCCGTCGCGCGACCACGCTTTCAAAGAGGCGGTGTATCTGTCAGCCACGGGCATCCTGCGCAGGGAGACTCGAGAAGGCTTGGCGGAGCACTTCCGCGACACCTTCCCCGCTGGCTCGCACGGACCTGAGTGGCCGCTCAGATCTCTCGACGACGGCCGGTCCGCTGGCGTCGCCGGATTGTGGTGCTTCTTGGCGCAGGCCGGCAGGCCCTTCCCGAAGCTCCGGCACGAGCCGGGCCGCCTCAAGGCGTTCTACGTCCTCAACGCCGCCTCGCTGTTACCCGTGCTGGCGCTGGGTGTGCGGAGCGGGGAGCGGGTGCTCGACATGTGCGCTGCTCCCGGTGGCAAAACCCTCGGCATCCTGCAGTGCGCGCAGCCAAGTGAGGTGCCGGGTGATTTCAGAATCAGAATATTGTATTTCTAATGGAGAAATCCGATTAGCTACAAAGCTCTTTTTCGCAGATGTCCAGTAGGGGCGGGTAAGAACATTACAAAAACAAAGAATACCAAAACACCAAAGCAGTGCAAAGTACAAGAAAGGTAAATAAATCACCATCCCAATCCTGCCAGGCAAAGCCCACTGAGGTATTAAAAAAACAAAACTAAAATATTTCATTTTTAGCAGGCAAGGCCCACTATATACAAGGACGGTTTTCTTGGAATTTCTCTTACTTGATACAGCAATCGTGCTGTGACGGTTCCACCTGAAGACGGAAGCTTGTGTTGCCTCCGAAACGTCGTGATTTTTATTTTATTTTACTTTTATTAATTTAAAATTTTTACCTACGTGACTTTACCGAAAAAAACCTAAGAATATGAATCCTTGCAGTCACGAAAGCTTCAAATCTAGAATGAGCGTAAGAACTTATTTTAATGACCAACTGGGTGAATCCTCGAGTCTTCACGGCCACCTTCCTGAAGAGCTCAACTCAAATATTTGCCACTGGGTGGCAGAATGACCACGGTTAGAGCGGCGCTCTTTATTTTACAGACAACGAGGATGGCTGAGCTAATAGATACGGGTCAACGCCAAAGGGTTCAAACCGGTGAGACCTCGACTGAAAAACATTGGGGAAAACAACCGAGATACTGATACGTAGACCCAATAAACCGATAGATGAACCCATGAAACCGAGGCACAAACATTTCACTGGCACGAAGCAAGCAAGGGCGAGCATTATGGAGAAAAACGGGGGTTACTAAATGAGTTTGCGTAGCAGCAAAAGGCTAATGTACTCCACAACTTGTTGAAGCCACAGTAAATGAATGAATAATAACCTTGGCTAGATGGGGTTATAATAATTGGTTTTTTACCCTTCTGTCTGGCAACAAAACTGACACCTTTTTTATAAGGAGTCATGTTTGCATAGACCGCAATACCTGCAGTCATAATGCAAACAAAAAACACAACTCTGATAATGGATGCAAAAGGCGTCATCTGGTCCAACCCATGTAAGACTAGGCTCTAAGGAAAGCTGTCTCAGGTGTGGAGCAATCAACTTCAAGGACAGTGCATCCATTATCAGAGTTATGTTTTTTGTTTGCATTATGACTGCAGGTATTGTGGTCCATGCAAACATGACTCCTTATAAAAAAAAGTTGTCAGTTTTGTTGCCAGATAGAAGGGTAAAAAACCAATTATCATATTTTTTACTGGCAAATGAGGTTCCAATGGTGTAGATGGGGTAAGTTTCCAGCTTGCGTCTCAAAGGCTGTGAGTGAAGACAACAGTGGAGGAGCTTACGTGCGGTCTGAGCCAGCGGGCAGCACCTGGCGGTGAGACATTGCCATCAGTAGGGCTGAGTGAATTACTCTCAGGTAAACAACAACCACGCACATGAGAATCCATTGCATGGCCCGCATGTGTAGAACCCACTCAAAATTGTGAGAAAAAAAGCGTGAGTCCCAGGGGTAATTCTAGAAGTTTCATTCCGTATGTGTGGCGAATGGATCACAGCATGTGCTTTAACAATGGTTTAAATAAGCCATTGATGGAGTTGTATGCTGATTTTTTTTCTCTTCATATCATTGAGATACGTTTTTGTACTGTCAGTGCAGAATGAGTAATACAATTACAGTACTTAAATGACATTTTAAAAAAATTAAATCTAATTCTCCGAAGGGATAAACTTTATGGTCTGAATTTTTAGCGTTACATATGAAATAGCACTCGGGTGCACCTTCCTGTCGTGTTATTACACAATCCCACGACACTCTAAAACTTTGTAAACATATGTAGAATAGTACATACAGGACATGGACTTTATTCATAACTGGGTAAGAGCCCACATACACAAAATACTCTTATGCAAGTGAACCCGGAGTGCAAAACACAATTCAAATATCAACACACAGAATACACAAATGAAATAACACGAACATTAAAGTTGATAAGTAGAAATATATTTCAACAAAATTAACTTAAAAACACGCAAGAGCGTAAGAAAATAACAAAGCAACATCACAGCTTATTGACGAGCGAGATGAACCCGGTTGTGACAGTTGAAGAAGGAGTGACTGATGGCCCGCAGTCCTGCCTCGCACCAGACCTGGGATCAATTACTATTGTACGTGTGTAATCCATCATGAACTGCAATCAACAATGTAATTGTAATTTTAGCTAACACCATCAGCAGCCCCGATCGATTCATTTTAGATTGAAAACTAATTTCTTTAGAACTTCTTTTTGCCGTCCTTCCCCCGCACCTTCGATTAGCACGATTGGCTACGCACGCTACGAAAGAAGTTCAACATACAGTACAATCCACCGCTGGATGAACGCCTCCCCTACCCGCTGCCCGTCGGCTAACGATGCCGCTGCAATCGCGATCCACCCGCAGGCTTGCTGTGCGCCAACGAGCCGGACGAATTGCGGCGGCGACGTCTGCTGCTGGCGCTGGAGTCGTTCGTGCCGCGCTCAGCGCTGCGCTCGCTAGTCGCCGTGTCGGCGCGGGACGGCTGCGAGCTGGGCGCCCTGCAGCCCGCGTCCTACGACAAGGTGAGGCGCTAAGCGACTCGCCACTCACAAGCGGTTTGGACGGACATGGGACTCCCCGTAGATCGATAGAGCAATGTCCCTGTTGTAACGTAAGCGAGACGTCGGACAAGTACACCGGTGCAAGGGCCTCTGCCAGATTTTGCTGCACGAAGGGCTGTTATTCAGACACACAGTCGACAGACAGTGGTGCCGGAGACTCCTCTCTGAGACTTCCCCCTACAAAGGGCTGTTATTGTAAACCAAGCAAGCAAGCAAGCAATGAGACAAATACACCAGTGGAAGAGCCTCTGCGAGACTTTCCTCCACGAAGGGCTGTTATTCAGACACGCAGCAGACAGACACAGTGGTGCCGGAGACTCCTCCGTGAGACTTCTCTGAAAAAGGGCTGTTATTGCTGTAAAGCAAGCAAGCAATGAGACAAATACACCAGTGGAAGAGCCTCTGCGAGACTTTCCTGCACGAAGGGCTGTTATTAAATAAGCAGACAGACCAGACAGACACAGTGGTGCAGGAGGCTAGGTGAGAATTTCCTTCATAAATTTCAATATCCATAATTTATTTAACAGGCAAAAAAAACCGACGAAGATAACACCCAAGAAGAATCTTTGACACGTTAATCTGGATGAAGGACTGATCATTTAACAAGAATTCGGACAAAAAACAGCACAAGAGACTCGGCGGAGACTTTCCTAGCGAAATAAAGAACCGTTAGAATTGAGAATTGGTTTTCCCCTTTTTTTCTGGCAACAAAACAGGTGTTAAGATGTTAAAACACCAAACTGAAACCTTTTACAAGGAATCATGTCTGCATTAACCACATATACTTGTGGTCAGAATGCAAACAAAAAAACATACTCTGATAGTATGTGCATTGTCTTTGAAACTGATTGGTCCACACCAGAGACAGCTTTCTTTCGAGCCTCGTCTCAAACGGTGTTAGACCAGAGGACGCCAAAAGGCGAACAGCCCAAAGACAATGCACTATCAGAGTAATGAGAGCTCTGGGTGAGCAGCTACATCATGGGACCTCCTTTGCCAGTACCAAATATGAGAATAAGTTATATTTTGGTACTGGCAAAGGTGTACCCATGAACCGTGACAATTATTCATCAGTTGCAAAGGCCGTACCGTTACCACTCGTCAGTTTGACATATTTACATCTCAATTGTCTGCACACTCAACCCCTGCGCGGTAAGGAAACATCACGGCACCACTTTGCCTTGAGCAGTGACAGTGATCGCTGGGATGCCTCTGTTCGGCCCCCGTCCGGCCCATCGAGCCGTTTGTTGCGTTTCGGCACCCCACGTTTCACGAAATGCCGTCTGTACGGGGCCCGCCCAGGGGGACAGAACCAGCTCTGGCACACAGCTGGGGCTCCATCAGAGGTCGCAAACGGGTACCCGTACCCGTACCCTACCCGTACCCGGCCGGGTACGGGTAGCCGAGTATCGGGTAGGGTACGGGTATCGGGTACCCGGTTGCGACCTCTGGGCTCCATGGTGCAGGGTCAGTGAGTAGCAGCGCACGGCCGAGCGACAATCCACCGCTCGCACAAACCGTGCGGGTAGCAGTGGATAAAGACCCAAGGACGATGGACGATACGAGTCTTGATTCCACACTGTGCGTGATTGCGCATCTGTTTGTTTTAAAAAGCTTTCTAAGGTACCGTATTTTCGATACCTTCACATCTGCACGCCCTTGCTTTCAACCCGCACTGATCAGCGTGTGTTGGCTTATGGTAAACACAACCCCCGCCCGGTGTGGGGAGGTCCTCATCCAGCCATGGATTGACATAATAAGTTCCGTACGTGCACATGATTAACTTTCCAAAGCTTCCCGTCATACGCAAAATCACACGGACACACATGTGCAAGTGCACACTCGCACTCGCACACTTTCATCCAGTATGGGCCACGTTGGGCTCATATCCATTCATCACAGCAGGGGGAGGGGGGGTTTGGGAGGCCGACTGGGGGGAGTCAGAGTTGGGGGGGGGGGCGGTGGGCGAGTGGTGATGGGTGTTTTCACGAAGTTTTGGCAGGCAAAGGGGCCCGTGAGGATTTACGGGAGATCCCTGCTGCGGTTGCCAGGGCCCGGCTGGCAGGAGCGTGGGGTCCACGGACGCTCGGGGCTGGCTGGGCGTAGTAGTCGTCCCTAGCAGGAGTCACAACTATTCATCCCGAGTCGTCCGTTTTGCTCATTGTAGCCATCATCATCATCTAGATTTGAAGTTTTCGTGACTGCAAGGATCCATACTCTTTGGTTCTTTTGGTAAAGTCACGTAGATGAAAAATAAAAATAATGATAAAAATAATAAAATGAAAATAACTAAATTAAATTACGACGTTTCGGAGGCAAAACAAGCTTCCGTCATCAGGTGGACTTTACCGAAAGAACCACAGAATATCATCATCATCATTTAATATCATACTGTGCACCTCCCGTGCACTACATCTATAGGCACCGGTTCACCAGTGCTGTTGGCGATGTTGTCAAGGGGGGGCTGTGGGGGGATGAAGAAAGTTCAGTTTTTGGGCTCTTTCAGCGAGCATTAAACCCGCCTTGTGTCACGGGGGACGCAGCTCGGGTTGACCGAGTCCCTTCACGAGGCGTCGTCTTCCGCCCAAGTGGGCACACCTTTTATAATCTCTGCAGCAAGGAGTATTTATCAACGTCGTTGAAAGCAAAATGTTTAATTTTGAGCGCTGGAATAACTATAATTAAGGGGGGAGAAAAGCGTATTTGATGTGACGGGGGTTTTGTTTAGCCACGTGTGACTGGGGCTGAGGCCGTCGCTTTAATCACAGGCAGGCTAAAACCCCGATTCGAACCCAGGTTCCCAGCGTTGCCGGCTAAGTTCTTCGATCCGCCGTTTGCCCCGCCGCCATATCCCGCATGCACCGTTTAATGCTGCCCACTTTGAAGCGCGTCCCTGCTGTTGAACCGAACAGAGGCCAAATGACGCAACGGGACTTTTTTTTTTGTCACGTAATGACGGTGGGCTTTGTGTTTTTAATGTACCGTAACCTCGGCCAAAGGTCACTCATATTGACCCGGGGAAACACTTAGGTTTTATTCCCAGGGGGCTGTTGATGTCACGTTTATGGTGATTGACACATTTAGAGCTATGCGATTCGTTTGCATGAGTAAACGATTGACAATTATCCGGTCGATTGCTCGACAATTCGGATAAAGCAAAAAATGGGGCGAAAAGTCTCGCCTGTTCCCATGTATGGCGCTGGAAGGAAGGTGATCGGGCCAGGGCTTGGCAGAGGTCGCAATCGGGTACCCGATACCCGTACCCTACCCGACACCCGGCTACCCATACCCGGCCGAGTACGGGTACCCGTTTGCGACCCTGGTGCGGCCGGGTACGGGTAGGCCGTGAGTCACTGGTGAGTCACCGTTTGTCACTCATTTCCCAACGTCTTGTCTCTTCTCACAATTCAAGTTCCTAGAATCAACCCACCCGTGCCTGCAACATGGGTTCATCCCAGAGGTCGCAATCAGGTACCCGTACCCTACCCGATACCCGGCCGGGTACGGGTAGCCAGGTATCGGGTAGGGTACGGGTACCCATTTGCGACCCTGGTGCAGCCGGGTACGGGTAAGGAATTAAAACCCGTTTGCGACCTCTGGGGCTTGGTGACATCATCATCAGCATCATCAGCCACTTGGCACTGTGTGGCTCGCTCACAGGCGGTTTAGCGCCTTTGGGAGGCAGGATGTTGGGGCGGCCACCATGTTTCAAGTGGCCTGAACAATTCTACCACGAAAACATAACCGATTAAAATTTTGAGTAAGATTACTTAACGAAATGAACTAACCGGTTCGTACTATTCATGTAGCCTCGGTGAAGGCAACACGTCGCTGTTGCAATGGAGACCTGGAATAAATATACGGAGGAACAACAAAAATCCATGGAACCCAGCAAGTACAAAAATTAACGTATAACACCTTTTAGAAAAGACAAACAGAAACAACAGTTGCCAGGCGTGTGATATATACAGTAAAATCAGCCTAGCAATGGAATGCATCCGAAGAGGACGTCCCACCGATGGGATGGAGCGATGAAATCGGCTCATGTGCAGGCGCTGGGTGGATTATTACTTCACAGGATCACGAGAGGTGACGGCAGCTTGGGGAGGCCTTCATCCAGCAGTTGATTGACAATGGCTGATGATACACGTACAGTGCGCGTTTCTGTCAGGGTGAAGGTGGGAGAAGTCAGCCGTGGCCCCGACTTGAACTCCTTCCACGGCGGGGGGGGGGGGTGGGGCGGGAAGGACAACGAACCAGGCACGAAAAGCAGTTCGAAATGAAACGTGGTTATGCGTGCGCACGTGTCGGCCTGTGCTCCCTGCCGCAGATCCTTGTGGACGCCCCCTGCTCGAACGACCGTAGCTGGCTCTACGGCGGCGGCAGCGAGGCCCTTGCCGAGCTGCGTGTCCGCGAGCGCGCGCACCTGCCTGGCCTCCAGACGCAGCTGCTGCGGTACGTCTGCTGCTCCGCGCGCCCCACGGGTGATCGTCAGAATTGTCAGGATATGTATTTATACTGGAGGGATCCGATGAACTGTATAAAGCTCTTTTTCACAGATGTCCAGTAGGAGGGGGGGTTGGAAGGTTACAACAATAAACTGTACAAAAACCACACGATACGAATGCAAAGTACAGGGACTCCTCTACTTACGAACGAGTTAGGTTCCAGGTCTGTTCGTAAGTCGATCTGTTCGTAAGTCCAACTTTACTTCTGTAGATTCCAAACATGTTATACGGCATGTACACTAAACACGGGGAATGGCTTTAAAAGTTGTATAATCTCCTGTAGATGCAGATGCCACTGGTTCTTCACGTTCTGCAGATGTAGATGCCACCACCGCCATCTATTGCGCGGCGGTTGAACTTACGACTCTCGGTCCGAACAGGTAACTGGACATACGGAGAGGTTTGTTTGTAAGTAGGGGAGTCCCTCTATAGGAAACGTAAAAAAATCCTATCGTTCTCTGCTCTGAACCAGGAGCACCAATGAGGCGGTAGGCTTGAGGCTGATTTCTCAGCCTCCCCTGATGAAAGCAGGCTCTCAGCCCAACTTGCACAGACATCCATAGACTCACTAAGACTCATATAGGCCGGGTTGTCAATAAACTGGGTTCTCAAATGTAGCAAGTAGAAGGTCTTTGTCCCTGATGAACGAAGATTCAAACTCATATCGGACTGCCTGGAACACACAGGTTTAGAGGAGTGTTTCGAAGAGATAAGAGCTTAGTTTTTTTGGATTGCATCGTGCCTTAATCTATGCAATGCTTCGTTCGAAACTTGGCCCCCCTTGGTGTGAAAAGAATAATTAATATATTTTCCCATGAGCTGCTAATCTACCCTCCCCCTCCCTGGTTGATTGGCACTAAGTGGCCTGGCTTGTGGGGAGAGCCGTGGGACCGCGCTTTCGGCACTGCCCAGACAAAACGCCACGCTTTGTTTTGCCGTGGCCGCCACGACCGGGGCTCGAACTTTTGACCCTGAGCTCAGAGGCTTAGTGTGCAGCCTCGTGACGTCGTAGCACAGGGGCGTGACACACTGCCACCTCTACCCTCGCCGCTCGCTAGGCTACTGGGTTCGATCCCAGTTTCTTTTTGCCCGAGATATTTCAGCATTTTCACACGCAGATGTTTAACTTGGTCATGGTCAACTCCTAGGTTGGCTGAGCTTAAGAGAGGTGAGCCCTCAACTTTCTATTTTAAGTTTTGGAGAGGGTTAAAAAAAAACATCAACATTCGTGTGCAGAGTAAAATCTTGGCATTGCCCGTTCCCATCTGTGAAATATAAAGTGGCTTTGTGGCTTGGCGCTTTGAAATAAATAAAATAGACGTATGCAAAATAATTCACCTAAATAATGTAGTCTCGAGAAAGGCCCCTCTATTCAAACATCCACTCTCTTCCTTTCCCATTGGGCCAATAATGGTTCTTATTCCTGACATTTTTCTTTAATCGGCCCGCGTTGTTTGTGAATCGCTAAGGAGCCCCCTATATAATACAAACAAGACCGATGTACCCCCCCTCCTCCACTCCACGAGATGCATGAGCTCATCGGAGTGGCGTTTACGCCGCACTATAGCGTCACGGTGAGCATCGACGCCGCCCGCACCTCTTTGTCGCTCCTCTGTTCCCCGTCTCTCGCCGACGCCTTCCCCCTTCGCGGCCCAATGAGTAATTCCGATCCTTTTCGGCCCTAAATTTTACTACGACGCCCGCCCACCACCTATTGACGCCCGCCTGCCCATCCGGAACTAATCTGACCGCAGCGGTCTGTCAGAATTCTCTGAAAGAGTGAAGGAATGTTTGGTAATTTGTTAGCGAGTTGTAAGCGTTGCTCTTCTTTTTTTTCCTTCCCTCCCCTGCCTTCGTCGTCCACCCTTCTTCTTTATGCCGCACTGTCTTTTCAGGGCGAGCTCGTCCCGCGTGTTCTGAAAACGGTCCGACTTCTCCCCGCTCCCCAGTCGCTGGGAAGTGCTGTCAACCACAGGTTGTGAGGTCCCTTTGTGTTGTGTTTTTTAAGTTTCCGTCTGACAACCCGCCCTCTCACCCCCCCCCCCCTCCAGCGTAATTTCCCTGGGGTTCGAGAGGTTGCGGGTTCAGTCCCGGGTTACGATGGTAAGGATCAAAGGCCCGTTCCCACCCCGTGCGTTTACGCTCGTGGGTACGACGAGGTTTCAAAGCGGCACGGCCCGCGAGGTTTGTCACCTGTTTGCTCATCTGAGAATTTCTTGCACCGTCCGATAATGGGACACGCGTGTCAGCGGTGCAACGTCGGCAGACTGAGCTTTGCAGGGCTCACACAGGTGTTCAAATCTAACTCCCAAGATCGTAGTTGATGACGACTCCACAGCTCTACGTCTGAACACTTAAGCATGCTTCTACACATTTTTGTGATTTTGCCGATCGACGGTGTTAGTCGATAGACTGGTCGTGGGTGATGGGGTAAAGTGTGGGTACCCTCACTTCTTGTACGTGTCAGCATACGCGTGCGAGCAGATCAGCACAGACGTACGTGTGCTTATTTACGTGCCGTGGGGAAAGGTGGCATAATGGTTGGTGCACTTGCCTACGGACCCAGCGATCAGTTCGATTTCTGCTCACAGCCAACATAGGTGATGAATTTCTGAACCGGTTCAGGGCCTCTCCTAGGTGGACTCAGCCTTAAATGAGTATCTGGTGCGCTGTATATACATCAACGATGGGAGAGACAAAGGCAGCCGGCGTGGTATCAGCCACACCACCTGCTCGTGTGCCGTGTTGGCCTCCACAGGTGCTCGCTAACAGCATTTGCCGCGACAACCTGTTAAGGATACATTGGGGGATCTTTAAGGGGCACCACGGTGGCGAGATGTTAACTACCTCGCTTGGTATGCAGGAGGTTGTGGGTTCGATCCCAACCCGAGTTCTTGTACATTTGGAGTTTGCGTGTCTCTCCCCGTGGTCACGTTTATTTTTCTCCGGTTTTTCCCTCCACATTTAAAATGAACGTGCGTTCAGAGTATTTGGCTGCTATAAATTTCCACGTGATAAACCACTTCGTTGGGCGATCATTCGTGGTAGCCAGGTCGCTCCTGTGAAAAACAGCTACGTAGCTCAGTGGGCCCGGTAAAATAAAAAAAACGTTCACGGTTCAGTTTTTACCTTCGCGCGTTTGTACCCGTGCGAGCAGGTCGGCGCTGCGAGCCGTGAAGCCAGGTGGGATCGTCGTGTACGCCACCTGCACACTGAACGCACGCGAGAACGCCGGGGTGGTGCGCGCCGTGCTCGAGGGCAACGCCGGCGTCGACGCAGAGGCACGTGGCTGTACTGCTCTCTCACCCCCCCCCCCCCCCCACGAGCCAAGCACGGCAGTGGCACAGCTATCAATCGTGCCGGAGATGCAGCTGTACCGGGGCCCATGGGACGAAGGAACCATCGGGGCTATAAAGGGGAAAAGGCAGAAACGGCCCCCCGCACCCCCCCCCCCATTTCATTTCTTGTACCAGGGTCCGTGCCAACCACCGTACGTTTGCGAAAAGCAGAATCCAGTCCCACGGTGGCTCGTGATTGGATGTAAACTGGGGCTGCTGTGACGCAATTTTTCACCGTACAATACGATATCAAATTTAAAGCACATGGTGCCAGTTACACAAAACTGATTAATTCCACTAATTAAATATGACGTCATTAAATTAACCTGTTGTAAATTACTCAAAACATTTCACAAACCGTTAATTTAATAAACAGCAATTTATTCGTAACTTTCATTGTAGAGTTTGCTCCTCTGTAAATATTGTCAGGGACTTAAATGTTTACGGAAGAAAAAAAATGAGCAACGAGACTCGAGACAGCTCGATATTTTGCAAAAACAGACGACACGATTATCGTGGACCTTATATCACACGATGAACGACAGTACCGCCACATCACAGGCAACACTAAGGGGCCGTCCATAAATGACGTCACGCACCTGGGGGGGGGGGGTCAAACATTTGTGACGATGTGTGACGAGGGAGGGGGGGTTTGAGAAATGTGACGTCACATAAAAATGCGCAACTTTAAATATAAACGCGTTCTACTTAATTAAATACTTTTTAAGCGATTTGAAGCATGCTTTTTTTTTGGGGGGGGGGGGGGGGCAGAACTTTTTGACGTCATATTTGAGGGGGGGGGGGGGGGTCTGACTTTTTGTGACGCCGTGTGACGAAGGGGCGGGGGGGGGGTAAAAAATCGTCCAAAACCGCGTGACGTCATTTATGGACGGCCCCTAACATATATGAACTCTTCTCTGCGATGCGGTCGCCTCAACCGTCATTACAGGTCGTCGACTTGGCAGACATGGCACGGGGTCTGCAGGGTGTGTTTTCATTGGACGGTGTTCCGGGCGGCAGTGGTGGAGGAGCAGGAGAACAGCCAGGCCTGCTCGTGGTGCCGGAGGAAGGCCGCGCGTGGGGACCCCTGTACCTGTGCAAGCTGCGCCGGCGAAGCTGATGTCGTCGCCTTCGCGTTCTCAGCTTACGACGACGTAAACGCACGGTGCCGCACCACCCAAGCAACGGCGATTCGCATTCGCTCAGTCATTCATTCGCTTCACCTTTGACGTTAGATTTCCTTCGGGGCAATGGGGAAATTTAACACGTAGGCTTTCGCGACCAATATTATTCATAATCAACGTTTTTGCGTTTAGATCGCGTTATTTATAAATGTGTCGTAACCCTCCACCACCCGACACGGCCAATCAGTAAAAAAGTGTCACGTTGACAAAAGACAAATAGTTCACTGCTTTAGCCCACCGGTGTGTTGAAGCGTGAAACCACAACATTTACAATTCTGGCGAATTGCCCGATGCTGGATGCAATTACCAGCGAAACGTCGTAAATGAAACACAGACACATTCTTTATGCCCGTATTGAAACGGCTGTATGCCATATGGACCTGAAAACTCAATTACCCTGTACCAGAATACGGGGTAAACCGTATGGGTTGACAGGTATGATAGTGTAGTGTATATTGTAGTGTATAATAGTGTATAGTAGTTTATAGTGTACTGTATAGTAGGATATAGGAGTGTATAGTCGTGTGTACTGTATAGTGCATACCTGTCAATCCCTTATCAGTGCCTCCTACCTCATCACAGACCAATTCAGACCTTATTGGTCACCCCGTGCCCTCATAAATCTCAACGTTCATCCTACAAAGTCCCATCACAAGGGAGAAACACAAATAGACAAAGCAATGTCGTTGCCCGTATTAAAATAGCTGTACGCCATATGGACGTGAAAACGCAATTTCCCTGTACAAGAATTACGTGTAAACTGTATGGGTTCATGGGTATGCAACCCCCCCCCCCTTTTTTTTTTGCTCATCTGAACACTGTGACATTCTTCTGTGTGCAGCGACAATTGCGTACCAGCCTCTGCATCGACACTGCCTGCACACGAAACATCCCTCGTGCAAGTTTTACAGAGCTGCAGTGTGTCCAATTGTTTTTGTTTCACGGGACCTAGGGGAAACGACCCGTGGCCGAGTGATATCAACCGACGTTGAACAACCCTCTTCCTTCCTCTGGAATCTACAGACAGCAGTTATATCGCTATAGAATACAGTTGTCTTTATATAAGAAATCGGAACCTTAAGATGTCGACACTGACTGAATGAAAATGCATGTACTTTATTCGGGTTTTTATAATAAAATTATATCCAAAGCAAGATTCTCCTTGTGGCTCAGATTATTATTCTGTCGTCTCTGTTTGCGAGTCTGCTTGGGTGTTATGTTCGTGGCTCCATGGCAAAGCAATCATTCTGCCGTGTTGAGATACACTGGTGAGTGAAAAGATATTTTAGATATGGCCTGTAGAAATCAGATTTTATTTAAAAGTAGCGTCTTAAAAGAGTAAGAATACCTGTAAAAAAAATGAAACTCTTTTTTTAATTGTCACATGCAGGACACTTTATTGTGAAACGATGGAAATGAACAGCATTCTGCAGCCAACGTCTCATGGGCTCCGAGCTTGGGGAAGCATTCCGCTTTTTGCCGCGGCGACGCAGTAAACACCATAAGTGAAAAGCGAACAAAAAGTGAAAAGGCCAAACTTGGCCATGGCAGGGTGGGAGTCTGGGGCTGGAGCACACAAGTCTTGACCCTAGCTAAGCCAATCAGTCCCAAGCACTAGCCCTACCCCAACGACCACCTGCCCTTTTTTTCATTTTGGTAATTCTTTTCACTTGTGGTGTTTACAACTCCCTTCAAATTCCCCTCTCAAAGGCTGTGGTTCACAGTGCCCTGCAATTGAAAAACACTCCACCTTAAATGTGCCCGCTTGCATTAATCGGGCACTGCAAACACCTCTGCGTTGACAATAAACGAATTCTAACACACTCTATACAACGATGAGAAACTCGTTGGACAAAAAAGTAAGTGCAGGCTGCATACGAGCAAAAGGTCATTTTTAAACACCCAAATGCGTGATGGCGACCAAAGGGTCAGTCCAAATTAAGCCTTGCATGCCACATGACATCACCATACTGCGTGTGTAATGCACTCAGCCTCGCTCGAGACCACAAATTCAAGAGAACTGTGGCCATGATTGCAGAACAATGAGACAATCATATGCCGGGATCCTATGCTGTTATAGACATCACGTTTTGCATATATTATGATCTGTGTTGAACCAACTGCTGTGGCAAAAGGCACACCTGAACTATGCAAACTGAGCTAGCAGACGCCAAAGTCAGTGCTATGTCAGGGCAACCGGCTTCACAACTATCAGTGTGGCTCCACACATGAGAGGCCATGCTCGCCAAATCTCTTCCAGTGGTGGGCATTTATGTGTGTTGGGCATGACGTGTTTTAAGATATTTGTCAACTGGGTCATGCCTACCTTTAAATGAAGCCACACCGGGAAATGATCTGGTGTAGGTTAATTTGATTGTTGAAGGTACAATGAGACCATCAGACGTGTGTTGGAAAGAGGTTGCCTGTTGTCCTACTCTAGAGGACGGTGCATGCTTGGCTCCCCGATTACCCAGGAGGAGGGAAACGAGACTACATTAGCACAGGCTTAACTGCAGAGACACCACGGCACGAATGCTGTCCATATGAACCACATGGAGTAGTGTCGCATGCTCCTCCGAGGCTGTAAACAATGCACAATGCAAACACTGCGGGATGTGTTTATAAACGTTATTCTTCGGGCTGTGATCGCAAAGGTGATGAGACGAAAAAAGAACACACAACCTGACCGAGTGGGAAGCTCAATATGGCTCAATTCCTTTAGGGAACCCATAAACGGGGGAAACCTTGGCATTAAAAGGCAATTGAACTGAAGCATAATCTGCGATGTAGCCGATGACCAAATAACCGGAAGTGTGCCCCATCTTGTCAGATGGGTTGAGCCTGCATAGCGCTTGGGATGAGTGACCACTCTGGGCTGCTTTGGGGATACATGGTGGACATCAAAGGGCAGTGCAGCAAAATGAATTGTTGTACTGTACTATGCCCCCACTAAGACGCTCCCCACCTTCACCAATACACGCTGACTTGCGTATGCAGATAACGCCAACAACCAACAGGGGGTTATAGAGGCCTTTGTCCAGCAGTGGAATGACAAAACATGGCTGTGCATGTACAAAGTGAAGCTTAGGTAAGATTAGTCCTGGAAAGCGAAGTGGTCATGACCTTATTGAGCATCGGTTTTGCTCCGGTCTTGTTGACGGATCTCAATGGAGTTGTGCCTGGCTGAAGCGACAGAATAATGGATATGCGCACACGTGTGGCAATCAGCAGTGCAGAAGAGTGATCCCCAGCATCATGTTAACGTCTATAAGTTGGCTTCTATAGGAAGCTGAGAATTGACATTTACAACAAAAATCTATTGCTTAGTTCAAGGAAGGCAATACAATACAATATAGGCACCCGTTAGGTATGCAGAGAGGTCTGAAAATTGTTAAACGTGACCACTAGCGACGGTGTAGGTTAAACAATGTGCGTGCCAACTTTGGAATATTAATGGCAACACTCGACGTGAATGCACAAGTAGCTGGGTTTCAAGTGGGTCGTGTAGTCACACGCACCTACTCGCTTCAGCGCGCATCAGTGTTACGTGAGCATCGTGGGTCAGAGAATGCTTGGCTAGACCACAGCCCAGCTGTCGAAATGGTCACAACATCTTGGCACACTGTGAACCACGCGGCTTAACTTATTACAATATATCTCCTATTTTTGAATTTTATAGTTACAGAAATAATAAAAGTATTTGAGCAAATTCCATTATGCTGTAAGCTATGGTGTTGCGACAAATACCATAATTGCAAAAGGGATGTGCACTTCGTTACTCCGACATTTTAAGTGCTGTGCTTAGCTTAATTCAAATGTGACCTTAAGAGTCTAAAAATAACCATTCACTTGCCGGACTGGCTTGTCACACTTATATTTTTTAGAGCATACGCTTTTCAAGAGGTTTCCGCTTGGGATTTTTGCCAACTCATATTAATTATGAGCACGTATGCATTATTGTAGAAAATTAGTGCCTGGAGAAAGTCCAAAAAGCATGAGAAAATAAATCCCAAAACTCCAGCGGCAACTCGGAAACCTCCTAACCACACCACCTCATAGACCTCGTATCCACTGTACCATCAACCCACGCCAGAGCCGTGGTGAGCCAGCCCAACTCAGGAGGTGCCAAGGTTGTTTTTCCCACTGCTGACATCACATGCCATGAACTTGTCATGAGCCCTGACCCTGGTGGCTCTGCATGGCTTTGAGTCACATTTTAGGTGTCTTCTGAGGCAGGCGTATCAAGGTTTGGTTGCGGCTCGGCATGGCAGAGAGAAAATGGAAAACCACCCGTACTCTGAGGGCCCCACGCTGGCTTAGCTCGAATGTGGGAGTGAAAAAGGGGCATTACAGACACCTCCGTTGCTCTGCAGGTGGGTGTCTTGTGCACCTGACAGCCCAATCTCTACACGATCCACCAACCCCATATTCAGGCTGCTGGAGCAGCAGGCGCCCACCGTGGCCACCGTGGCCATCAGACGCCGGCACGGCGAGACGGGGGGTGCTTTCGCCCGCAGCGGCAGTGCTCCCCCACCGCGTCCCGCATCTCGGCTCTGCTCGCGCGTACGCCGCGGCGTCACACGGTGGGGCGCAGGCTCCTGCGCAGGGCTCGGCGCGCGTGCTCGCGGGGCCCGCCCATGCAGGGCAGCGGCACGGCGTCGGTGCGAACCTCCACGGTGTAGCAGGGGCAGTGGCGCAGGTGCTCCGACATGCTGGGCGTGTCGGCGAACGCCCAGTGCCGCACAGGCTCGAACGCCGTGCTGAAACTCCACGCCTGCACGCCGGACCGATAACGATGGCAATGGATATAGAGATCACTTTGTGAGAGAAAGGTCGCTGCTGAAAGATTATCTTTGTGATCGTGGCAATGGTGGAGATAACGGTGAAGATGCTGCCGATAATAACGATGGATGGTGGAGACGATGATAGTGGCGGTGGAGATGACAGCAACGGATAAAGCCTGTGATGTTACTGATCAAAGGCGACTAATGATGATGACGACGATTACGGTGAGCGGCTTGCCTTGGCTTTCGTGCTCCAGAAGGCCCGACCGTCGGGCCCCCGTGTTCGCTCCCACACGAGCGCCACCATGCCGCGTTCGTGCAGCAGGCTGGAGCACACGTCGCGCATCGTGCGCGACACCAGCGCCAGCTGGCAAAGGCTGAACCCATCGAGCATAGCGGCCACGCGGCGCACGATCTCGAAGGGCAGCGCGCTCAACTGGTCAGCGCTGCCGTTCGCATCACCAGACGGTGATGGCGATGGCTGGCTCATGCTCACGCCCAGAGCTCCCATCTCCGCGCTGTGCACCAGCCGGTAGCCCTGCATAACACAACAGCTTTTACAACACAGACTACACTAACCTGGCTCTGGCCGCTGCAATGACAGGACACTGAAATACATTGTCATCGACTTTTACAGGTATTTTGTCAATCCACGACTGGATGACGCCAAAATCAGGAAACGAACGCCTCGACCCCCAGCCCTGACACTAATTAAAACAAAAAACAGGGTCTGGGCTCAGACCATCAACTCACGACACTTTAGAACACAGTTCATTCACAAGCAGCCAAAACCTAGCTACAAACCCAGAAGCTCAGAAGTGGAGCCCGTCCCTTAATAGACTGGCGCGTGCCATCTCTGCCATCCCTTTAACTGAACTGCAAGCGACTGCCCAAAGAACCGCCACGATTACTTAAGGCACCGGTCGAAGGGAGACCCAAGCGGCAGGCAATCCGCAACCGGTGAAGTGGCACCTGCGCAACGGGGCACAGCCGGCGCTGCGAGTGCGAACAGCCGTAGTGCGCGAGCGGGCAGCGCTGCTCCAGCCAGCCATTGAGCGCCGAGTGTACGTCGCCGTGCGAGTTGCGAAAGTGCCACGAGAACTCGTCACGACGGAAGCTCTGGCCGCAGACGAAGGTGAACACGGAGCGCTGCTTCGTGTGGTACATGGTGACGCAGTCTTGCACCAGGTCCAACGCCAGAACCTAGTGGTGGCAGACATGCAATGGACAGAGACAAGACAAAGAAATGCTTAGCCATGGCTGGGACAGGGAGAGACAAACTGTTTAACGGTAGAGTACACGATCCAACTAAATATGAGCCCGACCCCCAACGAGCCAATTGCGCAAGATAGCCCGACCTTGTGACCCAAACCACAACCTACTCTCCTCTTAAATTTGTGTTGTTTTTTCACTTCTAATATTTACCAGATTCCCTCCCCAAGCTGTTTCAGAGTGCCCTTTCCACCGTCAATGTTCCCACCTACGTTTTGAGCCTCTGCTCACTCCTCTGTGTTAGCAATCAACCGATTCTTACACGTTCTGTAAAAGGTGAGCGCAGGTTGGCAACAAATAGGAGTAATTGCATACGTGAAAGGTGATTTATAAACAGCAAAAAAAAGGTGCCATTGTAAACATACAATTGGTCCCCCCATGAAGCTTTACATGTCATGTGACATCACCACAATGTGCGTACAATGCCGATAGCCCTGTATTATACCACCGACTCATGCGGGTCAAAATCGAGGCCAAAATATTTTAGCAGCAGCGAAAGATAACCGTATAGCCATTCCTTTCTTGTGTGGAATCATGGGTATAGTTTAGCCACCAATGACTACCGTTGCCTTTTCTTTCCGATGAGTTTCTGGCTCTTCTTTTCCGATGCGTTTCTCATTAACAGAAAGTTTTAGAATGTATATACTGTATATACCCCCGGCGAAATTTCCATCAAAACTGGAATGGCGAAAAGGTCATGTGTTCAGGACAAGGCAAAGTCTCTGTTGTCTAGCCAGTAATGATGTTTACACACCGAACCAGGTTCTCATATTTAAGGGATGACTGGCCACTGCTTCCCACACATGTAAACACTCACTCACATGTAAACATTTAGTCACCTTGTGGGCCTTTGTATATATATTTTTAAAAAGGCAGCCAACTAGGTCAGTTTAGAAAATTCGCCCCACCAATTTCGAACGCTTAATAGGGATGCATTAGTTTAGCAACAAGGGATAACACAATGTGAAATGGTTAAGTTGATGATGATAATGAGAATGACAGCCCTAACGGTGGTGACGTTGATAACAACGAAGACGATCATGTGGCTTCTGCATATGATTACAGTCCTTTTGCTGATGCTCACAACGACACTTGGCTCCAAACACATAAGTGTGCAAACTTAATTTGGAGCTTTCGTGACTGCAGGAATTACTCTTTGGTTATTTCGGTAAAGTCACGTATAAAGATAAAATAATAAATTAAATACTAGCAAACGACGTTTCAATTGCAACACAAGCAATCATCATCAGGTATAAATGAAATAGAAACACAAATCTAGTATACTTAGAAATGTAATGTAATACAACAGAGAGTCAGATAACATAACAGTCAACACCCTACCTGGTTGATTACGTTCTTCCTGAGAATGCTAAATTTGAGAGAGAGAGATAAAACACAGAACCAGAGACATATAGACAGACACATAAGCAGACAGATATCACAGAGATACATAGAGAGAGACAACACAGAGACACACAGAGACACACAACATAGACACACAGACAGACATATAAGCAGACAGATATCACAGAGATACATAGAGAGAGAACAAACATAGGCACACAGAGAAACCATGCCTCTGTGTCGAGGCCTTAAATAGAGAGAGGGGGCATTTGTTGTCTTTGAGCTTGTTATCAAATTTCTCACACACACACCCCCCACCCCCCTTGCGATGCAGCCTCCACACACCTGTGGCAGTGGTGCTACAGCGAGCTCTTCCTTCCGGAGAAATCCCGTGTCAGAGGCAAGGTTCGCCAGGAAGTCCTTGGAGGCCAGGAGCGTGGGGAAGACGAATGTCTGCGTGCCCACGTCGACGTGGTATCCATCTCCAGTGCTGCTGATGAGGCAAGCAGAACTAAAGCCGTCAATGAAAAATCTAAACGACACCTCCGGCAAGCAGGGGTAAAGCTCGGGGTTGTCGTCGGCTAGGTTCCGTACGCACACGAGTACCCACCCGTTCTGCCGGGGTGTGTAGGCCGAGGCAGCCTTGCACTGCGCCAGTGTTCCTTTGTCCCATCCCGACGTGCATTGCCCAGCATTGCATTGTCTACCCAGACCGAAGTATAGTTCCTAGCCCTATTCCCTGTAGTGTAGTGGTTCTCTACCGGGGGTACACGGTGATTGATAAATGTGTAATGATATCGTGCATGAAAGTCATCGGTGAATAATCATGTATGAATCTGCCAATTGAAAATAAATATGGTAAAAAGTAAATCCATATGGTAACCTAGAAAGATATAAAAGACCTTTCTCAACTCACTGATTGTAAACAATGTGGTTTCCAAGAGCAACCAGCGAGCACGAACTAATGACGTCACGCATGCAGAGCGCCCGTTGAATTTTTTTTACTCGCTTGCAATTACGAGCTCGTTAGGATGGTACCTGACAAAATGGACAATTGGCTAAAATACTGATGTTCATTATTCATAGAATTATTTCTCAGACCCATGTTGGGTCAGGTAAGGGGGTACTCGGTTGAAACAAAATTTAACAGGGGGTATGGTAGCCAAAAAAAGCCTGAGAACCACTGCTGTAGTGCATTGGTCTGTCCTCGCTTTGAATTGGCACGCCCTTACCATGGCCCTGTATACAACCCATAACCCAGTGTATATTCCTACTGCACGTACCTAATCCCACCCTTAGTATCTATGGCTACCGTAGGACCTTTATGTTCCCTGTCATATGTATCCTTACACCTAATGTCTTTCCATATCACCTACCCGATAATGAATATGCCCTGCCATGTATATCCTCCTTTAACCATAATGTAGTGGCTATCCGTATCGTAATACTTTGCCCTACCCTTGTAGTATTTACCCCTCACCCTGTTTTATACCGCTACTCCACAGTGTCTACCCCAATACTAATCAATGGTGGAGCATACATTTTCAGGTGGGGGGGGGGGCAACCCCTCCAGCAATGAAAAATTATAGGAGTTGGTAGTAAGTAAGGACTTGTGCCTTGCTTTTTATTCGACACGTGTGATCGGCATCACGCTCGCAAAAGGTGAATGCCTTCGGGGAAGTCGTGTACTGTTTACGCAACTGCGCATAATTCTGAGTCACTTATAACTGCTTTGCCGTTACTTATTGCCAATTATGGACTCAGACTATTGTCCTATCTTCCCATAGAGTCCCTGGCACGTAATAATATGCTACACAGTGGCAGTGGGGGTCGCAAAATTCCGATTTATTACTAATAAACCCAAATGATCCGATCGAAATTAGGGATTTCGATCGGATCATTGCGGGGACACGTGCCACCCCACCCTCTTCCCCCACTGGCTCCGCCAGTGGTGCTAATGTTAACCCACAGTGCAACCGGCCTGCCAGATGGTGTCAATGCCTACACCCCGTGCTCCACCCTGACCTCTAACTCATCACTGTGCATTGCCCCCCCCGCTTTCACACCGCATGTCGGAGATGCCTGTGCCTGGCCGCGCCTCCCCCTCCAGGCAATACATGAAGGCAGCCGTGAGCACGTCCATGCGGCCCAGGCTCGAGTGCTCCGCCTCCTCGTCCACCCCCGAGTTCAGGTCGCTTGTGTCCACGGCGCGGTCCTCTCGGCTGCGCCGAAACTGCAGGGCATCGCCCAAGCGCGACTTGTAGCCCCGGAACGACGTCGGTACCTGGGGGCGGAGTACGGGGTCGTCACGGTCAGGTTCAGAGTTATTTGGCTGCAATACATTTCCACGTGCCAAGTCACTTCGTTGAGCTATTATTTGTGGCCAGGTGGCTTCTAAAAAAAGAGCTCTGTGGGCCTTACCTGGTCAAATAAAAAAAATGTTTTAGTTTTAAGTGGGCATGTGTGAAAAAGAGCTTCCTAGCTCATCGGATTTCTCCGGGATAAATAAAGATTCTGCTTCGGAGGTGTCAACGGCACTGTCCAAGGGCATGAAAAAGTGAAAAGCAACTGAAACATTTTAAAGAGGCCCGACTGCAGTACTGGAGGTCTGGTTGGGATAGGATTAGAGTCAGCGGCAGGACTAGTACTCATGGCCGGTGGTTGGCATGGGCTCTGGTGCAAGGAATTAAATGCATGCCCCCCCCCTGCCCAAGTTCCCCCCTCTTTGTAGCCTTGCACCTGGGCGACTCCGGCCCATAGGCCCCAGGTACAGCCGCACGGCCCGTACATTAGATAGCTACGCCACTGCCAGTCACATACATCGTCAACATCGGAGGAACATACCTTGAAAGTGCTGACAGTGGTGATCGCCTGCGGCTCCAGGGAGCCGTAGACGAAGTCTTGTTCGCGTGGCGTGCACGCCGCTCGTTGTCCAAAGTGGATGAGCATGCTGCCCTGCTGGCTCTGGCAGAGAGAGGATGGAACATTTGCTGTCGGTGGGACCCACCTAAGTCGCTCCCGCTCCAAAGTGTTCACACAAGATCAAACGTTGCACAACGGCGGAAAATGCCGCGTACCTTGCGTGCTGCACTAAAAAAACAACGCGCACTTCACCACCAAACGCTGCGCACTTTTCAAGCTGTACTAGCACACACTAAATAATGCGCACATGCAATATCAGGCGCTGCACACTGCACTGGCGATACGCCACCTGTCCGCACCCACCTGGCACGAAGTTGAGTCCGTGCCGTTGGAGCCTCCCGCTAGCGGGAGCAAAGCGGCGGCACCGCCGTCTGGCCCCGTCACGCCGTTGTGCGGAGGGGGCAGCACCGGCCCGTCCTCCGTAGGGCCCCCCATGGTGCTGGCCGAACCCGCCACGGAAGCCTCCGCCTTGGCGGTGGCACGCTGCTGCGACCGTTCCTTGCTGAACAGGGCAGCGTCAAATGTGTCCACGATGGCTCTCACGACCTCGTCCGTGTCACCAGTGTCCTCTGTGTCCCGGGACGCGGGACAGCCACGGCCTCCCGTCGCACGGTCCGTGCCATTGTTGAGAAGGTCAAGTGCGGCCTCCAGGCACTTGGTGGTCTCCATGGTGGCTCTGTACAAGTCCTGGAGGTCCTTCTCGAGATGACCCTTACTTCCAGCCGGAGAAGTAGGACACGCAGCATCAGCGGTGGGGCAAGGCATTATCTGTGATGGCAGAAATCATCATCATCACCATCATACTTTTTTAGTGTCATCATAATAATTTCCAAAGTAATTTGCAGTGTTAATATCATTATGATCATTATTACCATCATTAACATAATCACCATCGTCACCATCACCATGACCATTTTTATCATTATCACCTTACCACGTCGATAATGATCATCATCATCACTCAGAACTCACTGGTGGCTCTGCCATGAGCTCTGGGAAGAGCCGCGCACCCTGAAGAGTCTGCAACAGCAGCCTCTGGTCGCGCTGAGCCACGGCGAGATCCAGCTGCTTGTCAGGGTCTCCATGGCGACACAGCTGCTCAAACAGCTTGCGGTCCGTGTAGCTGATGGGCCAGCGGTTCCATTCCATGCTGCAGCATACCACGCTGGCAGGGCATGTCTGTGACATAGGGAGTAGCAGTGGGTCAGGGACAATTATACTTCCATTTAAATCAATACAACCATGAAGGATGGGTAAGAGTGAGTGATGGAGCAAGTGAGTGAAAGTGTGAGTAAAAGGGTGAGTGAATGGCTGAGTGAGAAAGCGTATGAGCAATAGAGTAAACAAGCGAGCATGTGAGTGAGAGAGATTGTGATTGCATGACAGGAAAGTAAAGGGGTAAGTTAGCACGTTTGGCTATTTCCAGTGCAAAAGAAGTTCAACATACATACATACAATGATAGAGCCAGCGAGTTGGTGAGTGAGTGAAAGGGTGACAGAGAAAACTAATTTGAGAGTGTGTGAGTTAGAGAGACTGTGTACGAGTGAGTGGGCGACTAGTGAGTGAGCAAGTGACCACGGTAATAAACAGCGAGCAAGCGGCCGAGCGAGTGAACGAACGAGCAACCCAGCACACACGAGCGAGCCACGCCCACCTGCAGGTGCTGACCCAGCCTGCACCGCTGCATGGAGAAGGGGCACCCGAAGTCGCGGTTGATGCAGGGCACGCGCTCCAGGGGGCACAGCAGCGCGTGCTCGTCGCCCTTGCACGCGTGGTAGCGGGCGCCGCACGCGCACGGGCAGCCCACCTGCGCGCAGCACACGCGCGCCTCGGGCGTGGCGCGGCAGCGTGAGCTCACACAGCTCAGGCAGTGGGCATGGGCCGAGGGAGGCGGCGGAGAGGCCCCGCTGCGACGACGCTGCGCGAGACACCAGATGCGGGGGGGGGGGGTCACGGGAGGGGTCAGGGGGACGCAGAAGAAATATGGGGAAGTGTGAAGGGGATAATCATTTTCTTGGTTCTTTCGGTAAAGTCACGTAGAAGGGAAATAATAAAACAATAAAATTAAAACATAATTAAATAATTCTCACGACGTTTCGGCCACAACACAAGTAGCAGGACGGCTGCTTGCATTGTGGCCGAAACGTCGTGAGAATTATTTTATGTTTTATTTTTATTATTTTATTATTTCCCTTCTACGTGACTTTACCGAAAGAACCAAGAAGATGAATCCCTGCAGTCACGAAAGCCTTAAATCGGGATCATCATTGTTATGTTATTTTGTTACTCTTTTGTCAATCCCACCGTTTCATTTGCAAAATCTGTTATGTCTGTGCTGTGTGAAATATTTGGCTTGTTTTGTTCCAACCAATACATCTACAGCTTTGTCAATTCTCTGCTTGATTAAGACCTCCCCGTGCCATGTCAGTCATGGGAATTATTTAACTACACTTTGCAAACCTGGTGAGTGCAGGTTGGTAAACTGATGTTAGCCATGGCCAAAGGTCACTGGGTTTATAGCTCAATGTTAACTAACCGCTGTGCCACTGCTGTCCCCTATCACTGATCTTATTCTTTTTAATTGTCTTCACCATCGACATCACCGTAGTCAACATCATCGTCAACATCATGTATGCTTTTATAATTACATACATCTCCAGTGAATCTCCATCAACATCACTACCGCCTACAACAGAAAATAACCATTGACACTCCAGTATGTGTGTGACCTTACCCAAAGCTATATAATACAAAAAATACATGTGCATAAACCAGGTGAGAACCCAGTAAGTGAACACATCTCTATGGCAACTGAAACCTGGGGGGGAAATACAGAAAGAAAGACAAGTTAACTAAGTAAAAAAATGTGCAAAAAAATTAAATTTAAGTATCATAAAAAACCACGCTTGTTGAGTGTTAGCACTGCGTGGCTGTATGGAATGATGGCGTGAGTATGGCCCTGTTTATCCACTTTCACTGCCTTGGTACTGATTCTCAACACAAGCTCAATGGCTTGGCAACCATAATCTCTCCTCCCCCCACCACTCAACTTCCACAGCGTAACCCACACTCAACACGACCATAAAAGGTTTCCAGATGAGCAGCCGCACGAGAACCGGGAGTAAGGGATGAGGGCGGCAGCATCTTAGCAAAAGGGGGGGGAAATTACTTAAAGAGTCGTGTCTGTCTGAAATACTTTTCAGCATCTCAAAGTTCCTGCTTCTCTCCATTCACTTCAATATCCACGCAGTCGATAAGCAACCTTTTCTGGGGTTTGCATTGGAAAAAGGCCAGCACAGAATTACCGGGCTGCTCATAATTGCGCAGTGCCAAGCTACGGTCTTCAAAAAGTGGGTGCCTTGCCAGTGTGTATACAGCAACAATGTGCTTCAACATAAACAACGTCAACTTTGCACGCTGCTTGGGATTTACACGCTAACATCCGTTGGCACTTAAAAAAAAACTACTAGTTCCATACTCACTGTTTAAACGTACAATTTCTGTGGATGAAATATTTATAATGAGGAAAGCTATAATGATGGCTGGATGTTTACATGTACACAGACCGGCGAGCGTAGGGTTCGTTGCACTTAGAGAGGACAAAGCGCAAGATGGAATGTGCGCCTTTTGGCGTCATCTGGTCCAACCCAAGTGAGACTAAGGAAAGCTGTCTCGGGTGTGGACCAATCAACTTCAAGGACAATGCATATATTATCAGAGTTATGTTTTTTGTTTGCATTATGGCAGCAGGTATTGTGGTTTATGCAAACATGACTCCTTGTAAAAAAGGTGTCAGTTTTGATGCCAGATAGAAGGGTAAAAAACCAATTATCAAGATGGAAAGATATTTATGAAGGGATCCCACCATCCCCGATGCTTAAGGAGTTGGCAGAGTTTTCACTCGAATGGTTTAAATCTTGAGCTAAATGTGACCTTTAGGTCTGTCTCTAAAGAAATACCACGCAACGAACCACCAGTGCTTTACTGCACCGCGAGAGCATTTAATAACACAATTAAACCCCCAGCATCCCATTAATCGTAGCTGCGTCCAACATGGTTTATGGCTCGCACCTTAAGGGACATTCACAATGGGCATTTTTTTTTAAAAAAAAGCTCTTTACACATTTTTAAATTGTGACTGGAATCTGTTTTATATGTATTGCAATAAAGTTGGAGGCTACAAACATTCAGCAGTTGTTTCCACTATAAAAGTTTCATTGCGTTTTTGTCAGATGTCGCTGAGCAGCCCGGGTGGCTTTCGTGGTCAGTGCACTCACAACTGAGCCAATTTGCACAGAGCTGACAGTTTATATCCTACCACAAACAAGACAGCGAAGAGGTGCTGGGTTTATTTCCGGGAATAACGCGTAAAATAATTTGTATAATTTCATTATAGAACTGACTACTGGTACAAATATTGCAATGCATGCCCCGCCTAAAGAAGATACTTCAGACTCATTGAGACTTTTCAAGATAAATAAATAACTATATTATATCAGTATAGCCAATATCTATTGCGTAAACGCTCACACTGCAGCATAAACATGCGCACACTTGGGCGTTTTAATTCACAGATCGATTGTGATTGAGCAAAGTGAGGATATAGAGTACATCCAGAGTGAAGAGTAGACCAAGCAAGGGTTGACCTACAGCAAAGAGTGTGTCACAATAGAGGTGATGGTGCTGGTGCCTGTGATGAACACGATGGTAGTTGTGATGCCAATAACTTATGTGGGCAATGACGAAAACAAGTTAAGAGCATGTGCCATTCACACAAGTTGGCCTATTGGCGTCAATCATGCCAAAACAATTCAACATGTGAAAGTTAAATTTCGATTTAAAGCTTTCGTGACTGCAGGGATTCATCTTCTTGGTTCTTTCGGTAAAGTCACGTAGAAGGAAAATAGTAAAATAATAAAAATAAAACATAATAAAATAATTATCACGACGTTTCGGCTTGCGTTGTGGCCGAAACGTGAGAATTATTTTATTATGTTTTATTTTTATTATTTTCCTTCTACGTGACTTTACCGAAAGAACCAAGAAGATGTGAAAGTTAGCCACGGCTAAATAAAAAAAGTTTGTCATTACGTATATTGCAATCTCGTCCAAACATCATCCAAATACAGTTATCCAAATTATTATTGCAAGAGATAGAACATCTCTAAGGGCCCAAACCTGGATATTTACGAGACTTTACGATATTTCAGTGGCCTATAAATGTCCTCTCACATTCATGAAGTAGTACGCTTATTGTGGAATAAGCGTTTGTGTTCGACACACCTTTACTTGACCTTTTATTTGCAGTAAATGTGAAACCAGATGCCTTGCCAATAGGCCAGCAAATGTACCATGAAATGTGAGTCAGAAATAGTTTTGCATTTCGTTACATAACATTACACTGAAAGACGTGTTATACTCATCCCTTACACGAGTCATTAGCATGTCCAACAACAGATTGATTTGCATAGAAGCAAACATTCCCTAACCATGAATGCAGAGCATGTCATTCACTCACCATGGTTGGGGTCCTTCCTCGAAATTGCTGGCAATGAAATCACGTGGAACTCCAAATTACTCTCAGCATGGTACTGACCCTGCACAGTAAGGAACACACGAAATGGGGCAGCGATTCAGTGTTGACTGCAAGGTGGCAACGTGTCTGTGAAAACATCTATCCCCTTGTATGCAAGGGCATTCTCCAAGGACTCCCGTAACCTCCCACATGAAGACACTACTTTATAAGGAAATGTAAAAACATCCCAATGCAAGACTATCTTGAATTCCAATGTAGCACCAATGTAAAGAGACTTAAGTCATTCTGAATACAAGACATCATTGTTGTTGTTTAATACAATTTCACAGACATCGTATTTTACACAAACGATAACTAGCATTTACAATAAAAAAGTGTTGTCGATGTTAAAAAACACTGTTAAATTTCACCTTTCAAAATATATTTTAAAAACTCAAAACTAGATCGATCAGAAAAAGGAACAACTGCTGAAAATAGTTTACACAAATGACATCTAAGCACCAAAGGTGTGGAACTTCCATTAAAAAAAACTGCTAAACACCTGGATGCAATATGCAACTAAAAAAGATGCGAAGTTGCCCATCAATATAAATATGTAATTGATTCACAATTGTCTGTGTTGACGATGTATTAAAAGGAAAACGTTGATGTCATTAAAGCAACAATTCAGGGTGACCTTACTGCACGAGTCTTTTCAGCAGATTGTTGTTGGATGAGGGAATGCAAAGGTCACATTATGTCAGCAAACTAAACAGGGTAATGTTAGTACATATGGTCACACAGTGATTTGCAAAGAATACAGCTTTGCAATAAAATCCTACCAACCCAATACATCTTATAGCATGATGCTAACAATGTTCACGGTAATATTGTTAATCGGTATTTCATGGTCACCTTGAAAATTCCTAAGCAGGTGGTAGAGCATTACTGCTCCATTTAACAACACCATCACTACTACTACACACCACAAAAAGCATCATCATAACCTCGATGGCCATGACCAACACAAACGTCACCACCACCATCAACTCTATCGTCACCACAAGACCAACGGCCAATTGTAATTATCTAACCTTGCTGCTGTAATAATCATAATTATTACAACAGCAAGGTTAGATAGCAATTATAATTACTTTTACAGCAGCAATGCTAGTTGAAATTACACTGTGATTCCAATGAATTACGAATGACACAATTACAATTGTAATTTATCTAACCTCTGTTCACCAACATCACCACTATTTCCACTCTCAATATCAGGAACAGTATGACCACCACTACCAACCACTACTACTGCTACGATATGCACCACCACGAGCACCTCAACCTTGATCACACGCTTGGGGCTGCCCTTGCCCTGGCACGAAGGTAATCAACAGTCACAAGTTCCAGTCGCCAAAAATACAATGACGACACACGGTCAGACAGCTGCCACCATCGTCCATGAGCTCTGTCCCTCACCAGAGCAGTGGCACCACAACCTCAGACGATGGGGCATTGCGTTTGGTGGCTTTGACTGACATGGTGGGCACCCAAACACAATCGCATGCGCACAATGTTAAGTTGGCTACTGCTATCAGTTTAGATGCACGATCATGTGTGCATATTATGTATGTATTTACGAGTGTAGTGTTCAGGGTGATGCATCTTGCCAATCACAACAGCCAGATCTGAGTTTGGCCAGCGACCTCCTGTCAGGGAGCCTTTGCCACTCCGAATGGCCCCAAAGCGAACCTAGTCTTGAACACTTGGCGAGGAATGACGACTGTTTTAATTAGCAATGCATTATTCAGTAATAATACGATGCAAAAGTGTGGAAACACGCTTTCCCTTCGCAATGAATTTGTTCTGGGGTTTCGAAGCAAATTAATCTGACAAACTAAACCTATTTGAAAGTAGTTTTTTGTAATATTTCCATACTGCACCATATACATTTCTGCTAATAGTACTTCAAAAGCTCCAGTAATAGTTAAATATCAGTGATTTCTCACTCGAACTAGTGTGGGCCACATCCATCTCGTGTGCATTGCCCTGACCAAGTGGAGAAAATGCCACATTACGATGGTAGGAAATGACACACTTTACAGCCAACAGTAATGCAATAACATATACAGTTACAGTCTATCTCATACGGAATTGAGCGTTTCATACTTTTAAAACTGTTAGAAATTTCCATCAACACATTTTAATGTTTTTAAATGGACCGTGTCGAAGTTTAAAGGGACATTGTTCAAGTGAGTCTTAAAAATAAACTCACCGGCTGTACTACCAACACTGCAGCTGTATACATAATACGTTAATAACAGTATTACAATGTGGCATTATATTTATTGCTATGTTTGATTCCTTACATGTTCTACTTTTGAACGTATAAAATAAGTCATTCAATGTTGTCCATAATTCATATATTAAGTTTATTCAACGTTTTCCTAGGATCGAACATATATATATAAAGAATCAAAGATAGAAACACGTATCATGCATTATTAAATAAACTCTATCCGTGCATTTAAATTAAACACTTTAAAAAACCCCTCTTTAAAATTGACCGCGAATGCGGCCTAGGACACGGTGAAGCCTTACGTCTTTCCTAGCCACCGGATCCGGCCATGCTCGGGGGGCTGCAGCCGCGGCGCACAGGGGGTGTTCCGGTCGATAGTCGGCGTCGACTTAACAAGCGACGGAACGCCGCTCAACGACCACTAAAGTCTGTCGTGGCGTCGCAGACGAGCGGAATTAGCAAACAATTGTAAGTAAAGATTAAAAATAAAGTATGTTGAAGCGCTGCCAAGTATAAGTAATAATAACTGCATTAGTCCCGGCAGCGATAGCCGTAGTGTTGACGTGACGTCATGGCGAGGGCGTGGCTAAAGAATATGAATATTAAGTGGGCGATGACGTAAACGGCTGCGCTCTTGCAACGCATTGCATGACAGATTTGAAGCTTTCGTGACTGCAAGAATTCATACTCTTAGGTTTTTTTCGGTAAAGTCACGTAGGTAAAAAATAAATAATAAATAATACAAAAAGTTATAGAAATAAAATAATAAATCACGACGTTTCGGAGGCAACACAAGCTTCCGTCTTCAGGTGGAACCGTCACAACACAATTGCTGTATCAAAGTCTGAAGATGGATTTATTAAGTTATTTCTATTATTTTTTCTAATAAAATTTTTTGTATTAACTTTTTACCTACGTGATTTTACCGAAAAAAACCTAAGAGTATGAACGCATTGCACGACAGATTTCAACGCAACCTGGCCATGCAATGCAATTTGGGGGCAATCTGTATTCGGGATGTATGTTAAACTTCTTTCGCACCCTACGTGGCCTGGCATCAGCAATGAATGCGACCACGTGTGCTTCGCTGCTGTCTTGCCCGCATTGCTTTCTTACGAAATCCGCATGTTTGTTGTGTGTTCTCCCATTTAATTTCAAAATTTTCTCCGAATCGTGTTTGCAGACATCCGTGTAGGCAATTGTCAGTTTCACATCCCAGTCCATTGTTATATTTCTCTGCTTCCTCCGTGTCGTTCGTGGCTTTGGACAATTTGCTTCTGCTTTGCTAGGTAGGCATTGTCCCCTCTTTAAAGGTTTGTTTTAAATTACTCTATGGTAGTTAAACACGTAAGGATTTCGCGATCAATATCATCTATAATATAAGTTTTTTTTTGTTTGAGTTAGATCGCGTTAATATAAATGCGTCGTTAAACCCGCCACCACCCGAGACAGCCAATTAGCTAGTTGTAATTACTGGCGAAACGTCGTACTCAGATTGTTATGGATTTGCTCTCCAACACACCGGTGTGCTGAACTAGTAACGCATTGGTGTGTCCTGTGTACATGACGCGCCTTACTGATTGGCTGTGTCGGGTGGTGGCGGGTTTAACGACACATTTATATTTACACAATCTAACAAAAAAACTATATTACTCGATGGTAGTTCATTAATTGCAATGCAACGTCGCATATCTGACCATCATATCCACCCTGATAAATTAACTGGACACACCCAGTGAGCAGGCTGAAATCCAAGCGTAACTTGAGCCAGCTCTGAGAACAATCCCTGCCATGTTAAAGAAAATTCCCATGAGCTGAGCCTCAGCAAAGCCATAATCGAACCACTTCACGAAGTGGTATTGTTACTGAGTGAACCGATGCTCAATAAGGTGTGATATATATTCTTAGGTTTTTTTCGGTAAAGTCACGTAGGTAAAAAATTTAAATTAATAAAAGTAAAATAAAATAAAAAATTAAATAAAAATCACGACGTTTCGGAGGCAACACAAGCTTCCGTCATTACCTACGTGACTTTACCGAAAAAAACCTAAGAATATGAATCCTTGCAGTCACGAAAGCTTCAAATCTAGAAAGGTGTGGTATACTTCATGTCAACTTCTGTAGACTGCATCATCCGTATGCCTTGCAGAGACGTTGATGTCTGCCGCTCACACCGTTGGTAAGGGATGATCGATGGAATATAAAAATGAATGTCACCACTTCACACAGGCACATATCGAAAACGTTTATTTGGCACACTGGACAGAGGAGTGCACAATACACCGCCATAAATTAGATGTGTATAGAAGAGGCTTAGCAAAAAAATAAACGGCTAATCATGACACTTATGGCGGGACCCCGGGGTCCCATAAGCCCCCGGCTCTCGCATAAACTGCGTTGCGACGTCGTTTTATGTCTGTTGAAGGCGAACGACACGGCAATCTATTCCTCTCCACGAGCTCTACACGATGCACTGATCAAAGTTTCAAAGTTTTTTTTATGACTACGGCAATTTTGGCAACAACGGGTGCTTGGTGAAGAACGAGAGGATTGATTTCTGGTGGGTCGCGGCGTTTACTTGCGCGGTGGGACGGAGTCCCCAAAAATAGAGAAATTAATTACGATTTTGACTTCCGTTTATTCGGAACCACGGGGTCCCGCCATAAGGTTCATATACAGAGCACTCTGACATAGTGGGCACTGGGAGCTGAATTCTGCGTGTATGCAGGATAATCAATTGATTCATATCCGACAGATCCATAGTGGGACTCTTACTTCTCAGAATCAGACTGGAGGAATCCGATGAGCTATGAAGCTCTTCTTCACAGATGTCCAGTATGGGTGGGTTAGCAAGGTGATGAAATATTGTGAAAACCGACAGGTCCGTCTGTTACAGAGTAAGAAAGTTAAGCAATGCAATATGTGCACTTGGAATTGGTGGATGGATTTGAATGAAAGTGTTGACTTTCTCCATTATTTCACGCGATTATTGTTGTGGCGTACAGCAGCTACAAGTGTGTATCGCAAGGCCAATTGAGATTCGGCCTTTTGAGATTGCCCTTGGGTTATTTTCTGAATCTGATGCCCCGAATGTAAGACACCCTGGAATAAATACAGCACTCGTCTGCAGCGGTAAGGTGGGGCATGTTGTTTCACTCTGTCCACAGCAATCACAATCACCAATTGCACCGCATATTCTGCGTTTAAAATAGTGGACGTCGAAAACGATACATTTATTGTAACTTTAATGTCTGGATTACCGTATAGAAACGATTATTTATACAACCTACACTCATGAACCTTAACAATGCAATAAGACGTCACCTACACCCTTCAGAACATTCTAGATTTGAAGTTGTCGTGACTGCAAGGATCCATACTCTTTGGTTCTTTCGATAAAGTCACGTAGGTGAAAATAATAAATAATAAAATAAAATTCTAAAAATAATAAACTACAGCAAATTATGTATTGCTGTGGCTGTCCTACATGATGACGGAGGCTTGTGTTGCTTCCGAAACGTCGTGATTTAATTTAGTTTTTTTTCTTATTTTTTTTAATTTCTTTTATTTTTATTTTCACCTGCGTGACTTTACCGTAAGAACCAAAGAGTATGTACCCTTCAGAACAGCCAATCGCAATGAGTAGACCGTCCTTAACGGAACTGAAAACCCTGGGCAAATAAGACCTTAATGCCCCTTCAACTTCATCCTTTACGAACCCAGTCAATACTTGTCACGTAACCCTTGCGTGTATTATAATCGTACGCTGGCGCATCTGTAAAAACTGGGTAACAAAATATATATTTACAAAGTAACAAAACATATAGAAACAAAGCAGACCTCACTCTTAAATCATCGGTGGCCCGCGCAGCAGCTTTGCAACCTGGGTGGCCACCGGGATTGCCCTCCGCGAAAGAGCAAGACGTGCCAAGGGGCCACTTCGTGGGTGCTGCCAAGCTGCTGGGGTGGGTGAGCGAGAGCGAGTGGGAGCTCCCACTCCGTTGTGAAGGTGGGACAAGAGGAGAGCCGAAGAGATGATTCACTTGACAAGGCCACACGGTGAGCACGCGAATATTATTTTTCAGTAATTTTTTTGTTGCATACCAGGGGCGAGACAAACAACAAGGATCTATACTCTTTGGTTCTTTCGGTAAAGTCACGTAGGTGAAAAATAATAATAAAATAAAACATAAAAATAAGAATAAAATAAAAATAAAATTCAAAATAAAAATAGAAATAACTAAATCAAATTACGACGTTTCGATTGCAACACAAACAATCATCATCAGGTGTGGAAATCACAGATAGAATTGTTTTACTAAAGTGGATTTTCTAGCTGTGATTTCCACACCTGATGATGATTGCCTGTGTTGCAATCGAAACGTCGTGATTTAATTTAGTTCTTTTTATTTTTTATTTTATTAAAATTTAATTATCATTTTTATTTTTTAATTTTTTCACCTACGTGACTTTACCGAAAGAACCAAAGAGTATGGATCCTTGCTGTCACGAAAACTTCAAATCTAGAAACAACAAGCAAAACAAGGAAACAGTAACAAAATTAGCTATTTATACACCTCCCCCCAGGTGAAGGGGTTAACAGTCACACCTGTTGGAGGTTATCTGCCTGTATGATGATCTTGCTGTGTGCAAGACTCATTGTGGCAGGGTTACTGAAGTGGGGTTTTGTTTTTCTCTCCGGATGTTGACAACACAAGTGTAATGCTGCCTTGGGAGCCTGTGGTCTTTACATTGTCTCAGAGAAGTAAATATATCACCTAAGCAAGTTAGCACTCGACACATCATTCACTTTACAAGTTAGACTCGGTTTTATTCTTCTATTATTACACTTAAATATTTTATTTGTTTTGTTTGTTTATAAACTATGGATTCCAAAAGATCACTTCGTACCATTCGCATTGCTCTGTCGTTAGTGCTGGCGGGAATTTTTTTTTTTAAATAGTGGTTAATAAAAAAAACACTGAACGTTCTCAATCATCTAAGATTCGACTGTTATTGGCTTTAGGACATTTGAGGCGGTTTGAACGTTGATGATAATGACAATGATGAGTTCTAGTCGCGTAACAATGCATCGATTCATACTTTAAATATAGATGCAAAAGCACCACGATACATACATCGAACGGTGAAGTTTTTCGATCCGTATGTTTTACGTCGTGGGTTCTTGTAAACATTCCAGCCAGGTAGAGGCTGTAACATTCACCACAATGTAAAGCACAATCAATTACGGAATCGTGATGCTAAATTGTGCCAATTGATTTCATCTCGAGGGAGAATTATTCAGATCCCGAGTTACCACAAAATTGTGTGGCAAAACGACTTGGTTTGTGATATCAAGTCAAGGCTCTAGACGTTTTGAAGAAAAATACATTGAAAACATCCAGTTTATTCCAGACAGAAATAATGCAATACAAAAAAAATCCCGATACAATTGCAAAACCACCCTTTTCAGTTCACGTTCCAAGTTTAGGAAGCGAAGAACAGGCTCTTGACAAAAAAATATTTTTAGGTTTTTAAAAATCCTGTCGGTTTTACAACTTAGAGAAAAAAACACATGGTATAAATCAATACCCATGACTAGGGTTGCCATCTGCCCTGGTTTTGTCGCAAGTTCTTTCTCGACTTGAGGTAGCCGTCCTGGGATATCTGTAAATCTTCCCAGGACAATAAAAGTCATTTTTTTGTAATTTGTGAAACACTGCACCAAACAAGAGGATTCGTGTACGTGGAGTTTTCTCTCCTCCGATACTGCGAGATATTCGTCGTTTTCCTGTGTACCTCAAAGGTGGCAACCCCATCCATCCATGACCCCTTCATAACGTTCCTGAAATGAGGTATGAAATTGAATTTTCCACTGCTTAGTGAGGAATCGTGTTGGAGTGAGACTGAAACTGCGATTGGCATTGAAGAGTGCCTCAGGCAAGAGGTCACTACAAATTAAAAAGTGTTGTTCTCAGGACCATGGCTTGTTGGATTGTTTTACATGCTGTCAGTTTTATTAACAAAATGACAATAAATACATTTTATAAAAAAAACCCACCAGTGTTATTCTTGTCAGAATACTGTCTATGAAGCACAAGTTATTGCTAAGATTTATTGAGACTGTGGAAACAGCAATTACATCATAACAAGTTGGCAGACTTAAAAAACAATACAGTAAAAACCCCTGGCTATCCAGACTAAAAGGAGCAGCCCTGACCCGGGTATCTGAAAGGGCTGGCTAGCTGCAAATGCATTGCACATCTATGGAACAAAACATCAACAACCCTGTAAATCACACTTAATATCGCTAAAATTAATTTTAAAACTTTTTTTTACATACATTTACTGTACTTTGAAGACCATGAAATAAAATACAGACCAAAACAATTTAAGTACTGTGCTGTACTTTGAGTTTGTGGTATACTGCACTATACTGTATGTGGGGGAGTGATGGCGCAGTGGTTAGCGCGCTGCGCTATGAACCCGGCGACCCGGGTTCGATTCCCGCTGACGGCCACCACCAGTGACGATTATCTCAACTGGTCCTGGGACTCCCTGATGCCAAATAAGTACCGGTGCGGTGTGTACAACATCGCCAATGTGGAGACAAAAGGTAGTCGTGCGTGGTGCTGGCCACCTACCCCCTTGTGTGCCGTGCCACCTCATAGGTGCTCGCGAACAGCACTTTCCCCAACAGTCCGATGACGGCTATACGGGGGATATTTAAAAAGCACTGAGTGTAGGCCTACACTGTGCCACATGGTCTAAGCAATCCCAGAGGCTGTGGGGCAGCAGGTTCTTTTTTAAATCCTTTATATTAAGTTCGCTTGCTTGCTTGCTTGCGCGCTTACGACCGTGCAAATCTTTCGGTCGTTTTTTATTTAAATCCTTTATATTAAGTTCGCTTGCTTGCTTGCGCGCTTACGACCGTGCAAATCTTTGGGTCGTTTTTTTACCCACTTCCCGTGATCCAATCGAGCTGACATGTTCCACACAGACTCGTTGTGCGTGACAATTAATTTTCGTGAAAATGTTTTTCCAAAATTTTACACTTTTTAGGAACAAAAAATTATATGTAATTACCAATTGCTTAATGGTGCCAAGCAATCATCTGACCCATAGGTTGCAGCCATCTCAAGCCAGAGGACGAGAGGACTCTAGCCGCCACGCATATAAAGGATTTATAGTGAAAAACTTTGTTTTTACGGGTTAATTTTTTTATTTTGCCGAGCTTCGTCTGGACAAACGTGAATTTTGGCTAGCCAGAATTTTACTGTATTAAAATAAGATACCAGAGAAACACTTTTTATAGTTCCTTGAAGTGAAACCAACTGAACCTATAATTAGCCACTTCAGATGGAACTCAAATTAAAAACAAATCCTGTGTACACATACATATATATCTTTTTACACATCATAACCAAAAGTAACAATTCCTCGGCCCGACCCGTTCCAGCACAAAACTGCGTCTGCGACGTTCGTGAGATTTAAGAAAGCCACGAGGAGAAAAGTGGCGTGGTCCCACCAAATCTCGAGGCGAATCCCAACCTCGATCCCCCCCCCCGATCTATTTCGCCATCTCGCCGATGAACTCAGTCCGTGCAGTGTCCCAGATCTGCGTCGGGCAAGAAGGCCGGGTTGAAGGAGGGCTGCGGGCCCCCCGTGAGAGCGACGGACCCCGCCGATGACCGGGGCGGCGCGGGAGACGTCCCGGAGCCCGCGAGGCGGATGGTGGCGGCTGCGGCGGCGGCGGCGGTGGTGGCGGCGGTTGTGGTGGTGGTGGTGGTGCCGAGGCAGGCGAGGTCGTGACGAAGGGTGACGCGGCGCGAGCGACGCGACCGACGCCAGAGCGCCGCGACGATGAGGACAAACAAGGTGGCCGCCGTGAGGAGCACGCTGAGGATCAGCACCTGCACGGAGGACGGCCTGCTCCGGCCTGCGAGTCGCACGCCGGGGGGAAAGCGCAAAGGACAGTAGGATTGTGCCGCGTTAAATGCGCATGCCTGTCAACCCATTCGGTTTACTCCGTTTTTTTGTACAAGAAATTTTGTACAGCCGTTGCAATACGGGCAAAATTTTTTTTTTGTATTCTTGGTTCTTTTGGTAAAGTCACGTAGAAGGGAAATAATAAAATAATATTTTATTATGTTTTTAATTTATTATTTTATTATTTCCCTTCTACGTGGCTTTACCGAAAGAATCAAGAATATGAATCCCTGCAGTCACGAAAGCTTTGAATCTAAATTTAGTTTTTTAGTCTAATTGTGTTTCTCCTTTGTGATGGGACTTTGTAGGATGAACGTTGAGATGAATAAGGGCACGGGGTGACCAGTAAGGTCAGAGTAATGGTCTGTAGTAAGGGGTTGACAAGAGTCAAAGTGCCGAGCTGGCATCGCTGGGATCCTTGGCTTCACATGCAAGTTTAAGCCAACCGTGATTCAATTCGGATCTCGAGTGTAGCGAGTTGATGGTCTCAAACCCGGTCACCGATGGCCACACGTTAAAATTACCGCAATAAATTCGGTTCCGCGCTAATATATCTGGACGAATTCCAGCTCTGAAGATAAAACATCGTTTTTGACTTCTAGATTTGAAGCTTTCGTGACTGCAAGGATTCATATTCTTAGTTTTTTCCGGTAAAGTCACGTAGGTAAAAAATGAAATTATTATTATTATTTTATTTTTATTAATTTTTATTTCATTTTTTACCTACGTGACTTTACCGGAAAAAAACTAAGAGTATCGTTTCTGACTGTCACGCGATAAACGAAAGCCTACAGGAGGCATCTGCCGTGATTGCAGAATGGAAGACGTCATTCCAGCGCTCAAGCGGCCGCTGTGGGTCGCCTACGGGAAGAAGACAGAGGAACCGAGAGAGAGAGACCGACCGGCTGCGTCTCCTCTACCTGCGCCAGGGCGACCCGCAGTCTCGTGCTCCGAGCCCTTGCGCCGGATGGGCCCGTAAGAGACGGTGCGCGCCGAGGTGACCTCCCTCCGGACGCGGGCGGTGACGTCGTGAGGCTCCGTGCCTTCCTCGCCGTCGCCCGACACCACCAGCTCGCATGCCTGCGGGGGACCAGCGGGGGACCAGCGGGGGTTACGGAGCCCTTTTCGCACGGCAACTATCCATCAGCGGCCTCTGCGTCGCCATTATCTCCCTTCGAAAGCCTCATGCCGACTTGCGTGTGTGCGTGGGCTCACGTGGGTGCCGGTGGGCTCACGTGGGCTTGGCCCTGAAGTTCTCACGGTGAACTAGAGATGTGCTCTCCAATTATTGAACTTATTATGTATGTTCATTATATGTATGTTCAACGTCTTTCGCACCGTACGTAGCCAACCGTGCTTATCGGAGGTGCGGGGGCAAGGGCAACAAACTAAACACAAAAAGCAGTTCTCAAGAAATGACCCCTTAATGTATTCTTATCCCAGATCTCCTTTTAAAAAGGATAATTTTGTGTCGGTGAGTTTGGCCACATGAAAGCCATGGTCGTCGCATAACAGTCAAACTGATATTTGAATGCTCAGAGCTTGAAGGTATCCAATTTAATTGTAGAACCAAAGTTGATGCGATGGGGTTTTTACGTGTCGTCATTGGTGACTGGGCCGAAACTATCAACTCACGACACTCCAGAATACAGTTTAATTAAGACCCTCCGCCATCCAACATAGCCAAAAACGTGCAATTGTCACGTGTACAAGCGTTTGACTGGAAAACTATCGCCGTTTCAGCTCATCGATAAGTTGCAGGACAATTCTCCCGAGAAAAATACTGGAAGCACGACGAGATACGATCGCAAAGTCACGCTCAACTGATATCACCGTAATGGTCACGCGGCGATAAAAATCACATCGCGCCACGCCGCGCAACCGTCCGAAGGCGGCACTCACCGGCACGCACTGCATGGCCGCGTCGTGGCAGATCTGCACGGTGCAGTGCAGGTAAACGGCCAGGTAGGACGCGCCGACAAACTTGAACATCTGCAGGTGGAAGCGGGCGTCCGACGCCTCCCCGTTGCGCACCACCGTGAGCGTGCTGTCCGCCAGCAGGGCCGGGCAGCTGCGGGCGGGAGCGGCAACGGGAGCACGGGAGGGTGGCGTTCGGAGCGCTGCCGTGTACCGAGGCCAGGTGGAACGTTCACGCACAGTAGCGGCGCTCAGGCGTAAGCGAGCCGAGAGAAAGCTTGGCTCAAGCAGCTTCAAGGGTCCTCGGATTTATGAATGAATAAATAAGGGTGCGTCAAATAGCAACTGAAATTTGTAGCACGTCAATTAACGTAAGAAGCGAATTCATATTTAAGATATTTGTTTTTGCGAAGGTGTCTTTTTGTCTACATTTCTCTCGTCTCACTCCTTCGCTGTTTCGTTTATTATCTGTTCTCTCACCTCACAGAGGGGTTTTATTAATTGAACGGGAGGGGGGGGGGGCAAAAACATTGGTCCGTAATGAGCTCGCACCACCACTGGGTCACGCATCAATACACTTCAATAATAATACTGGTAGGAACCTCCTGGTTACACCAGCCCACAGGGGATTATTGTGTCCATCCGTCCGTCGTGCAGGGAGGGGCTGGGTGGGGATTGAGGGGCTGGGTGGGGGGTGGGAGGGGTGGGGTGGGGCTGGTCACCCCGTGGTTCCCTTATAAAACTCAACGTTTAACCTACTCACGCCGGCTTGTGCCCGCCCTCACAGTCGGGCATATTTGCGAAATACACCACGCCGCCGTTGACCCTGCCCATTGACCGAGCAACCCAACGTTCCTACCAGCTCCCTCCGCAGGAATGTGTTGCAAAAAACAACTTCTGCGCTGACCGGCTGCCAAGAGGCCCGTCTGCAGTGACAATCAGTCGACATCGCACGTTACTGCACATTGTCCATTACCTGTCCTGGATGAAGATGTGCTGAATCGAGTGGTAGGGGTCACTAGAAGGGGTCGCCCAGCACCTCTGCACCCGAAGGATGAGATGCGCCGGCAGCTGTAGAGGGCGGCACACGGTGATTGCGAGCACTCGTTGGGGGCTATGGCTGCTCATAGCGGCAGATGGGTTTGTAAACTATAAACTAAACAGTTTTTTTTATTTTACCAGGTAAGGCCCCACCGAGCTACGTAGCTATTTTCAGAAGTGACTGCGGCCACAAATGATAGCTCGACGAAGTGGCCTATCACGCGGAAATGTATTCTAAATGTGGAGAGGAAAACCGGAGGACCCGGAGAAAAATCTCCACGACCACGGGGAGAGAGACACGCAAACTCCAAATATACAGCAGGCGTCAGGGTTGGGATCGAACCCACGACCTCCTGTATCCCAGGCGAGGTGGTTAATGTCTTGCCACCGCGTCTCCTCCGGTTAATGGAAACGTTCAGTTTGTCGAACAAGTCCACTGCCTGCAGAGCTGACGCTTGTGTCTCGGTGAGACACCACGAGTAGCCAGAGGCATTAAGATGACATCTGCTTGGGGTATGGGGTGGAGTGTTTCTCCCGGTATCCTCCCACGTTAAAACAATCCTTAATTATACGTAGGATTGCAGAGCTTGGGCAACAGTTGGCACCAGCTCATCACGTGGCTGACGACTTTCCCACTTGTCTGAGTTTCATTCTCTAATTACGAGAGCGAGCGGGCACTGTGGGGCACGTTACAAGTTGGGGGGCGCCACGGTGGCTAGGAGATGTTAACTACCTCGCCTGGTTTACAGGAGGACGTGGGTTCGATCCCGACCCTGACGCCAGTATATTTGGAGTTTGCATGTTCTCCCCGTGGTCGCGTGGATTTTTCTCCATGTCCTCTTATTTTCCCCTCCAAATTTAAAAGCATGCGTTTAGAGTGTTTGGCTGCTATAAATTTCCACATAATGATGAGCCACTTCGTTGAGCTATCATTTGTGGTCAGGTCGCCTCTGAAAAAGAGCTACACGGCTCAGTGGGGCCTTACCTCGTAAAAGAAAAAAAATGTTCGTTCAATTTCAGACGCTGTCTTTCCGACAGACCTGTTCTTCACCTGAGGATGGCTGCTTGCGTTGTGGCCAAAACGTCGTGAGAATTATTTTATTATGTTTTATTTTTATTATTTTATTATTTCCCTTCTACGTGACTTTACCGAAATAACCAAGAAAATGTTCGTTCGTTAGAAATAACACATTCAATATGAATGAATAATCATTAACAATATGAATATCTAACAATCACTATTCGATTGATGACGACCTTGGTGACCGTGGCAATGGGATGTCGGCAGGTCATAATCACCATGTGAACGCGCACGTAGACGCTCTCCTCCAGGCTGAGCATGGGGATGCTGTTCCAGCGCTCCTCAAAGAGGCCGTCGCGGTACAGCTCCATGGAGATGGAGAAGTTGCCCTCCTCCGTGTCCAGCATCACGGGGCTGGGAGAGACGGGACGCGTGTGTCATTCCGCCGTCGTGGTGACACGGCATCGTGGGCGGGCGCGTTTGACGATTGTTGTAGACGTTTACGGTTCAGGCCTATGGCCACCCTGGTCAATGCTGTACTTGCAGGTGTATTCACCGTAAATGTATGTATGTTGAACTTCTTTGGCATTGCACGTAGCCAACCGTGCTAGTCAAAGGTGAGGGGGAAGGAAAACCAGACTAAACACAAAAAGCAGTTCTAAAGAAATTAATTTTCAATGTGGATTTAAAAGTGTAAAGCTCCAGTGGCTTCCTAATATCGGAAGGAAGAGCGTTCCAGCCGCAGCCGCAGAAGCGCATCTGAAGGCGTGCGATGCGGTGACCATTTATGTTAGATGGCCAGCCACAAGCAGCTGTTGCAAGGATGACCGGAGTTTGCGTGATGATGGTTTATGTTCCTTGACGAGACCAGCAAGGCGCTGCCTGCATCACGGTGGATGTTAAATATCGCGTGACGTTATTTGAAAGGGAGTGGGGCCATGTGGTCCAATTTTTTTTTATTGCAACGCCTAAACTGGGACATCGAATTAAGATAGACACCTATCTTGGCTACGTACGGTGCGAAAGAAGTTTAACATACATACATATGTGTGTTTACGTCCCAAATTACCTGGAGAATGTTGATTAAATACAGAATAAAGAGGCTGTGTGTGTGTACGTGTGCAGGCGATCTGTGCCTGTCTTCAGCGTGCTGCTAGTCGCTCACAGCACTCGCCCCAAAAAGCATGTTAATGCAGTGTATGTTGAACTTCTTTCGCACCGTACGTAGACAACCGTGCACATCGGAGGTGCACAGGTAGCACAACAACATCGGAGGTGCACAGGTAAGACAACAACATCGGGGTGCACAGGTAAGACAACAACATCGGAGGTGCACAGGTAAGACAACAACATCGGAGGTGCACAGGTAAGACAACAACATCGGAGGTGCACAGGTAAGACAACAACATCGGAGGTGCACAGGTAAGACAACAACATCGGAGGTGCACAGGTAAGACAACAACATCGGAGGTGCACAGGTAAGACAACAACATCGGAGGTGCACAGGTAAGACATCAAAATCGTAGGTGCGGGGAAAGGACAACAAAAGGCGTCGCACGGGATATTTGTATTTGCGTGCACGTGCGTGCGTGTGCGTGCGTGCGCGTGCGTGCGCGTGCGTGCGTGCGCGTGCGTGCGTGCGCGTGCGTGCGTGCGCGTGCGTGCGCGCGCGTGCGTGCGCGTGCGCGTGCGTGCGCGTGCTGCTCACCGCACGTCCACGTGCACCACGTTGCCCCCGTTGGCGTACTGCACGAGGTACGTGACCGGGTAGCGGCACGAGAAGGTGATGTTCACGTACGTTCGGCTCACCACGCCCGACACCTTGTTCTGGATCGTGTTCGTGAACACGATGTGCTTGCCGTCCGACGCCTGTGTGCTCCGTGTGCGTGCGTGTGTGTGCGTGGGTGTGCGTGTGTGTGTGTGTATGCGTGTGTGTGCATGTATGCGTGTGTGTGTGTGTATGCTTGTGTGCGTATGCGTGTGTGGGTGTGTATATGCACGTGTGTGCGTGGGTGTGCGTGTGTGCGTAGGTGTGCGTGTGTGTGTTTGTGCGTGTGTGTGTGTTTGTGCGTGCGTGCGTGTGTGCGCGAAAGGGGAGCGGTGGTGTAGTGGTTAGCGCGCTGTGCTACAAATCCAGGGACCCGGGTTCGATTCCGGCTAACGGACCAACACCAGTGACGATTATCTGAACAGGTCCTGGGCCTCCCCTAAGTCGACTCAGCCTCAAATTACTACCTGGTGCGGTGTGGAAACATCACCACTGGGGAGACAAAGGCGGCCGGGCGTGGTGCTGGCCACCCACCCCCTCGTGTGCCATAGGTGCTCGCTCACAGCACTTGCCCCAACAGTCTGTTCAGGCTATACCGGGTAATCTTTGTCTTGTGTTTTTGTTTGAACACAGACATTGAAATGCGTCAATCTCAGGAATAACGCCTCGGAGAATTCTCGCCGCACGGACGTGAATTGTTGAACGAGGATCATCGTGAAGAGCATCACAATCAATGTGTATATCCGGGAATGCAAAAAGGAAGTTGTCATCGCGAGCAATCCGACCGTCGACCCATGGACACGCACCACGATGCATACAGGGAGAAGCTGGTGGCGCAGGAGGGTTAGAGATAGAGGGGCAAGATGTGCCGGGGAATAGGAAGGGATGCTGGAATGGAAGTCTCCGAGATCAAGCAATCGATCAAGTCTTTATTTCTATAGCGCTACTTCATGCAAAAGATGCAAATCAAAGTGTCGTCCAGGTAAAAGAAAAAACATTGTCAAAAGACTCAATCGCAAGAACAATTAAGGAAATTTCCAGACAAACCCAATTCGCATTATAATCAATTTCTAGCGAAGACATATATACAAAAATATACATATAAAATAATCTTAAGTAAAAGCAAATTTTAAAAGATTTAACTTAAAATTGCTTAATGATTGTGAAGCCCTCCGACAATCAAGGCAGGTAGGGGAGGAGGAGGGGGGGAGGGGGAGGAGGAGGGGAGGAGGAGGAGGGGGGAGGAGGAGGAGGGGGGGAGGAGGAGGAGGGGGGGGAGGGGGAGGAGGGGGGGAGGAGGAGGAGGGGGGGAGGAGGAGGAGGGGGGAGGGGGAGGAGGGGGGGAGGAGGAGGAGGGGGGGAGGAGGAGGAGGGGGGAGGGGGAGGAGGGGGGGAGGTGAAGGAATGACCGGGCCGAGATGTCAGGGATGAGTGGGTGATGATGAATGGGTGATGATGAGTGGGTGATGATGATGATGAGTGGGTGATGATGATGATGAGTGGGTGATGATGATGATGATGAGTGTGTGATGACGATGATGAGTGGGTTATGACGATGAGTGGGTGATGATGATGAGTGGGTGATGATGATGATGATGAATGGGTGATGATGATGATGAGTGGGTGATGATGATGATGAGTGCGTGATGACGATGATGAGTGGGTTATGACGATGAGTGGGTGATGATGATGAGTGGGTGATGATGATGATGATGAGTGGGTGATGACGATGGTGAGTGGGTGATGATGATGATGATGATGATGAGTGGGTGAGGATGAGTGGGTCATGACGATGATGATGAGTGGGTGATGATGATGATGAGTGGGTGATGATGATGAGTGGGTGATGACGATGATGATGAGTGGGTGATGATGATGATGAGTGAGTGATGATGAGTGGGTGATGATGATGATGATGAGTGGGTGGGTGATGATGATGAGTGGGTGATGATGATGAGTGGGTGATGATGATGATGATGAGTGGGTGATAATGATGATGAGTGGGTGATGACGATGAGAGGGGAGGAGAGAGAGGCAAAGAGGAGGAAGGAGCGAGCAGAAGTGATGCAGTCATCCCAGCCCTCACAAACCGCGGCCTAAATCGATCGCACTCAGTGACGATCACCACCTCGAGTCATAATGATTTGTCAAATTTGTGGGAAGTAAGTTTGTACTTGCTCAATAGGTAGTGCACTGGACCCATAGGTTAACACAGGACACCCGGACTCAGTTAAGACCTGCAATCCTCCAATCATGAGTTGTCAATAACACTGCCCCAAAATGAAAAAACTATATTTTTACAACAGGAGACGTTTCGGCCAATGTCGCTTCTTCATAGCGCCTGCTGATTTTATTTTCTTGTTGGTATTTGTGTTTGTACACCACTGCCAACGTAGGATCACCAGAGAATCTGTTCAATGACGCGTCGTGCTCTCTCAACCACTGCGCCACCCAGCCAAGTATTGCATAGAACTCCTCCTATCTGCAACCCTATTACCCGTGGCTCCTATTATCCATAGGAACGCGAGAAAACTCCAATCGTCCGCTGCCCTATTCTTCCAATTATCCGCGATCGTCCGCATCCCTTTTTTGCCCTCGGATAAAGGGGAGTAAAATCGCGGGCGGCCACACAGATGAATGTGATGCGCCACGTTTTGTCACCCACAATTGCTGGGCCTTGGAAGTTTGGTAATGCTGCGTGTGGGCTGACATGAGATGCGGTTTCAAAACATTCCATCGGGAGGGCACTCACGGTGACGGTTCCACAGTTGGAGTAGTTGGTCTTCACTTGGAAAACAAAAGCGTCTTCCGTTTCAGTGCCTCGGCACGAGCGGTCGTTGAGGTGCAGGTCGTAAATCTGGGGTGGGTGGCGGGGAGGAGTTGGAGAAAAAAGAAGAGCGAAGGGGGAGGAATACATTTAAAAAAACACTGCCAGGGATTCATCTTCTTGGTTCTTTCGGTAAAGTCACGTAGAAGGGAAGTAACAAAATAATAAAAATAAAACATAATAAAATAATTCTCACGACGTTTCGGCCACAACGCAAGCAGCCGTCCTCAGGTGAAAACCAGGTCTGTCGAGGCGACAGCGTCTGAATGAAACAACACACGTGCTTGGAGCATGTATTAAGCTGGGTTGGAAGGGGGGGAAAGACGCTGTCGCCTCGACAGACCTGGCCGATTTTAAGCTTTCGTGACTGCAGGGATTCATCTTCTTGGTTCTTTCGGTAAAGTCACGTAGAATGGAAATAATAAAATAATAAAAATTTTACATAATAAAATAATTCTCACGACGTTTCGGCCACAACGCAAGCAGCCGTCCTCAGGTCGAGAACAGGTCTGTCGAGAAGACAGACTCTGAGAATTATTTTATTATGTTTTATTTTTATTATTTTATTATTTCCATTCTACGTGACTTTACCGAAAGAACCAAGAAGATAAAGGAAGGCATTTACGCAATCATATTGCAATCGGTTCTATCGGTGTCACGTGACGAGGCAAAATGACTCTCATTCATTCAGAACTCTGGCAGGAAGCGATAAATTACCCATTGTTAAAGGGCGCCCTCTTAAGCGACCCGTCCCTAGACGGCATGATGACCAGTGGACGAGACTGGCGATAGAAGGGCAGCCAAAAGGGGGTGAACGTTCCCTAGAGAATGACCACTGCAGGGACGGGGCTGGCTCGTGTGCAGGATGGAGATGGATGGACCGCGAACGAAAGCGATGGCGTGGGCAGGCCTTCATCGTGCAGAGGTTGGACAATGGGCAGCGATAATGTAGTCCCGTCAATTGCCCCATGTCCACTCTAGACAGTGCGCCTATTCAAATGCCTTACTTACGGGGTGTGTGTCACACGGCGAATCGAATGGAACATCTTCAGCGGTTAGAACTGGAGTGTGCCGAAACTAAAATGTGTCCACTGTAGACGTTGCACCGATTCAAATGCCTTACTACGGGTGTGTGTGTGTGTGTGTCACACGGGTAAATCGAATGAAACATCTTTCAGCGGTCAGAACTGGAGTGTGCCGGGTATTTTTTGTTGCGAGCGACAGACCAAACGTAACGCGACAGCGTTTTGCCGTGCGGTCGTTGGTGACCGCACAACTGTGCCCGTTCATGCGCCACACTCCGGGAGGCCCAGTTGAACCCAGCGGTTGTCGCCACTTACTCATAACGCGTTGGCACATTTAAAAAAAATTATAAGTTTGAAAAAGAGCATCCCATTACGTGCACGGCAAACCAACCTGTCATATTTACAATCAACTGCACGTTCAGGCTGAGATCGTGAACTCGCAACACTCGACAACCTGGTTCGATCCATCTGAATATTTGTTTATATTTCGATTTAAAGCTTTCGTGACTGCAAGGATTCATCTTCTTGGTTCTTTCGGTAAAGTCACGTAGAAGGGAAGTAATAAAATAATAAAAATAAAACATAATAAAATAATTCTCACGACGTTTCGGAGGAATCCGATGGGCTACAAAGCTCGTTTTTCACAGATGTCCAGTCGGGGCAGCGGGTAAGAACGCTGCAACGCGGCTGAAAAACCAGGATTCCAACCCATGATCTCAACAGTGCTGGCTCCGCATGTGTGAAAAAGCGCTTTATAGCTCATCGGATTCCTCCAGTATAAAACACATATTCTGATTCAGTATCAGCCCCCCTCATTGAGCCACCCAGTCACCTCCACAATGTTCCCTGTTAATGGATTTTTTTATGCCACGAGTCTGTTTGTTCCAGGCACTGAAGCCCAGCATCTGAGACGCGTTGGCTGATGATGACATCAGCATAATGTCCTGGACCACCCAGACACGAGAAGCCTTCCTTGAACGCAACAGGTCACGACCGCCCGTCAGGCTGATTGAGTGCAATATTCAGACGCTACTGGGAATGCCCCATTTACATTCAACGGCAAGAAAGTGTTTTCAATAAGAAAAAAAAAATACGTCACTTAGAAACGGATTGTGTAAATGTTATTTAGCAACCGACAACGTTGTGAGTGCCATAGGCAGGGACTTCCCTAGGTCGTGGGTGGTGCGGGTATCTGGGGAAAATCGCGGGTTGCCCCCAAAAGCGCGGGGCCGGGGCTAATGCCCCGATTCTCCGTACCATGGGAACGGCTCTGTCTCATCACCCCATTGCACGATTTTGAAACGGGTGGGGGCTTTGAAATTGTAATTGCCTTAACCAGGACCAATATGCCAAATTAGTCCAATTGTCAGGTTGAAAGTATATTTTAGGTATATGTTCACCTTATTTACACAAAACTACATTTATTTTTTTCTAATGACTCCTCATGATTTGAAATTAATCAAGCGGTACCATGGGACCTTTTTGGCACTATCAAAGTATGAAAATTAATAATAGGATGTACCCTTTCTAGCAATAAACCAGGTGTTAAGATGTTCAAACACCAAATAGATACCTCTTGCAAGGAATCAAGTCTTTAGAAGGCCGTCTCTGGTGTAGGCCAATCAGTTTGAAAGACGATGCATACACAATCAGAGCATGTTTGTTTGCATGTTCAGCCCAAGTGCAGTGTGTGGTTAATGCAGACTTGATTCCATACAAAAATGCATCTATGTGGTGTTTGACCATCTTAACACCCGTTTTATTTCCAGATAGGGTAAGAACCCTATTCTTATTTTTCATAGTCGAGCGGTCTTAGTTAAGTTCTCTGAACAATCGTAACAAACAAAAAAAGCTACAAGCTTTATACACAAACCATACACATAGAGAGCGTACAACCTCCAGGGTTTCCCAAATTGCAGTCCATGCAGCCCGCCACCACGCTCCGAGGACTCTCTCCGCGACTACCAATTTACTCCCCATCAAAAAATCAATTAGCTCGTTTCCGCGCTGCACACACCCGATTATCGTGAAACACGCCCCACGTGACTCGCTCAGCGACTTCACGCTGCCCGCGTTACGCACAAACACGTGTGCACGCGCGCGCGCGCACCGAGATCTCCAAATGTTGTGGATTCACTCTTCAAACACACCGGTGGGCTGAAGAAGTAACTAATTGGAGTTTAGTTAACGTGACACATTTTTTACTGATTGGCCGTGTCGGGTGGTGGAGGGTTGCGACACATTTATACGTACGCGATCAAACCCAAAAAACATTTTTACGAATAATACTGGTCGCGAAAGCCTACGTGTTAAACTGATCTCAAACTTAATTTGAATTAGCGTGAATTGCTTAGCGTGTCACGTGGGACGTATTTAACAATCATCCGGCGTGTGGAGCGTGAAACGAGCAAAACATTGTAATGGAGAGTAAATTAGTAAAGGCGGAACGACGCAGCGTGATGAGTCACGAGGATAGAGGTTTTGGAAAATCTGCATCATGACCCATAACCTTAAACGACAGGGTCCCTGGCTTGTAAACGTAAGGCAGTTAGTTCTCCAGCACTCGATGAGACACTCTCTGTCAATCGATCAATCGATCTTTATTGTATGCGCCAATATCGCCCTCGATGTCTAAAGCGGTGCACGGTTTATTTTGAAAAAAGATGCACACCCAGAAGGCCGTGAGCCGATGGGTTCTTATCAAAATGTTGATTGTTTTTTTCTACGCGAAGGCAGCTATATGGATATACTAAGGGGGGTTATTGCCCATCTGTTTGGCTGTTTCTACTCTCCACAGCCATGTGAGTGCCTATCTTGTCCTCCGTTCATTACAGTGTGTTTATATATGTTATTCACTCGCCAATGTTAGGCACAATTATTTTATCACCAGCGTTACCAGAGCTTATGGGCAATGTTGCTAATTTGCAATTGAGTTGTATGAGGCCTGACGAAGGTTACTGCAACAAGCCTGTCAACCCCTTATCAGTGCCGACCTCATATTCTTGGTTCTTTCGGTAAAGTCACGTAGAAGGGGAATAATTTTATAATATAAATATTTATATTATAAGGAAATAAAATAATAATAAAATAATATCTATATTCAGATTTATTTTATTTTATTATTTCCCTTCTACGTGACTTTACGGAAAGAACGAGGAATATGAATCCCTGCAGTCACGAAAGCTTTAAATCAAAATTTAGTGCCCTACCTTATTTCAGACCAATTCAGACCGTATTGGTCACCCAGTGCCCCGTATACATCTCAACGTTCATCCTGCAAAGTCCCATCACAAGGGAGCAACACAAACAAACAGACAAAACATTGTATTTGTTGCCCGTATGGAAACGGCTGCACGCCGTATGAACCTGAAAACTAAATTTTCCTCGACAAGAATACGGAGTGAACCGTTTGGGTTGACAGGTATGCTGCAAGATCACAACAACAACAACCACAACACACCTTGGACAACGACTTACCTGCACGGGCGCATTCCGGTTGGTGAAATACGACCTTGGGATGGACACCTCCATGTAGTCCTTGGTGCAAATGACCGTCTCGTTGATGTCTGAAGGTGGAGCACAGCAGACGCACGCTCAAGACTACTACGAGCAAAAAGACAACAACGAAAAGGCCACCCACACCCCCGATTAGATGCAGAGATCGGCCGATCAATGTGCCGCTGTTGGCGAACTTCTGCGAGAGCCCAGCTTGACCAGCAACCAACCCTCGAGAAGCGTCATCCACCTGTTGTAAATGCCAATTATGAAATTTTGGTAAAATTAATAAAAATTAATGAAATTTCGAAAAATGCGTAGTTCGCATACATTATGCTAATGTGTGTAATTATATATTTGATGGCATTCCACGTTTCCCAGATGCCTGTCGTGGAATGTGGCGAGTAGTGGGTTTCTTTCATTATTTAATTTTAAAAATATATAAAAAATGTTGGCCTAATTATTCTTAATATTATTTTTTGGATAACGGGCATAGATACAACACACCCGACGTCGAGCCTCGTAATGACACTTGTTTAGGCTGAGTTAACCTAGAGGGGAGGCCAGGTCATGTTCGGATTAGCAATCCGCCACTGGCTCTGTGCGTCACTATCCAGCAATCAAAACCCAGAGTGTTAAGGTCTTCAGTGCCTTGCCAAAACCACAACTACAACCCAACATGCGAACTCCAAATATACAACAGACACCTTGTATACCAGGCGAGGTAGTTAACATCTCGCCACCGTGGCGCCCATGTTGATTGGCTTGTGAACACAGTTTAGAGTTTCAAAGGGTTGCAATATACCGTCGTAAATGTGAGCCGTAAGCAGCTCAAATTAAACGACGGCGGAGCAATGAAACATCAGTCTCGTTTGCGTAATTGTTCCCAATCGTTCGCATCGCATTCAACTCACCTGAATAACGTTGAAACGGAAGTTCGCGTTTTGTGACAGTCAAAGACGGACACGACACGACTCTACAATTGGTGCTGGCACGAGGATTTGGTTGGGGCAGAAGTAACAGGAGCCATGCTCACCGATCACACGAGCTGTTATCTGCCTCGCCTGGTATACAGGAAGTCCACGGGTTCGATCTCGAACCCTGATGGCTGTATTATTGGAGTTTGCATGTTCTTTCCACGTGGTCGTGAGGATTTTTCTCCGGGTCCTCCGGGTTTTTCCTTCCACGTGATAAGCCACTTGGTTGAGCTATCATTTGTGGCCTGGTCGCCTCTGCAAAAGAGCTACATAGCTCAGTGGGCCTTACCTGGTAAAATAAAAGTGAAAGTTTAGTTTAATAATTTAGTTTTACCTACTGGATATCTTTGAAAAAGAGCCGTATATCTGATGGGATTCCTCCAGCATAAAAACAAATTCTGATTCTGAGCTACAAGTTCCCCTTCATTATCATCATCATCATCATCATCCACGATCTCGCCCTACCACCTCCTCACATCACATCTCACCCTACTCCCTTCCCCCTGTGCCCTCTGCTCCAGCAAACAAGGCATGCTGTCAAAACCCCACAGTCACCCGCTGCTCAACGGGAGGTCTCGCTTCTTCTCTGTAGCTGCTCCCATTGTGCGCAACTCCACTCCACTGGCTGTCGGCGTGGCCGACTCCAACTCCTGTTCTAATCCTGGATTAAAGCTTCCTTCTGCTCCGCTGCCGACGACGGATCACTGCGCTAAGTCTATTCAATTCAGCACAGACCAGGCCCGGCACACAAACCGCACCTGCGGTGAAGAGCAGACCATGCATCGTCGCTCGCCTGCTCCAGCGTCGTCTGCTAGAGAAGCCGAGCACAGCTGCTGCTGCTGATGATGATGATTTAAGCATCAATACTGCCCCTCGCCGCACGTGGTTTGTCATCGATCTAAGTTGTTCTTATGGACTCGTTTTGTGATTGAACTCTTTCGAGTGGCGTCAAATAAAGTGCTATCTCTTGGCCATAGTCTCTGGGTGTGCGCGTGGTTCATTCCGTGTAATCGCTTGGGTGAATCTCGACTTGTGTGTGGAGGCGATGCAGTATATGCAAGTCTCGCATGAGGTTGCGTTCCGAGGCACAAACACAGAGAAGTCGATTCCCCTGTCCCCCTGCATGGCACACTGAGTGAGAGGAGCTCATCCACTCGCTTCCCTGCGAGCCCCTAACACGGCACGACCGTGCGCTGTGTCGTTAAAGCCACCTGGAGGAGTTGTGCACAATTCATTGCCCACCGACGTGGGCAGCTGTGAGCAATGCAGGCAGTATAAACAGGCGGAGGGGGTAGCGGTGGCGCAGTGGTTAGCGCACTGTGCTACGAACCCCGGCGACCAGAGCTAAATTGACGGCCACGGCTACCGTCAGTGGCGAGTCGTGTCTGAAACGGCCCTGGGAGCACCCTTCACCAACCCGCACTAAAACCAGCGTGGTGAAGTATGGTCAAAGAACTCCCAACAGCGAAGCAGCGTGGAGGAGGCATTCCACCACGTAAAACGCAAAACAGTGGTGCTACGTCTTCTTGGTTCTTTCGGTAAAGTCACGTAGAAGGGAAATAATAAAATAATAAAAATGAAACATAATGAAATACAATTCTCACGACGTTTCGGCCACAATGCAAGCAGCCGTCCTCAGGTGAAGAACAAGTCTGTCAGAAAGACAGCGTCTGAATGAACACCACCATACTTGGCAGCGTATATTTAAGCTGGGTTAGAGGAGGAAGGGCGCCTTGACAAAGCATAATATGACTTTGAGACCCCCCCCCACCTCCTACGCATTCCACAAGTAGTGACTAATCCCATATCTGCATTTTCCATAAATATGCTAAATTCATCTGTTGATATGCAAATTCCTTTGTCAAGGCGCCCTTCCTCCTCTAACCCAGCTTAAATATACGCTGCCAAGCTTGGTGGTGTTCATTCAGACGCTGTCTTTCCGACAGACCTGTTCTTCACCTGAGGACGGCTGCTTGCGTTGTGGCCGAAACGTCGTGAGAATTATTTTATCATGTTTTATTTTCATTATTTTATTATTTCCCCTCTACGTGACTTTACCGAAAGAACCAAGAAAATGAATCCCTGCAGTCACGAAAGCTTTCAATCGAAATTTAGTGGTGCTATGATCCATCAACCTCGGTGCCTTCTGTAGCGACGCTTTCCAGCTGCTTGTGACCTGTGCCCACGCGCGAGTGGTCCATCATTTAAAAAACATTTTTTTTTATTACGCATGTGGACAACTCTGGACCGGTTTTCAATTCCTCTGAGCGTCCTCGACAGCAGCAGCAGCAGGAGCAGCAGCAGGGGGTGTGGGGGTGTCGTGGACGCTGCTGCCCTTACCGGCTGTGGCGAGCGAGTGCCACCCCCCCAGCAGGGCCAGGGCGCACAGGAGCAGCGTGCGGTGGGGCGCGTGGTGGGGCATGGCGCCCTGCGGCGTCTACGCACGGACAGGGCTGGCGGGGAGGGAGAGAGAGAGAGGGACAACAGGGGCAATGGTGAAGGAGTTGTTGCTCGTGCGCGAGAACCAGAGGTCGCAACCGGGTACCCGATACCCGATACCCGGCTACCCGTACCCGGCCGGGTACGGGTAGCCGTTTGCGACCCTGGTGCGGCCGGGTACGGGAACTGGTAGACCGTGAGTCACTGGTGAGTAACCGTTTGTCACTCATTTCCCAACGTCTTGTCTCTTCTCACAATTCAAGTTCCTAGAATCAACCCACCCGCGCCTGCAACATGGCTTCATCCCAGAGGTCGCAATCAGGTACCCGATACCCGTACCCTACCCGTACCCGGCCGGGTACGGTACGGGTACGGCCGGGTACGGGTACCCGTTTGCGACCCTGGTGCGGCCGGGTACAGGTAAGGAATCAAAACCCGTTTGCGACCTCTGGCGAGAACTAACTCCGTTTAAAGACCGAGACAGGAGGGACTTCTTCACAATTGTCGCGAATCGCCTGATGAAGCCGGCTGTAATCACCAGAGAAACGTCGTAAACGTTGTGGGTTTACTCTCCAACACACCGGCGTGCTGAAGTAGTAACTAATTGGCGCGTTTTGTTTACGTGACAAACCTGACTGATTGGCTGTGTCGGGTGTTTTTGGGTTTGATCGCGTAAATATGAATGTGTCGTTATACCCGACACAGCCAATGAGTTAGGGTTGTCACGTAAACAGAACGAGGCCAATTCGTTACCGGTACAGCACACCGGTTGTGTGTTGGAGAGCCAAGCCACAACATTTACAATCTGAGTAATTACAATTTGTAAATGTTTATACTCTTTGGTTCTTTCGGTAAAGTCACGTAGATAGAAAACATGTAAATGTTGTGGCTTTGCTCTCCAACACAGCCGAGGAATTTTACGTGTGTGTCGTTAAACCCGCCACCACCCGACACAGCCAATGAGTAAGGGTTGTTCACGTAAACCGAACGTGGCCAATTCGTTACTAGTACAGCACACGGCTGTGATGGAGAGCCAAGCCACAACATTTACATTTTTTCTACCTTCGTGACTTTACCGAACGATCCAAAGAGTATAAACATTCACAAAATTATAATTACTCGTAATAAATTGGCATGTTGTGCTTACTAATTGTCAGTGTCGGTGTTGTTGGGTTTAACGACACATTTATATTTACGCAATCTCACCCAAACAAACTTCGATTATGGATTCTTACTTTCTTCATGCAGTCTTAGTCCAGCTTTGTAATGTCTTTTGTTTGTTTATAATTTAGATACAATATATACTTTAGATCTCGGTTTGTGAGCGCTTGCATGACTGCATTGATTCCCTACTGAGTCAAAAGCCTTTTCATAGTCTACAAAGGCGGGGTATAATAGTATTTGATATTCATTATTCTTTTCTAGAATGTGATTGATAGTACGTGGTATATGGCATAAAAAACTATATATTGCCGAAACCCCACTTGCTCGCGTTTTTCCACTATGAATTATTTTCGCTTATAAGCTTACATAAGAGGCGAATGGGTTTGGCATTTGACGTAAGGTTTTTTAAAAAGCCATTTCTGATAAGGAGAGATGATCGAGGCGTTTCATGCCTTTGTAAAACATTTCTAGTCAAAAGCTCCGCTCATTTTGTCGCAACAACTGGTCGAAAAACTATGTCGAGCAAGTTTGCTGAATACATTAAAAAAACATATCTGTTGCCAGAGGGACACACATGGAAAAACATTTCTCATTACGTTAACCGCGGCCAATTCTTGAACACGAATCAAAATCACAACGAGGTGGACACAAACAAAGAGGCAGATGAAAGCAGGTTGGGAGCGCTTTTTCAAAACTAAACTTGATAATAAAAAAACAATCAGCCTCAACAGGGACGTTTTAAAGAATCGTTGCGTGTTACAAAGCGAAGCGACGCGTCGATTAGAAGCGAGGACATTGCCGGCGAGGATGGAACGCCGGACGACGACAAAGGAGGGGTGGGGGGGGATGCAGGAAGGAGCGTGGGTCGGTGCCGCGTGGGGGATGAGACCGCGGGGCAACGGGGAAGGCGCGGATCAGAAAAGGGCGCGCGCGCGAGTTGGAGTGATCGATTTCGATTGATCACGATTGAGTGATCGAGTTTTAGTGATCAAGTTCGAGTGATCAGCGATCACGTTCGAGTGATCACTGTAGAGTATATGGCACGTTTGAGTGATCACGTTTGAGTGATCAAGTTTTAGTGATCACGTTTGAGTGATCATGTTTGAGTGATCACGTTTTAGTGATCACGTTTGAGTGCGCGGAAGAGTTAACTCGGACTGCAGGAGGGGGAATCCGATGAGCTGTGAAGCTCTTGTTCACATATGTTCAGTGTGGGGTGGGCGCGGCCTCAGCCAAGTTACAGCAAACAATAGAACAACAATACAACAACAATACAACACCAACAATACAACAACAACAAAATAGAGGAAAAGGTGGGAAAGTCATTAAATATAAATACATACTTAATTATGAGTCCGATTTATCAAACTTGGGCAAGGCAGCAACAGCAACAACAACAGTCCCAGATCACAGCAAGATAACGCCCCACAGCAGTAGCCCCTCAACGCAACGGCACATGAACACTATGGGAACCACGTGAACAGTGGACTATCGATCCACAGCAGTAGCCCCTCAACGCAACGGCACATGAACACTATGGGAACCACATGAACAGTGGACTATCGATCCACAGCAGTAGCCCCTCAACGCAACGGCACATGAACACTATGAGAACCACATGAACACTATGGGAACCACATGAACACTATGGGAACCACATGAACACTATGGGAACCACATGAACAGTGGACTATCGATCCACAGCAGCTAAGGATCAAAGTGACGAATCGCATTCGCAAATGCGGCCGTTCTGTAATCCAGCGCCAGTATTCTGCTTCGGGCTCTTTTCGTTTTCTTCTTTGTTTTTGGCAGGAAAGATGCACGAGGTGAGGCGGTGCGGAGAACATCGTGACGACGAGTGGATGAGTTTCGGCTGTTCGAAGGCTCGTGATGTGGCAGTGGTGGCCAAAGTAAGAGAATGATGTCACGTGTCGCATCACACGGCTGCCGCTTCGAGAAACGACTGAAAATGATTGATACATGTACGCTGATGATACAAATAGGAGGGAGTGGATTATTTTGTTTTGCTTGTCAAAGAGGTTTGCTGCTCAAAATCGCATCGAGGCATTGATCGTCTCCCGTTGACGGCCAGGGGTGGAAAGTCCACAGTACGATGGCGGGAGTAAGTTTAACCGAAGCCGTTCTCGTTGTATCGACCCCGATAGGATGACGGGCTGAGTTAAACCCCCCAACCAGGACTTGAACTCGCAACCCTTGCAATTGCGCGTCGCTCGCTCGACCATCTGGCCAGATTGGTTTAAAGCGAAGAAAATTAACAGCGAGGTAAACATTGAAAAACAAGTAGGGAAATAAAAACACTGCAATGCAAAAACACAAGCCAGTATATGTGTATGCATCTCACTGGGCTGTGGTACTTTAGAAAGCACGCGAAACACGTGTCAATCACACTGTCGCCTTTAAAGGAAAAACATATATATAATCGGTAACGTTATTTTAGCAATGGTCCTTTTTCAAAGCAATTTTTTTGCCCGAGCAACATATTTTCTTCACGCCATTGTGAAATGCAACTTTGCCCGAACGAAAGCGATATATATATGTTTAAATGTTACGTATTAATTCTACTTTGTTTTGTTACGCTCTACATAATAAGCAGGGCGATTGCCCAGCAAGTCACCCAGCGCGCACTCTCCCTTGTGAAGGCCACGCCGTGGGTCTTGGTGACAACAGCGGCGGCGTTAGACCGCGTACATAGTATACGTGTGTGTCGTTAGACCCCGCCACCACCCGACGCAGCCAATTAGTGAGGGTTGGCACGTATTAACAACGTGCCAGTTCGTTAAGAGCACGGCACACCGGTTGTGTGTCGGAGAGCCAAGCCACAACATATACAATCTGAGTAATTACAATTTTGTAAATGTCGATTTAAAGCTTTCGTGACTACAGGGATTCATCTTCTTGGTTCTTTCGGTAAAGTCACGTAGAAGGTAAATAATAAAATAATAATTATTATATTAATTTTGTAAATGTTTATACTCTTTGGATCGTTCGGTAAAGTCACGAAGGTAGAAAACATGTAAATGTTGTGGCTTGGCTCTCCAACACAGCCGTGTGCTGTACTAGTAACGAATTGGCCACGTTCGGTTTACGTGAACAAACCTTACTAATTGGCTGTGTCGGGTGGTGGCGGGTTTAACGACACACACGTATATATGTACGCGATCTAACCAAAAAACAATCCCTGTATTATGGATAATATTGGCCGCGAAAGCGACCACGTGTTCAACGACCACGTTCGCTTTTCCCCTTTGTGACGTTGCAACTCGGGGGGCAAGTGGCCCACGTGTCGTGGCCGGCTGGCAGGTGAATCCGCTCTCCCTCTCTCTCTCTCTCTCGCCTCACCTGAAGCTTCACCGCACGCCTCACCTCTTCCACGCTTGGCGGAACAGCTGAGCCGGCTGATGTCGCCGAGGTACCGCTCGATGCGACTTCTGTGCGCGAGGAGGAGGAGGATGAGGATGAGGAGCGCGCCCCGGTCGTGTCGGATACGCGATCGGTGCGCTGCTGCCTCTCGAGTGCGTCCGCGCCACGGGCGGCGCGAGAAGGTTCAGCAGACAGACACCGCCCTGGAGAATCTCTTGGGGGTGGTGGTGAAGGGGGCGGCGGTGGTGGTGGTTGTGGGGAGGAGGGGGGAGCCACTGCACAGTTAAATAGGAGGATGTGATGATGATGGTGGTGGGGGTGGTGGGGGTGCGATGGATGGATGGGGAAGGGAGCAGGGTGGATGGAGGCCGTTGCGGGGGTGGTGGTGGGGTGGTGGGGCAGACGATAAATCTCAGGGCGAGTTTGTCTTTAAGAGCCGACCGGGCAGTATGACGCACAGGGATGGGGAGAGGGGGGGGCCTGGTCTCTCTGAAAAAAGTGCGCACGCTTCAGAGGGCGTCAGTAAACTTGAATTCAGTTTTGCCTTTTTAATTGCGTAAATGTCATCGCCGTCGGTTGAGACAATTCCGAGAAATGGTAGCGGTTTGTTTGCGCTTGAGTGGAACTTGTACGGCGAAAAACAATCCCAGAAATGTTCCTTGCGCTGTGGCGAGGATGGGGCAGGATCCAAACATCGCGAGGTCTCAGGAGATCCAATCAAGGGGACAAAAGCAGGAAGGAGGTGGTTGAATTAATCACTTCGTCGCCAACAGTTCTAGCACCAACGGGACATTTATATCCAACTAGCGGGAAGTACCTGGCGTTGCTCGGCGAAAAAGACACACACACACATCGACTTACACACACACAAACACATCGACTTACACACACACATATGGACCCAAACACACACATCGACTTACTCACACACATATCGACGTACACACACAGCGACTCTCACACACACACACACATCGACTTACACACATCGACTTACACACACACATATGGACCCAAACACACACATCGACTTACTCACACACATATCGACGTACACACACAGCGACTCACACACACACACACACATCGACTTACACACATCGACTTACACACACACATATGGACCCAAACACACACATCGACTTACTCACACACATATCGACGTACACACACAGCGACTCACACACACACACACACATCGACTTACACACATCGACTTACACACACACATATGGACCCAAACACACACATCGACTTACTCACATACATATCGACGTACACACACAGCGACTCACACACACACACAAACACATCGACTTACACACACACATATGGACCCAAACACACACATCGACTTACTCACACACATATCGACGTACACACACAGCGACTCACACACACACACACATCGACTTACACACATCGACTTACACACACATGGACTTAAACACACACATACATAGACTCACACACATCGAACTACACACACACATATGGACTTACACACACACACACACATACGGACTAACACACATGGACTCACACACACATTAACTGACACACAGAGTCACACACACACATCGACTCACACACGCACATAGAGCCACACACACACATCGACTTACATATCCAATCATCTCCATGTTCAGCTGTACGTGCACCGCGATGCCAAGAAACCTCGCGGACTTAGCCAGGGACACACACACACACGTGCCGATGAATGTAAGCACAGATGATGGCAAGAAGTAGCTACAAACTAGAGTTACGAACACAGGCATCAAATTGTCCGTGGCTCCGGACTGAACCGGGTTTCTGCGGCGGCAAAGTTGAAGACGCGAACGTACGCCTTGAACTTCTTTCGCGCCGTACGTAGCCAACCTTGCTGTAGAGCATCAACCCCGCTGACTCTAAATGACGCACGAGATGTCAGTGACCTCCGACGGTGGTTGTTGTCGAACGGTTTGTTGGACAAAGCGTATCCGGAGAGGGTTAAAAGAGTTAATAAGTGGAGTGACATTGGTTGGGTTACATAAATAAAATTCACTTTTCTCTACGATTCCTCCACGTTGACGCATGTCGTGTACGTTGAACTTCTTTCGCGCCGTACGTAGCCAACCGTGCTTACCGGAGGTGCGGCGGGAGCCAAAGACAACAAACTAAACACAAACAGCGCTTCTCAAGAAACGAGTTTCGATCTAGAAGATGATTTAAAAGTGCAAAGCTCCAGCGGCCTTCCTGATATCGGAAGGAAGAGCGTTCCAGACGGCCGCTGAAGCGCGGCACGATGCGGTGACCGCCGCCTTTTGTCCGATGGGCAGCGAAAATCCGCCGCTGCTGCCGCTGCTGCTGCTTCTTCAAGGATGAGCGGGGGGAGTTGAGGCGCCTCCAGCAGGTGTGGGAACGAGACGGAGTTGGTTCGTGCGTCAGCGTCGGCTCCGCTTGCTTTGTGGTCTCAAAGGTGGGCACGGGGAGAGAGGCGAGGGGGGCTCTGGGCAGGGTGGGCGCCTAGGGGGAGGTCGATTTTCGACCGTCTGCTGCGCGTGGCAGCCGGACCGGGCACTGCGCTACCCGCCAGCAGCATCAACGCACGTCTTGATGGATAATTATAGATTTTTTTTTGTTCCTGGGTAGTAAGTGTTATTTTCGAAACTCTTTGGTTCTTTCGGTAAAGTCACGTAGGTATAAAATAAAAAAATCACGACGTTTCGGGCGCAACACAAGCGTCCGTCATCAGGTGGGAAAGCCTCAAAAGTTCAGAAAATTTATATTATTTTGTGACCAGGACTTTTTGTGAAGGAATGACACAAATGTACACCACGTTTTCTCATTGAAAATAGGTACATTTAAAATATCACTGTCCTGGTCACAAAAAAAAGTTTGCGGGGATTAATAACCATTTTCTGCACTTTTGAGGCATAAGCAATATAAAAAAAAATATTTTATTTAGTTATACAGTGATTAAAATTATCATCATCACCCACCGTGGACTCACCGCATCAACCGCCTCCTACTCCCCCCCCGACCATCATCCTCCCCCATTATCTGCACAACAACAACAACAACCAAAATATAACAGTCTCGTAAATCGTGGCCGTGAAGCCGCCACGGCACAGACGCGTTTGTTTGTGCGATCACCATAGCGATCCACATTCGCCTCTTAAACATTCTACGAACGCACTTTAAAACTGCCCCGAATGGGTCGGGGTGGGTGGGGGGGAGGAGGAAACCCCCGCTACGTTATCTTATTGAAAATTATACCTAAATGCATTTTAAAAATAAAAAAAAAATTACAATCACGTAGCATCCATTCGTTGACTGTGCTTCACTCGAGCCCGCTTTATTGTTTGGCGGGTGGGCTGGTGTCACATCTGCGTCGTCTGCTGGGTTTTTGTTTGTGTTAAACCAGACTGCCCGCACCGCTCTCTCCACAGTTCACGTCGAGACTCGGCACCCCCCCCCCACACACGATTATTGCTAAAGGAGCAAATCCGGCTGTGTCGCACATGGCCCGCCAAGCAGAGTTTGTCGAGTATGAACAACGTGGCGTTTAGAGAGACGTTGCAAGAACGGACGAACCACCACCCCCCCGCCCGCGCGCCTTCCCCCCGACATCCATCAACGCCATCGCCGCCTCGTCTCCAGCAGCAGCCGCAGTTCGCTTCGCGCCGTGACGCTTTTGAGTCTGCGCTGTCCCCCAGAGCATCACGGAACGCGCCGGTTGACACCTGACGTCTCCAATAAAGAAATCCACGACGGGGCTATGCAGGGCAACGTTGGGGGGGGGGGGGGGGGTGGTAAGGGGGGGCCTTGGGAGAGCTTTGTCTCTGGGAGCGTGAACTTGCCCTGGCGTGATGAGCGAACACAGCGGTGCGCTGTGTGGATCACGACAGGGCGGCCACGTCGTGAGAGCGACAGTGGCTTCATGCCACCCGTGAATGGGGTCGTGACCTGTGGCACCGTGGACTCAAAAAAGCGGCCTTCGCCTCCGGCCACGGGAAAGGAAAAGCAGATTTAAACTAAACGATTCATCATCATCACGATGCATGGGCAGATAGCCCCGTAGGTGTCCACTTTCCTCCGTCTTGTGCCAATAAGTAGTGCGCGTATCTTTCTGGCAACAATCTCTTAAATCTTTAACACGTAGGCTTTCGCGACCAATATTATTCATAATCAACGTTTTTGGGTTTAGATCGAGTTATTTATAAATGTGTCGTAACCCTCCACCACCCGACACGGCCAATCAGTAAAAATGTGTCACGTTGACAAAAGACAAATAGTTCACTGCTTTAGCCCACCGGTGTGTTGAAGCGTGAAACCACAAAGCGAAACGTCGTACAACTCAAATTGTAAATGTCCTTTTCATCTGCAAGGAAAGGCCCGAATCTTGCAATACGTGAACGTTTGCTTACAGACATCTGCATACAATTCATCCAATAACTGATGGCCAATGGTCGAGACTAATGATGGATTGAGACGCAAACTCGGGGACGAGCCCGAGAGGACGTGAAAAGATTGAGTGGTGAGATTGGCTCGTGCGCAGGGACTAGATTAGGTCGTCGTAGTGGGACCGTGAGGGCTGGAAATGTCTCACTGGGGGCTTCCTCCAGCGTCGGACATATCAGTGTTCTTCATTGCAAGGCCAGTGAGCCACTGGCGGTCCCTGGCGGCCTTTAGTGTGGGTCCCGACAATACACAACTTTGAAAACAACCCCTTGCAAGCGGTGTGCTGGGCCTCGCACTGCTGATGTCTTATCGGCGAAAGCGGCATCCCCTCTGAAAATTCGTGACGAACACGTGGATAGATCATGGTCGGTTCTGCGGCTGCACTGTCCCACACCAAGAGCCCCCAAAGACAACCAGAAGGGAGACGCGAATCAAACGCCAACACAAAACGCTTGAATACATATACACTCTTTATTTATTTAAAAAATATAAGATCATTGTAGCCCATTTCAAAAGCTCCCCGAAGAAACAAAACCCGGAGCTCCCACCACGTATGTGTAACTACTCGTGTCTGCTGGCTTTTTTTTTTGGCTTTTTGTTAGTTTTTTTTTCTTCTCTGAATTAATCGTCGGTATTAATTACACGTGTGCATGCACACTCGTTAAGTGAGGTGGGTGTCGATAATATACACACGGGCGCGCGAGCACGGCATGACACAAGACGTTGCTGCTGCTGCCGCTTCAGAACGCGTGCGTGCGTGGCTTCATATTGCTACTGCGTGATGGTCGTTATCTGCAAGTTGCATTTCGTGCAACAAAACAAAACAAAAAAAACCCCAGCGTGCAACCAACCCCGCGGCGTGTTTGGCTCCCCAATTTTATCGTTGCCAAATACGACGGCGCTGTCACGAAACGCGGCGCGAAGCACTTTCAAAGCGGACGTGGACGAAAGCGTTTAAGTCTCTCGTCGCGCATTCTCTCTCTCTCTCCGACGTCGTCTCCCGGTTGTAAGAGGGCGCGCGTTGTTGGCGACACGATGTCACACGCTTCGTTCCCTGCACGTGCCGGCAAGCTCCCACGGCAACCGAGCAGCGAAACGTCGGACATGCCGCCGAACGACACGCGTCAACAATCCTGTAACGGCACAACCGCGAAAGCGAACGCGGTGTGCGAACAGGACAAATGTTTATTTGTTTTTTTGCTAAATTCGAGGGAATGGCTTTGCGAATACGACTCCCTCCGTAAGGTCGGTCCACCGTTCCCTTCGTGTGCGTGTCCGACTGATTTGAGTACTGCATCGGTAGACCCGACCATTTGAGCTCTCCTGCACCGACCAATAAGCAAAAATCAATAGCGCCCAGAATCAAATACGTTTGTGCACAATTTCTGGGCAAAGAATTGCATCTCCCAATTGAACGAAAACGTTGATTTAAACGTGTAACGGTAGCGGCGGCGGTTATATCTGGATACTGGTAATGTAACTCATGAGTGTGTAAGAAGACGACAAAAATATTTCCAATCTGGTAATTAAATGTTTTATACAGTAATCGATGTGTGTATAGATAGTGCTGTATCGTGTATCAGTCACCAAAAGACATGTGATTTATGGTCAGCCACGTGAACGCCTCGACACAAAACCGCATGACCGCCATGAAGTGCACGGATATAAAAACAGGGTGCTTCAACGTTTTTGTTTAACACTTCTGATAATTTGCAACAATACCACGAGAAATGTTGTGCCTCCGGGCTCTGGAGACCACCTGGAGAAGACTGCAGGCAATGCGTTGACAACTATGGCGAACAAATGGACTCTGACTTTTTGAAGCTATTCACATCTACTTGTTATCACGTGACAGTGTTTTATCCGTTATTTTTCCATTAAAAACGAGTCCCATATAAGTGTTAACATTTCTTTGAAGCACCCTGTATATAGTTTGTACACACTGTGTATACATTGACATACTCTGTTTAGGTCCCGGGTAACAGTGTTAGTTTCGCCTTTAAACGTACCCACCACCACACCACTGCAAGTCATGCCACTGCTCAATGGCTCACGTGAATTGCACATGACAGCGAGGCCCCATAGCCAATGACTCCATGGACTCGGAACAATACACGACACGCAGTACATCTGTGTGTATACACACACCACACCAGTACACGTGTGTGTGTATACACCACACAGCCTTACACTTTGTTTTGAACAAACTGCCATGCGTGCGTGCTGTGTATGCGTATTTATGTAGACTGCATGGGACACAATGCACACGTTGTCGAATGTGCCTTCACTCACTCTACCCCAAACACCCGAGTTCCATTGCTTAAAACGTCCTTAGTGACTACCCCAAGCTGGATCACAACTGAACTTTCGATTCTTGATGATCGCTTAACTTGCAATTGCATATGACATCGTATATCATCGTCCGTTTACATTTGGTACAGGTGCACCCTGCATCTGTCTAATATATCTGCAGCTTCATTGTTATTGTTCCACGATCCGTCTAAGAATAATCGGCACGAGCCGACTACGAGATGGAATGTTGTTGTTGTTGTAATATTGAAATGTGTTCGTTGCGGTATTTCGGATTTGTCATGCGGCAGTTGTTTTTCCCCCCGATTTGGATTAGATTCATTGCTGTATTTTAGTCGATTTATTTCGGAGTTCGTAATTTTAGTGACCACCCAGGCGACGCTTGCAATCTCGCCGGGTTAAACTAAATAAACTTGAACTTTGACCTCCAATTTTTTTTGTTTTCGATTAACTGTGCCGACCGCTTGCAACCACCACGTTGACATTATTTTGGCCGATTCGACAACATGCCAACGTGTCCCCCCGTACAGCGCGGAATAACGCTCACAACGGAGCGCAGTAAGCGTGCGCGCACAACTACGGATGGGAACAAAGCACACGCACACACAAGCATTGGTCCAGACGATGAGATGGCGGGTCTAATCAGCCGCATTTGTAAAAGTACGCGAGTCCGTGCGTGCCCGTGCGTGCGCGTGCACAGACTGGGATATATCGGCGCACATTTGGTCGCTGTGTGCCCCCAACACGTGTGCCCAGTAGAACACTGCCCCCCGCCCCTCCCCAAAACTGTGCTCAGCCCAAAACATGCACGTGGTGTAAACAGCGGGTTGCACTGGACAGGTGAACACACACACACACACAGGCTGAAGCACACGTACACATGATGATGATATATTACATGGGGTGGTGCACCGGTAATTCTCGAAAGCGCCGCGTGTCCTCATGCCACCGCATCGCCCCCCACCCCCCTCCCCCCGTGAATATTTACAGCGGCAACCATTGGAGCCACACGCGTGCGTCGTCAGCGGCTTCCTTAGCAAATTGTTTCTCACGCGCACACACAAAAACGACCGGATCGCAAATTCACGCAAACAAAAAATTTGCAACACGGCCAAGGCAGTCGCACTTCCGCTGGAAATAAATCATACACAAACTGGGGGCGCGTGCACGCGCGCTGCGAAAACGCACAAGCGGAATACGAGTTACCAAACTCGCACGTGACAATTTGTAATGCTTTTATTTTTGCAAGTGCCAAAATCACGCGGGGGGGGTGGGGGTGGTGGGAGGTGGGGCGGGGGGGCTGTGCGTGGGGAACAGAAGCGGGGCTCCCACTGCCAACGCTGTGCCCCCCCCCCCCTTTATCTATAGAGCAATGCCAGCGAGCGATTGGCGGAGCGACGTCCTTCTACAAAACCGCGAGGATGTTCCACGGAGACAGAGGTTAAAGCGAACTATTAAAAAAAAACTCATTTTTTGTATTTTACCAGGTAAGGGTCCACCGAGCTACATAGCGCTCTCTGCTTCAGAAGCGACCTGGCGATCACAAATGATCGCTCAACCAAGTGGCTTATCAACGTGTGGAAATTCCTATCAGCCAAACAATTCTCAACGTGATGTCGATTATAAATGTGGAGGGGGGGGGGGGGGGTGGCAAAAACCGGAGGACCCGGAGAAAAATCCACGCGACCACGGAGAGAGAGAGAGACGCAAACTCCAAATATACAGCAGCAGGCGTAAGGGTCAGGATCGAACCCACGACCTCCTGTACACCAGGCGAGATAGTTAACATCTCTTAGCCACCGTGTCGTCCCAGGCGAAGTCAGCTGCTCGGAGTGACACGTGCATGATGAAGCCAACGGCTTCCCCGCAGCTCAGCGTTTGTGTTTGGTCCATTTACCCGACACCCAGAAAGTGCGATTGCCTTGACGGACAAGTCTTTTTCCGCGAGGTTTGGCTGCCTTTTGTTGTTGTTGTAGAACCCATGCAAGAACAAACAAGAAAGGTTACGTTAATTAAAAATCGATCCATGATGCGCGGAAACCCGTTAATACCAAAGCACGAAAATAGAAGACTCCAAGGAACGACCACGGCCAGACGACAACCAACCAGAACGTGGGGAACAAATGGGAAAAAATGTAATTTTTTGAAATCTTTTTTTTTAAATGAAAAAATGGAAAAAAAATGAAAAAAATAGAAACGATGCAAAAAGACGCACGCCAACCCCCCCCCCCCCCTTGCTTGCTGTTTGTGCGGTGGCTCGCATTCCCCCAGTGGATTGTCACGGACACACTAAAAAAAACTCAACAACCACCTTATTATACACCGTAGCGATCACCTTTTCCAGAGCATACGGGATTACTAAAGTTAACGTGGGGGCGTGAAGACAAAACACCACCACCATCACCACCATCACCCACGACCGAGAATCCTCCACCACCGCCGAGTCAACATCGCCAGGTGCTGCACCCAGATCGTTACTTTGCAGGAAACCAGACGACCGGCTGACAGCTGACAGAGTTCGTTCGCAACCCTTCGCACCGCAGCTCCGCACGCACACACACACAGGGTACCCCCCCTCCCCTACCCGCATGGCACGACGCTTCCCGTGCGTTCCCGATGCCGCCACGGCTCATCGCGCTGTGAATTGCGTCCACACACGGCGGCGTGTGGATTCCACCGCAGTCGCAAAACGGCACATCGCCTCCCGCCGTCCGCGTGTCAAGAGGCGAAACCACGACCCCCGTCCGTGTCCACCCCGACAAGGGTTCGCGTGAAACCGGGCGGTTATAAACGATTCCTTCGCACGGAGGATGTTACGCCGTGGTGAATGTTTACAAAACACGTGGCTAATGCACGGCGACAGCGCTGCTGTACCGTTCGGCGACAATATTCGGGGGGGGGGGGTAATGCTGCACGCGTAATTAGCGCCCCAATTTCTTGTCCCCCCTACCCACCCACCCCCCTACCCACCCGCCTACCCACCCACCTACTATCCTACCCACACACCCTTTGTCATTGCTCTAAGTGACCGGCGCCTTACGAGTCTCAAGCGCCGACCTACGGTGGGGGGCAAACGAAACAGCGGCCACGCCGCTCGTTAACATCCACGCATTGTTGTGAGGGCACGGTGGGTGGACGATGGGACGATATTCTGGCTAGAAAAGACTTGACGGTGGTTTAAAGGCCAACATTGCAGGTGATTCGTTTTTTGTTAAGTGGAGCGACGCAGTGAGGGAGGGGATTTTCTACACCTTCAGCTAAAGTTACGTCCAGACCTCCGATGCAAATTAAATAGCAGAGGTTTTATTTGCGTCTTTGAATCCGGTTTGCTGTCAATTACAACGTCGCTATCGTTATTTAACGTGTTTCTAATACAGTTTGTATATTTTTAGAGGAAGCATTTCATTGCAACTGGTAACATCCCAGACTCAGAATATATTGTTTGAGCCAAAATGGTGAATATTCATAATGAACAATATTCGTATGCACTGGGAATAACTAACAGCACTTCGTCAATCTATTGCTGCCATGACAGCCCTCCCCCAATGCGCTTTAGTTATGGGCGTGTTTGACCATACTTCACCACGCTGGAACAACCAATGCAGGTTGGTGAAGTTTGGCCCAGGGCTGGTTTTTATCACTCACAACCGATGTTAGCCATTGGCCATGAAATCAATACTCAGATTGCCAGATTGACTGTGCAATTTGCTAACCAACTCTGCCACCACGTCCACTCCAGTGAACGATAAAAACATATATATGTGAAGCCCCCACCCCCCTCCCTCCCCAGCGCCAACCACTGAAAAGCAGAGATGAGAAACGAGAATGTAAAAGGATCGTGCAAAGGAATGTTCATCGTTCCAACAAATTGTACCGAACATTAACGACAACACCGACCGCTGATGATTGCCAGCGGCTCGGCGATGTTTCGTGTCTGGCGGCGTTCGTGTTCCAGGAAGCGTCGCCCCCCACATCCGAGGTACACAAACCTGGGACATGTCATGGGAAGAAAATCTCACAATATCACGTGTAGATGCATTGTCTCGAGCGGTGTATTATTACTATTAAGGAACTAACAACAACAAAAACCGGGACTTTTAAAGTCTCGGGAAGACTTAACGAGATTTCCCAGTACTGCTGTCTCAACAAGAGGACGATCCTGAAGCAACCGGGAGAGGAGGTGGATCCGAGTTACAGCAACGTGAGAATAAGAGTGCACACCAAGAGCCAATGGGGCACCATCACCCAACCTCGTATCAACAAAACGGCTATCATACAAGACACAACCTCTTCACACCGACATAATTATTATTATTGCGCCACAGGTCCGATTTGCCCGCTAACCCAATGTCCCCTCTCATCCAAATGGTGCCCAATAAAGTGCCGATGTCTCCATTGCCAACAACACACTCAGTCAAATTGTAACGGTGAGGGTGCATCGGCCGTTTGGCAAATTGGGAATCTGGCCCAAGTGAACTGGATGGCTCAAGATGGCGCAATGCTGCCCCCCCTCTCTCTCCCTCTCTCCGTGCTACAGATTAGCGAAATGCGGCTCTCCGATGTGCTGTTGGGTTGTTGCCGCATGTTATTTTTGGCACGATGTCCGACGTTCTGCTCGACGAGCTGGGAACGTTCTTCAGGAACTACGGCGAAGAAGCTAACCGGGAGCGCCGGCCCGAAACGCCCGACAACGTGCGGTCAAACGGTAAAAACCAATCGGAGAGCTGTACGGCACAACCGTGAACACATGCGCGGCGGGCGTACAGGGTGACCAATCGGTGGTGAGATATTTTTAAAAAATCACCAGGAGTTACACAAGCTATCAGGAATAGTAAACTTGGACAGAAAACGTGGCCTTGTATTTAGGGATGACAGTTTACTGTTTTCTTCCAAGTAGGATGCAAAGGCGACTTGCACGAAAGGTCATGATGGTGCAATTCACAATTCCTTTAATGCGTTAACAAATACCGTACTGTCATAGCAGTCTATACAGGCTGAAGCACTTTAATATAAAGTCGCATCCTCATCGTACTGACGTTCGCAACTGCTCCAGTGTTTGCTCGAGACCTAAAATGAGGCCCTAAAGTTCAAACGTAGGCTACGCCGCGATAGCAATCCCCGCACGTCACAAATATTCTCATGCAGTCGATGTTACTTTGCAACGTTAATTTGGCATCGTTTATAGATTCCTTCTGTTGTTTTTATTAAAATACCGTTAAATAGATCATTAGACGCTCGAGTGACAGGAGTTTGTGTTTGAGAAGACGTGAAAAATTTAAGAGCATAGACACGCACGCACGGTACACACACGTGGACTCGTAACTCGTCTCCTCGCGACCTCCCAGTGCCATTCAGTGCTTTCAAAACCCGCAGCGGCGACCCTCGACCGACGACGGTGGTGGTCGTCTACGTCTTGTAAAATAAACTCCCACGCCCGGCTCGTGAGCCACTTTCGGCCAACCTTAACACGGGAGCTCGAAAAAAATATAGAAACCGCCACCGAAGAATATACGTCGACACATTCACGGCGAACGCCAAGCACCGCGGATGGAAAGGATACCGCTGCGACCTAGGAGACGAACTTCAGGGTGCCGACCGGCTACAGGAAAGCTGCTTGGACCGCGATAAGTAAGAGCAGAGGTGGGCGGGCGGCTGGCTGGCTGGCTGACTGGACAAGAGGTGGCAAGCAACAGTGCTGAGCACACCGAGTTTCTCAAGAGAAATTAAGAGCGGGCGGGCGGGGGGGCTCTGGCTGGAGAGAGAGAGAGACACAGAAGACTGTGATGATGCGGTTCGTGTAATTTTCCTGACTCAACCAATTCCTGACCCTGCTTTGTGAGAGAGACACGCGCGCGCGCACAGTGCAAAATTCAAGTCAGCGGTGCAGCATAGGTTCATATCTTAAGGCCATTTTGGCTCACAATGGCAGGGATTATTTACAGTGAAAATTCCAGTAACAATATGCATCTAAACCCAGAAAAAGGTTACACCAAACCCAGATATATATTTATATACTTGTACATATATAGAAATCAGATCTCCCCATGTCACCAAGCTTTGATTGAGAAAACAAAGATATTCACAAAATAAAAAAAAATAAATGAACTTAAATTCGCTGACGTCCGATATTAATAAAAACAACAAAAAAAATAAAGATATATATTTTTTTGTCACACTCGTTCTCTTCGGCCGTGCCCTGGTCCTCTCGTCCGGTCGATCTTCCTCCAAAGCGGGCTCGCTCACTTCACCAGCAGCTGCTTTTTTATCCTCTCCACCTCCACCTGTGAGGGAGTGCGCAGAGAAAACGATCCGACATGTAGCAAGGCCTGGGGCTCTAACACCCGTCGAGAAGCAATGCCTCATCGCGAGATGGACAACGGCCTCATCTTCGAAGACCGACGAACCGGATATGTCCGACAAAAACTCGCGAGCCTCGCCGAGCTCGACGCGGCGCTGGGACGACGAATCGACGAGGTCGGCGGCTCTGATGATTAATCTTCAAGAAAAGCATCGTATTTGACCGCGCTTCTGTGGTCCATTACACGACCGCTAGGTCTATTTAACAATGCTGGCTGCCCCCATATCCGGCCTGCTGGAGAGCGGAGACCTTTACAATGCACGGCCAATGCGTTGCAGCCGATGATGATGCCGATGATGATGCCGATGATGTCAACAAGCCCCGCCCTTTACCCCCCGCCCAGTGGAACACGGGGGGTGTGGGGTGGGAACAGAGGCGAGGCTTCCGTCCCGACTATTTTAGCTTTTCCAATTGGTCGAGTAATCAGGCGGTAATGGGAAGAGTGATTTAATTATCTTCATTGAAAACTCATCGTTTGAGCACTGCTTTAGCTTGCTGTCCTTCCCCTTTACCTCCGACAAGCACGGTTGGTTTTGTACGGTGCGAAAGAAGTCCAACATACGTACACACAATCAATGAGTTAAATCATTGGACGGCCCAACTGTAGTTCACTGTGGGCACCCATGTGTGCCCACGTGAGCGGCGCGTGGTCGTGGCGAGCGCGAGGAGTTGGTGCGAGCGCGTGGTACCTGAAGCTGCACTCTCCGCTTCTTCTCCTCCTCCAGCTCGCTGACCAGCTGCGATATTTCTCTCCTTTCGGGCACGTCGCACGGGGGGGGGGGGGGGGTAGAGAAAGACAGAAATGAACATTAGGGGGCAACAAATACATTTAACTAAACGCAGCAACGCAGAGCGAAACTTCAGTGCACTGTCAAATGCATCATCTCGAAGAAGTTCACGAATCTGAGGACCAACAAAGACACCTTCCTTTATCTTAGCTTCACTTAACCTTGGACATTTTCCACGGAGACGCTTGAAAGCTGCTTGTGTTTTGTCCATGGCTTAGACAACGTTCTTCGTCAGACCCAGCTTGATGTGTAAGGGTGGTAACAAAATCTTCCTTGATTCAACAAGTGGTGGGATGCTGAACACTTTTCCTCCCAGGCTCCAATGACTGTCGGAGTGGCCAATCTGTCTTGATGTAGTGGGAATCTCTCGCACGACTATTCCATTCGCAGAGAAAACAGCAGTACTTTGTGTATTTAGTCTGCAGACCAAGCAAGACAGCAACAACCTTCACATCGCCACAAAGCTGCCACTGATGTTGGTCATAGTTTATGCACCTCAAAAGTTGTTTGATGTTGTCATAGGTTTCTTTCATATGGACTGCATGACCAACTGGAATTGATGACAAAACATTGCCATTATGCAGCAAAACAGCTTTAAGACTCATCTTGGATGAATCATCTGGATCATGAACGATGTTGAGGGCTACCATCACACCATCGATGTTGTTACAGGCTACAAGATCACCTTCCATGAAGAAGAACGGGACAAGATCCTTTTGACGGTCATGGAACATGGAAACCCTAACATCACCTGCCAGGAGATTTCACTGCTGCTGTCTGGAGCCCATCAGCTCTGTGTTACTCTTGGGTAGTTCCAAATCCCTGACAAGGTCTTTCAGTTCACCTCGTGTTATGAGGTGTGGTTCAGAGGAGGAGGATGGGAGAAAATCTGGGTCATGTGACCTTGATGATTCAGGACCAGAAGTTTCATCCTCTTCCTCGTCTGACTCAAGTGAGAATGATTCTGGTGCATCAGGAAGCGACAGTCCTTCTCCGTGGGGTACTGGGCATATCGCTGATGGAATGTTTGGATAATGCACAGTCCACTTTTTCTTCTGTGACACACCTTTTCCAACTGGAGGCGCCATGCAGAAGTAACAATTGCTGATATGATCTGTTGGCTCTCTCCAAATCATTGGCTCTGCAAAAGGCGTAGATTTCCTTTTCCTGTTCAACCACTGCTGAAGATTTGTTGCACAAGTGTTGCCGCATATGTGTGGGGCCCACATCTTGTCCTGATCTCCAATTTTGCAGCCAAAATAAAGGTGATAGGCTTTCTTAATTATAGTGGTTATACTGCGCCTTTGTGATGCAAAAGTCACTTCACCACAAACATAGCAGAAATTACTCATTTGTACACACAAGTACGAGGCATCTCTGCTCACTTTGGCGAAACAGAAATGTGTCCCCTTGCACAATCAAACACTGACAAAGAAGAGATCACGACACTGTATGATTTATAGAGCTGATATTGGGCAATTTGTTCAGCAGAGGGATGTAAGCCTAGTTATGATTGCATCATCCATGACTTCTAGGAATAACATGATGCAATTCATATCATGTATGACACAATACCAGGTTCAGATTACATCATTCATTGTTTTGCTCAAAAAGTACTATCCAAACCCAGTCATAGATTCATCAGAGATCCAGTAAAATGTATTTTAGTCATTTCTGTTTTAAATTGAGATCCCTTGATAACTCACTTATCCTCCGCCATTCCCAAGTCAAGGGTCGTACACACTGACCCAGCAGCATATCTTGAAAACTAGAACCAATCAGCAATTTTAAGTATCATTTTCATTCTCAGTGACCCAGAATTAGTAAAGTTGGACTACATTTATTTCGGAAGCATTTTGGCTGTAGACCAGGGAGAAGAACAAATAAGGACACGTAAAGTATGTGTGTTGAACTTCTTTGGCACCGTACCTAGCCAACCATGCTAATGCCGAGGCACATGACGATAAAGATACACCCGGCAACATCGCGCCCCCCCCCGCCCACAGCGCTCCTTACTTGTGCTGAATCTTCATGGCCTCCATGGCTTCGCGCAGCTCTCGCACCTGCGCCTGCAGGTCGTCTCCACCGCCGCCACCGCCACCGCCGCCACCGCCGCCCTGTTGCTCCGTGCCGGACGGCGGCTGTCTCCGCGAACTGAGCGCCTCGCTCACGATGGCCGACAGGGGCCGCAGAAGCGGGGACGACGCCCCTCCGCTCGCCCCCTGCGACCCCTGCGACCCCTGCGACGCTGGAGGAGTCACGGGCGTCGCCGCCGTCCCGCCCAAGCCCAGCAGTGGCTTCTTCTTTGGTTCCAGCATCTTGCTAATGGGACGCCCGCCGTCCGTTTGCGACGAGTTCTGCGGTGGCGGCGGAGGGACAGGGTTAGCGGCGGCCGCGCTGTCTTGCTGGGAGGTTCAGCTGTCCGCGAGAACGACGATAAAATCGTTCGCAGATTCTCCGTTTGAGTTGGTCGGGTTGTGCCGCCCCACGCGTCCGTTCGCCACGTCCCGGAGTTTTGCTCCCAGCGAGTAAACGTCAGGCGTGGCGCCAAACGACACGCGGTACAGCGACACGCGCTACAACCCGAGAAATAAGCACCACGTGCGCAAAACCTACGCAGAGGTAGCAATTGCAGGGGTGCAGTGCTCCCCGTTTTCTTCAAATAAACCCCATTATTTCCATGAAGGCTAAAGTTACAGCTCATTTATTGCTTGTGATGTTATTTTTGTATTGCTTTTCATCTTATAAAAATATAAAGAAATAAAAGAACGGTAAACAAACCAAACACCGAAACCGCCAAGCTAACTCCGGAACGCACAAACCCAAAGCCGACAGTCCATACCGCGCATCGCGGCGGCGCTAAACTGGGCCGCACTCCGTGGCAGCGGGGGCACAGCCCCGAGCGCGCTAGCGCATCGCCGTCGCCTCCATCGCCCCCCCCCCACCGCCCCCCAGCCCACCGCCCCCCCCCCCCCCCACCGCGTACCGGCTGCTCGGGGGTGCGGTGCTGCTTATCTTCCGCTTCCTCGCCCGAGTCCGAGCGAGACACGGCGCCATCCGCCGACGGGCTCTCCATTTCCCACTGCACGCAAGCGGGGGGGTGGGGGGGGGCGGGGGCGGGGGGGGGGCGGGGGGGCGTAGTCCGGCACGAGTCAGGGTTGGCTCCGCCGGAAACACTCGTGCATCACGGTAAGAGAGAGCCCTGGGTTCGATTGCCGACTCGGGTGCCTCGCTGTGTGTGGAATTTGTAGGTTGTCTCCCTCTGTTTCTGCATGGGTTTTTCCCTCTGGATTTTTCCTGGTTTCCACCCATAGATAAAAAAAAAAAACCAATGTGAATGGTATTCGGCCAAACATCCCAATGCTGGAAGATTAATTGTAAAGGACTCAAATGGATTTACGCGTAGCAGCAAGATCACCCCTCACCGTTACTGTGAAAACTTATAAGGACCCTCCTGAAAGAGTCTTGAGATAATTGGTCTTTTACCTTTTTATCTGGCAACAAAACTGACACCTTTTTACGAGGAGTCATGTTTGCAAAGACCACAATACCTGCAGTCATAATGCATACATTATCAGAGTTATGTTTTTTGTTTACATTATGACATTCCTCTCTTAAAATGTACTCGTTAAGATCGCATGAAACACGCGTTCAAACCACAAACGTAACTTTCAATCATCTCAGATTCGTCACGTGTTTACGTCACGGCAATAAAGCCCCCCGGAGTTAAAGAGGCCCTTGCATCGACAGGAGCGACTGAGCGTGCTGACGTCAGAACACGCGGTGTTGCCAGGTCGAAATTATCCCCCCTCTAGTACCGGATGAGTGACGCTAAGATGACCGCAGCGGAAAAAAATACGTATCGTTCGCGGAGCGCTTCCAAGTGATAGGCCTCGTTGGGGGCCGCGGGCCGTATGCAATTAAGCTGAGGGCCGTCGTATCTCGTCTGTGGAGGGCCAAAGGTTCCCCACCCTTGCCCTGACATCCAGAGTTGTGCCACCATGAGACGCCCAAGGGGGTGGTGGTAGAGAGGGGGGGGGGTGGTGGTGTCAATGTGGACCATACCAAGACATTGCCAGGGAACTGGCTGGGTGGCCGGCGGCCTTTGTGCTTGGGCCGGTTGGTGGTCGGGTGATTGAGCTTCTCGGGAGAGGGGACCACCACGTCGAACCCCACCAGCTCTGCACCCCGGTCAAGCAGCACGGAACACAGAACAACACTGAGACAAAAATCCCCCACCACCTCCATGTAGCCTCAACACACTGCAGGAGCAAGTGATGTTAGCGAGCACCTATGAAAGCCGGCACGGTACACGAAAGGGGGTGGGGGGGGCCAACACCACACCCTTAAACACAGAATACACAAAAAGACAAAGATCCCTCGTATAGCCTTAGCAGACTGTTGAGGGCAAGTGCTGTTAGCGAACACCTACAAAGGCCGACACGGCACACGAGAGGGTGGCCAGCACCATGCCCGGCCGCCTTTGTCTCCCCCGGGGTGATGTTTACACACCCACCAGGTACTCATTTGAGGCCCAGTCGACCAATACACACACACACAGACTGATACAACTACACGCTCACAAAGATACAGACAAAGAGCCGGCATAATACGGCCACACAAGCTACTGAGGCAAGTGCTGTTGATGATTAACTTTAATTAAGATGGGCAAGGTGCACAACTTTGGCGGTGGGTCGGTACGATATCCGGTGAATTGCATGACGATCATGCCGATCGGACAGGTTCAGGTCGAGTTCAAACTCATCCATTGGCTGGGTATAAAACTCAGCTTGCCTGGATCATTAGCACTGTGTGCTAATTAAAGCATCGCCGCTCACCACAAAAGACAAACAACCCCCATATATTCTTGGTTCTTTTGGTAAAGTCACGTAGAAGGGAAATAATAAAATACAAATATAAAAATTTTATTTTGTCTTTTTTTATTGTTTAATATTTGTATTTTATTATTTCCCTTCTACGTGACTTTACCGAAAGAACCAATAATACAAATCCTTGCAGTCACGAAAGCTTTAAATCAAAATTTAACCCCCATATAGCTTGAACGGACTGTTGGGGCAAGTGCTGTTAGCAAGTACCTATGAATGCAGGCAAGGCACACGAGGGGGTGTGTGACCAACACCACGCCAGGCCGCCTTTGTCTCTGTCTCCCCAGGGGTGATGTTTACACACCACACCAAGTACTAATTTGAGGCCGAGTCTACCTAGGGGAAGCCCATGACCGGTTTAGACAATTGTCACTGGCGTTGGCTGTGAGCATGAATCGAACTCGGGTCGCCGGGTTCATAGTGCAACGGGCTAACCACTACTTTACCGCTCCCACACACACACTCATACAGGAATGCATGCACGCGCACACACACAGGAACGTGGTGCCCTTAGCTATCTCCTGTGCACTGTCTACTTGTATTGTTACATTTTAACAGCACCAATACAGTGATGTCATTAGATAAGCGGTGTAATTTAAGCACCATGACTATGCATTTAAAACCATTATCCTCATTAATGGACTGCCTGGGACACACAGCCTAGAATCCTATCTACAAGTTGAGAGCTGCGTTAAATTTGCATCTCAATTTAACAATCCTTCACTTGGTCTTAAGCAAACTCAAGAATCTACAGAATTAACCCCACGCGCTGCTACATCAAAAGAACAGCGGGGGGTCGGCTACTGTGAGCCCAAGAGGTCAATACAAATACGAGCATTGAGCATCGCACGGCCTAGCGTGCGACTCCGATGCTCACGTCGGTTCAAAAATTGTTCCGCGCCCGATACAAGAGCAGCCCACGAAACACGGCCTCGTGAGCAGAGAGCGTTTGAGAGCGGGGGACGGGGTGTCGGTCATCCTCGTAGCGACCGGGCCACTGACTCACCGCTGTCTGTGCTCTTGTCGGACGAGTCCAGCTCAACCAGCTTGGGGTGGGAGAATCCTACGAAGTCCCCCGTAGGCCTGCGGGGAGTGAGCAGGTGCAGGCTTAGCGCAACGAACAACCGCGGCACTGCCACGACGCATACGGAGAGTCCCCAGGTGCCTCCCGCTGCCTGCCGCTACGTCCATAGCCGTTGCACAGTGTATACACGCTAGCAGTGTTCGCCCAGCACAATCAGACTCGGGTGCTGTGTAGGTTCAACTTGAGGGGCAATAACAACAGCTGTTGATTTCTAAATGATTAACCGATGGGTGTTCAAGGTCTAAGCGTCGCCCTAGTCCATGAGCAATGAGGCGACACACACCCTTCGACCAGGGGCCCTGGGCACGTGGTTATAAATAGGTACAAAGTATTAATAATAATTCCATTTACAAAGAGCTTTTCAGAAAGGGTCTCAAAGCACTGTACAGGGCACAGCAACAGCAGACACTCGGCTAATTTTTTTCATATTATAATACTTTTACTTATACTCTTTGGTTCTTTCGATAAAGTCAAGTAGATATAAAAAGAACTAATAAATCACGACGTTTCGATAGCAACACAAGCCATCGTCTTCAGGTGAAACAACACAGCAGGCGGACTGCTGAGGCAATTCACTAAAAGTTTAGTAGGCGGAAGACTCGTTTTAAAGTGCTACCCATTTTATTGATCCTGTTGGGATCAAAAGCCGAGTCAACCCCCAACCCGGATTTGAACTCGTAACCACCCAATGGCGAGCCGCTCGCTCGACCACGAAGCCACCTGGCTGGTATCGAGTGATCGAGTAAGGGGCGCCACGTTGGCGAGACGTTAACTACCTCGCCTGGGATGCAGGAGGTCGTGGGTTCGATCCTGACCCTGACGATGCCTGCTGTATATTTGGAGTTTGCGTGTCTCTCTCCCCGTGGTCGTGTGGATTTTTCTCCGGGCCCTCCGGTTTTTCCCTCCACATTTAAAAACACGCGTTTAGGGTATTTGGCTGCAATCAATTTCCACGTGACAAGCCATCCTCGTTGAGCTATTATTTGTGATAGCCAGGTCACTGCTGACAAAGAGCAATGAAGCTCAGTGGGCCTTACCTGGTAAAATAAAACTAGATCATAGTGTTTAGTTAACACGGTGTGCTAAAAATGAACCACAGTACTTTGCTGATCCTATCAAAGAGGAGCATAAATAGTAACGCAAATTCCGGTCATCCTCGCAGCGGCTTTCGGTTAGCCATCAGATGTGCGCTTTTTTGGCTGTCTGGAACGCTCTTCCTTCCGATATTCGGAAGCCACTGGAGCTATGGCACTTTCAAAGAATCTAGATTGAAAACTCGTCTATTTATAACTGCTTTTTGAGTTTAAATCTCGACTTAAAGCTTTCGCTACTGCAGGAATTAATAGTATTTGGGTCTTTCGGTAAAGTCGTGGAGATAGAACACATTTTTTTAAGTGAATAAAAAATAAGAATAAAAATTGAAAAAATTTAATATTATTTTGTATTTTTTTATTCACTTTATTTTCATTTTTTGCGTTAAGTTTGTTGTCCTTCCCCCGCACCTCTGATTAGAACGGTTGGCTACGTATGGTGCAAACTAAAGTCAACATACGTACACACACACACACGCGCACCTCACGGGGGAGACGGGCGTGGAGGGCTTCTCCGGCCGCTTGGGACCCACGCCGGAGCCGATGCGGGCGATGGCCGGGCCCTTGGGAGCCGCCGGCTTCGGGGGGATGGCCGGAGCAGCCGGCTTGGCGGGGATGTCCGGGTGCCTCTCGTCTGCGAGAGACACAAGTGAGCCGGTGCGGAATGTTAACAATAACGATTACGTTGATGTAAAATAAGAAGAGGCTTTACCCTTTCTGGAAATAAAAACAGGAGGTGTTAAGATGTTCAAACACCCAATGGATACTTTTTTGCAAGGCATCAAGTCTGCATTAACTACGCACATTTGTGGCAAAACATGCTCTGATAATATATGCATTGTCTTTGAAATCGATTGCCCTACACCAGAGAGAGACGGCCTTCTTTACGGTCTTTTCTCACCAGTGTTAGACCAGAGAATGCCAAAAGGAAAACAGTACAAAGGCATTCTTAGATTTGAAGTTTTCGTGACTGCAAGGATCCACACTCTTTGGTTCTGTCGGTAAAGTCACTTAGGTGAAAAAAATAGTACATTTTATACCGACGTGACTTTACCGAAAGAACCAAAGAGTATAGAGGAGTTATATATTTGGGACCTTTTTGCCAGTATCAAAATTGATATTATTATATTTTAGGAAAGTAAAAAAATGTAAAAACTTTTTGAGCACACGCCCCAAAACATCGAGCGGCCAGCAAACAAACGGCGCTCGCTCATCAAAGTCGTAACAGATCGGAGTTACCGCGTAGCTCGCCTTGACGGCGTTCGTCTTAATCCGCGCGGCTATGTCGGGAAACCGTTGTCTCTGCGCGTTGACTTACCCTTCTCCTCCTGCTTGAAGGGGAGCTCGGGCCGTTCAGGCTTGTCTGGAACGACCTTGCGGACATCCTTCTTGTCTGGCAGGAGGGAAGCGCCCACGCACGCGATGTAAGCCGTGACAAGGGGAACGACCGCGTTCCCCATTCAATCCGTGAGATCTTAAAACAACTCTGGCGCCATCTACCGCCTAAGTGGAGGTTTTTTGGTGAATCCACAATTTGAAGTCCGTTATGCACAGAGCCCTGAGTTCAATTCCTTCTCTCTCATGTGCCTGGGTTTCTCCAGACACTCCGGTCACTTGGCACAAGTGGAACACTCGTTGCAAAAGAGCGGCAAAAAAAACACGAAAATTCTGATATAAATTTTGCATGTTTTGTCTTGAACCAACTGTATATAGTTATTGTCACTTTTAGGTGAGCAGAAGCCAGGGGGAATTTACACCACAACTGTCACCACACCACACCACACACAACCTGCCAATCGAATAACGGTGTAGTATGGGGCGGTGTAGCATGGTGTGGTGTCGTGATGTGGCCATTATATAACACACAACTAAACTCCACCGTACCATATACCACAGCCAGCTCTTTCGGCAGGTCCGTGTATGGTGGAGGTAAATCGTGAGTGCCCGCACCTTTTACAAAAGGTCGAGTCAGTGTGCGAGAATTAACCCAAACAAACTCTCGAGAAGCTCTAGAGCTCCCTCTCGTGAAGGCCTTCCCACCGGCAGTGGCGCGAGACAGCAATTGCAGGGCTGCACCTTTACCTTTTACATGTGCACGCTCCCTCGCTCGCACACCCAGACTCTACAGTCTACAGACACCCTGGACTTTTGGGGCAATTGGTGACACCGTATATCATAACACAGCGGCTTTTGGCGAGCCACTAAACAAAGACGATCACCGCATCGCGCGCTTACGGATGCGCTTCTGTGGCCGTCTGGAATGCTTTTCCTTCCTGTATTAGGAAGCCACCGGAGCTTTGCACTTTTAAATCATCATCTAGATGGAAAACTAATTTCTTTAGAAGTGCGTTTTGTGTTAAGTTTGCTGTCCTTCGCCCGCACCTCTGATTAGCACGGTTGGCCACATGCAGTGTGAAAGAAGTTCAACAGACATACAGACATACACATGATGCCAACACTGCTCAAAATCATCCCGCTGCCAACTCACCTCCTAGGTTCACCTTCACGAGGGTGGCTGGAGGAGGCGGCTTTTTGGGCTTCTGTGAAGAAGAGAGGGATTGAGGAGAGACAGTGGGGGGGGGGGGGGGATGAGAGGGGGCGAGGATACAGACAATTGTATCAGTCAAGGCTGAACAGTGGACAAGCTGCCGAGTTGATTCCTTGATTATTTCAGCGAGAGAAAACCACTCATTGAGGAGGCTTTAATTGGGCTTTTAGAACGTAAATTGAGATCACAGTAGGTTCAAGGAAGCCACAGGCCATGAAAATTTACTTTTATCTTGTACACACTTTTTTAAGACGAGTTTTGGGCTGTTCAACTTGATTTGTTCGCTTCGTTCATAGAAAAAAGAATTAAAAGTTATGGTCAGGAGTGATTACCGACACAGCACGACAGGCTGTCAGCACAGCGATCCTAACCACAACTTTAAATGCTTTTCATTTTCATTATCAAAGCTTCAAACTCGCTTTAGACAGACAGGGACACGCATACACCTTGGTCTGGATCTACCAAAGGATATTTGTTTTTTGTTACATCTCACCTCTGATAAAAGAATTTTCCAAAAAACACTTCGAATTTTGCGCAGAAATCACAAAGGCAACAAAAACAAGGCGAATTGTCTAGCAAGCAAGTGGAACCCCGTGCACGCTCTGCCACCGTAATTTGGGTTTTTGTTTCTTGATTTTTCGGTTGGTTGCCAACGTACGCGGCCTTGGACTCTCAATCGGTGCCCAGCTATGTATGTGCCCCACGGGAGTCAACGCAAGCCGCTGTACTCGCATTTTCCCAAGCGCGCCCGACCCCCCCCCCCCCTTAGGGGGCACAATGACATTTTGAGGCCAGGGCTGCGACGGCGAGACGCGACCAACCGCATCAGCATTCATTGCGAAGGTGGCAAAGGCGTGGGGGTCGTTAGCGCGGCTGCGACGGGTGGCTTAAACGCCTCGCGACCAACAGGAGGCCCCCGTTACATCACAGCCACGTTAACATTCCCCGGTCTTGGTGCACAAGCAAGCGTATGCAAACACAGCGGCGTAGCTATCGAGTGCGTAGGCGGTGCAACTGCATCCCGTCGTCCCACAGGATGGTGGGGGGCCCAAGAGCCGGGCTAAGAGGAGGGGGGGTGGTAGATTAGATAGGACCCCCCTCCCCCCAATCCCATCCCTTATCACATCTCTTACTCCACCCCACCACCCTTCTCAATTTAAATTTCTCACATCAGTGCCCATGACAACCATGGCTACTCCCACTGTGCAAAGACGATATTTTTGTTTTCAAACTCCAACGCAAAAAAACATATCAAAACTAATTTCATATGTGCATATATATGTATGAATGTGCGCAGAAGAGGCTGATGGAAACCGGATTAAAAAGCATAACAAATCGATGAGTCAAAACAACAACACATAGCAGAAGCTGTGCATACTTCTACAGAAGTGTGCACACGTACAGCTCTTTTGTCAATCCACTGCTGGATGATGACCTCTCCCACGCCTGCACGGTACGTGGGGGGTAACAACTGAACACACTTCTATAGCAGCGCATCGAAGCAAGCTTCTGCGGAGTTTAGAAGCGCGGCAGGTGAGCTTGGATTGCTGCACTCCAACGAGCGAGCGAAGCTCCCAGGTACAACAGGATGAGGCACAAAGATGCGCTCTAAAACTACTAAAAAAGATATTTTACGAGGCCCACTGAGCTATGTAGCTCTTTTTCAGAAGTGACCTGGCCACAAATGATGGTCAACGAAGTGGCTTATCAACATGGACATTTCTTAGCAGCCAAATAGTTTAAAAACAGCATGTTTCTAAATGTGGAGGGAAACACCCGAGGACCCGGAGAAAAATCCACGCTGCCACGGGGAGAGAGTGTCGCAAACTCCAAATATACAGGCGGGCAGGGTCAGAATCGAACCCACGACCTCCTGCATACCAGGCGAGGGAGTCAACATCTCGCCACCGCGGCGCCCCGATCAACGCGGGAGCGGAGTGACTCGCATCGCTGCGACTACTGCGATGGTAAAATGCCGCCCCGAAAGAGCGGCGAGGCGGCTCCACCTAAGGTCCACTCACATCCTCGGCAACTCTCAGTGAAGGTTTGCTGAGGAATTTAGGTGACGAGCGCTGCTGCTGAAGGGCGGGGGGTGGGCGGAAATACGTGAGAATGTGACAAGTGAAAGAAAAACATGACAAGAAGATTAAAGTCACGGGCGACGGGACTCCACGGGAGGCTTTACGACGTTTCCAACTTGAGTTAGATAGGAAGTGATGCTTGTGGCAATGTCTGTTTGAAGCGATGCATCTTGATATATATATTTTTTTACTCGCCATTTAGTCAATCCACGAGTGGATGAAGGACTAGCGAAGTCATCTCATCCGTGGCGGTTTATTTGAGCTTACTTAACCATGTCGATGCATTGAGTCAATAAAACAAATAAAATAAAGAAATTTTATGTTTAATTTTTTTTTCTATTTTCTGACAATTGGCCATCGAGGATGGCATTCTGCAGTCTGCTATATCCAACACAGTTGGGTTTCGATATCATAATAACTCATCAGTGAGCCATGGCCACCAGCTACAGCCTGATAATGAATATCCCAAGTATTAGATTGGCACAGAGACCATGGCTATGACCACAGGGCCTCAGAGTTTCAGCAACGTATAGAGTGACTGTGAAAATCATAGCAACGATGTGTCGGCAATAAACCTTGCGAACGCAATATATGAACAAACATTCTCATTCATAATCAACACTGCCTACTAAAAAAAATATCGTCTGAACGGTGTTAGGACAGACAAGGGCGAGCCATTTTCACAGAAAGAAAAAAATCGAGCAGCCAGATTGACCGAAACACAGCGATGGGGAGACCGCATTTTACGGCGCGGCTGCAAGAAAACACTTGCGGCGAGTTTGCGCGCGATCGCGGTTTATCGCTCGATGCTCAATTATTTCCCGCCAACGGGCAACGGCGGCGGCGGTTACAAAGCGGCCGGGGACCAAGGAGCACAGCTGGGCCTCACCTCTTTCTCCACCTCGGCGGGCAGCAGCTTGACAAAGTTGTCGGGGAAGACGCCTCTCTTCCCGTTCACCTCCCCCTCCCACCAGCCCGCGTCCCCGCAATCCTGAAAACCACCCCGTCCGGCCGACGGCAGTGGCGAAATCGCACGCGCATGAAACGCGACCAGTCAAAACGAACCCTTTATTTTGCTTCAACAGGGAGACAGATCGTGACCTTGGCGCTAAACATCGGGGCACAAAACGCAAAGCATTGCTACGCTTCCACAGGTAGCACAAATCATGTTATTCTGATAATGCAACCTTTTTCGTGCGAAATTATGATACAGCGACGCTCCGACAAATCAGCATCTAGTTTGCACGCAGACCCTTGCATAGGCCCCAATGTGGATGAAGCGATCAAAGGTAATCAGAATATTTATTAATACAGGAGAAATCCAAATAACTATAATGCTCTTTTCCCAGATGTCCATTCGGGGCGGGTCAGAACGTTAAAACAACAAACAATACAAAAACACGACACGAGTGCAAAGTATAGGGAACGTAAACAAATCACTTAAAAATAAAATAAAAAAATGTAACAATTTTTTATCCTCCAAGGTAAAGCCCACTTAGCTATTAGCTTCTTAGGCAAGCATCAAAATGCAGGGGGTCATCAACGCCTTCAGAGCTCAACAGCATGGCATGGCCAGTGGAACTCACAACTCCTGGGACACATTCCATACGGGAGGGGGGGTGACGGGAGGGGTTGACAGAGGGGGGGGGGGGGCCCCCCCTGGGACGCCCCCCCCCCCGCCGTGGGGGTGATGCGCGCCTCTCACCTTGGCGATGATCTCGACCAGCTCGCCCTCCTTGAGCGAGAGCTCGTCATTGTTCTGCGCTTCGTACGAGAACAGCGCTTTGCAGTATTCCCGAGCTGTGGGGGGTGGGGGGGGGGGGGAGGTCACACGGGCTCCTGGTGAAAGTGTGGCCCACTCTCACACAACAACAGAGACAAAAATCCCCTGCATAGTCCCAACGGAATGTTGGGGCAAGTGCTTGTTAGCGAGCACCTACGAAGGCCGGCACGGCACGCGAGGGGGTGGGTGGCCAAAACCACAAATTTCATAAGTACATCTACCCGCGTCGCTCGACTCGTTCATCGCGAGTGACGTCACAGGGGCACGGCGCGGCACGGTCTCGCACAGCGGATTAACACCTCCGGTTTGGCCCCATGGTTTGTGTGTCCCGTCGTTTGTGTGTTGGGATGAGACTGCTGTTGTGCGCGGAGAAGGCTCTTGCCTTTGTGCCGGGCCTCAGGCTCGGGCTTGGAGGCGTGGTCCGCGATGGGCACCGGCGCTTGCTTCTTCTTCGTCAGGGAAGAGTGGCTTCCGGGGAAATTGGACTGTGACAGAGGAACAGATGGACGAGACAACACGCGCATACATAAGCGAACACAAATACAAGGTTCCCCCTGAGAGCATGATAAGCTGTTGGGGCAAATGCTAAGCAAGTGTTTATTGAGGGCGGTTGGTATGGCACATGGTGGGGTGGGGTGTGGTCAGCACCATGTCCAGCCGCCTTTGTCGCCCCAGTGCCGATGTCCGCACAGACTGTGGCAGGTACTAGTTTAACACCGAAGGGAGGCGTAGGACCAGTTCAGATACCAATCAACACCGATGTGAGCCATGTCCAGGAAATTCGCTCAAGATCGCCAGGTTTCGTAGCGCGTTGTGCTAACCACTGTGTCACCGCTCCCCAAATACATACATGCCCACAAACACACACAAGAGCGTGGAATGATGAATACGATTATCACGCGAGGATACACTAAACCAGTGTTCTTCATTGCAAGGCCCACGGGCCAGTGGCGGGCCCTGGCCGCCTTTAGTGCGGTCCCCTGGCGTGCGGTCTCCCAAAATACACAACATGTGAAAACACCCCATAGCAGGCGGGGTGGCGGCCCTTGCACTGCTGATGCCTTATCGGCAAAAGTGCCCCCCCCCCCCTCTGAAAATGAGTGAAGAACACTGAACTACGGTTCTGTAAACAGGGTCGTTTTGTTGCGTTTTAACAAAAAGATGTTCATTGAAATCAGAATATTTATTTATACTGGAGGAATCCGATGAGCTGTAAAGTTATTGTCACAGATGTCCAGTAGTGTCACAGATGTCCTGTGGAAATCAGCTCGCTGTGCCATGGGCTCCCCGGCGCCGAGTCCGGCTGGCCAGGGTTATCGTTACGATTCACGTAAACGCGTGGGGATGCCCAAGGTGCTCACCCTGTCGGCCGCCTTGCTGCAGTCTGCGCCGTCGGCGCTGTCCTCGGCGGCGCGGGGACGCAGCTTCACGTTGCCCTCCTTGAAGATGTCCCCGAAGCCGAAGCCGCGGACCTTCTTCGGCTGGATCTCGCCGGCGCCGCCACCCTCCACTCCACCGCCGCCGTCCCTCTGGCTGGAGTCTGGTGTGGGGGGGGGGGGTTGTGACGGCACCATTGTCGCACCGGGACACCAACGGGACGGGGGCAAGCCGGGCGGCGGTGGTGGTAGTGGTGGTGGCTATGCACGTGGCCTGTAATGCGGCAACACTACGGAGGCAGCGAGGGCTGGTGGGGATCACCGCTAAATATGTCGTGAAACTCTCTTAGCGTGGGCGTGTCACGGAAGTGCCGCACTCTGGCTTGCCAGGAGGCGGGATGGAAAACTGTGGACTAATCTTCATCGGTCCCTTCTTCTGTACGAGTAGTGCCCTCAATGCACGCATAGAATTTCTCCAGGTGCTACCGTTTCCTGCCACATGTATTGACACATTAATTGGCTGAAAACATCTTGACATTTAGCGGAGCGCAGAGCTTGGGCAATTGTTGGTACCCGGCTCGATGCCTGGCTGCATTTCAACTTATCCGTGGTTCGTCAGCAACTGTGAGATGCAATTATTATGAGGGACAACATTGTTCGTGTACTGTGTGTGTACTGTGTGTGTACTGTGTGTGTACTGTGTGTTCGTGTGTGTACTGTGTGTGTACTGTGTGTTCGTGTACTGTGTGTGTACTGTGTGTTCGTGTGTGTACTGTGTGTGTACTGTGTGTTGGTGTACTGTGTGTGTACTGTGCGTCCGTGTACTGTGTGTGGACTGTGTGTTCGTGTACTGTGTGTGTACTGTGTGTGTACTATGTGTTACTCGGCAGGCAGCCGTCTCCTCGCGCGGTTTCCCCCTTGCAGAGAGAAACACATCGAACACACCGCAAGTATAAAGCTCAAACGTCACCGCCAAATCCTTCCATCCCTCCATCCCCACGCCGCAGCGGCTCCCCCACGCGCAACGCAGAGCGGCCGCGACACGGCCGTGCCGCGGCGTCGCGCCTAGACGGAGGCCCACGTGGGCACGCCGGCCGCTCCCTCGGCCTACCGGTGGAGTCGGAGGTCTCGGCGGGCGGTGGCGACTCGCCGTTCTCCTGCTCGACGCTCTCCTCCGTCACCTCCTTCACGAAGTTGGAGGGGAAGACGCCGGTGCGTCCGTTGTGAGAGCCCTCCCACCAGCCCTCCTCCACCTGGCAAGGAGACGACGCCACCCCCAGACAGACTCTTGTCGATATATGCTGCAGAGCGAGCAGCTGATGCTTGCATGTGGAACCTCTTTCGCACCGTACGTAGCCAACCGTGCGAGACGGAGGCGATGAAGGCGGGCGCGGCACACAAGTGTTGGGGGAGGAGGTGGTGTTGTGGCCGGACAGCTTCATCTCCCCAGTGTCATGTTCACACACACTCCACCAGGCAATAGTTTAAGGCCGAGCAGAGGAAAGGGAAGCCCAGGACCGGTTCTGATGTTCGTCACCGATGTTGGCCGTGAGAAGGAATCGAAACGAGGTTGCCAGGCTCGACGCGCAATGCGATAACCACGACATTACCAACGATGGATTCTGAACCTACTTGCTGCACTGCTATCCTCAGGGTACCCCGCGGTCCCGGCAGTTTTGAGAGCCGTACACGTCTACCTTGACCCACCAACCCTTGCCTGCAAAGTGTCAGATTTCAGGTGTGCGCCAACACAACAATCGCTTCGTAGGCAGACACCTACATTAGCAGCCTGTCCATCACGGCACGAAAATTCTCAGCCGCACATATTGATTTTGAGGAAAAATTAAATATGAATCTGCTTTTGTAACTTCTCCAGGGTGCAACGTCCCGACAAAGCGCGTTCCCTTCCGCAGATTGGGAAGACGGCGCCCACTCGTCGCAACCGATGAGCACGTGCCCCAGAGAGGCCGGTGGCGGTGCCGGGAGCGAGAGACCAACCTCCTTGATGATGTCCACCACGTCGCCCACAGCCAGGTCCAGCTCATCGTCGTTTTGCGCCACGTAGCTGAAGGCCACCTGGCAGCGCCGCTTGCGCACCTTCTCGCTCAAGCCTGCCACGCGCACCAACAGCACCCCGCCGTTAGAACTCGGGTACGTGCGTCAACGCGGTGGTGATGGCCACCCACCAGGTAAATGAGTACCCCGTGCGGTGTGTAAACATCGCCACTGGGGAGACGACGGCGGTTGGGCGTGGCGCTAGCCAACGACCCCCCCCACGCGTGCCGTGCCGGCCTTCATAGGTGCTCGCTAACAACACTTGCCTCAACAGTCTGTTAAGGCTACGCGGGGGATCTTTGTCTGATGGCCACCCAGCACGAGCTTATTTGGGTGTTTTCACTGCGTGGTATTTAGCGGAAAGAGTGCCAGGTTTGAGGGGTTACCAGCCCCTGCATGTAATACAGTATCTATTTTGTAGATGTATAAAACAAAGACCAAGGTCGTTGGCCAGCGCCACGCCCAACCATCGTCGTCTCCCCAGTGGCGATGTTAATACACCACACTGTAAACTCATTTGAGGCCGAGTCGACCTAGGGGATGGCTAGGAACGGTTTAGATAATCGTCACTGGTGCTGGCGGTGAGCGGGAATCGAACTCGGGTTGCCAGATTTGTGGCGCGGCGCGCTAACCACTGCACTACCGTTCCACTACCAAACATCACAATGAGGATGCGCCACATTAGATGCGGCTGGGCCATGCGCGTTCATACAATTTAGAAAGTCTGACGCAAATCGTTTCAGTAATCTCCAGCTGAATCGTCCGACACACACACACACAGGTGTCACACTCCTATGTGTTAAAAGATGCCGTATATTTACAGACAGGTGCAGACCCAGGACAAACGCTCGCCTCACAATTGCTCCACGTATAGTGAAACACCAATCAATCATGTACATACGTAAGCACACAACTAGATCGGTGGGAAAGCAACGCTATCGAAGCAAACGCGCGTGTCCCCGACCTTGTCGCAAGTGAAAGCAGGCACACACTTGACCTCACGCCGATGAGCACATTACCTCCTCTCATGGTCCGACCAGCCTTCCGCCATCTCTCGGCCAGAGCCGACTTGCGTCTAACCGGCGGTTTGTGCATGGCGACGATAATCCCGGCGCGTCCACGAGCGTTTCAGCTGCGCCCCCCCCCCCCCCCCCAGCCCTCCCGCGTTTCGTTCGACCCGACGGCCTGACCGGCGCGTGGAATCGCGGCCCCTCTTCTATCTAGTCGCTCACCAACCGTCACCACCCTCCAACGCAGTAACGGCGGGCTCGCGCGAAAGACCGCGCAGGCGGCAAATATTTTTTTTATTCCTACCAAATCCTAAGGTGCGAATTGCAAGACGACCAAATCCGCCGCGCGAAACCGCAGCGGTCACGCCCGTTGCCCTGCGATGGTCTCCCTTATCTGCCGCCACCTTCGCACCGCAACGAGCACAACCTGGGCTTGAGCACAGTTCGGCGTTTGAGAGGAAAGGGCCGTGCCGGAGTTATAAAGTCAAAAGGGCGCGACGTGGGGGAGGATTGCCTCACGCCATCGCGAGGGCCGCCCTATCGAGGGAGTGAGAGCGGCGCAGGTTTTAACTGCTCGGGAAGTGGCCGAGAGCACCTTGATACACAGAGGACTGCAGAGCTTGAGAAATTGTTGGCGCCAGCTCAATCGCATGGCCGCCTTCCTCTGCTCGTCAGCGATTCCTCCTCGTGCCCCTCCGAGTTGTCCTCTCTCTCTCTCTCTATGATAGTGAGCGAATTCTGTGCATGTTGCAAGCCTAAATAACTATAATTACTTGTAGTCAAGCTTACACAGCACAAACCGCACTTGTACAGCGCATCCATATCGGAGGGGTGTTCATAAAAACGGCGTCGTAAATAGGCCGGGCGCGAATGGGTGTAACCATTGCTGAGCTACACAAAGACAAAGTCCCACCACCGCCCGTATAGCCTCAACAGACTTTTGGGGCAAGTGCTGTTCGTGAGCACCTCTGAAGGCCGGCACTGCACGCGAGGGGGTTGGGGGGCGAGTGCCACGCCCGACAGCCTTTTGTCTCCCGAGTGGCGATGGTTACACACCGTACCAGGTACTGATATGGGGCCGAGTCCACCTGGGGGAGGCCCAGGATCAGTCCCTGGTGTTGGCCGTGAGTGGGAATCAAACTCGGGTGGCCGAGTTCGTAGCGCAGCGTGCTAACAAAGACACATATCGCATGCACACACACGCAAATCGACAAACTGACCCACATTCACACAAATACCACACACGCACAATAAATGTATTTCTTCACATACAGATCCACACTCATGCACACGCACGCCCATGTGACTGTTGAAAGGTGGCACGAGGTGGTGGGTGAAGCCAGCACAGGGCTCTGTGTCGTTGTTTCCACCGTCCTGCTGAGCCAGGTGAGTAAACGGCTGGCGAGGGCGGCCACTCAGGCGAGACGCCAACGCAACCGAAGCACCGCCGTGACGCGGCCAGCGATGACGGCGACGACGTGGGGAACAGTTACCAACACCGGGAGGATGAACGGAAATCGGCGCCCGCTTGCCCACACGTCTACGTTGAACTTCTTTCGCGCCGTACGCAGCCAACCATGTCAGTCGGAGGTGCGGGGGAAGGACAACGAACTAAAACACAAATATAAAAGAAACGTCTTATCTAACCCAATGCCTTCACGTCGAAGAAAAACCACCGACTGGGCCGGTTTAACGGAGCGACGTGTGGAGCGCCCCTTGGTTTGTCAACCGCACTGAGACGTTCACGATGAACACCCCGACGATGGTAGCCCCCTCCGATTAGCACGCTTCGGCTACGTGGCGGTGCGAAAGAAGTTCAACATACATACAGACATAACCTCCACCACCATTGTGCGCCCCCTACTTCAACATACATATGTACATACAGGACCAGCTGTAACCGTTAACAACACTGGACGGTGCCTAGCCGTTGTGCTGGCACGCAGGCTGCATCGCTCTCCGCCGCACCGCTGCGGCTTGGAACAGTGGAGAGGGAAGGGGTCGTTGTGGTTCAAATTAAAGATGGGCTTTTCCAACTAGATGTCTCTGAGTGTGGACATAAAGAAGAAATGAAAAAAATGTTTTGGTAGAAAAGAATCAATTCAATAAGAGTGTGTTTCACAACAGAGAAATAAAAAAACAAAATTCTGGTCCATCAGCCCTGGAGAATTCTGGACGAACATTTTCCGACAGAATATATTTAAGCAGACAAACGCTGGGACTGGCTTTCACTTCCATTAGCAGGGTGCGTTCAGTCGGAGAATGTGGTTCCCTGCGGCCATCTGATTTGCACAATCACGGAAGGGGGCAGACATTTCACCCGGCCCGTATTTGAACGAAAACGCAATTTGTCCGTATCGCCACCGACGCACGGGAATATTCCGCAAAACTCCCGTCGTCTTTCACGTCGTTCCGCGCGCACACGAGCGGAATCGTCCGACAGGGTCGAGTAACAAACCTGAGCTGGAGAAGAAAGAGAGACCTCGGAGCCTGAAAGCTGTCGAGGGGGGGTGGAGGAAGGGAAGGGGAGGAAGCGAAGGGGCAGAAGGACAGCGGCAAAGAGGAAAGCGGCACGCAAGGAAGGGGGTGGCAGACCCGTTTGAGAGAACAGAACACGGGGAAAAAGAGAAACAGCCATAGCCACAGGGCGAGACAGACAAGAGGCATTAACCCATCGCACACGAGCAGAGTGCGTGTGCGTGCGCACCACATCATCAGCGCAGCGGACGGCAGCTTCGAGTTGTCTGGCCGGGCAACATTTTCAAAGAGATCACAAGCAACGTGCAAACACACGTTTTTCAGATTTCCTGAATGCAGTTTCTTATTATAAGCAACGTGTTTCATTGTTCCAAAGCTGCGGTTGACTTTAAAATATTGCCTCGAACGTGTGCGCGTGTGCAATCTTGCCGTCGCTATTTTAAATCAATGGAAAGTCATTCATTAGCGGCACTTTAATTGATTTAATTGCGTGAAGCTCATGTCAAAGTCACAGCGGCAACCCGTAACGTTCGATAACGTGTCCCACAAAACGGCGGCGTGCGTTGAACGAAAACACTGGTGCATCTGATCGCCGAACATAGATTAATGTCAAATCCATTATAACTGTAGTTACAATATTACACGAGGCAAGGGATTTTTTTTTTTACAAAGGAGACAATGCTAATTAGTATGCGTACAACTCCCTGGCTCAAATGAAGGACCAGCATTAGATTTCACAGAATTCCGTATCCTAGCGTGCGCACACACTCACCTTATTGAATAGTACACGGCACTGTAAAGGATTGAGCAATGTAATTTTTTTTTAAACATGTGTGTGCTATGTTTATCCTTTGTTCAGTAGGGGTGGGGGGGAGGGGGGATAGAATTTCTAGGTTTGTTTGCAGAGTACGTACCCTTTTTTCGAGAGCCTGTTAACTCCCCCGGAAGCAAAAGAAGAAGGGGGGGGGGGAAGGGGAGGAAACATTTAAATAATACTGAAGGAGAGACGGGGACACACAAGGAACGAAGAGGAGTGGGCGTCATTCAGGCTCCAGCTCAGGCACCCGGGGCCACAGATCCGGTGCAGCCGATGCAAGAAGTTAAATCTGATTTGTGTTATTCTGCCTTCCTGGAACTCGTCCTGACGATGCCCGACTTAGTCTCATGCTCAGCCACCAACCGCCACGAGGCAACGATGAGAATCGGCGCATCGAAACGCTTCTGCACGCCACGCGGCAACGAAATGTGCTCGCCCGTGTCGGGTGGTGGAGGCTCTTGACGACACAAACTTGGCCAGAATCATTACGTTGGCCCTCACCAGCCTCGCAATTTGTAAATTGCCGCATCCGTAGAATTTGGCGGGAATTAAATGGTTTTGCCGCCTGCACGTTTCACGTTTATCTGGGACAGACGATAGAAGGTCGTGTGTCTTTGGCACATTTTCCCCTTGGTGTTTATAAAGCGAGGGGATAGGGGGGGTGGGGTCATCATAACTGTTTGTGAAATTATTTTGACCCCATCCCAATTTGGCCAATCTAAAGCGAACAAACAACTTGAAATAAAACACTGACGACTGAAAGTAAAAAAAAAGAGGCGTCACCCAAACGTAAAAGCATTCGTTATTTCCCCGAAATACACGACGGCAGTCTGAACTCGTGATCGCCGTCAGCCATTTGCACGAACCGTGGAGCAAGCTCATGCCCGAACTGCCGGCTCAGCCAAACAAAAGCACGAGGGGCTGAGAAACAACAAGGCAAGGAACCCGACGGAGCAAGACGAACAAGCGACGGAAATCCATTACTGCCACCAACGATGGATTATGGAGGAGCTCGATGACCGATGGATGATGAGAGACGACAACAATGGCCGATGACGGGAGACGCTCGCTCGGCTCGCTGGCGACGCAAGGCATCGTTTTAATTAAACTAAAAACTGTTCATAATAATAAAGATATTTATAACGCGCCAACAACTCGGAGGCGTGGAGCCAAGCTCAGGGCTGCTCGAAAGCCTGACCAAACAGATAAGAGGCCTTTAGATGTTTCTTAAAAGTCAGAGTGCATTTGATGTTGCGGATGTGCAAAGCGACAGAGTTCCATGCCGAGGGGACGACGGAAAAGAACTGATGTGAGAATAACAGTTGGAGACCTTTTCTGTCCGAGGCAGATTTTGAGTGACGCTGCTGCGTAAGGGTTCTAACCGTGAGCCTTCAATGCAGGGCGAGAGTAGTGAGGCGAGGAACGGCCGGGAACCGGTGGTGAAGGTGCCATCGGTTCGCCACCATACCAGGTAAGGCCCCACTGAGCTACACAGCTCTTTTTGCAGAAGCAACCTGGCCACAAATGATAGCTCAAAGAAAGTGGCTTATCATCAAGCGGAAATTTATAGCAGACGATTACTCGCGTGGTGCCGATTCTAAATGTGAAGGGGGAAAAACCGGAGGACCCGGAGAGAGACACGCAAACTCAGGGTGGGGATCGAACCCCCGACCTCTTGCATACCAGGCAAAAGGTCAGAGGCCACGAAGCCATCTTGACGTGCACAAGCACAGGTCACAGCCCTTGCGTCAGTGCACTGCTGGAAGAGAGGCCACTCCCCACACCACCGTATGGGTCGTTATGTGACCAAACACGTCACTGCGCTCGTCAGTACGGGGAACCCACGGGACACCACTTCACGACTACCCACAACGTAGCGCAGCGGCCGCAGCCCTTCGACAGCCTGTTGTGTGGGGCAGTTGCCCCATCGAGGCTCAATGATGCTTGGCTTAAAAAAAGAATGTCCTTTGTAATTCCCCCCTTCCCCCCCCCCCCCCGAAGGTTTATGTTTATCCTCGCATCAAAAAGCAGCCGACAGCAGCGGATACCGCAGAGATCGGGAGACATCCTCTCAAGTGACCTCTGGTCCACCCGGCGAGCTAAAATAATAATGCGAGCGATGTTTGTCACGTGATAGTGGAAACGATATTCAATGTTTCGAGTTGGAATTACGACAAATTTTTTAGTTTACAGGAAAACATCGCGCTTCCCTCCCCAAGCCTCCGGGGTCATGTCGTGCAGCGTCGTCTCGCTGTGGCCACGTGATGGGGAGGACTTTCTCGAGCGTAAACAAAAGCGACGGACGCTGGAGACGCCGCCGCCGCCGCAGACAGGCCCCCGCACGCTCGGCGGCAGAGCGAGCGCGGGCTCGCGTGCCTTTTGCTCGCCCCCGAGCGCTCAAATTCCTCTCCGCGTTCATCTTCTCCCCGACGTGGTGTGTCCTCCCTCCGACTTGGCTGGGGCAGCGGGGCGCAGCGGGCCCCCCCCCTCCTCTTTCCCCCATCTTTTACCTCCCCCTCCTCCTTCGTATGGTTCAGTTGCGTTGGGACTGTCCTCCGCGAGTCGCGCGGCGTGCTGCGTAGGGCTCGCGTTATGTTCCAATAAAAGCTAAAGAAAAACAATAAAAATCCCCGTCCGTGGCGGCTGACGCTCACGGCCACGCGTCGTGGGCGGGTTCTCGTCGAAGGGTGCCAGGAGAACTCTGCGCCTTGAATTACACGTGGGAAAGTCACTTAATCATATAACAACAACAACCGCCATTCGCCACTAAGTGTCGGTGACGTCACCACGGCGCTTGTGGCAGACTATGTGCACTTTGAGGCCACGTGAAGTGTTGAACGCCCGTTGGCAGGAGGTCACGGGGCAGACCCAGGTCCTGTGGGTCGACTGACTGAGATGACCGAGATGACTGGCCTATGTGCCACCTGTGCCCCCTAATGTGCCCACTTGCTGTGTTTTAGCCGCCCGGCGCTCCGCTTGTTGTTGTTGTGAGCGTTGCTCCTCCCCCTTCCGTTGTTGTTGGAGGGCGACTGCCTCCAACTGCCCAGTAGCAGCGTCTTTCACGAGCCTCCTCCAGAGGCCGATCTTGACACCGCTGGTACCAGTCATCGGCAAGTCTACTCAGCTCCACATCCTCTTGTACTACATCTCTCCATCTCTTCTCTAGCCTGTGCCGTGCCTGTTTAGCCCCCTCTATCCGGCCGAACAAAAGCTTCTGCAATGTCGTGAACGCAATAACCCTCCATAAGAGGTTTTCTGGGTTAAGATCGCGTAAATATATAAATGTGTCATTAAAACTCGGCACCACCCGACACAGCCAACTAGTAAGGGTTGTCACGTAAACAGAACATGCAAATTCGTCACTAGTACGGCACAGCGGTGTGTTGGAGAGCCAAGCCACAACGTTTACAATCTGAGTACAATGTTTCGTCAGTAATTATAACTAGCTTCATCAGGCGACAGCCAGATTTGTGAAGTCCACCTGTTTCGTTCCTTATATAGAGGCGTTGATGTGGTGACCACACTTCTGCGCTCTTGCGCAAAGTGGGGGGGGGGGGGATTAATGAGTCGGCGTACATTATGCAAGCGCATTATGCGAGCCCTTTCAGCAATAACCCTCCCGGCACCTGCAGGAGCCGATATGATGGCTCCATCCCCGTGGCGGGCGTACTCGCTCCATCCCTCTCTGGGAACGCTTTCTACCCCTTGGCTGCCACTGCCCCCCACCGTTATTCTCGGCAGTCCGGGGTAAATCGGCGGGAGAGGTCGGGGGGCGCAAGCCAAGTGAAAACAAAAAATACGGATGATGCAAAACCTAAGGAAATTATGCTACACAAACCTACGTACTGTTTACCTACGTAGAATGGGGGAGAGGGGGGGGGGTGGAGATGTAAAAACGCATCGCTTGTTTGTATAGTTTCGTAAAGTTAAACTCGCCTACCCGCCTGTGGTCGTGCGGGCACCGAGCGAGGAGCGAGGAACGGCTCGCGACTGAAAGCCGACGTCCAGTTTTAACAGGGTGCCAACGGGCGCGGCTAATAACGCAGACCTTGGCAATCCGTCACCAGATTAAAACGAGAGTTGGCTGCGTTAGGGTTGCACGTCGAACGAAATGCAGTTGTTGTTGTTTCCTATACAAGCCGGTCGCCAGGTGGCGCTACAGGCTTGCGTAAGTAGTCCGCTCGCTGCCGTTGTACGATTGACACAGCGTGTGGTACACTGCTGCTGCAGCACACTTTGCTGGTATTTATTTTATTTAACGCGTGTTTCGACACTTCACGTGGCCTGGCCGTGCACATGGCCTGGCACAAACGCCTTGGTGACGTCACCGCCACTTAGTCGCAAATGGAGGTTGTTGTTTTTATGCAGCTATAAGGATGGAGGGAGCACATTCGCGGAAGGGATGATCAAAGGCGAGGTGTGGAGCAATGAGGTCGGCGCGCACGTGTGCCGGTAAATAAATCACATCTGTAGAGAGAGCAGCAGCATCAGCTGCTACTGCTACAGAGCTAACGCGAAAGAGACGGACTTCACGATGAAGTGGAACGAGAAGGCTTGCCGATGAGCTACCCTGGGGGGCACACCGAGACAAAGATCCCTCCCTCGTATAGCCTTGAAGAGACAGTGGGGGGGGGGTTAAGTGCTGTAAGCGAGCACCTATTAAAGCCGGCACGGCACGCTCGTTGGAAGGGTGGCGTCCGCAACATGCCCGGGCCGCCTCCGACTTCCCGGTGCTGAAGTTGACACACCGCGAAAGGCAATCATCCGAGGCTGCGTTGACCTCGACAAAGCCCCCAAACAGCGGTTCAGATCATTAATCAGCACGCATCTTCACCGTGGCCAGGATCATTAATCAGCACGGATGTTCACAGTGGCCAGGAACCGAACTTGGGTTGCCCGGCTCCGCTGGTCAAGTGCCGCTAACCACTACGCCACCACTCCCCACAGCGGACACAAACAAGGGGCCGTCCATAAATGACGTCACGCGATTTTAGGCGATTTTTGACCCCCCCCCCCCCATCGTCACAAAAAGTCAGACCCCCCCCCCCCTCAAATATGATGTCACAAAGCTACATGCTTAAAATCGCTGGAAACTATTGCCATTGTAGAGCGTATTTAATGTGGAACTGCACTCTGATGTTGTAGGAGAACACATGTATTAAAAAGTCTATTTAGTTAAGTAGAACGTGTTGTCTATATTTATTTAAAGTTGCGCATTTTGATGTGACGTCACATTTTTCAAACCCCCACCCCTCGTCACAAATGTCTGACCCCCCCCCCTCTAGGTGCGTGACGTCATTTATGGACGGCCCCCAATGTAAACACACAAATGTAAGCACGTACGCAAACAAAAACAGAACTGCCCGTGTAATTGGCAGGCTTCCACAACAAGACCGTTGCATTAACACACAAACATCCTGCCAGTCGCAACGGAACACTCCGGATGCACGGCGATGGTTGTGGACATTCTCACACACTGGCAGCACACAGAGCATATCCAGCAGTCCACGAAGCTGTCGCCTGATGAAGCTAGTTGTAATTAGTGGCGAAACGTCGTACTCAGATTGTAAATGTTATGGATTTGCCCTCCAACACACAACCGGTGTTGCTGTACTAGTGACGAATTGGCTACGTGCTTCTTCTTGGTTCTTTCGGTAAAGTCACGTAGAAGGGAAATAATAAAATAATAAAAATAAAACATTTAAATAATACAACAATATTTTTATTTTATTATTTCACTTCTACGTGACTTTACCGAAAGAACCAAGAAGATGAATCCCTGCAGTCACGAAAGCTTTAAATCGAAATTTGGCTACGTTCTGTTTACGTGACAAACCTTACCAATTGGCTGTGTCGGGTGGTGGCGGGTTTAACGACACATTTATATATTTACGCGATCTAACCCCCCCAAAAAAACCTATATTATGGATGATATTGGTCACTAAAGCCTTCGTGTTAAACTGACCAGAAGGAGCTTTCCACCCCTTGTCTCCAGGTTATGTTGCGACCGTTTCACCGGTTGAACCGCATGCCACGACATGAAAATCAAACCATTTCGAATTCTCAAAGCGAGCACTGTCGCGTTTATCACCGCCCTGCGTCAGAGAACAGCCTCGAAAGATAAGATGCCAGAACTACTTCTGAGCGGATCTATTTATCCGAACTATGGGCACACGTAATGTCGACGAAAAGATACAGAACAAAAAGTTGAATATTGCACAACGAAGCGTGGCGAGGTGCATGCTTGCAATCACGAGAGCGAAATAAGAACACACTGATTTAGAGCTTTCGTGACTGCAGGGATTCATATTCTTGGTTCTTTCGGTAAAGTCACGTAGAAGGGAAATAATAAAAAATATATAAATATAAAAATTCTCACGACGTTTCGACTGCAACACAAGAAATCATCATCAGGTGTGAAGTCCACAGCAATAAAATGTTATAGTTTTATATTTATATTATTTTATTATTTCCCTTCGACCCAGAATAACACACTGCTTGGAGAGAATGTGCCGCGTCAGATTCATCGGACTGAAAATCAATAGCAGTGGGGTTTGGACTGGACATGTCGCGAGATGGGGTGATGGCTGATGGTCAAGATGAGCTCAGGAGTGACAGCCAAGATAGAGGGACCTGCACCCTTGAGGAGGTCCGCCCAAGGACATGGAGTGACAAAATCATCTCGCTTGGTGGAGGTGCCGGCTGGATCACTTCACAGGATCATCTTGGGAGATGGTGACAGTGTGGGGGTTGCCTTCATGCCTGATGATGATGCTGATCTTGCCAAGGAGCATAAACCATCACGCGAACTCCGGTCATCCTCGCAGCGGCTTTTGGCCAGCCATTGAACAAAGACGCTCACTGCATCGCGCGGCGCTTTCAGACGCGCTTCTGCGGCCGTCTGGAACTCTTCCTTCCGATATTAGAAAGCCAGCGGAGCTATGCATTTTCAAATAATCTAGATAGAAGACTCATTTCATTAGAAGCGCTTTTTGGTGTTTCGTTTGTCCGCCCCCCTCTCCCCGCACTTCCGATGAGGACGGTCGGCTACGTACGGTGCGAGCGAAGTTCAACGTACGCATGTACAAGACTAGCTGTACTACCCAGCTTCGCCCGGGACTTGGATCCACCACGCCCGGCCACCTTTGTCTCGCCAGTGGCGATGTTCACACACCACAGCAGTTACTCGTTTGAGGCTGAGTCGACATAGGGGAGGCCCAGGACCGGTTCAAATAATCGTCACTGGTGGTGGCCGTGAGCGGGAATCGAACTCGGGTCGTAGGGTTCGTAGCGCGGCGCGCTAACCGCTACACTACAATGCGTTACGCTTCCACATGCACGGGTCACGTGACAGATGTGACATCACAGCTCACTTGCCATGAAAAAAAAGATGCATTATTGAGCTACCCCCCCCCCCACCAAAAAAAAGTGTTTGCATGGTGTACAGTCTGGAAAGTACCCCACTGGCAAATTTCAAGTTTGTTGCATGTCGGGAAGTACACTAAACATTTTGAACAGACACACACAATCACAACTTTGCCTTTGATATATATGGAGATTACGTCTCAGAACGATGTCTTGATGGTGTTGGTGGGGGGGGGGGGCAACCATAACAAGGCCCAAGGACTCCCATCAAGAAGGGCACGGGTTTGATTCCAGACTCGGGTGCCATCTCTGCGTGGAGTTTGTATGTTTTCTACCCCTGCTCTGCATGATTCCCCCCCGGGTTGTCCGGTGTTCTCCTCCCAAAGACAAATTTACCAAACAATGTAACTGGTATTGACCAAAACATCCCAATGGTGAAAAATGACTTAATTGCTATTTCACGTACCAGCAAGGTCACACTTGGCAAGACCCTCCTGAAAGAGAGTCTTGAGACTCGGTGAAGCTTTCCTGGGTAAATAAGCGGATGGCAATAATAATTTGCTGATGGGCCATTGGAAGGCATCTTTAACGACTGAGCGCGGAGGGTAAAAGGAGGGTTTAATGCGCACGTCGGCTTTCGCGACCAATATCATCCATAAGAGGTTTTTTTACCCTTCTGTTTACGTGGAAAACCTAACTAATTGGCTGTGTCGGGTGGTGGCGGGTTTAACGACACATGTATATTTACGACACCTAACCCAACACAAACCTCTATTAGGGAGGGGGAAGGTAGTGGTGATTAGCTCGCTTGTGAATGAGCGTCGTGTGTATACAGTGTGCACGTGCGTGTGTGCTGTCGCATGCACCTGTGTTGACTTGTTGACAATCGCAACCCTAAACTCTGACCTTGGTGGAACAAAAGATTATAATTTACAGAAGAAGCGGTGTCGAGGGATTGTTTTTCCTCGCTCACCACCTGTGGATCACGCGTGCTTCAAAAACGCTGCCTTCGTGACATTTCATACGTACGTGTTTTTATGTCGTTGTCAATATAACACATTTGGTTCGACTTTTGCGCATTCCCTCTAAAAATAGGGGCCACATTGTATAAAAAGGGAAGGCACGGCATTTAGAAACTGGCCGAAACTGCAAAGAAAACCAACATGTGACTTACCAACACTTGCGGCGAACACTGCGGTTATTTTTCTACTTGTTGATGTGGTCCTGACAGAACGGGCAGCCGTAAGTTCCTTCTCAACGACCACACACTTTGCGGGATGCTCCGGCGGCATTTTTTATGGATTGACCAATACCCCCCGAGGTTCTAACTGCCCACGCTTGGCGTCAAAAGGCCAGCTTGACCGCAAGGGGTAAACCAGCATGAGCGCCTGAACCCCATGACGACTAGTGGAGCACCCAACACTATAACATGACCACACATCACTAGCACGAGACCAAGCAGCGATACCACCAGGCCACGTATCGCTAGCGCAGGGGTCTGGCAACCTGCAGCTCCAGAGCTGCATGCCCCGGGCTCTTTAAGGACTGCTTCGAGACGTTCTTCACATTGCGGATCTTGAAATATTGAGTTTTTGTTTGACCGAATTAGAAAAAAATGAAAAGTTTGTTATTTTGGTTGTCGACTCCTGCACGACCATCCAGCAGGAGAAATAGACCACCCAGAACTACCACTACACCACCCACAACTACCACTAGACCACCCACAACTACCACGAGACCACCCACAACTACCACGAGACCACCCACAACTACCACGAGACCACCCAGCAACCAATACGTCATTGGCCAATGTAACCAAAAAACATACAGGAGACCACTTTATGCCACCATTAAACACAAAGAGCTCAGTCATACACACCCACTGGACAAAACATTAAGTATACACGTGTGACTACACAGTGCCGGGCCTAAAATAGTGACTCAAAGCGCATGGGCTGCCAATATGCAAAACAAGCAGGAAGTCAAACGGATGCAAAAAAAATATAAATGCCCCAGGGAAAAGGACTGCGGTTCAATCATTAAACAAGGGACGTGACCACGCAGCGAGACTTCAACGTACAGCCACGGAATGGGTTTTCAATAGCCGCAAACGCTAATGTGATTTCAACGCAACTTGGATTTATAAGACGACCGCATGTGACCGAATGTCGAGATGATGTACACGCGGGGAAGGGGCTAAGTGTGCATTTCTTCATTAAATCACAGATGCTGACCACGACTCCCGAGCGGAAAGCAACGAGCAGCAGCACGATCGAGGGCATAATAGATAAGCGAGTGCAGGAAAGAGAACTTAAGCAAAAAGTTATTCTTAGGAGGGGGCAAGAGTTAGAAAGTTGGCTACAGGGCAGAAAAAGAAAGAAGGAACTTTTGATGAAAGACATTTGCGGACAAGTTAAGAATGTGTCACGTACGGCAGGGCCCTTTTTTTGGCATCGCGCTGCATAACCAGAAGCAGACACAGCTGAGCTGGGGCTCGCTGTGCAACCCAGGGATTAACCCAACCTGACCGGCATGACCTGTTAAGCAACAGCAGCACCACCACCACCGTGCCACGTCCGTCGATGCGTGCGACTTCCCCGGTCTCAGTGTGCGACGGTATATTTTTGGTTTTGCGTAGGGCAGGGCCATCAATTCAGGCAGGGCTCGCTGGCAGAGAGGGGGCGGGTGGCAGGTCTCTGTTGTGTTGTTCAATCGATCACCTTCACGAGGCCTGGCTCCACCGCGCCATCCTCGCTTGCGATTACCCCCACTGTTGTGGTGACGTGGTGAGCAGCGTGGCGAGCGAGCGGTGTGGTGCAGTGCGGAGAACCGTCTGCGGTACACGTGCGGTGGCGGTGTGGTGGGGGTACATGGTGTGGTGTGTGCGGTGCACTGGTGTAGTACACGGCGTGCGGTGCGGTACGGTACATGGTGAGCGGTGCGGTACACGGTGAACGGTGTGGTACATGGAGAACGGTGTGGTACATGGTGAACGGTGTGGTACACGGTGAACGGTGCGGTACATGGTGAGCGGTGCGGTACATGGTGAATGGTGCGGTACATGGTGAGCGGTGCGGTACATGGTGAACGGTGTGGTACATGGAGAACGGTGCGGTACACGGTGCGGTACATGAGGTGTGGTGCGGTACATTGTGAACGGTGCGGTACACGGTGTGCGGTGCGGTAAACGCTGTGCGAGCAGCGTGTCATGCAGCACACTGTGTGCATGAGCACTCCCGAGTAACCGTACACCCAAGGGTGTGGCACACACAACGAGTGGGACCTCTGCAACGGCCACGGCCGATGATATCGCAGCAGCAGCAACAACAAACAAGGAGGGCACGCGCAGGCGCACTGCGTCCGCTCCGCGTCTTCCCAGGCTCGTCTTCTAATCGCCGGCGTTGTATAAACACCTATTAGATGGTGCGCCGTCTAAAGAACACCTGGCCACTCCTCTTAACCCCTCATTTCTTTAGGAACGCTTTCTGCGTTCGGTTTGTTGTCCATCCCTAACCGCACCTCCGATAAGCACGGTTGGCTACGTACGCGCGTGAAAGAAGTTCAACGTACATACCAGTCCCTCCAGAAAAACGCGATTATGCGATCGCATGATTCCATGCAAAATCAGCCAAAGTCCGCATATTTATGCGGGGGGCGCGTTTTTTCAAATACGCCGCACTTTCGCCGCATAAATTGCAGATTTCCGCGCGCAAAATATACGGGCTTGCATGATTTCATAATCCCCGCATTTTCGTTGCAAAAAGTCACATATATCTTAGCAGAAAGTTGAAAAATGTTGCGTTTACTTCACACAAGCGCAGCCATTTCCCCTGTTGCCATGGGAACGTTATGAAGTGACGTCACTCATTACGCGACATCATTGAAAAGCTGCAAACCCCGCGATGCCAATGAAACCATGATGAGAGTTTATGCAACTTTACAGTTGTAAGATTGCACTTTTTTGTTAGTAGTATGTAAATTTACATTACTGTAAGACTGTACTGTTACTGTATTGCTTACGTTACTGTGCATTGAAAACACTTATTTTAACAGAAGATGTCTGTTTTGTATAGCTACCTCTGTAAAACAGGAAGCACACATTTAATTTTTTAATATTTTATTTATTCATTTTTACAGAAGTTGTAGCATATTCATTTTGTAAAGCTACAGAACTTGTTCGACTCAATGTTTTGTAAGTTTGAGCCATCTGTTTGTTAAGGTCTGAAATAAAACAAGATGAGAACTTAAATATTCCCAGCACTTTCTGTGATGTAGTATGCTTGCTTATCATAGGAAGTAATAAGAAATGACTCTTTACATTAAAGTAGTAGCCTAGTGAATAGGGTGTTGGGGGAATCACTTTTTTTTCTCTTTTTCATCAAACCGCAGTTTTTGCAAGTTCCCGCAATTTTTGCAAGTTCCCGCAATTTAATCGCATAAAATTGCATAAATATCCCGCATATTCCATCGCATTTTTTAAGAAAACGTGCCGCATAATCAACGATTTTTGCCCGCAACAATCACCAAAAAACTCCGCGTTTTTCTGGAGGGACTGACATACGTACATAACTCCACACAGGAGGTAGTAATAGGTTTTTACCCTTTTATCTGGCACAAAAAAAACTGACACCTTTATACAAGGGGGTCATGTTTGCAATAACCACACCACTTGAAGTCAAAATGCAAACAAAAAGAGACAACTCTGATAATGATATGCACTAGCCTTGAAATTGATTGGTCCACACCCGAGACAGCTTTTCTTAGAGGCTAGTCTCCACAGGTGTTGGACCAGATGACGCCAAAAGGCGTACATACAGGACGTTTCAAGGAATGGATCAGGTTTTGCATCCCTTCTTCGATCCACTGCTGGATGAAGGTCGCTCGATGCCGTATCCCCGTTGTTGGGATGTTTGACCATACTTCACCATCCTGGTGAGTGCGGATTGGCGAAAGGGGATTAACCGCTGTGGTGGAGAATCAAATTCTATTGCCGGGTTCATTCGCGCAGTGTGTTAACCACTGTCACCAATTTAAAGTTACGCTAATTATAATGTAAAACAAAGGTCAATTATCTATTCAGGAAAGCCTCAATGTGCCAAACACTCTTTTGCATGAGATTCCTGGATTTGGTTGTTTGGCCCAATGACATTTATTAAGCAGTGTTTAATATGCGAGTGGGGAAACCGAGGAAAATGTATGCATCCAAGTGGATACGAAAAAAAAGATCTATAAACAGGCGGGTTCATGAACACATTTTCTGTGCTGCCATCTCCTCCTAAACTCACAACCCATCTGGGGTTTGGGAGCTTCACAAATGTGCACGAGCCACCAATTCTACAGAGCGCCACATCACAGGCCTGTCGACAGCTGCAACCCCCCCCCACCCCATCTCTGAACACAGCTTCATAGCTTGTGGGATTCCTCGCGGATAAATAAAGATCTTGATTCCCATTACTCTGAGCGACCATCGGTTCGATTGCTCGACTAATCGCATCGCACAAAAACAGTTGGGGAAGGAAAAAAAGGTTTCGCGCCTCCGTTTCACGGCATGTGCCGCTGGTCGGGAGGTGACGGGCGGAGGCTTGGCGATGTAATTTACATCATCAGCCGCGTCAAGCTCTAAAGGGGCCTGGGTAATCGACCCAAAACTAGTAGTCGATTATTGCATTTAAATCGATCAATCCGATGACAGACGTGTACGTCATCAGAACGGAATCGGAAGAAAAAAGAAAATAACTTTTTCCGTACATCAAGGTCGAAAGACGTATGGAGGCTCCCACAAGGCCATGCGGGAAGGGCGTGTGGCACAGTGTTGGCATCAGCCAGTCATCTTGGTCATCTCAGTCAGTCGACCCGTGGCACCTGAGTCTGCCCCGTGACCTCCTGCCGGCGGGCGTTCGACACTTCACGTGGCCTCAAGGTGCATATGGCCTGGCACAAGCGTCGTGGTGACGTCACCCCCAGTTAGTGGCGAATGGCGGTTGTTGTTGTTGCACTCGTTATCGCTACGGTTCTCCGTGGTGAGTACAATGTCTTTAAAAACAATGCCCCTCGAAATAAAATTAACGCTGAACCGCATGCGCGTTCCGAGATTCAGCGGTGAACAGGACCCACCCACACCCTGCAGATGTATCGGAACGGGAAAGTGTTAACTTGGAAGCCTCTCAATCACGGTGCCCACATTTCATTAAGTTGTTATTCGGATTTATTTTGAGGATAACGCGTTCTCTACTTGTTCTACCCCACAGCTGTTCCCCAGTGCGAAGCCAATTCTCTCCCTTCTCCCTGATGCAGCCGAGGAGAGCGGCGGCACCACGACAGAGCAGCAATGACAGAAACATCTCCTCGTGTTAAAGCGCCACCCGAATGTAAAAAAAATAAACTCATCATCAACATTAGTTAGTCCACTGCTGGATCAAGGACTCCCCAACCAAGCAGCCAGCCATCTCTCACGATCGCAAGATGCAACGATCCGCCCAACACCAGCACACTCTAGCCAATTTCATCACTCCGTCCCCTTGGGTGCCATTCTGTATTTTCTTCATCGCCATCTGCCATCATTCCTTCAAGAGACAAGTCTTGCCCAAGCCCACTCACTGCGAGTCCCTGCTATAGTTCATTCATTATTTGTCCAATCATGACCATCTTATGATGCACTCCCAGTTCGGTGGGCTGCTACGCTGCAACGTTACTCATTTGACTAGCTCTATTAAAAAATACCTCCTATTATAGTTTCTTCGTTTTCTTTGTCATCTTCTTCTTCTGATCAGGGCAGTCCACTCATCCGTCCGTGGTCACAGAGAGCCAATCCTGGGCCACAACAGGGACAGTGGCAAAGAAACCGGGCCCCACGGGGGGGGGGGCGGACACTGGCACGAGGGGGTAGGGGCCGCGCGGGAGTGGATGGGAGATGGCGGCAACGTACAGCGACCACGCCTGGGCGGTTTCCACGAGTGATTTGGGACCAGTTCCCGACAGCGGTGACTGCAGAATTCATTCCACTTAAGGGGCTGCTGGCACCCGCCTCGCCGCTCCCGTGACTGACCTCCTTTCAAGCCGGCAACTTCTGAGTCGCGCAATCGCACCGACTGTGTCTTGAACGCAGTGGTGGGGGGACCATCGCATCGTAGATCATCAACAGCACTGAGATTCCACGCGTGAATCCCACGCCGATTTTCTTTTTGCATCCTTTACGTGGGGGGGCGGGGGGGGACGGTCGCTCTTGTCAATAGCATCCGGTAAACTGCAGCATTCGTTTAATAAATCGCGACTTCTGCTGCGGACAACTAGGCTTGGTCGGTACCGGTGCAAAGTTGGCTTGCATGAACAAACGGCGCTTGATAACAATGGCTTGGGAAGAGAATCGGCCAATGGATCCAAACTTACTTGCAGTTTTGTATGGCGACACAGAACAGGATTCTGTTTGTATACGAGATATTCAATGGGATCAGGCCCAAGCGTTGTAGACATTGAGGGTGTAATTTCCCGTTAAAATTTACCTGCAGTCAGGCTGTTTTCCCCAGGAAGGGATAACCCAAATGCCTGCTGATAAATGAAGCACACAGAACTAAATGGGGGTTGCCAGGTGAAAAATAATAATTCAAATTTATAAAGCGCCCTTAAAAAAATCGTTCTCAGCACCGCGTATAGATAAACGGGCATGGTAATGTACAACCCTTTGTCAATCCGCTGCTGGTTTAAGGCCTCCTTAGGCCGTACGGGTCCTTGGGGGTGATTTGACCATACTTGACGCTGGTCAGTGTGGCTTGGCGAAGGCAGGGAGACACGGACGGTGAAAGGATAGAAGCACGGTGCATCGTCCGGATCAGGCTGCGTTGCCCTCTGTCGCCCACCACGTAACCCTGAGGCCTACAACAACCTGCTGCTCATGGTGGTGGCCCATCCAAGAACTATCTAGGATCACCGGTTGCTTTAGCTTCCTAAACCTAACTGGTAAATACTGTCCTTCGCAAAAAGTAAACGTCGTATATAGGACAGCAAGACTTGCAGTAGAGCAGAGACTCCCAATACATATTAGCAGCTGACATTTTAGAACCTTCACAATAACCTTAACATCTGGCACAATTTCAAAAATGCTACACGGACAAACTTCCTCGTGAAATCATTATCTATTGCCTTTGAATTATTTAGAGCGGTGCACAACCTGTGCTGCAGAAATGACGTCCGTTGTTTTGCCCGGTGCAAAGGGGAACGCGATGAAGGTTCCTGGGTCAAAGGTGGCTTGCTCAGGATTGATGAGTCAACCCCCTCTCTTTTATTTTTACTATTACTATGCCACTCTCCGGGTCTCAAGACCTTTGAATGCCGGTTGTTTACTTTGTGTGGCTAGTTTACGTTTATTGCGAGTCTCCAGTATGTGACTGCAGTCATTCTAGATTTGAAGTTTTCGTGACTGCAAGGATTCAAACGCTTTGGTTTTTCGGTAAAGCGTTGTGCTTTCGCTAAGTTGTCCCCACCTGAAGAAGGATGCTTGTGTTGCGCCCGAAACGTCGTGATTTAATTTAGTTTAGTTTTTACCTACGTGACTTTACCGAAAAAACCAAAGAGCAGAACAGACTGTACAACCTATACCGACGCAATGCCCCGATCCACAAATACGAGGGAGACATCGCAGCGATACACTCCCCTGCTCCCGACACGGTTATCTGGGCTTGACCACTGAAAGTGAAATTTTAGTTGTTGCTCTGCATCTACATCAGCAGCCATACGAAAGCATAAGACGAAGACTGCAAATTTCATAAAGTCTCTCCGGCACTTACAACGTGCCTACACCTATCACTGCATATTTTATTCATTTCATACGTACGTATGTAGAACTTCTTTCGCACTGTATGTAGCTAACCGTGCTAATCGAAGATGGAGAGTGTTTACATTAGCTGAGAGGATCCGAGACACATACATGGACATCTGTGAAACTACAGGACATCAGTGAAACAGAGCATTAAAGCTCATCGGATCCCTCCAGTATAAATACACATTCTAATTCTATACATCTCATTTACAGCGGAGGCATGTTGGTCCCACGAGGGAGTCATCGATTTCTTTGTGCGTGAAACCAAGCGGAGAGAAACACTGGCCCTGGGCTTTGGCCCGCGTGAGATTTCATCCAGGACACCTTATCCCCTTAAAGATTAACCGGGGTGTGGGGAAGAGGAGTATAGACTAGAAAGGGCTCAAAACCGCTGGCACCAAAGCCAGCAATTAGCCCACGAATACAAAGCAGACCTTTTGCTTGTCAGTAAGCAATGGAGGTGGAAAAGACGCCGATTTTGGGAGTTTTTTTTCCCCAATTAAAAAAAAAGTACCCATAAGCTACTTATTTAAATAAGTAAAAATGCAATAATTAATTAATTTGTGGAGCGGTGGCGCAGTGGTTAGGGCATTGCGATAATGTAAAGCCAGCTAAAAAAGTTCGATTCCCAGCCACGGTTAACATCAGTGGCTCGTGATATCTGGAACGGTTATAGACACCCCCAACCCTTTTACCGAACCGCACTGCTAACCAGCGTGGAGAAATATGGAGGGCCCTTAAATTCAGTCGTGGATCGACAGAGGGCTGTATATGATTACGATTATTGATTATATTAATTCATCATACTTATACAATGGCTATATAAATAATCCAGTAACCACTGAAGTGTGTTTTCCCACCTCAGGTGGTACCAATTTGTGCTCTGGCAGACGCCCTGACTATCTGGCGAAGAATCCGTGGATTTGTCTGAAGGCAAGTCAAGATGAAACGAAGTGCAGCACCAGTCACATCTATGATCATAATAAAAACAACGCCGTCGTGTGTTTATCCAGACTCGCAGAGTCCCAAGGCACTTTTTCACGAGGGTCCTGCATTGGGAATTTTGCCCAATTCCACATTAAAGAATATTTTACACACGCGGTGTTATAGAAATTACCGTGAGACACCCCACACATACGAGAAGAAAGCTAACATCTGTGGGTCCGCAAACACTGGGTTTGACTAATCCACTTGCTGTACTGCCATCCCTCTGCCAAGCAGGAGAGTTCAACAGCATGCATGATAAAGCAAGCAAATAGCCCATCGCCAGGCACGCCCCGTGGTGGGGTAAAGTGTGGGTAGGCCCACTTGTTCTTAGAGCTTCGAGTGGATGGCATTCTGTCAGCGGTGGCATGAACAAGTAATTGCAGGGGCTGCACCTTAATCTTTACCACAATAGAAGAACTGCCCCCACAGCCTGTGTAAACAACGCAGGTAAGGCTTTGGCATCCTTTCAGGATGGAACGATTTGGTGTTGAAGCACGGTGTACGTATGTTCTAGATTTGAAGCTTTCGTGACTGCAAGGATTCATATTCTTAGGGTTTTTTTCGGTAAAGTCACATAGGTAAAAAAATTTAATTAATAAAAGTAAAATAAAAATAAAATAAAAATCACGACGTTTCGGAGGCAACACAAGCTTCCGTCCACCTGAAGACGGAAGCTTGCGTTGCCTCCGAAACGTCGTGATTTTTATTTTATTTTTATTTTACTTTTTTTAATTTTAATTTTTTACCTACGCGACTTTACTGAAAAAACCTAAGAATATGGTGTACATATGCACGCCGAATTTCTTTCCGACTGTACGTAGCCAACCAACCGTGCTAAACGAGAGGTGCGGGTGTGCGTCGTCGGGGCTGGCTGAGAAGAGGGATTCTGGTTCAGTTGAATGACGGCCGTTGGGAAATGAAATCCTAAACCGATGAAGAAAAACAGGTCTGCTGGCCGAGGAGGTTCGTACACCGCCAGCGGCTACACATCCTGCTTGGAGCAAGCCTGGGCAGATCACGTCGCGTGAAGCATTCTCACGAGCCGGCGCCGAAGTTCATAGAAGGGGTGGGGGGGGGTGAAACGTGTAAGGCGTCCTAAGTAACTGTCCGTCGGCGGATAGTATTGCTGCGTGTTTTCTGTGCTCACCACAGGAGAGAGGGAGGGAGGGTGAGACCCTGTGTCGGATGCCACCACGCCCTGAAAGCAAGCTGGTAATGCCTGCCCAGCGAGCGAGCCTCCGGAGAGGGACGGACACCATCGCCGCCCTCTCCAGCGCAAGCTCGCGACGTGGAGACTTTGTACTGGCGCTGCTCTCGGGTTAGATCTTCAAAAACAACGAGTGGCATTGTGGGAGGATGAGTGGCATTGTGTCTGACGGGCATACGCGGCAAGCGAGGGAGCACGTCGAATAGGAGGCTAGTTTCGCAAGCGGTAGAGTGTTGCACGTGGATGTTAATCTTCCCCCTCACCATGAACTCACGGTACACGTACAGCCCTTTGTCAATCAGCTGCGCAGAGATGTTAACTACCTCGCCTGGTATGCAGGAGGTCATGAGATCGATCGCGACCCTGAAGCTGTATATTTGGAGTTTTCACGTTCTCCCCGTGGTCGCGTGGAATTTCCCTCCGGGTCCTCCGGTTTTTCCCTCCACATTTAGAATCAACATCACGTGTTCAGAGTCTTTGGCTGCGATACATTTGCACATGATAAGCCACTTCGTTGAGCTATCATCTGTGGCTAGATCACTTCTGATAAGTGAGTTTGTCGTTTGGGTCGTGGGCATAATTTAACCATACTTCACCCTTTCCCGGTCAGTGCGGATTGATGAAAGTGGGAGGCGTAAATGCGGCAGCGTCGTTCGACTGCTCTCTGCTGCTGCCCACGGCGTGACACAACCATCACCCCCCCAGCTTATGATTCTTTGAAACGTCGTGTTTTCAAGGGAAGCAATGAAACCAAGTCACAGGAGGATCTATGAGCCGATGGACTGCTACTCTGCACTGCCTGGGGCTTGTCGTCTTGACGGTACCAGAGTCGGGGAAAAATAAAGCACTTGTCACTTCCTTCTGCACTCATAAACAACCCCATAGGATGGTCAGTCGCCTGAACACACATGCAACTACAGCCGGGCTTTCCAATTGTGTGGTTCATTTATCTACTGATTAATTATCCCTTCGATTGATTATATCCCTTCGATTGATTATATCCCTTCGATTGATTACATCCCTTCGATTGATTATTTCCCTTCGATTGATTATTTCCCTTCGATTGATGGGTCGAGAAACTACTCAATGGAGAGCAAGAACACAGTGGGGAGAACAAAAAAACCTGTCATCTCTGCTCCCACACGTGCCGCTGGACGGGCGGTGACAGACAAGACTCGGCGATGTCATTGGTGTCTCGTCGGCCGCGTCACGCCGGGGAGTGGCTTCTCTGGGGTTTCCGGTCTTCGTGTGTGTCAGGAGGTGGGGGGCGGCTCCCGTCGTCACAGGGGGTCCAACGCAATCGACCACGACGACGAAGGCAGCCGATTACAATTCACGTCCGGCTCAATCGATGCAATCGGGAGATGGGCACGGCAGTCGAGCGAGTGCGACACGCAGCGTCCGTCGCAAAATGAAATGGGGCGAGGAAGCCCGGGGTGCGCGTTGGAACGCCGGCGAGCGACCGTGCAACGGCATGGAGGAAGCGGCCATCATGCGGTACGGAGCGCGGACTGTGATGGCGGGAGCGGAGGGAGGCGGTGGTGGGGATGGGGGGGGGGCGCGGAGGTCAGGGAAGGGAGGACGGATGCCGGCGGTGGACTTACCGCGACGAGACGTTTTGGGCATGGTTTGCATGCCGACGGGCAGACCCACGACGCTCATGCGGTTCACCAAGTTTGCCACGTTGCCGGTCTTCTCGCCGTGCCGGGTCAGCGTGCCCTCCTTCTTGCCGCTGTCCTCCCTCTTGAGTTCCTGTTCGGGGAAACGTCGCACGCGGACACGGGGACACACGCAACGCACACGTTAACATCACCGTCACCATTATATGTTGTACGTAGCCAAACAACAACCGTGCTAATCGGAGGTGCGGGTGGGGGGGAAAGGACAACAAACTCAACGCAAAAAGCATTTAATAATGCAACAAAACACACGTGATGAATAAATAAAATAAAGAATAAGCACCACCAGAATGCGTCTTTGTCTAATATTATACATAATCCCACCATGCAAATTCTCGCGTAAAGAAATATTGTTTTTTATTTACATATACAGGACACGACCTGGGACTTCCTTTCGGTACACATTTATGACCAAGTCCAGCAGTTATGATATGTTAGCTGTGGCCGGGGCGGAAATCAAACTCAGCTTGCCGGGTTAGTGGTGCGACGTGCTAACCACTACGCAAGCGCTCCCCTCCACAAATGGAGACAGAAAAAAAAACCCATAGACGAGCACATACACAACAAAAACAAAGATCTCCTGGATAGCATTAACATACTTTTCGAGCAAGTGCTGTTAGCGAGTACCTATGAAGGCCGGCACGGCACACGAGGCGGTGGGTGGCCAACACCACGCTGATGTTTACACACCACACCAGGTACTCATTTGAGGTCGAGTCGACCTAGGGGAGACCCAAAACCGATTCAGATAATTGTCACTGGTGTTGGCCATGAGCGGGAATCGAACTTGGGTCGCCTGGTTCGTAGCGCAGCAAGTTCACAAAGACACACATCACATGCGAACACGCACATATGGACAAACTGACCCACACTCGCACAGATAAATGCCACACACAAATAATAAATGTATTTTTTCACGTACAGATCCACACTGGCGCACACGCCAACACACTCACACATACGCCCATACATATTTAAGAAGAATATCTGAAGATGACCTCGAAATTCCTCCGCAGCCTCACTGAGCGGGGTATAATATTTGGCCGCTCGACATGCAAAGAGCAGCATGGGCACTGTACACCCTCGCCGCTCTCCGCTATAAATCCCCTCCAGATTATTCGTATTATTTTTTTCTCTGCTGAAAGCAAGCACAGGGAGAGGTGTGTCATCATCGCTACATCACCGTGCCATCAATTTCGCGTCTGCGACCTCTGACTGCGAGTATCGCCGCGCCACTTACTCCTTTGACAATTTCTTGATTTTGTCTCAAGAAGGGCCTTCATGTGCTCCCCCCCATCCCCCAAAAGGCACATGGCAGGACGGAACACACTGTGCTTGGCGCATCTTGGGCTCCCTTCGCAGCTTCGTACAGGGGTTACTGGCTATGCCGCTCCGAGCAGAGATGCAACAATTTGTATGCATGTCGCCTTTATCGATTTATAAAGGCTCACGCCACGGTGGCGAGGTGTTAACTACATGGTCCGGTATGCAGGAGGTCGTGGGTTTGATCCCGACCCGGAGGCCTAAATATTTCGAGTGTGTGTGTCTCTCTCCCGAGAAGGGTCGCATGCATTTTTCTCCGGCTATTACCTCCACATTTAGCATCAACGTGCTGCTATAAATGTCCATGTGATAAGCCACTTCGTTGAGCTATTGTTTGTGGCCAGGTCACTTCTGAAGAAGAGCCGTAAAGCTCAGTGGGCCTTAGCTGGTAAAATTATCTCTACATTTAGAAGCATACAGTTCAAGTATGTGGCTGATCTCCATTTCCACGTGATAAGCCACCAAGTTGAGCTATCGTTTGTGGCCAGGTCACTTCTGAAAATGTGCTACATAGCTCAGTGGGCCTTCCCTGGTAAATAAAAAAAATAGTTCATAGTTTGGTTTTACAAATAAAAGGAAGCATGCGTGTGATGGGGAGTGGTCGTCAAGTAGATTAGCTCGCTACAGTGCGGGTTGGCGAAGGCGGGGGGGTGGCCACGGTCTGGTTCAGATATCACTTGCCACTGATATTAGCCATGGCCGGGAATCAAACTCAGGTCGCCAGGTTCATAGTGCAGTGCCACTACTCCACCCAATTCCACTTTGGCATGTGTTTTCTCATGTGGGAGGGCAGTGGAATTTCCAGAGACAACCCACAAGTACAAGGGGATAACACAAATATCTTCCATACTGTGTTAACAGACTGTTGGGGCAAGTGCTGTTAGCGAGCACCACCTATGAAGGCCGGCACGGCACACGAGGGGGTGGGTGGCCAGCACCACGCCCAGCCGCCTTTGTCTCCCTCGTGGCAATGTTTATTACACGGAACCAAGCTTTAATTTGAGGCCGAGTCGACCAAGGGGGAGGCTCAGGACCAGTTCAGATAATCATTACCGATGTTGGCAGTAAGAAGCAATCAACCTCGGGTTGCCGGGTTCGTAGTACAGCGCGCCAACCGCTACACCACCGCTCCTCACAAGAAGGGTCCACATGGACAAGGTTAATGCAAATGCTGTACTGACATCCCCTAGCCGCATGACAGACCAGTCGGTTTGGCTGGTCACCCCGTGGTGCCCTTATAAAACTCAACGTTTAACCTACTCACGCCGGCTTGTGCCCGCCCTCACAGTCGGGCATATTTGCGGAATACACCACGCCGCCGTTGACCCTGGCCATTGACCGAGCAACCCAACGTTCCTACCAGCTCCCTCCGCAGGAATGTGTTGCAGTGGCGACCTGGACACACATGATAGCTCACAGAAGTTGCTTAACTTGTGGAAATGAATAGTTGCAGTCATAAAATCAGCATGTTTCTCATATACGTAAATGTCATCATGAGCCATTGTATATCCACTGCTGGGTGAAAGCAGCTTCATGCTGTGGCCATCTCTCACAACACTGCCATCTCTCGGATTAAGAGCAGCCTCACAAATTCTAAACACTCGCCGACAAATGCAACCGGGCTAACGTTAACTTAAACAACCGCCACCATGATAAATAAGCAGAGTTCCCGTCAACAAATCTGCACTGCTTGACACTTTAAGGATATGGTGTTCTCGAAACCTTTCTTGTTCCAACTTAAAACATACAGAACACGGCTTAAATGAGTAGATTTATTTACACGAGCGTGCAGCCGTTTGCCGAATGAAGGCATCCACATGCTGCTGCAGATAGTCGGGATTGTTTGACCGGACTTCAACAACCATCATGGTCAGTGGTGGCTTGGTGAAGTGGGGCGTGGGGCCCAGCGTCGACTATCGCTCGCCAACGATGTCCAGCAGTGGCCAGGAATCGAACTCAAGGTCGCGGGGTTCACGCGGTGCAGCACACCAACCACACCACCGCATATCTCGAGCGAAACGCGCCAAGTACGTTGTCGGTGACATTTATTCATTCATATTCTTGGTTCTTTCGGTAAAGTCACGTAGAAGGGAAACAATAAAATAATAAAAGGAAAAAACAATACAATTCTCACGACGTTTCGACTGCAACACAAGCAATCATCATCAGGTGTGAAATCCACAGCATTGATTGCTTGTGTGGCAGTCGAAACGTCGTGAGAATTGTATTGTTTTTTCCTTTTATTATTATATTATTTCCCTTCTACGTGACTTTACCGAAAGAACCAAGAATATGCATCCCTGCAGTCACGAAAGCTTTAAATCAAAATCTATTCATTCTTTCGTTTCATCCTCCCACATTCCCAGCATAAACCCCCATCTGGCCGTTCGTCTGGCCAGCATAAATATTTTTTTTTCTCGCACAGCGAGCACTTTTTTTAACACGTGGCGGAGCGCGGCGCAGACACAAGGCAAGGCGCGTTCCAAGTCGCGTTACATAAAGAAACATCGCACATCGCCGCCGCCACCGCCACTACATTAGCCTGGCTGACGGGAGAGCCAACACGGACACACCCAAGCCGTCTGCCAACAGGACAAACAGGTTATGGTACCGACACTCAGGGCTCTTACCTAACCCCCCACAGTAAGTGGGGTCTTGGTGCAGTTTATGGCGTGAAGTGGGGGGGGCTTTGGAATGGACTCGATAGGAGAGAATGCGTGAGTGTGTGTCCCTTGCGTGTGTTTTCCCTTGCGTGTGTGTGAGTGTGTAAACGCCACTCCGTGTCACGCCAGCAGTCAGTGACCAATGAAGGGACGCTTCCCGCCGGTTAGAGAAAACCCAGCGACAATTAATTACTGGGAGAGAGAGAAAAACAAGCCACCAAGAAGTCCAACAACAAGAGATATGGGAACAGCAATTTTCTCACAAAGCGCCAATGTAATCGTGAGCCATTATCTATTCTAGATTTGAAGCTTTCGTGACTACAAGGATTCATATTCTTAGGTTTTTTCGGTAAAGTCACGTAGGTAAAAAAGTTAAATTAATAAAAGGAAAAATAATTATATAATTATTACTTTTTATTTTCCTTTTATTAATTTTAAAATTAATAAAAGTAAAATAAAAATAAAATAATATATAACTATTTTATTTTCCTTTTATTAATTTAAAATTTTTACCTACGTGACTTTACCGAAAAAACCTAAGAACATGAAGCCATTATCTAGCCACTGCTGTATTAAAGCAGCCCCCGCGCTCCTGCCATCTCTCAAGCAACCTTGCCGTCTATCGTCACTTAATTGGTACATCTTGATGCTCACAACCAAGATAGAAACCAAACACCAACCCACGGTTAGAAGAGTTGTGACGTCTACGTTGTCCGCTTTTTCCATGAATAAGCGTGCATCACCCATGGCTCTGGCACAGCTACAAAAGCATTATCTCATCTCTGGGTTTGGCCCACCTAATTATTTTCTATTAATAAGTAACAGAAAAAAAACACAATTGCATTCAAATCAAGACTTCCCTGGTATTATTAGCATAGGTGGGTACATTTCCATTTTCCTTTAACGGAATTGTTGAGAACTCCTTAACAATCTTAATTTAGGAGCTTTCGTGACTGCAGGAATTATTCTTTGGTTCTTTTCGGTTAAGTCACGTCTAAAAATAAAATAATAAATTAAAATAACATATTACGACGTTTTTCGATTGCAACACAAGCAATCATCATCAGGCATAAAAGAAATAGCAACAGAAATCTAACTAGAAAACTATAGACAGACATACAAGCAGACAGACATCACAACGGCACACAGAGAGAGGACACAAATCGGCACAAAGAGAGGGGTCGTTTCTGTGACGGTCCCTTAAATATAGAGAGGGGGGGCGGGGACGGAGAGAGGGAGGGGGTAGAGAGAATTAGCATATCAATGAGTGTACGGCAACGTACTGCTGTTGCAAGTAAGATGACAATGTGGAACGGGCACGCAAGCTTGAAAATTAGGAGACAGGCACACGAAAATTAAATAACCTAGCAAAATATCGAAATGTGATGTAATACAACACAGAGAGTCGGTTAACACACAATTAACGCATAGCCTGGTTGATTACGTGTTTCAAAATTTGCTAAGTTAGAATTTTAAGTGTGAAAATTCCAAAGAGAGGACACAGGCAGAGAGAACAAATAGCCAGAAAGAAAAAGGATAAGCTTAAAACTTCCCCGGAGAAGTGGTTCAATCTTAATTTAGGAGCTTTTGTGACTGCAGGAATTATTCTTTGGTTCTTTTCGGTTAAGTCACGTCTAAAAATAAAATAATAAATTAAAATAACATATTACGACGTTTCGATTGCAACACAAGCAATCATCTGTGGTATATAATCTGAACTTGTGGTATTTTCACAGCAGCATCCTGATTATAGCTGCCTAGGATTGGAATAAATTTACGAGCTGTGATTTCTGCACGGTTTTTTTTTTCACAGCAGCGCGTTAACTAGAGCCGTCAATGATTGGCTGGATTTTTAGTCACATGCTTGGCCTGTTTCTCCTTCCTCATTCTCTCCACCCTTATGGCGTTAATTAGAAACAAGTTTTTTTTACGAGACTAACACTTTTATCCTGGTGTTGAGCAAGACGTGACGGCCAGTGGTCAAGACTCACGGTGGAGTGTATGTAAGTGTGTGTGTGTTCAACTTCTTTCGCACCAACCGTGCTCATCGGAGTGGTGGCAGCCAAGGCATGAAATGAGCACCCAAGAGGTCAATCGCGCACCCAAGAGGTCAATCCACTCCTCCTCGAGACGTTGCAGGTGCTGGGTCGATTGTTATCGCGGTAGTGGAGCGTTTAGCGCTACGCTGCGCTACAAACCCGGCCACCCCAGTTCGATTCCCGATCACGGCCAACACCACTGCCGGTTATCTGAACCGGTCATGGGCTTCCCCTAGGTCGACTCAGCCTCAAATGAGTACCTGGTGTGGTGTGCAAACATCGCTACTGGGGAGACAAAGGCGGTCAGGCGTGGTGTTGGCCACCCACCCCCTCGTGTGCCATGCCGGCCTTCATAGGTGCTACTCGCTAACAGCACTTGCCCCAACAGTCTGTTCAGGTTATCCGGGGGATCTGTCGCTTTTTGTTTATCTCGCAGGACCAGGAGATGGCTGCAGATTTGGGAGGCTTTCATCCAGCCCATCCTGCTACTGCTACGCCCTGTCCCCCGGCCTCCAGCTACTAACATGCCAACCCCAACGCCCATCACTACCCCTATCACTACGCCAACCCCTATCACTACGCCAACCCCTATCACTACCCCTAGCTCCATCACTACCCCTATCACTACCCATATCACTACGCCAACCCCTATCACTACGCCAACCCCTATCACTACCCCTATCACTACTCATACCGCCACCATGTCACCCCAACCACAACCCCTATCACGACACCCCTATACCTACTCTGCCTGCCCCTCAGCTACTGCCAGGCCCCACTCCCACCTCTCTCAATGGTCACCACAACGACACCACCACCACCACTTTCAATCACCACACTCTCTTTATTTCAACCACTATCCTCTTATGTACAATTGTTGTAAAGCGTCTTAGAACAAAAATGCTATATCTATTTAAAAAAAAACATAAGATGACTGATGACGAATAAGCATTTATTTTAAAAAAAACTAAACACCAGTTAGTTATATGAACAAGTGGATGTTGCTTTGGTGTAATGGGCGAATTCACTGGCAATGAGGTCACTGGTTCAGTTTCTCGGCAGAGTAGTTGCGAAAATGGTGTTGAGTTTATTAAAATACTCCCACCGCTAGCCAGCCAGCAGAGTCAATGGTTGCACCAGTTACTCCATCGGTAGGTCGCGTGTGGTGGGGCAAAGTGTGGGTAACTCCCGCCTCTACAAAGATGTCTGGAAGAGTTGGGCAAAAATGTCCTCAAGAGTGGCTCTCGACAGCTCCCTCTAGCGGGAGGCCTGTCCATCCCAGAAATCGCCGGGCGGCAGATTTGAACAAAAGGAGTGAACACCTTGTGAAGGAAGAGCTTCGCAGCTCACCGCATTTCTCCAGGACAAATGAAGATTCCGATTTCTGTGATAACTGTGAGCCTGAGACAGGGCCGTGGAATCTGAGGGCCGTGGGCGGATTAACTGTAAGAGGCACACAGTGGGCATGGGAACGCGCACTGAGTCATGGGACGAGAGAGAGAGAGAGCACGCACAGCTGATAAGCCAGCCAGCCAGCCATGCTAAAGTGTGCTTCTTTCACTTGGGTCACAAAGACACACTGTACTTCCACTGCTTTCAAAATATTTTTTTTTTATAATTATCGACATTCTTTACTTTGTCCAGTTGTTATTTTGAGGTCCTTTTTTCGTAGTTTCGCGAGAGCAGTCATTGCTTTTTTTGCTGTTGTTGTTGTTACTGTCAGCCATGACGTAGGTATGGTTACAAGAATGCTCATCAACAGTGGTATTTGGGGGAAAAAAGCAGGAATCGCCGTACAATGGAACGCAAAAAAAGCCACGCTAGCTGAAGATAACAAGAAAAGCGATGCGAATACGAAGACAAACCCTATCAGCGGCAATTCCCTCAATTCTAGATTTGAAGCTCACTTGATACAGTAAATTTAGCTGTGACGGAACCACCTGATGACGGAGACTTGTGTTGCCTCCGAAACGTCGTGATTTATTATTTTATTTCAATTATTATTTCTATTATTTTTATTATTTATTTTTTACCTACGTGACTTTACCGAAAAAACCGAAGAGTAATTTCCTCAATAGCAGGAGTCTGGGTGATGCAGGGACATGCCTTGTATGCCCAATCCCTGTAACTGTTATGAGCACATGTGAGGCCTAGGTTTGTATCCCTGGCTCCTATTGGCGATTCAACTGGGCTCTGACGTGTAGCAGCAAGGCGAGTTTCAGCCTCTGCCATTAATTAATTCCCACAAAAAAGTATGGAACATCACCATCATCATCAGCCATGAACAATCCACTTCTAGATAAATGTATCCCCCAAGCCAATCCCGCCATCTCTTACATTTTAAACGCACACTGAAAAATAATAACAATATAAAGCTCCTTGTGAATTCACTGGTGGATGATGGCCTCACCACGCAGTGCCGGTCACGGGTGTTGTTTGTATTTTACGGTGCTGGTCATTACGAGCTGATAAGGCACCACGGTGGCGAGATGTTAACTACCTCGCCCGGTATGCAGCGGCTCTTGGGTTTGATCCGAACCCCGATGCCTGTATATTTGGAGTTTAGGCATTCTCTCTGTGGTCGTGTGGATGTTTTTTTCCGGGTCCTCCGGTTTTTCCCTCCACATTTAGAATCATGCGTTCAGATTATTTGGCTGCTATAAATTCTCCGCGTGAAAAAAAACGCTTCGTTGAGCTCTCAATTGTGGCCACGTCGCTTCTGAAAAACAGCCACAAAGCTCAGTGGACCCTACCTGGTAAAATATAAATAGTTTTTTTGTAGTAAATAAAGGCAGGTAGAATAATAAGCAACACCACTGCAACACTTGAGTACTATAAAAAAAAAGTGTCCACAATGTGTTGTTTACAGCGTTAACGCCAGTGGAGCCTGTTTGCAAAGTCGCCGCTGCTTCGAAGAAATGTTGTGTACGTGGGCGGCGGCAGCGGCAAAGAGTGCGGACCACTTTCCTGGCATTGTGGTGCCAAACCTCGCAATTAGCCGGCGACGCGTGTGGAATGCCTTCCCGAGTCTTCAGCCGGACTCATTGATTTATCTCTGTTTGTTCCCGCTGCCAGTGACGGGGGATCACAGCGATGTTCTCGCATCCTCCCCTCCCTGGCAATGGAGGCCTCATCGGCAGCGTTGGCAAATGCGACCACCGAAGCGACGCAATTTAGATGTTACGATTTCAAATATGACATAGAGAGTCCGGAAAAAGGATTGCACACATTGGAGAACAAACGCTAATCGGGGATGCCGTAATGGCTTCGGGAATTTAAGCGGGACCCGGGCAGGATGTATACCTCGCTAGAAGGAATGAGTGCGGATGGAGAAGACTGGCGACGAAATCGCCGCCAAAGGAGAGATTGCAAGGAAGAGGACGTCCACCATGGAGATGGAAGAATGAGGTCAGTTTTCTCGCACAGGACAGCGATGGATTGTGAGATTGCAGAAGCATAAAAGGATGACGATCGGGAGGGAAGGCATTCATCAAAACAGTGGATAATAGACCGCAGGTAACGGTACGCTCGGTTTTATAAAGAGTCTTCATACGAACGCGTCTTAATACAGACAGTGCGTACGTCCAGCACGCGTGATCGCGTACCAGGCGAGAAACAACTCTCTAACGTGCACAAGAGGGAAACGACTAACTCCTTGAAAAGAAAGCATTCTCTCCCCTACTGGCTTACAGCACTGAACTCAAATTGCATCCGCCCTGCAGAAGTCAAAGTTTCCCCAGACGTGACGATATTTACCCCCGGCTGCTGCTGCCTTGGCTGAAGAAACACCGGCAGTCAATAAAAATAATGTGGTCAAGTTCTGCCTCGCTGGATGATTTCCAAAAATAAATCTCCGTTCCCCGCGTGGCCAGGACATCCCCGTAACGTGATACATGTGGCAACGTGGAGGCTTGTCTGCGGCGCGGGAGAGCTTTCAAAGAAAATAATTTTTGCTTAAGAAATTCTGACGCTCGACTAAGAGGGATTCGCGTAAACCAAAGCAACGAGCTGTGATTTAACGTTTCTGCGGCAGTCGGTAAAATAACTAACTTTATGGATGTGACCCTTGGGTCTATAATAACATCATTGGAAAATCGATGGAGTCAAGGAACGTTCGCAGGCGCGGGGCGTTTCAAACCGCAGAAAACAGAGTACGGCGTCTCTAAATAATTTAAATTAACATTAAGGAAATCGAAATTCGTTCACACTTCTTAACACTGTACATGAAACTTTACTGCCAATTAAAATATGTAAATTTTTACGCGTTGGTTTAATAATGTAAAAGGGTATCTAACATAATTAAACTATTCTTTCATTTTACCAAAACCCTTCGTAATTCTAAGTATTTCGAAGCTTTCGTGACTGCAGGAATTACTCTTTGGATCTTTCGGTAAAGTCACGTAGAAAGAAATACAATAAAATAATAGAATACGACGTTTCGATTGCAACACAAGCAACCATCAACAGGTACAAATGAATGATAAAAAAACACAGTAAACTTGGAAATAGAATGTAATACAACACAGAGTCGGCCAACACAACAGTCAACACGCCACCTGGTTGATTACGTTCTTCCAAAGATTGCAAAATTTGAGAGAGAGACAAAACACAGACACGGAGACACACAGACAGACACACAAGCAGAGAGAGAGACACGCATAGGCACACAGAAAGACGTCTATTAACTTCTAATTTAGCAATCTTTTGAAGAACGTAATCAACCAGACTATGCGTTAACTGTGTGCTAACCGACTCTGTGTTGAATTGCATTACACTTCAAAATTTTACTAAATTTGCTTTCTACCGTGTAACGCTCCGTGCTTGTTTGTTTAGAAGTGCAGTGTCCAGCTCGTCCGTTCCCTATGGGCAGGAATTCTTCACAACTCCCCCTCTGCCCCACCCTTCTCTCTCTATTTAAGGCCTCGACACAGAGACGTCTTTCTGTGTGCCTATGTGTGTCTCTCTCTGTTTGTCTCTGTGTGAGTCTCTCTCTGCTTGTGTGTCTGTCTGTGTATCTCCGTGTCTGTGTTTTGTCTCTCTCTTAAATTTTGCAATCTTTGGAAAAACGTAATCAACCAGGTAGGGTGTTGACTGTTGTGTTGGCCGACTCCCTGTGTTGCATTGCATTCTATTTCCAAGTTTACTATTTTTGGTTTCTCATTCATTTGTACCTAATGATAGTTGCTTGTGTTGCAATCGAAACGTCGTATTCTATTATTATTTAATTTAATTTATTTCTACGTGACTTTACCGAAAGAACCAAAGAGTAATTCTGAGCATATAAAAAAAAATAAGGTTAAACCAAGACAAATCCATAACAATTCATTTTATTCTGAAAACACTGCAACTCTGACGCACACCCACCAACCAACGCTGGACACGAAGCTCACGGCATTTCCACCGAGGTTGTTGGTGAAACTACCTCAAATCTAGATCGAAACTACCTATTGAAATCGGTATAGAACACAAAGGTGTGTGGTGTGGCCGCCACCATGCCACCATCACACTGCACCGGCTACTCATTGAATGCCGAGCCAACCTAATGGAGACCCAGAACGGTCCAGATATCACTTTCCTACCGATGTGATCCATGTTTGGGGAAAGAAACCCAGGTAGTAATGTGCCACGACTCGCCACCACGCACGCAAACCGCTCTAAATTGCGAAACACACGAGCCAATAAACCATGCGCCACCATTCCCCACCACACCCACGAAAACCTCTCTGCGTTACGAAATGCTGGGAGCCCACAAAAACCACTTTGCCGACGACTACGTAGGTGCGTGCCACTTGGGTTCCACCGCATGCTGCTGGGCACAATGCGAGTCGTTCGTCACGATGGTCGCACAACACGCAGCGTGAAAACACGACGAGTGCGGTTAGAGAGTAGCACCTATGAAAGGCAGGAACATGGCACATCAGCTGGTGGGTGGCCAGCACCACGACCGCCCAAACTTTGTTATCCAAGTGGCGATGTTTATACACCGCACCAGGTACGGGGCCATCCACTCTGTACGTACGCATGGAGGGGGGAGGGGGGAGGGGGGAGGGGGAGTTAACCGAAACACGTACGCTTGTGTATGGGGGGTCTACTGACAATGTTCGTACGCATAGGAAACGGAGGGGGGGTGGGGGGGTGAAGCCTCGATAATAATTTGTCTACATTGGCCTTCAAATGAGTTAGATGGTCCGGCGGTGGACTATCTGTTTGCTTAGACATGTTAATATTATTAATCCTTGATGGTTTCTGCTTGGATTAAATATCGGCCATTCTATAGGATTCTGGGGGGGGGGGGGGGTGCGTCAGGTGTACGTACGCAGGTGGGGGAGGGGGTGTAAAAAGTCCGCGTGCGTACAGGGAGGGGGGGAGGGGTCAAGTTGACAGATGTTTGCGTACCCCCACAATGGATGGGCCCTACTTACATTTGAGGCTAGGTCGTGCACAAAAAGACAAAAGCAAAGATCCCCCGTATAGCCTTAACAGACTGTTGGAGAAAGTGCTGTTAGCGAGCAGCACCTACGAAGGCCGGAACGGCGCAGAAGGAGATAGGTGGCCAGCACCACGCCCGTCCGAACTTTGTCACCCCAGTGGCGATGTTTACACACCGCACCAGGTACTCATTTGAGGCCCCGGTGGGGCACACACACAAACCCTCTCTAAATCGGCTGAACACGGCTTCACTCACCTTCATATCGCTCGCTCCGTTTTCACTCATGTCTGCTGCGACGAGGCGGCGTTGGCGGAAAACTACAGCCACAGCGGCGGAACGGCCGGACGCTCAAACGTCCGAGCGCCACCTCAGATTCGAGCGGCCCGGGCTAGCGTCGGAAACCTCACGAGCAAACGCCCAGAGATAAGGGCCCTCTCCCAGAGAACGAGGGCTCCGGTGACATTCCCTTCCTGCCTCGCGGGCGCTTGCACTCCACGGGAAAGGCGGGGGAACCAGTCTGTCGGCAGCAGCGGCGGCGGCGGGAATGAGGAAGGGTGGAGTGCCGAGCGAGCTGCGTGGAGCCAGGCAGTCACGAGCGTTCGACGGCCAAAGGTGGGTTTTTTTTAATTTATGTGAATGAGTCACATGGGCTGATAGAAAACCGTGGCAGCGGTCGTCGGATTTTGTCGTTTGTTGGCAGTTGGAGCAATCGGCCGATGATAACGGCGAGTTTCGCCCATCACATCTCTCGTCCAACGTCACAACGTGGAAAAACAGAGGTGAAACTTTTTTCTCCCCCCAACCCGACCTTATTTGTTTTTTTCCGAATGGTCGATGGTGGGTAGAGCAATGCATTACTCAGAGGAATGGTTAGTCCAGTCTCTACATGCTGCCATGGTACAATGACGAGCACGCTAGACTTGCAAGACAGAGGTCGTCGGTTCAATCACCCGTATGTGGGTCTGTACGTTGAACTTCTTTCACACCATACGCAGTAAACCGTGCGAATCGGAGGTGCGGGACATCGCGGCGGTCGAAGACAAAATCGTGGACGTTTCTTAAATCCCCCTGGCTTGAGTCCATCCCAGCAGTACTAATTGGTACACCCACGGGTCAAAGAGGCTGGTCGCGTATGGAGGGGTAACGCGCGAGTACTCCCACCTCTTCTAAGATGTCTGACCAGTGAAGAAAGCTCGGAGCAAAACCACCCTCTTAGAGCCGTGGTTTTTAACCTGGGGTGCACGCATCCCCTGGGGGTGTGAGATGCCCTTTCTGGGGGTGCGAGACACGGCCAGATGTTTTTAATAGGTAAATCATCCAAACACAAATTAAGCACGGGCACATAAGTACAGCTACTTTGTTTCATCAAACCTATGTATTTATTAATCTCCATATATATAAAAGGCAAAGTTGTGATTATGTGTGTCTGTTCAAAATGTTTAGCGTACTTCCCGACATGCAACAAACTTGAAATTTGCGATGTGTGTACTTTCCAGACTGTACACCATGCAAAAATTATAAAAATACACTTTTGTGTGTTTTTTTTGGGGGGGAGGGGAGGGGGAGCTCAATAATGCATAAATGTTTTGCTCGGCAAGTGAGCTGTGACGTCAAATCTGTCACGTGACCCGCGCATGTGGAGGCTTAACGCATTGTAGTTTAGTTGTTAGCGCGCCGCGCTACGAACCCAGCGACCCGAGTTCGATTCCCGCTCACGGCCACCACCAGTGACAATTATTTGAACCAGTCCTGGGCCTCCCTTTGATCGACTCAGCCTCAAACGAGTAACTGGTGGGGTGTGTGAACATCGCCACTAGGGAGACAAAGGCGGCCGGGCGTGGTGAATCCAAGTCCCGGGCGAAGCCGGGTAGTAAAGCTAGTATTTTACTTTTTTTTTTATCGATTGAGAAGCAATGGGGTGCAAAGTCTGCAGTAAAGGTTAAGAACCACTGCACTCGAGGCAATCTTTAGAATGCTCTCAAGCGGAGGGCTTTAAACCACCAGCAGCAGGAGGCACGAGACAAAACACGCGCAGGCACCGTCACCTTTACGTTGGAGGGGCGCTTGGGGAGTGCCGAGGAATTGGGCTTCGCCCCACGGGTCCAGTTTATTTCCAGAAGGGGAACAAAGGACGGGTTGCATTGTGGGTCCGCCAAAGCGGTGGAGTCACTACATTTGTTTCAAAAGCCCTTCGCGAGATCAAACCGGAGTGACGCGTGGGGGTTACTGGAATAGCGACGTCTGGTATGCGACGGACTAACATTACCGTGGCAGGCGCAAATTAACGGATCCCAAGATAACAAATAAATTGTGCGATTAAAAGAGATAAAACAAAATGTGCTCATTTACTTCACCAACCAGGGCTTCCCAAAGACCAAAATAAATTTCCGAAACTTTCTCTAAACGATGAGAGACTCATCGGAGACCAAGGTCCATGCAGGATGAAAACAAATATACGATTGATGAAAATAATAAAAATACACGTCAACGCTGATTTGGAGACTGCAAAAGGCACGATTGTGACGACTGCACCAGTCCTGCCACCGTGCCCTGCATGTCACGCGACTTACCGAGCGGATACCACACACATCCTGACTGCGAGTAGAAATTGTGGCCAAGTTATCTGAGTCAGCAGCAGCAGCAGAACAATGAAAGGGACATGGACAGAAAGTTAAAGACCTGCACCCCCCCGACAACCCTCCTGCCTCATACAGTAAGACCGCTCGCACCGCCCGCGTACGAACGCCAGCGATGTCACACGTCTGGTGACGTCATGCCTCACTCGCCCGCCTGCCCGGTGAGTGCCAGCACCTTGACAAAGTTGTCGGGAAAGACGCCGCGACGGCCGTGCAGGTCGCCCTCCCACCAGCCTCCGCTGTCCTTGCGCACGGCGGTGACGATGTCGCCCACGTGCAGGGTCAGCTCGTCATCCGCCTGGGCCTCGTAGTCGAACTCCACCAGCACCTCAACTGCGGGGATCGTACGCACGCGCACGCACACACACACACACAAAGATCCCACATGTAGCCTTAACGGACCAAATGCTGTTAGCGAGCACCTACGAAGGCTGAAACGGCGCACGAGGGGTGGGTGGTCAGCACCACACAGGCTGCCTTTACCAAGAAGATGAATCCCTGCAGTCACGAAAGCTTTAAATCGAAAAATGGTATACAGGAGTTTGTGGGTTCGATCCCGATCCTGGCACCTGTATATTTGGAGTTTGAATGCTTTCCCCGTGGTCACGTGGATTTTTCTTTGGGTCAAGTTTTTCCCTTCACATTTAGAAACACGCGTTTAGAGTGTTCGGCTGCTTGTAATTTTTGGACGCGATAAGCCACTTCGTTGAGCTATCACTCGTGCCCAGGTCACTTCTGAAAAAGAGCTGCTTAGCTCAGTGGGCCTTACCTGGTAAAATAAAAAATGCAGGTTTTTAGTTTAGTAAGCCCTCTGTACACACGAGGTGGGGTTGGTAGCAAGCGCCAAGTGTGGTCAGTTTGTATACCCATTGCTTATTCAGTATGTATCCGGTACGCCAGGAATTCATTGTGGCCAAGTTAATTTACAGGGAGAAAGATGCTTAGGATTGGATATTAGATGACGTGCCGTTGGTGGTCACGGACGTCGATTGAACCCGTATATCTATGGCATTGAATTGCAGCATGCTGACCACCATACCGCCACTGCTCTGGAACACACACACAAGTGCTTGTAAGCACAGTGCTGCATGTACAGGCAGTGGCAATATTATCGAGGCTAAACCTCGAACCTGGGCTCGTGTGCAAGTATATGTCAATGCAGTACATTGAATACACCGCCCTAAAATACATAAAGTATTTATCGCGTTATAAGCATGTGAGTGTGCATGCTTACAAAGACCCCCGCATAAAACCTACACAGACAACAGCGTCAAATGCTGTTAGGGACCGCATCAGGTAATAATTAAGGCTGTTGTTACCCAAGGGAGGCCCGCGACGGTTTAGATAAAACTCATCACTGATGTTCGCTTTGACCGGGTATCGAACACAGGCCACCTGGTTCATCGCGGAGTTAGCTAGCCAATGACACCACCACCAGGGGTGAGCAACCATGAAAAGTGCCTTAAAACACATTCCTGCGGAGGGAGCTGGTAGGAACGTTGGGTTGCTCGGTCAATGGCCAGGGTCAACGGCGGCGTGGTGTATTCCGCAAATATGCCCGACTGAGGGCGGGCACAAGCCGGCGTGAGTAGGTTAACCGTTGAGTTTTATAAGGGCACCACGGGGTGACCAGCCCCTCCCCACCCAGCCCCACCCTCCCTACCCAGCCCCTCCCTGCCCGACGGACGGACACAATAATCCCCTGTGGGCTGGTGGAACCAGTGGGTTCCTACCAGTATGACTCGAGTACCTCTAGTGCAGTGCGCAAACATCACCACTGGGGAGACAAAGGAACCCCCCCCCCCCGGACGTGGTGCTGGCCACACCACTCTGGTCATTTGCCATGCCGGCCTTCAGTTTCATGTATTAGGTATAGCCCTGTGAGCCATGCGGCTCTTGACTCGGGTGCAACCGCAACAAACAAAAACATGAACAAAGGTTCCCATAATGAACAAAGAACATCTTAACAGATGCTCGCAAACAGCACTTGACCCGACACTTGACCCAACAGTCTACTCTCAGATCCGGAGGGTGGGTGGGTGGTGATCGGATGTTTTGTGTCGTTTCTAAATTTTATTTACGTGCAGTCGTTGCCTGCACCGCTAACACCGAATATAAAGCAATGGAGGAGGTGCAAACCATTCAACAGTTTACAAATTTCGAAATTCTCATAAACAAAGATCCCAATGAGCAACAAACCAACAAAGAGAACAAACACTCCCCCACAATGAGAACAAGCAGTGCGTGCAAGCTGACACAGGTTCACATGAACAAGTGTCACCACGCTGATGAAAAACCTCTCTCTGCAGCATGCAGCCCACAGCTTGAGATATGTCGGTTAAATATAAACCACAGGGCTGTGTGGTGGTGGTGGTAGGGCAGCTTCGTAGGCAGAAAAAGTCTGGGGCAAACCGCACCTCACCCAGGGCAGGTATGGAAGGTTTCGGGGGGGGGCACAAGTATTTGTGTCATGGTTGTTAGCGTATTTAGCCTGTGCAACAAACAGTTTGCAATAAGCCGGTGGATTTATTTCTAAGACTGCAACCGGGGAACATTTTCGTCTTCGGCATCAGCAGCCATGGTCCATTCACTTTCGGATGAATGCCTCCCCCCACAAGCCATTGCCATCTCTCAGAAGCCCTGCAATATTAACGATCCATCTAGCAGCACCTGCGCATGAGCTGAGATCATCGCTCCTTATCTGAGGAGGGGGGAGCTTTCAGTTATTTTGATTTCAGACCTGGATATATAAATAAAACTTGACTTGACCATCATCCATTCTAGCGAAGTGTCCTGCCTAAAACCCTATTTATTTCTCAAATCAACACAATTTCCAGCTTGCATTAGTTCTCTAATCCATGCGTTCCTCTTTCTTGCTCCAATGTGAATCCAAGCATGCATTTCTCCATGCTTTTCGCAATTCTCAGATTTTGTACCATTTTATTCCTCAACGTGTCTGATGCATGTCTTAACAGACGATACTGCAGTCTTTGCGCGCATTGAAATAGCTGCTTTTCAAAAATGGCAAACAGTGCAAAGCTTGGACATTTATTGAAGGTAAACGGAGATCAAAAAAACAATAAAAGTGGTTTACGTAGGGATTATTAACAACGCTTCGTCTACTGCTGATATAATGCTATGACCATTTGACATCACTGGGAGGTGCAGCCAGTCATCTGCATGTGTAATATTCTAAATAGCAAACCAGCCACTAATGTTCTATCAAAAGCTCTGTGTAGTTACATGAATCTTACTTTCTTGGTGAAGAGCCGGGCTCGAAAGAACACTAACCTGGTGGAAGATCTTTGATTCAAAGTCATAAATAAAGATCCTATAGCAGAGGTGTGGATCATGCAGCCACAAGGTCACATGACGTGACCTCCCACAAAAGGGCTGCTCAGGTCAACAGCCACAGACTCTTTACAAAAAATGAAACCCTTATCAGAAGAGGAAACACATACGGTAGATATTTTTTTCAATTCATAATTTCACCACCCCCCCCCCCCTATTTTATTTCGATTTTACTGTCCACAGAGTGCCATGAGACAGAGTATCCATTCCGAAAATTCGCAGAGAAGTGTTAAAAAGCGGATATCAGAGCTACAACTGAGTTCCCTTCAAGTGACCTCTGTTCAATACATTAGGGTGCAACACTCTCCCACCAGCCCTATCACAGACAGGAACGTGCATTACATGACATTCAAAGCAATATTATTATTCTAATTCACAGGGATGGAATTTAACCAAATTAGGCGTATAACCAAACGTAATGTGATGACGTTTTTCGTGCAAAAATTGGTGACGGGGCTGAGATCATCACTTCACTGCACGTGAGAAACCCCGTTTATAATCACAGATGACTGGCTGGCTGGATTCGAACCCAGGGTTCTCAGCGACACCAGCGGCGTGAACTCTGGGCCAGCCGTCGACCTCAAGGGAAGATAATCCTAAGATAGTGTACACGAGCAAATAAATAAAAACGACGAAGCCCATTTCCTTCTGCCACGGTGATAAACGCAATCTGCACGCGAATGTCAGCGTCGTCTCCTATCCGCGAGGCTGCTTGGCGAAACGCTGCGCTCAAGAGTAGCACGTCCTCGACCCACCTCCCCGTCACTACGCCGCACGCAAACGCAACCTCGAAGCAGCGGTGCGTTTCACACCGCACGCACGATTGGCACTTGCAACTGGATGAGCCCTGCGGGGCATAAATATTGGCGTGGGCGCTCGCGAGAAACGCAAACCCTGCTTTTTCAGCTTCTCTCGGACAGGAAGAAACCCTTTACCACCGGCAGCTTCGGGTCGCGTCATCTCCTCGTCGCCACTGTCGTCATCGTCGTATTTGAAGAGCGTCTTTTACAAGCGGAGCCTCAAAGTGCAACTATCCGGCGGCGATTCGAGTCGGTGCGCGCAAGCGGCTACACGCACTGTTTATTGTCTTCCGCTTCGCAAATGCCACGGCAAAAGCGTTATGTTCAAATGTGCGAACTAGTAGTAGTAACCGAGGCTTCACCGCTACCTTAAGATGCAATTGTTTTGCACGGGGAAAAAAAAAATTTTCCTCCCCCAATGACTGATTAATTGTGCCTTCGTCACAACACGCAGACATTTCCTCTGAGAAAACTCAACGCTAGCAGTGCACAACACCTGCGTGTTTCCAGAAGATGATGATGATGATACACACCTTCAATACAATGTTTATTTACACGTGCAAAGTCATTTTTAATGCACTTCGCATGGAGTGTTTATCGCAACATCTCAATCAAGGGCAACGAGCCGTATTCGTAGGCCATTTCAAAATGTGCTTTGTAGAGTCACTGGTGGCCAGATAGGCCACCGGCTGGCTACAAGGTACTTCAGAAACCGGTTTAACCATGGGTGGTTGAATACGGGATGCAAACCCACAGTGTGTCAGCAGTGTTTGGTTTTATTGCCCTTTAAGAGGTTTAGCCCACAGAGTCACCTATTTCAGTAACAACCAAAAAAGCTAATTTAGGAACTATTGTGCAAAACGGTCATTATCACTGCACAATGCAACACTTTGGTGTCGTCACTGCACTCAAGCGGGCCTCCAGTTCTGGGAGAGTCTGCCTCCCGCTCACACGATCTGCCCTGAAACAGGTTTCACTGCACAAACAACAACAACGTCTTCTTGGTTCTTTCGGTAAAGTCACGTAGAATGGAAATAATAAAATAATATAATAAAACATAATAAGATAATTCTCACGACGTGAATGAATGAACGCTGTCTCCCCGACAGACCTGTTCTTCACCTGATGACGGCTGCTTGCGTTGTGGCCGAAACGTCGTGAGAATTATCTTATTATGTTTTATTTGTATTATTTTATTACTTCCCTTCTACGTGACTTTACTGAAAGAATCAAGAAGATGAATCCCTGCAGTCACGAAAGCTTCAAATCGAAATTTAATGGGCGAGTTCCTCAAATTCACCTGCCTCTCTTCACCCAACAGGACAAATGGGAATGACCAGGGTTAAGTCGATCGGCCGGTTGGGTTTGGTGGGGTAAAGTGTGGGTGGCTCTAACCGTTTCCAAGAACTTCTGGTCAGAATGGAGTTTGTTCGAGGGGCCTCTATAAGGGCTCCGCCTAGCAGAGGGCCTTCCGGCCAGGAGCAGCGTCAGCAGCTGGACATCTGTGAAAAAAAAGCTTCATAGCTCATCGGATTCTCCCAATCTAAATAAAGGTTCCAATAAAGATTCCGATTCTGAACTGCTGGCAGAAGCACCTTGATAACCGACCCGAAACCTAGAATCGAACCCAGGATTTCAGCAACGCTGCCTCGTGACCACCGACACGGTAGGAGTAGTAGCCGCTATGCAAGCTACCCGGCCACCCCAGTTAAATGGCAAAACGACAACATTCCGATGTGGTCAGAGCGCCGGTCTCCGGGAGACAGCGCCGGCGCTGTCTGGCGAGCGTCCAGCCTGGCAAAGCACCGCAGGCGCTGCGACTCGGACAATTCATCTATAAGCGATCATTATCAGCCATCTAAGGAGCTCGTTTCCTGCTATGATCGTAATAAATTGCCGAAAGGTATCTCCCCCGCCCCCCCCCCGCTCGGGATGACTGACAAGAGCGTGGGATTAGCAGCTGTTCGCGTTCCGCAGACGGGGAAAAAAATAAAATGTACTGCTGCGTGCACGCTTGGCAATCTTTTCTGAAAATGTCTGACAGCTACAAGGGGAGAAGCGGCTCTTCCAGATTTAGGAAGGCCACAGGGCATGAGAACATCATCAATTAACCCACGCTGTTAATCGAATGAGTGACAGTCTGCTAACAGTTAAGATTCACCACAGTTGGATAAACAAAACGTCATCCCATGAAGACCCTCAGGTTGTCTTCTGTGGTGTGAAATCCATTTTAAAAATCAAATTTTTTTAAAGGCATTTTATTAGGCAAAACACATTCAACGTGTACCGGTGCTCTCACCTCTTAACGAGACATCTGACCAGTGTGGAAGAGTTGGCCAAATACACTCTAGAGTGGCTCGCGAGGGTCCTCTCGTGGAGGCCCTTCACCAGCAGTGGCATAAACAAGAAATTGCAGGGCTGCACCTCTACATTTTTTTACTAATTCAGAGGAGGCAACTTATATTTATGTTTGACCAAAAATCAAATGTTTCTCGAGAAGGATTAAAGACAAACCAACCGAGACGCACCCACGATGAAATGCAACGGCCCCGATGAAGTATAGATAAATCCGCGTGATGATAAATCCGCGTGATTTTAAAAGCGCACGCACTTACCCCTGGCACAGCAGAGGAGAGAGAGAGAAGTAACGGGAGCCTTTAGGCGGCCAAGAAGTCTTCTCGCTTCTCGCAAGTCGCACAAAAGAGGGAAGCGGAGGCGCGGGGGGGGCAGGCCTAGTCACGCCGCGTCGGCTCAGCGTCACGCACCGCGAGAAAACTCGCTCACGCGGAGAGAGAGATGTCCTCGCAAGAACACGACGGAGACACGCGGCCTGCTTGTGACCCGCTCCCCCCCCCCTCGAATGCAACGTTACTACCTCGCAAGTCATCGGCGTGTCATTGACATGCTTTAAGAAGTGTGGTCCGACGAAGATCTTCGGCATCGCTCGGTGCATTTTTCAAATTTCTGGGCTGTAAAAGGCCGCGTGGACTTCGTGCGCACCGACGAAATGTGTGCAAATAAGCTAAAATGCACGCGTACGTGCGTATTGCATGGAATGCTTCGGGCTGTAACACGGAGTGACGATAACTCTTGCGAAGATGGTGCAATGCAAATAAAATTTCATATTTAAGCCGTGTTACGATTAGTGACAAGTTGCCCTTGAGAAAAGTTAAGCAAATTTATTAAAAAGGCTACAAAAATTTTTTTGGAGAACGGGTAAGCCTTTTCAACCAAGGCAATGAAATCATACGCCGTGCGTGCGCTCATACGCAACTCGGAATGTAACGTTACTATCTGTAATCAAATACTGTATTTCCGACAACAGAGTCACATTATGAAGTGTTACGACAGCAATGGATGTGCACGATTTTTCTTCAACTTAAAAAAATGGGCAGCTTTCGGCATTTTAATTTCCACGTGGGAATGTCGGCAGTTTACGGCACTCATTCAAACACAGGTCTCCCTTGAAAAACACAGATTACCAGGTCTCAAAGGGCCCTTACCTGGTAGTCATCCATTTATGTATAGAAGATCTGCAGGACACAAAAAAGCTGCCTCTCTGCTGGGGTGGCAATGCAATACGTGGAGGATTTCCCCAGCTTGCGAAAAGTGAAAAACAAAACTGAACAACTAAGGCTTTTCGAGTTTCCTGTAATACATCCCTTTCCAGCAGGCTATGTCGAAATCAGCCGTTTGCTAGCAGCCCTGGTCGCTCAAAAAGTAAAACTTATCTCCGTAACACAATTAATAACGCTGCGCTTAGTGCAGCAAATCAGTTTTTTCCGCGATAGAGTTCGTATTGATAAAGCGTCCGAATGCGACTTCGTCAAGATGTCATACAAATAGGAGGGGGCACGCAGCATGGGAAGGGGTTTGGGAAAAGAAAAGTTGTTTGTTTGGAGGCAGATGGCGAATACAGCGTAGAGGGGGGCGAGCAGACAATGCTACGGGTTAAGGTGCAGGTGATGACACTTCATAAGGAAAATTATTTCGCAAGCAGAGAAGAGGAAGGTGAGTCATATCAATTGTTTGTTTGTCCACGTGAGAACTCAAAAGAACAGACTAGTGTCATTCGCATAGGTGAATTGTGCCACCAAAATTACCAAAGTTAAACAAATAAAATAAACATCAATTTCGTGAGATATATCGAAAATATTGCACGAACATAAATCAATAATAAATAAATGGGTTGAGCCGAGACTTTAGCAGCTGTTGGGTCTGAGCGGTGCAAATGGCAAGGAGCGAATTCCAAAGACCAGGAGGAGCGATCTTTCAGAAAGGAGCGACCTCCCTCCCCCTTTGGAGGCTTCAACAAGAGGCTTTGGTTACTGTGGAGGAGGGAACGTTGCATTAAGAGCTAGGTGTGAGCGGATCAAAGACATTACAGTACCTTAAAGATGGTCAAGTCAATTTTGAAGCAAATAAAAACACATCCTTATCTCACGACGGAAACACCAAATTCAAAAGACTTCTTTGCTTCCCCAAACCACGAGCCACATCTTGACCTCTGAGGTCTTTTATTAACATGCATGGCACTTGACTCATTTGCGTGTGCGCACACACACACGCGCGCGCGTTTCTGCCGGGCTTGTAGGTAATCGTGTGCCACTGTCGGACCAAGATCATGCGCGGTCTAAATAATGAACCAAACCTTTCCCAAAACAGAAAAACGCTGCACGCAGCTAAGCGGAAGCGTGGAGTTTTTTTGAGAGTAAATAAACACATTTCCTTCTTTCGCGCTTGACAGCGTTTCCTTGGGCACGCTGGAATGGACAAAGATTACTCAAATTCTCAAGCCAACGGTGGGACCATTTTTTTATTGACGTAGAAACCATTGTGAAAATACTTTTTGAGGAGGGTGCTGCATTCAAATGTTTGGCCAATTCCATAAGCGTGTGTTTGTTTTACTTGTGGAAGTACCCAGAGAAAATCAACGTCTCTACCATGGGATCATTTGCAGTTTGCAGGTCTCTCTCTCCCCGTGATCGCGTGGATTTCTCTCCAGGTCCTCCGGTTTTTCCCTCCACATTTAGAAACGACATGCGTTTATAGTATTTGGCTGCTATACATTTCCACGAGATAAGCCACTTTGTCGCGCTCTCATTTGTGGCCAGGTTGCTTCTGACAAATTAGCTAGCTCAGTGGGTCTTACCTGGTAAAATGAAACTTTTAATGTATTATTAAAGACTGAAAGGCCCACACAGATGGGTTCAGAACTCGCTTTACTGCCATTCTCCTAGCCACTTTTGGCCCTCAAGCCAGTTTGGGAGTTCAATAACAATTCTCATGACCCACCAACCCTCGCCTTGGAAGCAGTGAATGACAGGCATGGGCTGCTGCTACCACACCCAATGTACGTGGTTGTTATCGGTTGAAAGCCAGTACACGCACAATGGGGGGAAGGCAGGTTGAAGACACTGCATACCTCATGGCTCACGGGCCTGGGGATCTAATTTCAGGCAGGGTATACCTGGGGGTGCATGAAGAGGATGGAGTCCTTCCATAACAGACGCCTCAGGAAAATCTGCTGCATCTTCTGGCCAAACATAATCCAAAACGCAGAACTGAACAAGGAGACCGGTTGTCCTAACATCACAGAAGACATCAAGCGACGGCGACTCAGATGGCTTGGACATGTCCTCAGAATGGACCAGGACCGTATACCAAGAAAGGCCCTAAGATGGACACCACAGGGCAAAACGAAAACCCGGGAGACCACCCTGGCGCAAGACCGTGAAGGCCGAGCTGGTGCCAGCAATCAACCTCACTTGGGGCGAGGCTCAACATGTTGCCAAGAGGAAGAAGCGAAGGGAACTCATTGCGGCCTTATGTCCCATAGGGGATGAAGAGGATTAACCAATACCTGGGGGTCGCCTCATCAGGTGGAGACAAAAACTGCTGCAAGTCCCTGCCTCACAATACACCAGAAACCGAGTTACTTACACAGGGACACATGGCTCCCGATAGAAAATGTCACCACCACTGCACCACAGGAAAGGGATAACAACTTGGGATTCACCCACCACAATTAATCTGACTTCTACATAGCTTAGACAATTAAGCTCACTTTGGGCCGCATGAGGAAACACGTTTCAGCGAACAGTTAACGTATTGGATTCATAAAAAAGATATCGCACAAAGTGTCAGGCACATTGAAACAATAATTCAAACAAATACTCTGTGCTGGGCGTGGTGGTGCCTGTGATAAGTACTTGGAGGCAAGGGTTGGTGTACCTCATTAATTTTAAGGCTTCTCTAAAGGGCAGTGACCTGGCCAGGAGATGGCAGTACAATAAGTGGCTTCATGTGGCCACCTCTATGTGAGAAGCTTTGAATGCGGTCCTGTCATGATGCGTCCTGTCATGATGCGAAGGTTTTACCCAGGTACTCTGGTTTCCTTTCCACAAGGAAATGACGAAAAACATCCCAATGCAGCATCCTCCTGAAGAAGTCTTAAGAATCATTGCAGGCTCTCTTGGGTAAAGAGCATCAGTATTGCAATGACTAGTCAGTCTGGATTACTATGGCACACGCACGGTCCAGGTCAGATCTACAGACGAGTGGCTCGTGTAACATTTAAACGCATTCGAAAGGGACAGCGGAGCTGGGTGTCACGGTTGACTTGTATAAAGTTTCCATGTTCCAGTTTAATTACGTCAAGTCAATTAGGACGGCGGCTCGAGAGAAAAAAGGCTACGGGCTGCACGAGCGACGGACGAGGGTAGGAGACACATGTGCTGACCCCAGGCTCGTTTGCGCTCCGGGAGCAATTGGTGTCAACAACGCTGCTCTCAGCGAGCCACATCTACACTCGTGTCCTGCGGAAAACACGGATAAACGGTCCCTTTGTCATTCGCGGGGAAGCATTAACAATCCGGTGGGGGCCGCGTTGCCATCGCGCTTGGAGACGTTCAGCAGTAGTTTCACCGCCATCGCTGCGATATAAAAAAGAAACTGTTTGCTCATGTCAACGGCACGATGCCCATTCACAAGGGGAAGAAGCCATTGCGCGCCAGCGTCACCTGCAGAGCAAATAAGCCCCCGTCGCTCGCGCGTTCCACCGCACCGCGGCACTAACAGGGCCTCATTGTGAGCCCAATCACAGGCAGCACACATGCAGATTAAGCCACGACGAGAATAGAGCTTAAAGAGGCATTTGTTTGTGGCTGGGTTATTTTGGGACCTTAATAAGTGGCATGTTTTAACGTTTATTTTTATATACACACGTGCACTTCGCCTATGCACACGGGCACAAAAATCAGAGAGGAAAACATAAAATACTTGTATCTGATAAGAACGGGGGGCTCTGCACTTGAATAACTTGACATGATTTGGCGCACCCATGCTTTTCAACAACTGTCCAATAGCATGCCCCCTGCCATAGGAATGTAACCCATGGGGCTACAGCCGGAATACTATTGGCTGGCACGTTCGAGGGGAGGGCAGAACTAAGGGTCTCAGGAGGTTTGGTCACACATGCGAACGACTGAAATAATGGTCAAGGCCAGTGTCTGATATTCTCTGGGTCTTTCGGTAAAGTCACGTGGATAGGTTAAAAGAAAATAACAAAAAAGGTCGTAGTTTTAGTTTTTTGTTATTTTCTTTGAACCTATCTACGTGACTTTACTTTAAGACCCAAAGAAGATGAATTCCTGCAGTCACGAAAGCTTTAAGCCGGTGTCTGACTTGACATTTAAAGTCTAAGAGAGGCAAGGGCGCTCCAAAAGTGTTTTCTTTGAGACAAGTGATTATACATTGTACATGTGTGTGTGTGTACAGCCCTTTTGTCAATCCACGACTGGATGACCTACTCACAACCATGCAGGTCGTGAGCATTATTTGACCATTCGTCAACCGCACTGGTCAATTATGCCTAGGTGATAAACACAGAAGTAAAGACAGAGGAGTACAGTGCAACAGTGCTGTTTTCGACACCCGATTGTGCATCGTGATTACCCATCCAAATATGATTCGGGCTCATGCCTGCTTAGATCTGTGGTCTGGCGAGACTGGGCGCAAACCAGGCAGTTTGGTCAATGGCTATATGTGGTATGAAAATTAATATATTGAAAACCACATTAATATTATATATGTACACCCCTACATAGGGTTTTCAACAACACAGCCGCTGAACGCCAAAGGGTTTTTGAGCCAACAGAAGTCTGCTGCATGATGGATTTATAAAATTCGCGGACAAAAAACACACACACACATGGCCACACACAAACTAGAGGAACTACATATGGATAGGTCGCTCAATAACAAAAGCAAACATGCAACATGATCAGGGAGGACGGCATGACACCACCAACCAAGCGATCGCTCATCCAAACACGGTCGTGTGATGGTGCACTAGGCAATGGCGCGCCCTGTTCCACTGTTCAAACACCATTCCAGGCATCGGATGTGTTCCTCCATAAAGCCGTGTTGCCACGTTCTGGAGCATTCTTTCTTTTATCGTTCATCAGAGAGCACAGTACATGGTATTCTTATGAAGTCACCTGTATATATATATTTACACGAAAGGAACACATCGATACACATTACAGTACATAATGAATTTGTCGTGTATGCCCAGTGTAAAAAGAGTGGATTTACACAGTGCTGTATATATGCAGTGTGGACTGTACGTACGGTATTTACAACTAGTCTATATAGTACTGCATACTGTACACAAGATTCAAGACCAAATCACCCGGAATTCACCAGACCCTCTTCACATCTTGAAAACTAAGCAAGTTTGAGCATGAATAATGCTTTCATGGGTGGTCACCACACGTCACATTTTGTAGGTTGCTGCTGGGCTGTTGCAGGTAGCAAGACAACATTGCAGACAAATCCATAGCATCATCATCATAATTAATTCACCGCTGGATGAAGGCCTCCCCCCCAAGCCGTCACAATTTCTCACAATCCTGCAATGTAAACAAAAAATCCACCTGCGCAAGAAATAATGTAATGGTTCCATCTCTTCGGCGCATGAATTATATCCATTTGGCTGCCACTCTTTGTCACTTTGCTTAACCGTCAGTGTTCATCGCTTCCAGCGAAATTGCCCTGCCCAAGTGCGCTGACTTTTTCTCACAAAGTTTGAATTTGCCATTGACATGCGTACGTTGTCTAAGCCACGAGTTCCTCTTTCTGCCTCTCAATGTCATTCCGAGGATGCACCGTGATTCTTTGTGCACCTGTTCAGTTTTTGTTCCATTGCATTGTTTAATGTCCGTGTTTATGATCCACGCTTCCTACCTGCACACAGTATAACACGGTTAAAACACAAAGATTTACATTCGTTACCACAAAAGTGGCATCCCCGCACTGAAAAGACCACCGAAGTGGAGCTCATCTCCGTTGAGGCAGAGATGGAAATTACACATTGCTATGGCAGGGGCCAGATATTCCAAAGGAAGACCAATGTCAATTAACACAATTATGATTATACTACACAGGCTGTATACATTGTTTAATGCCGTTTTAAGCACCAACTTATCTTAACCGAAGGTAATGATGTACTGGAGTAAATGTAATACATTCCATTCAAGCTACGGTTCAACAAAGACATGTGCGTCTGTGTGTTGTGTGGGTATATTCGTGCGGGTATCTGTGTGGGGGTATATTCTCGCGGGTCTCTGTATCTACATTAGCGTTTCCAAACGACGATAGCAGGTACATCAGTAACCGATTTAAGAATCGAGACGCGGTTTCTGAAAGTCAACAGTCGATAGTCAAATTTCGATTTAAAGCTTTCGTGACTGCAGGGATTCATCTTCTTGGTTTCTTTCGGTAAAGTCACGTAGAAGGAAAGTAATACAATAATACAAATAAAACATAATAAAATAATTCTCACGACGTTTCGGCCACAACGCAAGCCAGCGTCTGTCGAGGCGACAGACGCTGGCCAAAACGTCGTGAGAATTATTTTATTATGTTTTATTTGTATTATTTTATTACTTCCATTCTATGTGACTTTACCGAAAGAACCAAGAAGTCGATAGTCATTTCCAATTTACGAATGCACACCGATTTGCATGCGCCAGCGCTCAAACGGCACGACGGCCTAGATCAGTCTCCTCGTGGTATAAATTTTGCCCTTGATTCTCAGTTCAAAGGTAAAGGTGTGGACCTACAATTGTCTGCTTTGCTTATGCCCCTGCTGACGGAAGGCCCTCTACTGGAGGCAGCTTTAGAGGACAGAGTATATTCTTTCTAGATTTGAGAGATTATATTCTCTTCCACGCTGGCCAGATGTCTTCAAATAAACTAAGCAATACATTTATTTTATTTTACCAGGTAAGGCCCACTAAACTATATAACAGCCCTTTTTCAGAAGCGACCTGGCCACAAATGATAGCTCAACTTAGTGGTGTATCGTGTAGAAATGTATAGCAGCCGATTACTCTAAAACACACGTCGTTTCTAAACGTGGAGAGGGAAAAAAAAGAGGACCCGGAGAAAAATCCAAGCGGCCACGGGGAGAGAGACATGCAAACCCCAAATATACAGCAGCAGGAGGCGTCATGGTCTGGATTGAAAACCACGACCTCCTCCATACCAGGCGAGGTAGTTAGCATCTCCTATACACCCACCGTGTGCGCGTACCCACACTTTAAACCCCACCAAACACGTCCTGGATTGTTATTGCTGGGTGGAGAGGCGGAAATATTTAAGAAGTTTGCCCTATTGTTTCTACTGACGCCCAAGAGAGACAATCGACATCTGGGATTGCAAGCCCATTGTCATAACGAAACAGCACCTTGGCGTAATGCGAGCGTGTTAGTGGGGAAAAGTGGCGCGGTGGTTAGTACACAATCCGCAAAGAACCCGGTCACCTGAATTAAAATGCCGACGAAAGGTCAACAGCGGTGGCAAGTGATATTATAACCGGCCCTGACCTTTCTTTGGTTAACTCGTGTCATGTATAAGGTGGCTCGTTTGTTGAGATTAACACTGCAGAGGCAAAGGCGGCCGTGGGTGATTCTGGTTGACACTGTTTCGGCATTCAGTCTATGCATGCTACGTTCATGTGTGTTGACGAGTGTTTCATGTACGGTATATGCAAGGCTGTCTGTGTGTCTATGCCGATTTGTCCGTGTGTCTATATATGCTGGTATGTCCATGTGTTTGTCCGTATGCGTGTGGGTGCCTGTGTGTCAGTCGCAAGTGTTGTGTGTATACGTTTTTTGTGTGCGTCTGCGTTCGTGTGGGTTGAGTCTGTTGTATATGCGCATGTGCCCGTCAGACTGTGTGCGTTTAATGCATGTTGGCATCCTGTGCATGAATTCGTGTGCTGCGTTAGGCAAACAGAACGCGATTGCACCGTTACCAGTGCACAGATTAAGGAGCCCCGATTGAACGCAATGGCAAAATAGCCCCGCTATTAAAACGACACTGGATAACACACACACAGTGTCGAAGACATCGCTTCTACTAATCTGCCCTTAGTCTCGTCACCTCGCAGGTTAAAATCTACTCACACGCCCACCAGACACGCGGAGGCACCGATGAATTTCGCGTTTCCAGCATCCACGCCGCTCGGGCCTACTTTTCTCGGGGTCCAACGGAAGCCTCGGTCTCGCCTAAGACGCCTGGCCGAGCTTCACTCGCCTCCTGCCGGCCGAGGAAAGCGACACCTCAAACCTTCCCCCCCACCACCAAATCCCGAACGCGTGGTTGAGACTTACCCATGCTTCGCTCAGCTCCAAGGGCGAGAGACGTGACCGCGAAAGTTAAACACCAGCAAGATGGTACAGTGAGTGCGGCTATCGTTACACAGAAGAGAAGCAATAATCACAGTTGTCGCTGTGGCAATACAGGCGGCGACGGTAGGCGTCACCAATAGGCGCGTCCTCTCGCGCGACTTCCGCCACTTCTCGCGAGATTTCGCATTCCTTGGCCCCGCCCACTTCTACCTGCCCCACCCAAACCCCGCCCCTCTCCCTCCACATCCCCCTCCACTTCCCCCCTCCACCACACAACAACAACAACAACTTCCGTTCACCACGAAGTGCCTGTGACGTGAGTCCACGGCGCTTGTGCCAGGCTAGGTGCACTCCGAGGCCACGTGAAGTGTCGAATGCTCGCAGCTGACAGGAGGTCTCGGGACAGATCCAGGTGCCATGGGTCGACTGACTGTAGATGACTGGTAGCAGATGCATCACCTGTGCCCCCTACTTTGCCAACTTGCTCCGTTTTAACCGCCCGGCGCTCCGCTCGTTGTTGTGAGCGTCGCTCTTCTGTCCCTCCGTTGTTGCTGGAGGGCGACTGCCTCCAACTGCCCAGTAGCAGCGTCCTTCACGAGCCTCCTCCACAGAGGCCGATCTTGACACTGCTGGGACCGGTCATCAGCAAGTCCACTCAGCTCCACATCCTCCTGTACCACATCAGCCCCATCTATTTTCCAACCCGTGTCACTCACTCACCCACTAAGCCATCATCAGCTCCATCTCTTCTCAAGCCCATGCCGTGGCCGTTTAGCCCCCTCTATCCGGACAAACAGAAGCTGCTTGGGCATGGGGTGGCTGGCCATGCGGGCTACATGACCCCAGCCAACGCAGCCTCGCCTGCCGGAGGAGCTCACCGATGGGACTTTGTCCAGATCTTTCAAGAATTTGTGAGCTCACACAAACAAGCCTGGTAAACCCAAGGATGGGATAGTAGGCAGGCCAGCCTGAAAGTTTTAAATCCGCCGCAGATGTTCCCACGAACAACAAAGTGGCGGTGACCTCACCACGGCGCTTGTGCCAGGCCAGGTGCACTTTGAGGCCACCTGAAGTGTCGAAGGGCTCATTGGCAGGTCATCGAACAGACCCAAGTGCCGTCGGTCGACTGACTGACTTAATGAGATGACTGGCAGATGCACCAACTTCTATATAATCGGTGACATTTCGGGCAATGGACCTTCATTTTAAGGCCGTGTTATTGACGAACCTGTTGAGGTTTTGTTTTTGTTACGGTGTGCTGTGCTTGTGCATCACTGCCAACGCGTAGCACGAAAGGCTGCTGCTCGAAACGTCGCCTGTTTTATTTTTTACAGCAGTTGTATGAAGGCAATCCGTTGGCCATTCCCCGCGACCTTGCTGACCACGTGTCGGGCCCCACTGCTCCATACAATGCACGTGTCACACTGTTTGTATGAAGGCAGCCTGATGAGGTGTCGTCCTGACCTTCACAGGTGCTTGCTAACAGCACTTGCCCTAAAAGTTTGTTGAGGTCATACGGGGGATGTTTGTATCGTACATTGCACGGGTGGTCCATCTGCCAGTCATCTCAATTAACCCATGGCACCTGGGTATGTCCCGTGAGCGGCCAGCAGCGAGCCTTCGACACTTCACGTGGCCGCAAGGTGCACCTAGCTTGGTACAAGCGCCGTGGTGACGAAATCGTCACTTACTAGTGAACGGCGGTTGTTATTGTACTTTGCCTTCAGATAAGGCTGTAGATGAGATACACGTCCAAATGGTGGCGTAACATTTACAAGCTGCTACTATATGCTGATGTATGTAATGTAGTTTTTAAGATTACAGTACTCTTATTAATATTGTATTACAAATCAAGACGACAGCATGCATCCGTTCGCATACTCTGACAGTTGCCATTGCATGTTATTGTTTTACAAGGCATTTCAAAATCAGAATCTTTATTTATACTAGATAAATCCCATGACGGGCCGTCCATAAATGACGTCACGCGATTTTGGACGATTTTTGACCCCCCCCCCCCTTCGTCACACGGCGTCACAAAAAGTCAGACCCCCCCTCAAATATGACGTCACAAAGCTCTGCCCCCCCCCCCCCCCCACAAAAATAAAACATGCTTCAAATCGCTTTAAACTTGTCATTGTAGAGCGTATTTAATGTGGCGCTGCACTCTGATGTTGTAGGAGAAAACATTTATTAAAAAGTCTATTTAATTAAGTAGAACGTGTTGTGTCTATATTTATTTAAAGTTGCGCATTTTGATGTGACGTCACATTTCTCAACACCCCCCCCCCTCGTCACACATCGTCACAAATGTCTAACCACCCCCCCTAGGTGCGTGACGTCATTTTTGGACGGCCCCTGAGATTAAAAAAACTCTTTGTCACAGATGTCCAGTAGGGGCGGGTCAGGAAGTTACAACAATATAAAACACGATACGAGTGCAAAGTATCGGAAAGGTAAGCAAATCATTAAAAAAAACGAACCTTTTTATTTTAGCATGTCAAGCCCACTGAGCTAATAGCTTCTCTTGCAGAAGCGACATGGCCACAAATGATAACTCAACGAAGTGGCTCATCACGTGGACATTTCTATCAGCAAAATAATCTAAACAAGCATTTAACCCCGTCAGTGTGATTATCTATTCTGACATTTACACATACAGTATTATATATGGAAGGTCCTCCAACTCGCCCCCGTCGCACTTTGCGAAGGCGACATGGGTTGCTTTCTTTTCAGACGCTATGCACGAACGTAGCAGCGGAGAGGAATTAACCCAGAAAACATCCAAACGTTCGGCCACCGTTGGTTGGCATGTGGTTCTAACCATTGCACGTTGGCCAATGTTGGGCCCCAAAGTTCCATATTCACTCGGGTAAGGGTTTCTGCCACGATCGGCAAGATTTACTCGGTTGCTTTGCCCACAGGAAGACCAAAAAAATGTGTCATCTTCTAGAAATACCACATTTGGTCAATTGTTGTTCATGTACGTTGTACGAAGGCCTTGCTCTCCCCTCCCACCTAAATTGAGTCAAAATGTTCAAACTGTAACACTGACGGATGCCCCCCCCCCCCAATCATGCTCCAGCGTTGATTTTGAGGTTTTCTCGTGCACCGAGCTTAATAATTACATGGCCAGCATGAACTTAAGTGTTTTTTTTTTTATCAAGTAAACAAAACATAAATGGTCAATGTTTCTTTTACTTTTTCCATGTTAGCAGGAGTAACATTTTTAAGATCAATCTTTGCTGTTGTTTTTGGTTATACATTTGGATAGTTTTTCTCACAGAGAAGCTAGTTGCATCAACACTATAAGAACGTTTTACACACCCACCGATGTCCAAATCACATTGGTTTGCACCTGCTCTCGTAAGGTGAGCAGAGTTGAGCCTGTACCGTGCTTGAAGCCATTTACCATGCGCAAATAACACGTGCAATAGGCAGTGGACGTTTTCCTGCACTCATCTTCACCAATCTGCACTGACCTGCGTGAAGTATGGTCAATCATCTTTCAAAGCTACCAAAACAAGGCGGCATGGGAAGGTCCTCGTTAAGCAGTGCATGCAATTGTTGACTGCGGAAAGATGCTCACGAGCTAAATGCCAATGACGAGGTCTGCTAGCCACATCAAGAACTCGCCCGATCAGCTAAAAATCAGCGAGAAAGACTCTTGGTCTAAAAATGACTTTGAATGCCTTAAATTGTCTTTTACATTTGAAGGGGGGGGGGGAAGCAACTGTATTCCAGCATTTTCTTCCACAATGACGCTCTTGAATGTTTGTGGATGCTGTGTTGAGACTAGGTAGGTATATTTTTATGTTATTTTTGAAAAGAAAAAAACACTTCCAAAGAAGGAAAAAAAATGTTTTGCTTGAATAACTCGACCCCACTACGTGAATGTACAAAAGACGCCTCCCCCTACCACCACCACCTCCTTGGCTGCGACAGATGAGGGAACACCGTCCCCTGGTGGTTATATTTGCTGCAGCCTGACTTAAAATGATGTGGCAGCAATACCTATCGCCTAATCACGTAATAATTCATCTAGCGATGTTAGTATCTATTTACACACTATACATATAAAGAGATATACGTGTAACAGTGCTAATTCCAAAGTTGTCCCTTGTCCAATGAATGCATTTTACAAATCAGTTCTGTGCTGACAAAGGAATCAATTGAATAGATTTTAAGCTACGGACGGCTGAGCATTGTGGTTGTTCACACTTTAAAAACATGAAGGTAAATGTGAAGTGCGAAAATGAATGAGACAAATGAGGCATTTGCATTAGCTTATATATGTATATTTTATTTTTCTTAAACAACTGTTTAATTTCAAACAAAAAAAAGGACGCAACTTTTTTGTCTCCCTTCAAAAACACTTCACCGTTGCACCAAATTACCAAATAAATCAAAAGAATGTTAAACATTTTGGTTAAGGATTCATACGAGCAGCAGTGGAGCATGGACACAAAACCTTTGAAGAAGCTTGACCCGACAGAATGGCAAATTAAGCACATGCTGGCAGTTAAATACTCGGTGGATGAAGAGGTTTCTTTAACTTGCTCATGTCATAGTGGGTTATGCGACAGAGGTGAGAGATTAGTAAGGTCCGTAAACCACTGTGGTTTCCCGTCTCTGGCAGATAAGCAAAGCGCGAGATGGGTTATGGTCGAGGCGATGTGGCAAGTAGCTACATTTAAATCCACTAATGCTCTCTTCAACCGTAATAAAATTGTATTATACGACCTGGTGGCTCAGCAGTAGAGCCATCGGCTCACAATAAAAAGGTTATGGGTTCAAATCCCAGTTGAGGGGTTGACTCAGCCCACTTTATGGGGAAGTTAAGTGGCTGCTCTATGGAGACTTGCTCTCATCATCGGAATATGGAATTTCCACAACTGGCTCAATGCTTCAAGGAGATGAGCATCCTGATAGAGCTCAAAGGCATTTGAGGAGTTCTTTTGGAACAAGTGGCTTGCAATTGTTAAACTCTCAAAATAAAAAAAAGCCAAACGATTAGTTCCTGAAAGCCACACTTCGTAGAAGCGCATGTAAGTCAAACATGCATTGTTACAAATGAACGAGGCCATATTCTTTGTTCTTTCGGTAAAGTCACGTAGATAGGTTCAAAGAAAATATCTAAGCGACTTTACCGAAAGACCCAAGAATACGAATTCCTGCAGTCACGAAAGCTTTAAGTCTAGATTTGAACGAGGGCCGTTATTCACAATTTAATCGGCGGTTTTAACGTTACTGTGAGAAAACAAGTATGTTGGGATCCACATGCACAACAGATCCCTGTTCAGCCAATACAATGCCCGACAGTGCCCATATGAGATACTGGAATGCACATGTTTTACTCTCCTAAAAACACCAACTTGAGTGCAGGCACACTTAAAAAATCCACTGCCATTACCAATATTTAACGCTGTCGGTCATACAAGCAGTAATCGTTTAAAAAGATAAACGAAGTTGACAAGGAATATTTTACTAGGTCCAAGCCAATGCTCGAAAATCTCTCTTCGGGCCTATAAACGAATGCAAAATGTGCAAAACCCATGGAGCATGTACAAAACCATAAGGGGTGGGGGGGGTTATATTCACCTATTGGCCCTACTCCTACATTTGGCAGCGGGTGCAGCAAAAAAGCACGATACCACATGATGCAACTACATTATGCCTCACCACTCGCTCACACTCGTAGTGGCAACATTGGCTGTAATCGCCAGACGATAACGATAATGTTGCTGACACGTGCGCACAGCCAAGTGGCCGAAGGGGACACTTACGTTACCGTACGCCCATCTCGCCCCGCGCGCTGTCATCGCCCACTGCAGAGCCAAGTGCCGGCATTTGATTCGCCGGCTGAGAATCGTCAGCACGAGAGATGCGTTCGGATGCCCAACACACATATCACCGTTAACGCTCTGCAACTATGATTATCAGCAGCGCTTTAAAAAAAAACACACATACCCACATTATCACCGTGCCCTCGTGGAGTAATTTGTAAAAGAGTGTCAATCAGCTAATTTTACAAGTGGAAAGATTTTGTGTGTATGTTTGTTTTTGTTAAGATAGCCATTGCTGCCTCATAGCCAGGTTTTTATATATTCAGACATCTTTCCGAATAAAACATTCTTTTCTATTGTTGGAAAGGTGATGTTTTACCTATGAAATAGCTGTTCAGTTGCATTCTTAGGTTTGTACCTTCCTCAAAACACCACACACACAGACACACAAATACAAAGGCACACACAAACACATACAAACAGCACGGAGAAACACACCTCACAGATACATTACACACAACCACAGGTGGCTGTGCTGGAACACAGACCAGCAATCTAGGCACAACACAGCAACGACTCTCCCATCTCCTCGAGATCCGCCAAGCCCAAGCCTCAGGGCTGCAGTGACAAGACACCCCAAGTCAGCTGTGGTGATGACATTGCCTTGCCTGCACTGCTACTTGTCCATTGATTCACTGGGTTGCTGCTCCTGTGAAATAAAAAGTGAGGTTGTTACAGTGCGGTGCTGCAATCCTACAGCCGGCATTGTCAACGGTTTTGTTGTTGTTGCTTTAACCGCAACTGCTGAGCACAGGACCAAAGACCAAACACGCCAAGCGGCCAGCAAAGAACAGCACTATTAAATGTATAATATATAAGATTAAATAGATTTCTTGAACAAAGCAAAGTTTTTAAGAACTCGGGGGGGGGGGAGGGGGAAGGGGTGGTGGCGCACGCCTGTAACCCAGCACTGTGTGGGCCGAGGGTTGGCGGGGATCACCGCACAAACGACAAAATATTGCGAGACTCCCTTCCCGTGGACATCGAAGGTGGGTGGGGGTGGAAGTGTTCACGCACCTTGTCAGGGGCACCACCGCCGCTGGTCGTGGTGGTAGTGGCTGCGGCGTCGCTGGGCGCGTCGCTCGTGCCGCCGGCGCCCTCGTTGTCGTTGTTGTCGTCCTCATCGTCGCTGACCTCGTATTTGTCGTGCGTCCACACGGGGCTGTCCCCGGGCCGGTGCCATGGGCGACCTCGCGCGCCCCGCGGGAAGAAGCCGCGTGCACGCGGGCGCCGCCCCCAGTGCCCGTCCTCCTCACGCTCGTCGCGATCGTCATGCTGCGGCGGGGAGGGCAGGGAGACCAACGGTGTGAGCTCACCGTCAAACACGGCGGCAACGTGCAAGTTGCACGCAGGTCAATGAGAAACCGACAGCACACGGAGCGAAAGGTTGGACATTACGCCTAAAAACATGCGGTACAGCACAAACATTTCAACATGCAGTAAAACCTCATTATTTCGGTATTCGATCATTTGTCATTGAGGATAATTCGGCACGGCCGCGCTCTCGGCATATATACAGTATTAGTAATTCGCCACGAGCCGAATTGCCTTACCAAATTTTCAAATTTCGGCATAAGTGTGACGCCGCGCGCCACGACCAAAACAATGACTCATTCTGGTGGCGACGTGCATGGTGAGCATTAGTGCAGACCTGTTGCATTGGACTTTACCTTGTTAATGCACTGTGTGCATGCCAACCCTCTTAGAAATGTCATCTACACCTACATCAAGAAGTAATAAAAAGGGACCAAAGTATAAATCCCTTAGTCTGTGAGACAAATCCAAAGTGTTGGATAAAATTGATGCAGGCATGTCAACGCGTATGGTGTGTGAAGAGTTTGGAAAACTAATTTGGAGTTATTTATGTTTTATTGGGGCAGGAGGCACTAGGGGGTACCATTGTACATAATTCGGAATACTGGATAATTCAGCAAGGATAGAGCCCCATATGGGTTTAATTAACATGGGTTTACTGTAGCGCTAGAAGAGCCATACTGCACAACTACAAAAACTTTAGCAGTAATAACATTAAGTATGTTAATTAAACTCTCGATAATCCATGAGTGGATTATCCGAGTTGTAGATTAACCGTGCTTGTGAAAAAAATTATGCCTTCATGCTCGTGTGTTGGTTTAATTATTAGTGGCTCCTCACTCAGTGCTCAAGTGTCCTCAAACAAATCCAATAACTTTAAGTAATTAAAACAGATACAGTCTAACGTCTTAATCCCCATCGAAATATATCTACATAACACACATCTGCGCGGTGACATCACCCGCATCCCTTAGCATCGAGCTGGGTTGTATGTTGGGCTGACGTTATGCCTCCCCCCGACCTTCCGCCCCACCCCCACAGCAAATGCTGGGGCAGTGCTTGTGTAATATTTTTCTAGCCTAATTTACATGCTGAGCTTCATCTGTTTTATCTTATCCACGCCAACCCCTCTCTTCACCATTATCACAGATAACCAAGAGTTGACTGTATTCAGTTATTCAGCAAAGCCTCATGGTGCCTCAACTCTCATTTTCAGATAAATTAATCCCTTCAGAGCTGGACTATTTTCCATCTGTAACAAGGATTGAGTTTAGCCACCACTCGCTTGTGTGGGTTTGCTCCGCTTGTGTGGGTTTTCTCCGGGCACTCCAGTTATCTCCCACATGTGTAAATATGTATTCATGCAAATGGCCAAACATCCCAATATGGGAGAACACCAGAGCTTGCGCAATTGCTGGCACTGGTTGTGGCCACCTTCCCGCTTGTCTGTCCATCTGAATAATGTTCTCTCTGAGAGTGCACAAAACACGTTAAAGTTACAAATTGGTACTTTAACAAATTTGCCTGCATGCTGCCACTGTCATACCAGGAAGTACTTCTTGCTCTTAGGCGTGTATTCTGGGTCCCACTCTTCCTCGGGGGGGCGGCGCTGTGGGAAGGTCTGGTAGCCATGGGTGCCCTGGCCACTCCAGCCGGCGCCGGAGCCTGACCCCCAACTGGGGCCACCGTAGGGAGGAGGGCCGCCGCCGCCGCCGCCACCCCCGCCGTGGCCTTCGTTGTAACCCTCGCTGTGGTGGCCACCGCTGTGATATCCGCCACCACCACCACCACCGTAGTTGCTATTGTTGTAGTTGTTGTTGTTGTAATAGTTACCGCGGCCACGGTACTGCCCACGGAATTGGCCGCGGTAATGCTGACGGGCAAAAAGAGCGAGAGTATGCAAGCAGGGGGTTAGAGTTGTGTACGCAACGTGCAAAGGACGTGCGGGCTGCTCGTCTTTCTGAATGTTTTGCGGGTCGCTGGTAGACTACAGCAGGCATGTGATTAGTAGCCACAGCCATAGCGAGAGGTATGAATGTGGTGCGTCAGATACCACTGCCATATAAACCCTGGTCATGTCTACAGTCAAGTAGCACACTAAGGAAAAATGCTCAACTTGCAATTGGATGAGAGTTTAGATCTGGTCGCGATTGTCTCAATCCGTTATCTTTCCAGAGTCGATAAATTGACTATCACGTCAGAGGAAGTATAAAACTATTGTACGATAGAATTAACTGGCCTTTCATAAATATATAGAATTTACACCACTCGTTGAGGACAGAAGATAGTGATGATTACTACCCAACACATGTTTGAATGCAGACATACTTTTTTTTTTATCACAAACAGCAACATAGGGTCAAAAACCACGCATCAGTAAAACTGCTTATTAACCTGCCTTGGTTTACCAAATCAAGAGCAACTCAGTCTCACAAGAACATTCCATTAATTGAATCTTGAATTAAAAAATCTCGTTTTGTGCAACAGTAGCACAGATATTAAATCACATTGCGATACAAACCAGTCGGTTTGAGTTTGATTCCCAGCTATGGCTAACATTAGTGCCGAGTGACATGAGCCAGTTCTGGGCCCCCACATCACCAACCCCGCTTGCGCTGATTAGCGTGAAGCATAGTCAGATGACAGCCCAGACCTAACAGCATGGACATGCCTCCCTCCAGCAGTGGACTGACAAGAGGGCTGTAATCTATTTCTATTTGTTTACTACTGAAAGGTACAGTCTGGCTTTAGGAAAACTGTACGAGTTAATAAATGCTCGTAAGATATTAAAAAAAAAATTACTCAAGAGTTTCCCATGTCCCGTAGAGCGGTGTCACATGAATGCGTGACTCACGAAGGGCGGGCGGGCACGGAAGTTTCCACGGTTGAAAAAATAAGGCTTGTTTCCGAGACGGGATTTGTCGAAGCCACCGGGTCCGTACGGTGGCTCATGGGGCTCATGGGGCTCATGGGGATCATGGTGATCATGGGGATCATGGTGATCATGTGGCTCATTCCCCGGGGAGTAGGAGCGGGATCGCTCACGCGGCCTGTAGCGCACACACACCACACACACATATATATGAACTCTTGACAATTCAGGGGTAATGGGGTGGGGGGAGAGGACGCGACTGATAAACACTTACGGATAGTCCAAACCATGCGGGTTAATATCAGTAAGAAATATCTCAACTGGTCCTAGGCATCCCCTAGGTCGACCCAGCATGAAATGAGTAAAATGTTAAGCATAAAATATCAGCACTGTGGTACTCGCCACACCACGATCACGTTTGTACTGTGTTGACCCTCATAGGAACTCGCCAACAGCACTTGCCCCAACACTCTGTTAAGGCTACTAGGGGAGTCTTTTGTGTGTGTCCTTGCTTCCTCACACGCCTCACACACCGGTAGTTGTGGTGCTCCTCGCTCCCCTCCCTCCAATACTCTGGCTCGTCGCTGCGCTCCTTCCTGCGTCGCTCCAGGTCATAGCGGAGGTCCTCCGGGTTTCTGTTCATCTCCTCCTCCGCCTGCCCCTTCACATCAGTAGCAGCAACACTGCATATTAACCGTCTGTCCAAAAATCACAGCAACAAGAGGTGTGCAACTTTGTACGACTTTGTGTCTAATCAACGTATAAACTCTTGCCGTGAGAATGTCAAATGTCCACCGCTGGCTGGTTCAGGAGTGTAAACATAAGACAATCCTCCGCACTCATTGGAAGGGCAAAAGGTAACGTGCACACTGACAGCCAATTAGTCAATCCACTGCTGAATGAAGGCTTCCCAATGCTGTGTGGGTCATGGGGGTTACTTAACAACATTCTACCATGCTGTGCAGTGCCAGTTGGGGAAGGTGAGCATCGAATCAAAGAAAAACAATGGGTTTTGCCGCGCTGCCCTATGCTACCCAAAACGTAACCCCACTGTCACCTATGACAACCTGATGTTCATGGTAGTCACCGGCCAACAACTATCTATTAACTATTTTTATTTTACCAAGGCCCACTGAGATATATAGCTCTTATTCAGTAGCGACCTGGCCACAAATGACAGGTCAACAAAGTGGCTTATCATCAGCCAAATACTCTAAACGCATGTTTCTAAATGTGGAGGGAAAAAGCTGAGGACCCAGACAACAATCCACGCGACCACGGGGAGAACGTGCAAAACTCCAAATATATACCGGCGTCAGGGTCGGGATCGAACCAACAACCTCCTGCATACCAGGCGAGGGATTTAACATCTCGCTACCACTGCGCCCCATCTGGGCTTAACCCTGGGAGCTTTAGAGGTCTGACAAGATTGGGTGCATTCTGGGTGATTTGATCAGAATCAGATCTGAATCAATCTTTATTTATACTGGAGAAATCTAATAAGCAATAAAGCTCTTTTTCAGAGATGTCCAGTAGGGGTGGGTCAGATCATAGGCAAATCACTGTGGATTCATGAGTGTAAACAAAGAACGATGTCACTCATAAGTGACGTTGTCCTATCCATCCCTCAATTTAATGAACTAAACAGGAGGATTTCTCCAGAAATCTGGCTGTCTGCCTGATGAAGCTAGTTGTAATTACTGGCGAAACGTCGTACTCAGATTGTAAATGTTGTTGATTTGCTCTACAACACACCGGTGTGCTGTACTACTAACGAATTGGCATGCTCTGTTTACATGACAAACCTTAAAAATTGGCTGTCGGGTGGTGGCAGGTATCACGACACATTTATATTTATGCGATCTAACAAAAAAAAACTGGATTATGAAAGAACCAGGGATTTTACCAAAGTATGGTGATAAATGTGAAACTGGAGTAATTTATGTACAAACAGATGAGGTATTTACTGTTTGTCACACTCCATCCTCATCACTCACCCCCGGGCTGCTCTCCCTGCTGTGCGCGTCTGTGTGTGTCCGTGGCTTTATGGTACGTGGTGAAATATCAATGCGCCTGTCCACATAGTACACACACACACAAGCGTAAGGATACAATCAGCACCAATAATCACAATATCGGACTTCCTAATGGCAATATCACAAGAGGCTCAAGAAGAAACGCTGCAGAGTGACGATGCGGACGTGCTTTGTATACGATTTGCTTTCACTCGGCTGTTATTTCCAACTTCATCTTGCCATACTCTTAGGTTTTTTCGGTAAAGTCACGTAGGTAAAAAATAATATTAATAAAATAATAATAAATGAAAATAACGCAATTAAATCACGACGTTTCGGAGGCAACACAAGTCTCCGTCTTCAGGTGGGACCGTCACAGTTAAATTTAATCTTGCCATACAAGCATAACCTCCCAATGTTTTAACCTAACAGTTATTTCATTAACACATTTCCCATCACAATCCATTTTTCCGCAAGGGAAAAAAAGCTTGTGAAGTGCAAACGATCTAGATTAGCCTGTGTTGCCAGTGAAACAAGATTTTAAAAAAACACCAACGTATCAAATCTAGATTACAATATATGTAGGTCTAGTGGATAACATTATAACGTTTACTTGTTTGTGTTAAGATTAGATTTATATATTTTGGCGCTGGGTTGCGATACCTCACCTATGGATCTCGGGGCTTTTCTTCTTTTTTCGAGTTTCCTCCCCGGCCTCCTCTTGGGCCCGCGCAAACCGCTCACTCAGCGTCACGTCAGACGGCTTGAACTTTCGCTCTGCGTTTGGGCGCATCGGGGAAACAAGCGGAGATGCGGTTCAGGAATCTCTTGCAATCCATCCTATTCCCACACATGAACTGTTCACATCGCTCCATCTCCACAGTGGAAAAAACCTCTCAAGCATGATCCCTACTTTTGGCTAATCTATCAACATTCTCCCCTGTAATTTTAATTTGCTCCTCATCCATGTGGTCCACTCTTTTCAGTAAAAAATCCCAAGCATACATCGCTCCACATTTCTCCATATGTCGTCGATGACAACTATAATGGAATTATCAGCGTTTCATATAAATCATAACATTATAATACTACATATTGCTGGCAGAATAAATTACATGAATATGGTGACAATGCAATAACCATTACATGTCTAGTTTCTTTACTATAAATTGCCCCTGAACATGTTGAGTAGTGTAACACAAGCCCAGTCGTTGAATTAACCATGTGTTTGATAACAATTCTATTCAATAATCTATTGTTTTTTACTCACTTTTACTTTCATTTGTACAGGGATTTCTCTACTTATGAACGAGTTAGGTTACAGAGGTCTGTTCGTCAGTCGATTTGTTTGTAAGTCCAACTTTACTCCTGTCGATTCCAAACATGCTGTACGGCATGTACACAAAACATGAGGAATGGCTCCTGTAGATGTAGATGCCACCACTGTCATCTATTTTGGGTTGTTGAACTTACGACTCTCAATCCGAACAGGCAACTGGACATATGGACGGGTTTGCTCGTATCTCTGAAAGTTTGTAAGTCTAATGTTCGAAAGTAGAGGAATCCCTTACTGTTTTTATTCATTCTGTCCAGCTTATCGATTTTTGTTTGCTCATATCATTTATGAGCCTATATGTATAAAACAAACCTTTATTCCTACACAATTTGATGCATTTATTACGAGCCTTAAACATATATTAATCAAACAATGCATTGCTTTCTCCGAATGAAACACCAGCTTGTATTTGTTACCCAGCAATCAATGAATCAGCATGGGGAGGCGTCGGAGACCTACCTTTGACATGGTGCACCAGGCTGACTATGTGCTGGGCAAATGTTTCCACTGGGCTCTTCTCTCGCAATTTGGCTGTATCGTGCTAAACGAAAAATACAAAAACAAGAACTTTACCACACACACTCCACACAAATGAGGCTGAGTAGGTCAACACGGTCCAGGCTTTGTGTCTGTATCTATCATGCATCGCATGCAGGATAGCGATAGTGCCACTCGACTCGCGTTGTAGAGGAATGGCCAGGAAATTGATTGCTCTCGACACTGCTGGCAGTAGGGCCAACAATAGGGAGAGCTCTACATGGCCTCTCTCGAAAAAATATTGTCTCTCTCTTCCACACGGGTCATACATCTTGAAAAAATTGAGAATACCGACACTTCACCACACACAACCTGCAGATCAAAACTGTGGTGTACCCCATTTACCCTGCTGTGTGGACAAAGGCCGGGGGGGGGGGGGATTTAAGTAACTTGCCCATTGTTTCAACTTTGGTACTGGTGACCTCTGCTCAGCATGACACCATGGGTCGCATGACTTGCCTGGATGTGATCGAAAATGGAGCGAAACTCTTTTTCTTCGCCCTTCTTTTTCTTTTTGGAATCCTTCTTTTTGCGAGCTTTCACCAGGTCAACGGAAAGCTGACGGTCGCTGGGGAATAAGCAACTCGTCCTGACGACGGACAAAAGCACGCGCACACGCACAAACCAGCGCACCCACGTGACCGCACGTACACAAGACGTGCAAACGGGAACGGACGCGCACAAGTACGTTCACACACGCATGTCCACGTGCATGCAGCAGACACGCACACGGTCAGCAGACAGAGGCGCATGTCAGAAGGGGGAAGTGGCGAGATTAATTTTCATGCACAATATAAACATTAACTTGAACCCGAACAGCACAGAAAATATTCAACGACAATTGCAAGTGCGGCAAAGTGTTTTTCAGCTTCAATACATTTTTAACTTGAGGCACAATTTACAAGGGCCTCTTAATGTCCTTTAGAGATCTTACCACACTCACCTTCCCGACAAACAAGCCTGCAAACATCCCTGCTCCGGCATAGCACATTAGAGCGCATAACCCACTCGCTGCAACATCACACTGCATACGCACTAGGCGCGACAGCACTCTTCCATCATTTAATAATTCTTCATTTCAGCCTGTGAATCACCATTTCAGCTTGTGCATCACTCAGCACCACCTTCATTTTCATTCTCTACAGTCCGTCTCGCTCACTCAGGACTTCCGGCCAAGACATGGACTACGTCTTGCATTTTTGTTTTCTGCGTTTTTATGATGGCAGCACTATGCTACTGTTGTTGAACATTTGGTAGTAGCCAATGAAAAATTATTTGAAATCGAGATTCATTCTTGCAATGTAATGGTATTTTAAGTATCTCAGAGCTTAAATAATATATAATTGCATGTAAAAAAATATATTTTGAGTATCAGAAACTCATCTTGTGTGTAGTCTTTGGAGTGGCTCTTAGCAGTCAGATGCACACTCAGATAAGCGAGTCTTTGAATCAAGGTGCTTAAAATCGAGGGATGCGATGAGCTGCAGACATTTCAACAGTTGTGTTCCGTCAAATCTTCGACACAGCTTAAGGTAACTCTTTAACTCCCGATATCTCATTTTGTCCGAGTTGTCCACATTTTGGTTGGCTTTTTTGATGCTTCAATAACAAAGTAATGAGACTGTGGAGTATGTCCATCGATGACTTGACACCAGCAGCGTTCGAGTCCAGCCAAATAAAAAACGACACCTAACGAATGTCACATGATCTTCAGTAGCGTGAGACTTCTTGTCACTTAAAGAGTTCTCTTGGACACGACACGCAGTTTCAATTTCATCTGAAAAGCTGGCTTGGAGTAAACGTGTCCATGTCTGTCATTGTTTTCGATGGCATCAGGATACCGGGCGCCTTGATTGCTTGTTGCTGTTTGGATGCCTTGCGTGATCTTTCACTTGGTAATGTCCGATGACGACAGCATTCAAAATATTCACTCCTTGCACAAAAGTGTACGCACTTGAAAAGGCATTACAGAAAGCCATCATGCATAGCTTCTGCTTGCATATCCGCTCCATCAAATCTCTGGAAGGTGATATGCATGGTATTATTTTTAAAATGATTTTTTCTCAATTTGAAGGTTACACTCTGGATAGCTTCATGGTCAGACAACAAAGCTTAAAGCATTGCCTTCACAGAGATTGAATATGTCACGGTTTCTTCTTTGTTTGCATTCAAATATAATTTTTCTGTTTTGATATTTGCAATGCGAGGCGTCTTATAAATTATTCAAAGTGAACTTTTCTCAAAGCTGTTCACAATCCTTCTGATTTAAATACCGCCACTTTCTTGTGCAAATGAATGAATTTCCATTTCATTACTTTCTTATATGTCAGGAATTTAAACAAATAAAGCCAACACAAAATTTGCATCTTTTAATCTTTCTTGATGACTTGAAAAGTATTATAAACCAAATGGTTTCTAGATGACATGCTGATATGATCCGTTTGTGGTTCTATTAGTGATTAAACAAGTCTAAGTAATTTCACCCAAAATAAATAAAATTAAACTAGACCTTACCTTCTGGATGCCTTGTCTGTTTGTTTATTAACAATTTAGACACGAATTGCCAATTAATTTTGGTATTTGGGTCCAATTTTAATATACTTACTCAGGTGTGATTTTGGAAAAACTGTGAACCCAAATATAATTTAAGCCAATTTGTTTTTAATTTGAGCCAATTTGTTTTGTTAAAAACATTTAATGAAAAATGCAAATTGGATTTTTTGGTTTCAAATTTACTTCAGAAGTGATATTTCCTCTTGAAAGAGTGGCCTTCCTTTGCCAAGCCTTTAGACCAAGCTTGACATCAATGGTGGAAAAGCATTCGTGGCCTTTCCAGAAGGAGACTCCACGCCATATCCAGCTGTGGGAGCGACCATCAGCAAACACCGCTGCTCATGTGAAGAATCACGGAGGAGCGTGCCGACTTAAAGAAGTTGACCTAATTTTCTCCAAACGCTACCAATTACAACCGCTCCAACGGAAGTAAATGTGGAACCATGCAGGCTCGCTTTCTCTCTCTTTCCCACTCTCCCTGTTAACGCCTCGGCGGCCCTATCAGCCTGCGGGCGTCCGATGATACCTTTTAGGGAACGGAGGCGACTTTTCGGCTCGTCCCACGGACAGGCCAGAGAGACCCACGCCATCAAGGCTGCAACGCAGCGGGCTGCGCGTCACGATGTCGGCCTTCTCGGCCGAACCTTCTGCGCCGTGGCCTCGGGGCCCATCCCTGCCGCGATCCGGCGTTGTGGGGCGGTGGCGGCGGCGGTGGCGTCGCTCAGGGTTCCTGTTTGGAGATGCAGCGGCGGCTGAGCCGGGGGGCCCCTGTTCAGCGCCATCGCCCCGAGCTCCCGCCCTCTCCCTGCCGGGCGATACCTGCCAGCGAGCCTTTGACTTAGCCGCCGCCAACGCCGAGCGGCCCCGTTGCTCAAAGTCGCCGGACGACTCAAATGCCTCCAGGCCACCCTCCTCACCATAGCCCTCATCTAGGGCCTCCTTGTGGGTAGGGAACTCTTCGGCGGGCTCTACCGTCAGCGGTTTCTCGTGCACAATTCTTCCTTTGGTGCCTTTTACTCGCTCCGAATGGCGCTCTGACTTTTTCCGATGCTTGGTTGGCGCACCGGGCTTGCCCTTGGTGGCAACTTCCGGTGACGACCGTCCTCTGGCCTGCTGTGGCGGCTGCTGCTGCTGTTGCTGTTGCAGTTGGTGCTGTTGCAATTGATGCTTTTTTTGCGGCACGGGGATCTTGGGGGGCGGCGAGGAAGAGCGCTGCTTGCGGTCGTGCGAGCGGTGGTAGCGCGGGGAGCGCGAGCGGGAACGCGAGCGTGAGTGGTAGTGGTACGAGCGCGAGCTGGGCAGGCGGAACATGTTCTGCCCGCGGAAGAGCCTCGGAGCACCGCGTCCAAAGCCGCGGCCACGCCCGGGTTGGAAGGGCCGTCGTGGGAAGCGCCCGCGGCCATAGTGGTGCTCCTGGTAGTGATGGTAGTGCTTGTGCTCACGGTCCGACGAGTAGGACCTGGATCGAGACCTAGCAATGCAAGCGGAAGAATTTCCGGTTCGATCAAAAGTGGTTTAACTTAGTCATTTACAACAGCGACGATTCACTCCCTCCACAGTACCGTGAAATGTTGCGATTGAAATGTTATTTTGTATGTGAATATGGTGAATGTGGGAATTCAGTGTCTGCTAAATGTTCATGAATTGCAGAATTTCCATTTGGTACGTAACAATTCACTACATCTATTTAATTAAATGTTACAATTAGAAGTCATTGACTGCTTTGTTTGTATTGTCTGTTGTGTTTGCAGTTTTTCCCAATATATCAAAGGTAACAAATGCACAAAATTTACATAAATCGCAAATAATCAATTAGTTAAATTGTGTACCTTACCTGCACTAACTTGGTCGTATTCTTAATGTTTTGCAAAACAGATGTTGGTAACATGGGATACATCTGTTTTGTAAAATAGCTCAACGTCACTGAAACATAAAACTAAACGAGAGCCCATTTCTCTGCATAATAAAGTAGAGCCTGGAAAGCCCCACAATAATACAATTAGTTAATCCAGGATGACTTTTCAGGACGGACCTCCATTGAGATATTTAACTAAATCCGTTTAAGTATAATATTTTATTTGATCTACTTTGTAAAAAAACATACAAGGTGAAGAGCCTCAACGGTTCACACAAACAGGATCACAATCTCAAGTTCTCTCCAGGACTTCCATATCTCCTAGCCACCTTGCCAAGTGTGTGTGTTTGGGAGTTCTCAATCTGTCATCCACCAACCCTAGAACTGCTTTGGATATTATTGGTCATAAACCATATTTGCCACTTACCGGTGTTTTTTCTTTCGGGAATTTGACCATGACCTTGACCCCGATCTGGATCGTGAGGACCTGGACTTTGACCGTGACCTTGGCATTGCTCAGCCTTCACAGCTCACTGTGACACTGCACAACCTACACACATACACAAAGGGGCTGTCACCATCAACCATACACAAAGCACTGACAGCATACAGAAGGTGCCCTGTCCTTCAAACAGCAGCTGTGTTTTCACAAACAGCCTGCCCACACACCACATGTAGTCTTTAATTAAGTAATTTAACAGTAACTGCAATTATAATGGATGCACACTAGATCTATGAGCCCCATGGGTACAATAGCAAGGACTCTACACTTAGGCCATCTGTCAAGTCTACCAATCATTAGCAATCATTAGTTTTCGTGTAGAACTCAAAAACGCATTGGACAGTTAAACAGCACCACTAAGGGAATTTATCCAGAAGCATTCACGCGATAATGAGCGATACATTAACGTGCCATTTTAAACATTGTCTGTAGAGATTTGGTCAAAACGGAAAATGAAATAAAATTCGAACTTGATTATGAAGGGGTACACGAACTGGAGCTGTAGCTGATTGCATAAAATATTCTCCATCAAATATTTACCAGGGAAATAAATCAATAACGGGGCTTTATACCCACTATGGTATGCTCCCTCACAGTTCATTAAAACAAGATTTAAAGCTGCAAATACTGCTAAAACCCAACTCACACATTGCGTGGCAGTGGCTATTAGCCCAAAAATGATACATTCAGGCAAGTTTCGACTTCTGTGAGAAGCAGAAATTAAACATATCTGCAGCTATTGTTATCGGATGAGGTTTCCAGAGCACATATATACCTTTAACTTATAACTGCTCTTTAATGTAAATTAAACTTTATTTTTTATATTTCAACAAATGTCACATGTAACACATCTTAAAATAAACACCGGCCATAAATAACACCCAGAATGCGTCAAATAAAAAATTGCAAACCGAGCAGGTTTGAGCCAGGATAGTGCTTGGATGGGCAACCAGCACGCTAATCGGTTGTTCTAGGGCTTATAGGGGGGGGGGGGGGGCTAAGCACAAGGCAGCAAAGGGCAGTGCAGTCAAGTCTAATGTTGCCCAGTACAAGCAGTCCCTGGGTTACAGAAGACCCCATTTACGGATATCCTTCCATTAAATCATGTTAAAGAAATTCAACATTAAATTTATTTCATGAGTCATTTACTGTATGTACTGTGTATGTGTGTATATGTGTGCTTGTGTGTGGGGGGAGCGGTAGTGTAGTGGTTAGCACGCTGCGCTACGGAACCTGGCGACAGGAGTTCGATTCCTGCTCACGGCCAACACCAGTGATAATCTGAACCGGTCCTGGGCCTCCCCTAGGTCGACTCCGCCTCAAATGAGTACCTAGGGCGGTGCGTAATAAACATCGGCACTGGGGAGACAAAGGTGGTCGGGCGAGGTGCTGGCCACCCACCGCCTCGTGTACTGTTCCAGCTTTCAAAGGTGCTTGCTAACAGCTGACAGGCATTAAGTATGGGACACGAACCCCCACGACAGTTGATTAAACATGCAAAATTAATGTTAAGTACATTTTTCAATATTTCAGGACTCAATTCTTGTGTGTGAAAGCAAATATAAATACAAACACTGGTCACGATGATCCGCCAAACTGTGCTTCTTTCCCAAAATCCTTGTCCCTTATCACTCTACCAGGAACTGGACATAGAATCACCTCCAAAGTGCTTCTCAGTGATGGATGATGCTGAGTTTGGAAGGAGCAGCCTTCTTCCTGTGTTATTGGTGTCTGCTGTACACCAACTGGAGCGAGAGGAAAGTACAGCGGAAGTGAAACAAATGGGTGCTCAACAAAGCATTGTGTACCTACATAAAGAATACAAAAAAACATTACAATGATCGCCCTTTGTTTAATAAGAGCTTTGTGCGTAACTGTATTCGACCCAAATACGCTATTGGCAACCTATTACTGTATAATATTCAACTATTCATTCTGGTTTTTCTTTCAAATTTGAGAGTACAGATTTGAGTAGAACCAATTAAAACAAACAATGTCTTCCTGGATTTAATAATGGCTTCATTTCTTACCGATAACATATACACTATAGATTCAGCTTATCATATGCAGCGTATCCCTGGATATATTACAAAAAAGTATAGGTCTTTACTGTAATACATTGTAATGAAACAAAATTGGGAACTTAACAGCCTTAAGTGACCATGGAATTGACGACGCAATGCCTAATCGTGACAATAGAAATACGGAATGTGTAAATCTTAAGTAAATGAATTACAATGCCGACATGTAATTATATTGTTGTGCACAATTGTATTCGCCTCGACTCCTCCGCCAACAGTAAAATTACGAGCTCGATCATTCCATAAACGCTCTGTAAAATTGAACAAACTCACGGTCATGAGTTTTTTTTTGCGTTGAATGAGGTTCCATATTTCACATGGAGTACTCTTGCCAATAACATTGCCAACTGTACTTTATAAGACCTAATCTGCTGATGGGACCCAGCATGAAAATTGGACCAGAATTTGCTTGCTTAAACAAATCCTGCTTGATAATAGCCTGGAAAGCTAATCGACTGATGAGCCGAAACCTAATTTTATGTATACAGACATACTGTATTTCTTCTTATTATTTGCTCTGTAAAATCTGTTTTACTGGCGATCGACTCAATGGCTACTGAAAGTTTCCCCCTGCAGATCCGGCGCACAGATCGACAATTAAATCACAATGCGAGCTGCTTCGCGATTAAAAACAGAACCCCAATAAAGATGCCAATTTGATCTCATCTTCTTGGTTCTTTCGGTAAAGTCACGTAGAAGGGAAATAATAAAATAAAACAATCAAATAAAATATTTTATTATTTCCCTTCTACGTGACTTTACCTAAAGAACCAAGAAGATTAATCCCTGCAGTCACGAAAGCTTTAAATCGAAATTTAATTTGATCTCAGTCACACACGTTGGCAGTTCAACGTATCAACGCGATTTGAAGCATGATCGAGGGGAAAAAAGACAACTCTTAAAGCCACTTTCATGCGCATCATTACGGCACTCGAAATGACGTTGACGTGCCATCACATCCACAACTTTCCAGTTGCACGAGTTACTTGCTCTATCAACGTAACGGTGCGCCTGAGACTCACGCAGTTCTAAACACGTTTGTGTCAATGCCAAACACGTTTGCGTCGCATTTTTTAAACGTTAAAACGCATTAATCACCCCCAGCGCGAGAGCATTGCCAATCCACGCTGCTGGATGAAGGCTTTCCCCCACGCAGCGCGGATCACAGATCGACTTTACCCAGAGTTGCCAAAAAACAATTCAAAGTCTGCTGCTCCCGCATTTACATTCGTGTTTTACAATTAACAAAAAACAAACAACAATTCACACAACACTCTGCCAGCATGTGCAATGCAACTCTTGCTCTCGTCTCTGCCAATGGCCGCGTCGATGTGAACGCTTGCAAACAGTGACGACGTTTAGCGAGGCACAAGACGACCGACGCGAGATGCGATGGTGAGTGCGGCTTGTTGTTGTCGGAGGCAACACGAGCGCAGTAAGCACGGCGCAACAACGAACGTCTCGCCTATAGCACCTGCTATGCACGACGATCGCCCCCACCGACTCGCATGCACAGGGGCCCAAAATAAAGGCCTATCCTAGCGCCCGACGTAAACAACTCGACGGCTCTCAGGCACGCGGTAAACGCAGCACGTAAACAATTCTCTCGGCGTCAATGCGACGGTTGCCGTGCACGCGATGACCGCTCGATCGATAACTTTAATCGCGATTATTCTCAATCGACCTCTTGTTTTGTGACGAGCGAGAGAGGGAGCGTTCCTTACACTTCCAAGTCAGCGGAGAGCGCCAGGCCTAACTGGATGACGTCACGACCCGCGATCAGTGACGTCATCACGCAGAACAGCGCGCTCCACGACGGCAACGTGCGCGTGTGACGTCATCGCGCGCGGGGCACGCAGACGTCACCGCGCCGTTCCGTGAGCGATGACGTCACGAACGTTCATGAGCCGCGGCGACGTGACGTCATCGAGCAACGCACGTGTTACAACTTCCACGTGCCCGTACCTAGTGCAGCCGATTATAAAACGTGCGCCAAATTCAATTTAAAGCTTTCGTGACTGCAGGGATTCATCTTCTTGGTTCTTTCGGTAAAGTCACGTAGAAGGGAAATAATAAAAAAATAAAACATTTTATAATGTTTTATTTTTATTAACAACAAACTAAACGCAAATAGAACATATTTTATAATGTTTTATTTTTATTCTTTTATTATTTCCCTTCTACGTGACTTTACCGAAAGAACCAAGAAGGTGCGCCAACGTGTTTGTTTAATACCCCGACTGGAACATCTGTGAAACAAGTATAACCCGTAAAAACAAAGTTTTCACTATAAATCTATATATATATAAAATCGCAAATCTGTCTGTCTGTCCGTCTGTCTGTCTGTGTGTGTGTCTGTCTGTCTGTGTGTCTGTCTGTGTGTCGCCGGACCATACGCAGTTTCATTGGACGGCGGTTGCCCCTGGCAACGGGTAGCGACGCATTCGCTGCGGGGTGGACGCCATTTTTAATTCCCGTTAAAAATATGCGCACGCAATAACACGCGACTCTGAGGTAAATTCATCAAAGTTTCACGTCCTCTTCACTCCCCCCCCCCACCACAATGTGTGCAATTACTATTATAGGGTCGGTAGATTATAAAATTATAGCGATTAGACAGTATTATTGTAGCGCGGGGGGGGGGTGGGTAACGGCCCCGGTACCCAGCCTCAGCCGGGTGGGCAATCTAGGCGAGGCCGGAGGCTCTGCACGGTACTAGGCCTCGACACCCCACCACACTATAGGCCGTACATATTACTGCACAGCGGCCGAGGAGATCGTGCCTGGGGGGGGGGGGGGGGGGGGCAGCAGCCCATCTGTGTATATATGTAAGGTTATTAAGAAATATATTTTTCACCCGGGCAACGCCGGGTACTTATGCTAGTCCTTTATATGCGTGGCGGCTAGAGTCCTCTCGTCCTCTGGCTTGAGATGGCTGCCACCTATGGGTCAGATGATTGCATTGCACCATTACGCAATTGGTAATTAAATATAATATTTTTGTCCTAAAAAGTGTGAAATTTTGGAAAAAAAATTTCACGAAAATAAATTGTCACGCACACCGAGTCTGTGTGCAAAATGTCAGCTCGATTGGATCACGGGAAGTGGGTTAAAAAACGACCGAAAGATTTGCACGGTCGTAAGCGCGCAAGCAAGCAAGCAAGTGAACTTAATATAAAGGATTTAAAAAGAGCTTCGTAGCTCATCGGATTCCTCCAGTATTAACACATATTTTGATTTCTGAAGCTTGTGAGCCGCGTTCTGGTGACTTTGCACGCCTGTTAGCCAGCACTGTGAAGGCATCCAGGGTTGGTGAATCACACAAGTGACCTCGCGCGTGGGCGTCGAGGTGGTTACCCGTACCCTTGCTCGCCAGAAGAAGGCCGTGCAGCAATCGCCATCTGTTTCCAATCTGTACGGGGATATAGCGTTGCCCCCTCACGCGTTTCCTCCCACTTGTGTGTATGTTGAACTTCTTTCGCACCGTACGTAGCGAGCCGTGATATTCGGAGCTGCGGGGGGAAGGACAACAAACTAAACGCAAAAAGCAGCAATTGTATAAACACTTATTGTCAATTGGTCGAAAACATCTTACAATAAAAACCAAATGCAGGACACTCATCAAAATAGTCATAGGAATGAGTGTGGATTTCCTATATAGTATAAGTACATTATAATCTGTGAGTACTCAACAGACCAAGATGATTTTTTTTATTTAAAGCTGAGTATCATTTGGTGATGCTGCTGCTGCTGCATTGGCAGTGCTGCACAAGCACTATTATCGTCGCATATTTTAAGTTATTTTAAGGTCACACTGTGTTATTTTTTGAATGGGTTGAGTTGTTTTAATTGTACTTGTGAACCACTGCCAATGCAGCAGTAGCGTCAGGAATTAATTTGATTCTACAGTACTTATACGGTACAATACGGCCATTGATGACCATGATGATGCTGTTGATGATTAATGATAACGTTGATTGATGAATGGTAATGATTTGTGGCGATTAAACACCATGATGAATACTGATCATATCTAATGCTTAATTACCATAACGAATCTGATTTTTGATGGCCATGATTCGTGATCATTTATGACCATGGCGATGATTGTGACCGTGGTGATATCGATGCGCTTATGCCGAGGAACATCCTACCCGAGTAATTGTGCAACGTTGGCCCAGTGTGACATGTAGTTCAACCAACATTGGTCCAACATTTAAAATTTACTGCGACCAAGAAGGCGACTTGTTAACTCCCGCGCCTGGTCGCGGATTCCATCCCGAGCCTGATGCCTGTATATTGAAGTTTGCATGTTCCCTCTCCCCGTGGTATAGCGTGGGTTTTTCTCCGGGTCCTTCGATTTTTCCCTCCAGATTTAGAAACACGGGTTGAGAGGGTTTGACTCCCATACATTCCCACGTGATGAGCCACTTCGTTGGTGCTATCATTTGTGGCCAGGTCGCTATATAGCTCAGGGGGCCTTACCTGCTAAAATAAAAGTGCCCAACTTCTGTACCCACGTGGTTCCTTCTGCAAGGGGCCTCTCGCAACGCTAAGACATCACTTAGGACATTAACATTAAGAGGAGATCCGTGGCTTACGTATTGCATGCACGTCAGTGACGTCACCGAGGTGCTCCCGCTGACACGTGTAACCCGAAAGGCTCAATGACGTCACCTGAATAAATCATTATTAAAAAAAAACATTAAATGGGTGATGCTGCTGCCGCGTTGGGAGTCGTTGTACGTCGTAAAGCACACGTTAGCAAACAATACACTCAACACGTTCGCCAACATTGGGGCCCTAAAATTATAATACAAAAATTGCTGAGTTTTCAGCCAATATCCCTTCTTCTTACCTCCGATTGGCACGGTTGGCTACGTACGGTGTGAACGAAGTTAAACACACATAGCACATACTGTACTGTGTTGTATTCCTAATACAGCACTGTGCATTCACTCCTTTGGGAGCAAAATGCAGTGTCACCCTACACCACGCGTGTCAGTGCGGATTGGTGAAGTGGGTGGAGGACCCAGCATCCATTTCAGATTTCACCTCGTGAATGAATGTGGCTTAACACTGCTCCAAAACAATTATATGGTTGAATCCGCCTTGCAAGGGCAGTGTGCAAGACATGTGGTGAACCAATTTTGTTCAATCACGCTGAGAAGCCAAAATGATACTAGGTGCATGAGAGAACATGCTCAGGCTTAATGACATCATTCACGCTGTTAAGAAACGTGGACTTGGGCAGGGCACGTCTTACTGGTAGGAACCACCTGATTTCACCAGCCCACAGGAGATTATTGTGTCCGTCCGTCCGTCGTGCATCCAAAAATGGGTGGGGAGGGGCTGGGTGGGGAGGGTGGGGCTGGGTGGGGAGGGGAGAGTGGAGAGGGAGGGGTTGGGTGGGGGGTGGGGCTGGGTGGGGAGGGGCTGGTCACCCCGTGGTGTCCTTATAAAATTCAACGTTTAACCTACTCACGCGGGCTTGTACCCGCCCTCACAGTCGGGCATATTTGCGGAATACACCACGCCGCCGTTGACCCTGGCCATTGACCGAGCAACCCAACGTTCCTACCAGCTCCCTCCGCAGGAATGTGTTCCCTCGTCCGAACTAAGAACCGCATATGAGTGAATTAAAACCGCATGTAGGGGTTGGGTAGAAATAGATTTGCCGCATATTCGCGAAATCGCACAAACCGAACCTGTGTTGCCAAATTCGATGATCCGTGCCTGGTGCGGAAGGTGACAGCGGCTTCTCGTGTGGAAAACCACAACGAATGTCGTAACAAAAGGGTGACTGAACTGTCAATGATTAACCTCCCGTTCAGAATGACGACTTTTTAATACATAACGCAACGTACTCGTTAGCGTGGTGTTATGAAATGCATCACATATAACATGATGTTGCGTCAAACTCAGGCCCCGTATCTTAATGAGAGGTCGGGTCCTTACCTGTAACGTCTGGCAGTTTATCAACATTAATTCAAGCAAGCCTGACTGTCGATGTCACGTTATTTCGTAACCGGTACAGAGTTTACGTGTGCTGCAGTTAATGGTGCTGAAATGATGCACTCAAAGAAGTTTGTTGAGAGCCAACGGGTTATGTAAGACATATACTTTAATTGTTATATGGAGAGACACATATGGGATACGCCTACTAATCTAAAAGTTTCAATGTATCTATATAGATTTCAGTATTAGCTTCATGTATGTGTACTTTCTCTTAACTTATTGCTCTGCCATACTAGAGGTTTTTTTTGGGTTAGATCGCGTAAATATATAAATGTGTCCTTAAAACCCGCCACCACCCGACACAGCCAACTAGTAAGGGTTGTCACGTAAACGCAACATGCCAATTCGTCACTAGTACAGCACTAACTGGTGTGTTGGAGAGCCAAGCCACAACATTTACAACCTCTATTATGGATGATATTGAAAGCCTACGTGTTAAACTTATTGCTCTGCTTCGGGAACGCATTGCCAAGTGTGATTGTGTTTTGACCTGAAAAGTTTTCCCATAATCCAAATGTACCAGCACATATTTTATAACGTTACTTTGAGTACAAGTGAGTTTCTCTCTTTCACACCTTTCATTGTTGGAATACGTCTTGTTACTCAGTAATGAAGTTACTATTCGGTAACGATATTCACATGCCAATTAAAAAACTAGTCATTAGGGGAAAACAATACAATTCTCATCCGGCCCTAAAGTGCAAATGCGATCTTCAAATCTTTACCCACTCTATCTGGCCTCTCTATTGATGCGTGATATGAAGAAGGGCCATTGCTCGAAACGTCGCCTATTTTTGCGTGGAGTTCTCCTCCCCGTCCCCCTCTTAAAGTTCCACAGTGCTATTGACGAACGTCCTTCACGTTGCTTGTCCTTTCCAGAACGAACGCAACTAAGTTTGCCGTGGCACCATGAGACTTTTATTTTGTAGGGATCGCCACCAGGGCGCGGCTGCTGGAAGGGGAATGTAGGGGCAGAGGTGGGGGGAGGTGGGGGGAGGTGGGGGGAGGTGGGGGGAGGTGGGGGGAGGTGGGGGGAGGTGGGGGGAGGTGGGGGGAGGTGGGGGGAGGTGGGGGGAGGTGGGGGGTAGAAAGGCTGGGCGTGGCCTCCATACAGGGCGTGGTCTCCTAGCCTCCCCCTCCTCCTGCTAGCCCCCCCCTCTCCTCCTCCCCACTGCGTTCCGGAGTGAGAGTCTCCCCTCGCTCGACCTCCACGCGTGTTCCTGCATAAGATCGTGGCCGCTCCTTCCCGTGAGCGAACCATCACCGCCTCGCGCTCTCGAACCCAGGGATCATTTAACCTCGTGCGAGGCAGTGGTGGCGGGGAGGACGAAGCGCTGGGGTTAACCCCCCCCCCACACACCCACTCCGTCTCCACTCTGTCTACGACCACGTACTGGGAAGGCTGCCAACACACCATCCCCCCTTACCCTGTGCCTCCTCCAACAGGTGAGTTTGATTAGTAAAGGAACGCGTGATAGATGCGGCTCCCGGTAATGACTTGCTCACGCGACGGCTTTCGGGGAAGGGCTTGCAAATAATGAGTTGAGTCCGAGAGGGCGAGAGAGATCCACAGTCTGTTTCTTCGAGGGTGTTTTGGCCTATTCTTCCACGGTGGCTTGGCGTCTTGAATAGAATCGAGAGTACCCACACTTTACCCCACCACACGCGATCAATGAACTTGCTGTGGTCCTTTGAGTCGAGACCGCTGGATGGACAGAGTGGAGCCGTGGGGGATTTAATAATGTATAACTTGATGTGACGATGACAGTCGCTGGCTGATAATAGGCAAGCAACGCCGGTGACAACCTCAACGTGGGAGATTGGTGCCAGGCTAGGTGTACTTTGAGGACCACGTGGCCACGGGTCATCTGGAGAAACATAATTGGTAATACAAACAGATAAAAGTCTCGCCATTCTCAATCCACAGATGGATGAATGCCTCCCCACGCCATGTGCTGTCGGTCACGCCAGGATTTGACCGTACTTTCCCCAAGCCCGCGTTACATGCAGGGACAGGATGATCCCATTCTAGTCAACCTCACTATTTTTAGTCTAACCAGCCTCTCTCTCTATGCAACAGGTGATTGAATATTGTGAAAACAGCGAGAGGAGATCGTATAGAGATATTTAATACGCGCCCAGAGATTGGGTGGGGAGGCATGCCGGTGCTTTGAAATCAACATTCTATTATCACAATAATTTATCCATTTTTTTTGTTTGTTTACGTTAGAAGGGCACATCTACAAACGCATCACCCTGTACGACAAGGCAGTGGATAGTTGTTACGTATAATCGTGCGAACTCTAGCTTATGCTGCTTTGCTAGATTATAGTTGCGGTGGGGGCGGGCTTGACTATACTTCACCAACAATAGAAATACAACAGTGGCATTGTTGTTAAGACAATGGGGCTGTACAGCTGGGGGCTTTGTGTCTGTTGACATTCTTGTGAGTGGGTTAGGTAGGGGGGTGGTTGCTTGAGTTGCCACTGCTGCGCTTTTTCAGTTGCTGGGAGCTCGCATGAGATGACCATACTTCACCAAATCGCAAATTCAACAGCGTGCATTCGTATTGTTAAATTATGCATGGGCTACATAGACGAGTTTGGTGTCTGCTGCTATTCTTGAGTGGTGGGGGGGGGCGGTTCTTGAGCTGCTCCTACTGTCAGAGTTGGTGGGGAGGAGGAGGAGGGGGATGCCGGTTGCTTAAGTTGACCATACTTCACCTAATCAGAAATTCAACAGCGTGCGTACATAGTATGAAGCAGACGTGGGCTGGTGAATGTCAGCCTCGTCTCTGCTGCTGGCCTAGAATTTGGGTGGATTTTGGGGGGTATGGGTTTGAGTTGAACATACTTCACAGTATAAATACGACACACTGGCATAGCTGTGAGTGAGACGTGGATAGTAGTGGTGGTTGCTGAGCATTGTTGGCTATAGTTGTTAGACTGGGGGGGGTTTCTTTGGTGTTGAGTCGAAGGCGGCGGCGGGGGGGGGGTGCTTCTGTCGTCTGAGAGTCATCACATTTCCACGACTTCTAAAAGAGTCGCAACCCTCCCACCCGTCTTGCTGTCCGCTGGTGACAAATGAAGATTCCCCGGTGCTGGAATAACGGCATAGGTCCCAAAGACAAAGATCCCCCGTATAGCCTTTAACATAACTCTTAGCGGGGTGGGGGCAAGTGCTGTAATTAACGAGCACAGTGGTTGGATGGCCAAGCACCACGGCCGCCTTTGTCTCCCCAGTGGCGATGTTTGCACACCAGCCCCCCCCCCCACACACTAACATGTACACAGCGCGCCGCTTTCCACGCGACTGACTCCATCCTCCACCATCAAACCGCTACGCGCACTAGTCGCTGTGGGAGCCGTGGGGAAGCCTCCTCCTCCTGTTCTCGCCAATTCCCTCCCTCTGTGGTCCATCGCTCTCGGTCCCGGAAAGATTCTCGTCTCGGGATGTCTCCATCCTCATCCTCCTCCTTGGCGCTAAGCCAAAGTAACGATGACGACCAAGATGATGGAGTTATGACATTTCACACACCCCGAGCGAAGTGGGCCCTCTTGTTTAAAACCGCTAAAAAAAAATCTGTGTTATCGGGCGAGTTTGTGTGGTTCTGTTAAAGCATTTAAAGGGGGTGGTGTTAATGTCATAAGGGGCCGTCCATAAATGACGTCACGCACCTAGGGGGGGGGGTCAGACATTTGTGACGATGTGTGACGAGGGGGGGGGGGGAGAAATATGACGTCACATCAAAATGCGCAACTTTAAATAAATATAGACAACACGTTCTACTTAATTAAATATACTTTTTAATAAATGTTTTCTCCTACAACATTCAGAGTGCAGCGCCAGATTAAATACGCACTACAATGACAATAGTTTAAAGCGATTTGAAACATGTTTTATTTTGGGGGGAAGGGGGGGGGGGCAGAGCTTTGTGACGTCATATTTGAGGGGGGGGGGTCTGACTTTTTGTGACGCCATGTGACGATTGGGGGGGGGGGGGTCAAAAATCGTCCAAAATCGCGTGACGTCATTTATGGACGGCCCCTAATGCACTGTATATTGCGTGGTCGCGAACTATAACGCTCAACACGCCGCGGGTGTGTTGATGTTGTGTGTTCTAAAAAGGAGGCTCTCGATGGAGCCGGTCGTTTTGCGCCTTATTCTTTAATTGTGATCAGCGTTAAAGAGGATAAGGGGCCGTCCATTAATGACGTCACGCGATTTTGGACGAGCTTTGACCCCCCCCCCCCATCGTCACACGACGTCACAAAAAGTCAGACCCCCCTCAAATATGACGTCACAAAGCTCTGCCCCCCCCCCTCCCCCCAAAAATAAAACATGCTTCAAATCGCTTTAAAGTTTAAACTATTGTCATTGTAGTATTGTCTATATTTATTTAAAGTGGCGCATTTTGATGTGACACCCCCCCCCCCTCGTCACACATCGTCACAAATGTCTGACCCCTCCCCCCCCCAGGTGCGTGACGTCATTTATGGACGGCCCCATAATACACGATTGGTCTCACTGGACCTTTGTCAGTTCACTGCTTGTATGAAGGCCGGCTCGTCTGCGCCGTGTTCGATAATACGGTGGGGGGGGGGGGGGGGGTTTAACCATACTTCACCATGCTGGTCGGCGCATGTTGTTGGATTGAAAATAGGGCTGTCTAAAGCAGGAGCGGTTTCAGAACTTATTGATCCTCTAATAGCGTGATATTCATCCATCGATCTCTTGTCACTTCACTGGGAAGATGAAGGCCACCATACGCCCCTTGTTTGATCACAACTTCGGCCAGCTGGTCAGTTGCTCGAGTTGAAATTTGAGTTGCACGATCGATCGGGTTCCAGGCGTCTCCGATGTGAGCCGTGGGTCGAGAATCGAACCTGCGCCCGACGGCTTGCCAGCGCAGTGCACTGACCACCACCAACTACGTTTGTCTATACCCGCGTGAAAAAATATTGGTGAATAGCTTTCTAAGTCCCATCAGCCCGTTGGTCTTAGGGGCCGTCCATAAATGACGTCACACGATTTTGGACGTTTTTTGCCCCCCCCCCTCGTCACACGGCGTCACAAAAAGTCAGACCCCCACTCAAATATGACGTCACAAAGCTCTGCCCCCCGACCCCCCAAAAACCATATTTTCATTTTGAAACTATTGTCATTGTAGTGCGTGTTTAATGTGGCGCTGCACTCTTATGTTGTAGGAGAACACATTTATTAAAAAGTATATTTAATTAAGTAGAACATGTAATCTATATTTATTTAAAGTTGTGAATTTTGATGTGACGTCACATTTCTCAAACCCCCCCCCCCTCGTCACACATCGTCACAAATGTCTGACCCCCCCCCCCCCTAGGTGTGTGACGTCATTTATGGACGGCCCCTTACTGGGCAAACGTTGTGGGCAGATGTCAAAATTCACACAATACATGTCCACACATGGTGTGTCAGTGCTACAGCGGTATTCATTAAGTCAAACCGGCCTTCGGTAATTGAATTACATGATGTTATAATTACAGTACTCTGCTCTTACTATACTGAAGTAGAATATTATGTCATCACTGTGTTTATCGCAGCATTGGGCTGGGTTTATACACCCACATTGATGATACCGTACCGTACACACTTGCCTACTACGTTGTGCGTGCCGTGCAGAAAACGCCTTTATTAGACAGCACTATGACCCCACCTCGGTCGATGGCTCCACCACCTTCACCATACTCGCTCTTGCCCGCGTGGTGAAGTATGGTCAAATAGCCCCCGTGACTCGTACTGCATAGGGAGGGCCCCACACATCCAGTGGTGGATTGACTAAAAGGCACCGATATGTATTCCCAGGTCTATCTTGTACGAGAGTGAAATTTGAAGTCCTTGTGGGTTTTCGCCGGACTTAAAGGATTTACTTTGTATTGAAGCTGGGATGATAGGTTCGATTCGTCGATTAATCGACTAAAAGATTGGAATTAGCTTCTTTCTTGTTGTTGCTGGTCATTACTCGGATCCCGTTAAAAGTGTTCACCACCCAAAGTCGAGCGACATCCCTCTATGTACCCCACTTGGCGTAGCACAGCTGATGATGCCAATTTGGTCAGAAGGCCCCCCACTCGTCACCTCCCAGAACAGAGGTGTGAAGCTTTACAAATACAACTATTTTCACCAATCAGTCCATTTGTCAGTGAAACCAATAATACTGGTAGGAACCACCTGGTTCCACCAGCCCACAGGGGATTATTGTGTCCGTCCGTCTGTCGTGTATCCAAAAATGGGAGGGGTGGGGCTGGGTGGAGAGGGGAGGGTGGGGAGGGGCTGGGTGGGGAGGGTGGGGAGGGGCTGGGTGGGGAGGGGAGGGTGGGGCTGGGTGGGGGGTGGGAGGGTGGGGCTGGGTGGGGAGGGGCTGGTCACCCCGTGGTCCCCTTATAAAACTCAACGTTTAACTTACTCACGCCGGCTTGTGCCCACCCTCACAGTCGGGCATATTTGCGGAAAACACCACGCCGCCGTTGACCCTGGCCATTGACCGAGCAACCCAACGTTCCTACCAGCTCCCTCCGCAGGAATGTGTTTGGTAGAGGATTCGATTTCTTTGTACCGTACTTTGCACTGAGAAGTCACGCCATGTGGCTCATGTGAAACAGACTGGGCACAAATCCTTTAATATCTTTTCTTTCTAAATACGAGTTTCCCCCCATTACGTGGTTGCATTTTGTAATGACCCGCTGGTGTGGGCAGTTATGCAGCCTCTGCCTAATTCATGCGTGGCCTCTCTCCCTCCATGAGCTCACCCCACGCTTGGATAAGTGCCACTCTTATTGCTCCAATTCTATGACTGCAATAGGGGCATAGTCTAACGTTGCATCTACAGTTGTTTGAAGCATGGGCGGTTAGTAATCCAGGGCTTTTGTATAACCTCCATCAGGTCTTCAAGGCAGACGGGGGAAATCGAGTTCACTTTCCCTGGATTTAATTCATGACCATGAATGTATGTGGATAATCTATTTAAGCGAACGTTATTTTATGGACTGGATTCTATGGATCTTAAGGTGCACTTTTTTGCCCATCTGTATTGTAAAGTAAAATTTGGGGGTGCATCTTATAATCCGAAAGTGGTGTGTGTGTGTGAGGAGGTTTTTTTTATGGACAGTACCTTTGACACCGGGCTTCAGTTTGTGGGTGCACCTCACACTCCAAAACTTCTGGTAATCCGGGCTATGTGGTAGTTCTCAGTCACACTGGATCGCATACTGCCCAATGAACTCCGAAATCTCTACGAGTTCGATACTCAGCCACGGCTAATATCGATGGATAGTGAATATCTCAACTGGTCATAGGAAATCGACCTGCAATTTGCCCGGCCTCATCGGATCTCAAGAGCTACTAAGCAGGGTTTGAGCCTGGATGGTGCTTGAATGGTCGCCCGCCATGCATAAAGAAAAAGGTTAACGGTATAAGCTGCGGGGGTCTGGTAGCCAACAGATGAAGAAAGTACAGTCATAGCCATTGGAGTACTGTGTTGCTGTTATGCTCGCTGATTTAAGCCCGCGCTGGTGAGCGAGTATGTTGGAAATGTGGTCGAACAACCCCCATTACTAACATGGCGCGGAGAGGCCTTCAGATGCGAGTGGGTTGACGGAGCTAAAATATTATTCTCTATATTTTTTTTATTATTGATGAGTGAAATGCCAAAATGTGAACCAGTCCCAAGATTCCGCGGGTGTTTCCATCCCAAACGGCAAGTTTCATGAATGCGCCATTGCATAATGTCGCCGTGGGTTGCTGGAATGTGCGTTTTAAACGATCACATGCAGCTCTCCGGCTTCCAAAGAGTGGACAGTGCAGGCCGCTTGTCGTCACTGCCAGCAAAGTGTTATTATGCTGGCAATGTGATATGTTGCGTTAATGTGTGCCACACGTTTATTTTGGGTTTGTGGCCTATGATAAAAAATGAACACAAAGTGAGCCAATGGGGCCATTCCATTTTTTTGGGGGGGTATGAGACTTGGTTTCGAGAACATTTCAGATTTCTGTAGGAGGAAGTCACAGCTTGGCGTGTCTGATGTAACCCCTGCTAATTCGACCTTGGATGCAAATCGTTTCGGGGGCCGCAAAGTGCATTGAGAAAAACCGTCGTCATTTTTAATCGTTTGCGGTCTCTTAACGGGTGAGAAAGTGGCTTGGGTCGTGTGAACCGACGGCTAATCTCTGATTGGCTGTGGTTGATACTGATCCTCAGAGTGACTCCAGTTGGCCAGTCGGAACCATCGGCCAGACAGTGACTAGGGTTACTCGCTTGACATCCTCATCTCTCAAGACACAGTGGGGTGAGTGACTCGCGCACATTTTTCCCCTCTTGCTGCTCCTGCTGCTGCTGCTGCATGTACGGGCGTGTGAAAGTGGCTGCCTTTGGCGAGCACGCAGGTATTTTCCACATCACGGCCAACGAGAAGCCGTGAACTTTGTTAAAAATGTGGGCAATCGACGAAAGCAATTTTCGAAGCGAGTGAAGCGTTAAATTGGCGACGGAAACTTGTAGGTGGCAGAGCGAAAAACCTCTCGATATTAATTCAAGGTTTCATGTTTTTGAACGAATAAGGAATTAGTCAAATTGTTTTCCGATATTCTTGTGCTTTCTACACAGTGTAATGCATTTAATATTGCGGCTAATGTCACAGTTGGGGTATTTTAGGAATTCCCTTTGGGCTTTCAGAGATGGCGTTTCTTGCGCAGTAAGTGGCAACAGGCTCATACAGTGCTAGCAGTTTGTATATCTGGGCCCTCAGGTTACTTGAGCCGAACCATGGCACTTTAAGGAGATCGTTGTGACGATTGACTATGGTGGCAGCTCAAGGGGCCGTCCCACGGTGGCGAGATGTTAACTACCTCGCCTGGTTTACAGGAGGTCGTGGGTTTGATCCCGACCCTGACGCCTGCTGCTGTATATTTGGAGTTTAGGCATTCTCTCCGTGGTCGTGTGGATTTTTTCTCCGGGTCCTCCGGTTTTTCCCCTCCACATTTAGAATCACGCGTTCAGATTATTTGGCTGCTATAAATTCTCCGCGTGAAAAAAAACGCTTCGTTGAGCTCTCATTTGTGGCCACGTCGCTTCTGAAAAACAGCCACAAAGCTCAGTGGACCCTACCTGGTAAAATATAAATAGTTTTTTTGTAGTAAATAAAGGCAGGTAGAATAATAAGTAACACCACTGCAACACATGAGTAGCATAAAAAAAAAGTGCCCACAATGTGTTGTTTACAGCGTTCTCCCATGGGCGCGTGGATTTTTCTCCGGGTCCTCCGGTTTTTCTCTCCACATTTAGAATGACCGTCCACGCGTTTACAATATTTGGCTGCTATAAATCTCCACATGGTGAGCCACTTCGTTGACCTATCATTTGTGTCCAGGTCGGTTCTGAAAAAGCTATGTAGCTCGGTGAGCCTGACCTGTTAAAATAAAAAAAATAGTTTAAAGTAGACTGACATGTGATGGTGAGTGACACTCAACAAAGAGGTAACTGTACCTGAATGTAAAATTACCGTTCCTGCAATTGCTGGCACACCCCACTGCCACTGAAAGGGTCTCCCACAAGACGGAGCTTCTTGAGTGAGTCCGAGGGAGCCTCTCTTGAGGGTACTAAAATTTTAAATGACGTTGATTCACTCTTCAACACAAAGTAGTGACCTATTTGTCCTTTGTAAACGTGACGCATTTTTTTTACTGATTGGCCGTGTCGGGTGGTGGAAGGTTACGACACATTTATAAATAACGCGATCTAAACCCAAAAAACTTTTATTATGAATAATATTGGTCGCGAAAGCCTACGTCTTAAACAAGCTCTTCTACGTTGGCCTCACATCTTGGAAGAGTATCCGCACTGTAGTCCACCAAACCGCAACCTGCCGATCCGCTATCTGCGGCGAACCCGTTTATACTCCTCGTGGACAGAGACGGAGATTTGAGAAACTTGCCAATAGTTTCAACTATGCATGTGACAGCGACTTAATATCTCACTGAATATTTTCTCGGTCGCTGGTACACTCGAATGAGTAGAGTACCTGACTGGCAGTGACCACAGGCAAATCTGCGTTTTAACTTTCCACGCCGTGTAATGGAATCAAACTGCTGACCTCTTCATTGCAAGTCCGGTGTGCTGCTAACCAGAGGTGGGACAAAGTCATTGTTATGCAAGTCCAAGTCGAGTCGCAAGTCATCAAATTCATGACTCGAGTCTGACTCGAGTCCACATCTCATAGGTGGGACAAAGTCATTGTTATGCAAGTCCAAGTCGAGTCGCAAGTCATCAAATTCATGACTCGAGTCTGACTCGAGTCCACATCTCATAGGTGGGACAAAGTCATTGTTATGCAAGTCCAAGTCGAGTCGCAAGTCATCAAATTCATGACTCGAGTCTGACTCGAGTCCAAGTCACATGACTCGAGTCCACATCTCATAGGTGGGACAAAGTCATTGTTATGCAAGTCCAAGTCGAGTCGCAAGTCATCAAATTCATGACTCGAGTCTGACTCGAGTCCAAGTCACATGACTCGAGTCCACATCTCATAGGTGGGACAAAGTCATTGTTATGCAAGTCCAAGTCGAGTCGCAAGTCATCAAATTCATGACTCGAGTCTGACTCGAGTCCAAGTCACATGACTCGAGTCCACACCTCTGCTGCTAACCATCGCACCTCGGCAGGCTCCTTATTGAGGACAAACCGAGTCCCTCGCTTCTGGAGCTGTAACTGTCCACAAGTTTCGATTTAAAGCTTTCGTGACTGCAGGGATTCATCTTCTTGGTTCTTTCGGTAAAGTCACGTAGAATGGAAATAATAAAATAATAAAAATAAAACATAATAAAATAATTCTCACGACGTTTCGGCCACAACGCAAGCAGCCGTCCTCAGGTGGAGAACAGGTCTGTCGAGGAGGACGGCTACTTGCGTTGTGGCCGAAACGTCGTGAGAATGATTTTATTATGTTTCATTTTTATTATTTTATTATTTCCATTCTACGGGACTTTACCGAAAGAAGCAAGAAGATGTCCACAAGTTCTCTTCCTCCTCGCATCCCGAGCCAACTTTTCCGAGCCGGACCTAACGCGATCAAAGCAACAACACTGTGCGGCGTTGACAGCGCGGATGACGGGGGCCAGCGATGCGTAGCAGTAGTAGCAGTCGAGCATTGCACACTGCCAGTTGGGAATGCCAAACGCGGAGCGGCGGCGCTGCCTGGAAGCGCGGGGATTTGTCGCGAGCGCTGCCCCATCGCGTCGCTGTTAAATTTTCATGAAGCCAGCTGCATTGTTTAGAGCCGCCCTTTGTTTGTTACAATTAAGACATTAGCAGCGCCCTTTGTGGGCTACCTTTGAAAGAGAAACCGCGTTGCGGGCAAAGCTTCGTCTGCTTGCGGCGAAGCAGAGAGGGATGTTGGGAGCCCCGAGGGGAGGCCCTGTTTGGGGTCAATCGTGATCCCTTTTTTGCGAGTAGTTGAAGGTTTTTTTTCTTGTGAAATCTTGGAAACTGCATTTGCATGCACACGAGTATGCGAGCATGCGAATGTCGTGAGCGATTAAAGTTAAACCCACCCCCTTTAACTCGGTGTAAAATTACGCAATTTTAAATAAACAAGGGGGGCACGTTGCATGCTGTTGTGTTCCTTTGAACTGCAAGCCTCATATATTTGTACGTCTGCACAAATAACATGCACTGAGTTTGCACCTGGTTAAACAAAATCAACTCAAAACTGCTTCGTGGGATTTCCACCACGCATGGTGCCATCTGCCCTCTCCAACTCGTTCCTGTCCTGGGCCATCACCCCCCCCCCCCCCCGGTTCACCACTTCGCACCTTCCTAGGCCTCTCGATCAAGACCCTGGTGCTTCCATGTCCATCATCGTTTTTCTCATTTCGATGTTGTGTTCATTTCTTCTTGCTAAGGAAGAGATTTTACATGTTTGTAACCTGTACTGAGAATGTGACCAAAATGTGGACGGATACAATGGGTGGAAAATGTGGTTTAGAAAAGGCGAGGTTTATCCTGCACTATTTTTTTCTGTTGTCATTCGTCTAGAACCAGCAATGAAATGTCTCGTATGAATTTTGCGCCGTCTGTTCTCATTTATCTCGCGTATTACCCTAGAGTGTTTAACCCCCCGTGAAAACAAATACGATTCATCGCTCCACATTAAATTGCCCTTTTCCCCCTCTGGAGCGCATCATTTTTCAGAGCTGCTAAAGTCACATCGGTTCAAATGGGATATTCCATTGCAAGCAGAGAGAGAGAGGGGGTGGGGGGTGAATTGTGGATAAGGTGCAGGGAGGGTTTGGTGAAATCGAGCGACAAATGGGCTCATGCCCAAAGGTCATGTCATCTGAAACCGGGAGAGATGTGGAACAAAAACTCCTCTCCCCATTGTCACGCACCCTTGGAGAAGTGAAGGTTTACTGTTGGCGTTGATGTGTGAATGTAACGTTACCCCCCCTCCGCTACTCCAACCATCGGCACGCTCTGTGGTCATGCGGCTAATTTTCCATCCGCTGCCAGTGGGGGAGAATGTGGGCGATAACACGAGCTGCCAGCAATGCCGGAAGTGGCAATGCCACTTCCTCTTTTTCAGCCGGGTGCAGCTAGCGCGGGGATGTTCATACAACATTTACACCATTGGAACTTCATTTACCAGTAACAAATATGATAATTGTTTTTTTTACCCTTCTATCTGGCAACAAAACTGACACCTTGTTTTTATTTTATTTTTTACAAGGAGTTTTGTTGCCAGATAGAAGGATAAAAAAACCAATTGTCATATTTTTTACTGGCAAATGAGGTTCCGATGGTGTAAATGCTTACCCCGAGCTCTCATACTCTGATGGTGCATTGTCTTTGAGTTGTGCGCCTTTTGGCGTCATCTGGTCCAACCCATGTGAGACTAGGCTCTAAGGAAAGCTGTCTCGAGTGTGGACCAATCAACTTCAAGGACAGTGCATATATTATCAGAGTTATGTTTTTTGTTTGCATTATGGCTGCAGGTATTGTGGTCTATGCAAACATGACTTCTTGTAAAAAAAAAGTTGTCAGTTTTGTTGCCAGATAGAAGGGTAAAAAAACAATTATCATGTTCATACAACGTTGAACTGCCATCAATCCACATGGTTTAATTGTTTATCGTCATCTATCTCATAATGTATTTAGTTTGCACAGCAAAGCATCACCGAGTCTCAAGACCAGGACGTTAGTTTATGACTGAATGTTTCCTGGGTCGCTGGTTTTAGACTGGAATAGGCCACATAGCTAGTAGCAAGAGCCACAGTTAGAGATATACTGGATGTGCTGTGTCTGATGTGGCAATCGTTCCAGACGTTGTTCCTCACTATTGAAAAACCAACCTCCCAGATGGCCGCGTGCAACTTGTTTCAAGGCCAGGGCTCAGTGCGGCCAATTTGGCGGTCGTGGGCTGCTCAAGCCCTGCCATCGAGGGGAGGAGACGGCATTTTCTCTCTCGGTCTCACGTCGAAACCGAGATGGCACAGCGGCCGAGGTGGAATTCTTTCTCAAGACCACAGCTGATGTGCAACTGGCTGAGATGCAATCGTGGCCGAGAGGAGAATGCAACCCGAGATAAGATGATGTTGGTGGTGGTGGTGGTGGTTGAGATGGGATCGTGCTTGAGATGAGGCCATACTTGATCTGTGGTGATGGAAGGAAAGAAGACCGCGATAAGCTCATGGTTGAAGATGTCATAACTAACATGAAACTACGGTTCAGACAGCGGCTGAAATGTCACGGTTGAGAAGTGATGGCTGGGATCTGATTGCTGAGATATGTGATATGAGATCAGCTTTAACTGTTGTGTGTGTGTCCTTGTTACTTGTTTGGCACACGATCGCAAAGCCTACAAATGGACATCGATCACTCAGTAATGCACGGCCATTGTGCAAGTTAATTATTCACGTATTAAAATTAAACCCTTCTGGAAAGCCACCTCCGTGTGAATATTTTATGCTTTACTACTCATTTGTTCTCAGGAGTTAGCGGCCGGTGAGTTCCCCGTGTTTTATATCAACAGACAAGTGATGATGGTGACGATGCCAAGGTTTCGAATTTTAATCAACAGCTTTTGCGTAAGTAGATTTTGAAAATAGAATCGCAGTTTTAATTTCAGGCAGCCACTCAGAATTGATTTAAAGGAATACGCAACCCAAAAAAAACCGAATGCAGTACAGCATTGCATATCTGACTCACGAGGGAGCGCGAGGTCTAGGGCGGATATGGGAAGAGGTCGCATACGTGAATGTCGGTGGAAGGTGACAGCCACTCCACTGGTTACTGCACAATAATAAAGCACAAACTCCTTGAATCGTGGGAAAACTCTTCGCTCTGTGGATGTTCACATTTCTGCCCGTTTGACACATCCACCCTGTACCCCTGGTCTCCAGCTAGTCAGACGTGTAACCTCAGTGCGCAAGTAAGTCCGAACGCTTGTTATCGCCTCTCATCCCGCTCTGAGTCTGGTCCATCACGAATGCGCACTGTGACCACACACGTGGCCAGCTCATTGGCACGACGCTTGTTTTAAGCCCCGTTGTAAAACTGTCTCGGGCTGAGGGTGGATCTCGAACATCTCGTCACCGGTGGACCGGCTCCGGGCCTCCGGGCTGACACAAACCCCCCCCCCTCGTCACACATCGTCGCAAATGTCTGACCACCCCCCCCCCCCAGGTGCGTGACGTCATTTATGGACGGCCCCTAAGGCCCCTTGCAGTGATCCCACCACTCCAGCTGCAGCCCTGTGGTTGCCCGGGCAACCAGGAATGTGTCGCTGGCTGACCGAGGATGGGCAGGATTTGCTCTTTCCCGCTCGCCAGCTCTCTCTCTCGTGTGTGTGTGTTTTGATAACCCAGGGAACTTGCCCTCTTAACAGCTTCCCTGTCCACTGGGCAGGCTTGTGTTAACACCCGGGCATGTGTGTGTGTCTGTAGTGTGGGGGGAGCGGCGGTGCAGCGGTTAGCGCTACGCTGCACTACGAAGCCGGAGACCCGCGTTCGATTCCCGCTCACGGCCAACACCGGTGACGATTATCTGAACCGGTCATGGGCCTCCCATAGATCGACTCGGCCTCAAATGAGTACCTGGTGCGGTGTGTAGACATCGCCACTGGGGAGACAAAGGCGGCCAGGCGTGGTGTTGGCCACCCCACCCCTCATGTGCCGTGCCGGCCTTCATAACCGCTCGCTAACAGCACTTGCCCCAACAGAGTCTGTTGAGGCGGGGAACGCGGTAGGATCCAAGCTTTGTGTACTGAACCTACAAACCCGGTGGCGCTGGGTTCGATTCGGTGAAGTGTAAACTGCTGCTGAGGCCCCCCATTGGTCGGTCAAAGACGAGTGCCCTTGGTGCGTTGTGAGATGAAATCAGCACTGGGGAGACAAAGGTGGATGGCTGTGCTGCTGGCCACGTGACATCTGTCCTGTGCCGTGCCAGCCCTAATGGATGTGTAAGCCTAAGAGCACTTGCCCCGACCGTATTGCCGTACTCGGGAAGGCGACCAAGAAAATATTCAATTGAGAAATTAAGCCCCCCCCCCCTCCCTCATTAAACACACGCGCACACACAAAGTGCTTTCCACAAATGAACCACGATACCTCGCTGATCTCGTCAAGGACGAACTCCGGTCATCATCCTTGCAGCAGCAGCGGCTTCTGGCTGGCCATCGATCAAAGACGCTAGCTGCATAGCGCGCTTTCAGATGCGCTTCTGCGGCCGTCTGGAACGCTCTTCCGATATTCATAAGCCACTGGAGCTACGCACTTAAAATCACGATTGAAAACTAATTTCTTTAGGACTGATTTTTGTATTTAGTTGTTTTTTCCTTCCCCCGCACCTCTGATTAGCACGTGCTGGCTACGTACGGTGCGAAAGAAGTTCAACATACATTGATGAAACCACAGCGCGAGTTTCAGCAGTCTAAGTGGATACCCCCACTTGTTAGTCGAATGGGAAGGTCACATGTGTTGGGATAAAGTGTGTGGGTACTCCTCCAACTTTCAAGGCGTCTGGCCAGCGTGCAAGAGACGGCCAAAATACTCTCTCGAGGGTGCTCTACTTAGTTCCCTCTTAATTCCGTACGTATGTTGAACTTCTTTCCCACCGTACGTAGCCAACCATGCTGATCGGAGGTGCGAGGGAAGGACGAAACTAAACGCGCAAGAGTCGCTTCCTCCCTCATCGGTTGTGATCCTATTCCTCCAAACAAGAAATAATTCCGTAGTTGGAAAAAACGGTGAAAGTCACCCAACTCATTTTGGCAGCATTTTCTGCCAGCGGTGTCGTGAGCAAGCAATTGCAGGGCCTTGCGCCTTTGTGCCACCGCTTTTGCGATCCACAGAGCGCTCCGCCATCGTGGTGCCGTGTGGCAGATCGTATCGTCGTTTGTTGCGAGTGGCATGACACGGGCCGTCCGGGGACAGGCTTGCCATCGGGAGCGTATCACGCCGGGGACAAGCGCAAATGTGATTGCCCGCGATGGTAAATTGCATTAAAAGCTAGTATCATCCAGAACCCCCCCCCCCCGCTGCGGAATGACTTAAAAGCATCCGTTCTGGTTTGCGGTGCCGGGCAAATGCGAGGTTCTGTCTGCGGTCATAGACCCATTAATCTCCATCGTCTCTCCTGGCTCTGGTTCCCTGCCCACAGGGCTTGGTCTACAAGCAGATTTAAGAATATATTTTATTTGAACCATTATGGGCGGCTTTAGGTCAGTACTGGTTGAAGTCAAAATTCGAAGTTATTTCCTACTCAAGGGCACATTGAGATGGTGATCCGTCGCTTGTTTACAGCCCTGAGTCAGTGGTGGAAATAATACAATGCAATGGCGGGGCCAAGTCCATCCGCATGACAACTACTGTTGACTTCCCCACAGTTAAATTTCGATGTAAAGCTTTCGTGACTGCAGGGATTCATCTTCTTGGTTCTTTCGGTAAAGTCACGTAGAAGGGAAATAAAAAAAATAAAAAAATAAAACATAATAAAATAATTCTCACGACGTTTCGGCCAACAACGCAAGCAGCCGTCCTCAGGTGAAGAACAGGTCTGTCGGAAAGACAGCGTCTGAATGAACACCACCAAGCTTGGCAGCGTATATTTAAGCTGGGTTAGAGGAGGAAGGGCCTGCTGGCTCGTTTTATTGACCCCAGAGGGAGGCACGATGGGCTGAGTTAACCACCCCAGCCATGATTTGAAGTCATACGCTGCCCATTTCCAAGCCACTCGCTTTACCGCTGAGCCACTTGGCTGTTGACCCGGGGGTTAAAGCCGGGAAGAGAAAAAATATATGAGGGCGAAGAGAAATGCGAGTGCAGTTGTAAAGTTTTGAGAAAGGGGGTCTCCATTCGCTCTTTGACAAGCGGTGGCTGCTTGCCAAGTGCACTTCCTTTCGTTATATATAAGGCGAAACGGGGGATCTTTGTCTGTGAAACATTCCGCTGTGTGTCCGTGTGTGTTTGTGTATATAACGCGCTGAGAGTTATTTTCCTGGCCCGTTTAACCCATTCACACCCGGGTCTGTCCTATGACCTCTTGCCTGCTCACATTTTGGCTTTAATCGGGGCCTCAAAGTGCACCTAGCATGGCATAAACCCTGGTGACATCATTGCCACTCAGTGGCGTATGTAGGTTGATGTTGTGTGTGTATACACATGTATAGGTCGCTCACGGCCAGCACCAGTGACGATTATCTCAACTGGTCCTGTTCCTCCCCTATGCCAACTCACCCTCAAATGAGTGCCTGGTGCGTTGTGTAAACATCGCCACTAGGGACACAAAGGTGGTTGGGCGTGGTGTTGGTCACCCACCCCCTCGTGTACCGTGCTGATCTTCATAGGCGCTCGCTAACGGCACTTGCCCCCACAGTCTGTTATGGCTATATGGGGTATCCTTTGCCATTGGATTCACATATACACACACACACGAGACCTCTTTGAAAACCCTTTCGATCCGTGATTGGCGCAGGCGGTACATGGTGTGTATTTGTTAAAGCGCCAGAGAGACCGCGGAGAATCGATTCCCCACGGTTCCCGAATTTATTTGCGCAAGACGCACACCTCGGGGTATCGGTCACCGTGACCGAGACCACGGACCCCCCCCCCCCACCGCCGTTATTTACTGAAGGCCCCAGCGAAGTGGGGCACTCGCGGGGGCCTGCCCCACGAAGAGGGGGGGAGCCTCGCTGAGCTCTGCGTGACACGGGCAGCGTGGTGGCCCAGGCACGAGGCGTCTACGCGGGCACGCGGGGGTATGGAGCGAGGAACGGTTTTACTTTTTTACACGATACGGCTCGTTGAACGTGTGCGCGTGTGTGAGCGGCAGGCGGCTAAAGAGCAGAGAGGATGGGACAGTGGGGAGTCACAGCCGTCCAAGTCGGTCAGCCCGTGGCACCTGCTGGGTCTGTTCCGTGACATCTCTGCCAGCGAGCCTTCGGCGCTTCACGTGGCCTCAAAGTGCACCTAGCCTGGCACAGGAGCCGTGGTGACATCACCGCCACTTGGCGGTGAACGGCGGTTAGCACACTGATCTACAAACCTGGTCGCTTCTGAAATAGATCTATATGGCTCAATGGGCCTTATACCTGGTAAAATAAAATAAAAAGTTGAAATCTGTTGAATGTTTTTGTTCCCGAGTTTTTAATAACCCTCGCTTTAATTGCGTTTTAAACCTTCAACGTCACTGTTGTATTGCTGGCCGATTGGCATTTTGCACCTCTTAGGACATTGGGGGGGGGGGGGGTGTCAGGGACTGCGATGGCTTTTTAACTGCGAGCGAGCGCGTGGGAAGAGAGCCATGCCGTCCTCGCTGCGGCGGTGTCGTTGGGGTCATTACCCTGTCAAGGGGAGCGCCGTTGACGCGTCTCCACGTGTGTCTGTGGATGTATGTCGCTGTGTGTGTGCGACCGGCGCGGTGCATCGAACCCCCGGACACAAACGCACAAAGTCCAGGGCAACCTCACGGAAGCGCCACCTGCACATGTGGGGTGGAGATTCCCTGGAGAGGACAGTGGAAAAAATGAACCCTGCTTTGAAGGGCCTGAAAAGTGTAATGATTTACTAAAGGAAGATAAAACCCCCAAAAAGCCAAACATTTATTATCCTGTCAGATATGTACCTAGGCTGTGTGTCCCTGACTGTCCAACAATAGTTGGAAGCCTACACTTGCATAGAGTTTTCACTTCTTCACTCGTGTTATTGTGATTGTGCTGTCAGCCTCATGTCACGAGACACGTATCCAGGGGTCATTTGAGAACCCTTCAAAGCGACGTCTGCATTTTAATTATGTTCTGCATTGATGTGTATGTAATTATGTGTGTGTGTGTCTGTGTGTGTCTGTGTGTCTTTGTGTGTGGGTGTGTCAGTAGCAGTTATGTAGTGGTTAGCACACTGCACTGTAAAACCGGCGATGCGGGATAGATTCCCGCTCACGGCCAACACCGGTGACGATTATCTGAACCAGTTCTGGGCCTCCCCTAGGTCAACTCAGTCGCAAATTAATATCTGGGATGGTGTCGAAAACATTGCCATGAGTGAGACAAAGGCGGCCGGGTGTGGTGCTGGCCACTCACCCACATCGTGTGCCGTGCCAGCCTTCATAGGTCCTCGCGAACAGCACATTCCCCAAAAGTCTGTTCAGCCTATACGGGGGATCTTTGTCTTTGTGTGTATCTCACAATAATCAGCGGGGCACCGGGTGGCTAAAACGTACCAGGTTAGCATAGTAGGGTAGCATAGGTGGTGTCTGCCAGTCATCGTCATCAACCCGTGGCACCGGGGTCTGTTCCGTGACCGGCTGTCAGCAGCGAGCCTTCGACACTTCATATGGCCTCCAGGTGCACCTAGCCTGGCACGAGCCGTGGTGACACCACTGCTGCTTAGTGGCGAATGGCGGTTGTTGTTGTTGTTGTGTGCATCTTGTTACTGGCCACCCCACCACCTCATGCACCGTGCCGGCCTTCATCGGTGCTCGCTAACGGCACTCGTCCCAACGGCCTGAAAAGGCTGAATGGGTGGGGGGGGGATGGTCGTTGTTTATTTGGTGTGTGTCAAGCGCTATCTTTATCTGTGTATGTGGCTGTCAGGTTGTAGCATCGTACGCACGTCCATCCACCATGGGCCTGTCCAGCTTCATCAAGTCCCAGTTTGTGCTGCACCTCCTCATCGGCTACATCTTCTTGGTGAGCGGCCTCATCGTGAACTTCCTGCAGCTGTGCACGCTGCCTCTGTGGGCCATCAACCGCACACTCTACCGCCACGTCAACTGCCGCCTCGCCTACTCGCACTGGAGCCGTGAGTGATGGGGACACGGTGGGGGGTGGTGGCGGTGGTGGTGGGGGGGGGCGGGGACACGGGGGTCACATGGGGTGGGGGACAGGAGTGGGTGTGGGGAGACACGTGGGAGATGTGGTGGGGTGGAGACGCAAGGTGGACAACACTTTAGGGGGAAACGGTGGAGCCATGAATGATGGGGACACGGGAGGGAAGGAGTGATGGAGACACGGGGCTGACATGGGGGAGAGAGGAGTGGAGGGGCGGGGGCTTGACTGGGGATGGGGAGACATGCGGGAGACGAGGTGGGGTGGAGACTCGGGGTGGACAACGCTTTAGGGGGAAACGGTGGAGCCATGAATGATGGGGAGACGGGAGGGAGACACGGGGCTGACATGGGGAGGGAGAGAGGAGTGGAGGGGCGGAGGGTTGACTGGGGATGGGGAGACACGTGGGAGACAAGGTGGGGTGGAGACGCAGGGTGGACAACACTTTAGGCGGAAACGGTGGAGGCGCGAGGGGGAGAGAATGGGGGATAAATGGAGGGGGAGACACAGCAGCGTGAAGACACAGAGGGAGACAAGCTGAGCATGCACGATGAGACGACAGACAGTGACAGGGGACTGGTAGATAGCGATGTTGGACTAGGATACGAGACTTATAGGCCAACGGATAACTAGAGTGAGATGAGAGCTGTAGGGAAACCGTGGCGGGGGGGGGGGAATTGTTACAGAACCCATGCATATGCATAATTTTTCTTCCTTGTCCAATGCCCCCCCCCCCCCCCCCCCCCCTCCCTGTGTGCACTGCAGAGCTGGTGTTGTTGCTGGAGTGGTGGTCGGGCACCAGCTGCACCATCTACACGGACCCGCAGACCTACGAGCACTTTGGCAAGGAGCACGCCATCGTCGTGCTCAACCACAACTTCGAGATCGACTTCCTGTGCGGCTGGACCGTCTGCGAGCGCTTTGGGGTGCTTGGGGTGAGCGGGCGTGGGGGGGGGGGGGTCCCCCTTGGGGTGAGAGGGGTGAGAGGGGTCTTCTGCTCCGACCTCTTTTTTTTTCCCCCCTCTCTCCCCATCCACTTCTTCTCTCAGCTCCATTCATCTTCTCTTTCTTTTCTCCTCTTTTGTGCTCCACGTTCCCCTCTTCGGCTCGGCTCCTCCCGGTCCCTATCTCACGTCTTCTTGCTTCTCCTTTCATCTCCTTCTCCCCCCCCCCCTTCCTTTCATCACCCCCTCCTTCATTCTCTCGTCTGGCCGCTATAGATTTCCACACGACAGGCAACGACGTTGAGCTCTCGTTTGGCCAGGTCCTGAAAAAGAGCTGTGTCGCTTAGTGGGCCTTACCTGGTAAAATAAAAAGAGTCTGTAGTTTTTAGTTATTATAAACTATTGATTCATTCGCGTATGATTTTGATGCATGTATCACGAGCATATGAATCGCTATGAAACCGCGGATCGTCGTCGCATGCCTACCGGCCCCGGCGTGCGCTCGTGACCGCGCCGTCTTGTAAGAGTGCGGGTCGGCTAGAAGTGCAGTGTGCGGTGCGTTCCCGCTGCGGTCCACGATCCTGCGGCGGAAAATGTTTAAGGCGAAGCGATCTGCCCCCCGTCCGCGCCCTTGAAACCTGCCTTTCAAAAACAGAGGGCACGAAAATGATAAAAGCCGCGACTAAATGACGACCGGGGTATATCCGCGCGCGATTCTCACCGAGCGTGCGAGTCATCGGGACGAAGAAACCGGTGAGGTGTATCTGATCGCAAGCCGCAATACAATTTCACAGCATTCACAAAAGATCATCATCATCATTCGTGGGGGGGCGGGGGGCTATGGGGCTAATGTTATTTTATTTTTCTGTGCTGAAACAGATCTTGTCTTTTTTTGTTATTGTACATGCACTAGTACATATTGCTTTTTGCCAATAGGATTTGAAAATAAGTACAAAAAATGAATGCAATTCGAGACAAAATTGATGGTGGTGGTGTTGCTGCTGCGGGTGATGATGATAATGATAGTGGTAGTGGTGATTTTATCTGTATCCATAGTGTTCGTTGTCGTGACGATAGCCGTGGTAATGATGGTGACGATGATGGTGGCGGGAGTGATGATAGTGGTGTTGGAAGGGATGATTATCGCTGTAAGTGTCTGTATATATATTGAACTTCTTTTGCACTGTACGTAGCAAACCGTGCTAATCGGAGGTGCGGGCGAAGGACAACTAACTAAATATAGAAATTAGTTTTCAAAGTGGAGATATATTGGTGGTGTCAACAATAGTGGTGGTCATGTATGTGATGGTAGTGATTGTAGTGATGGTATTGATAGTATTTGTTGTGTTGGTGGTGATAGCGTTGGTGGTGGTTGTGGTATTTGTGGAGCGGTAGTGCCGCGGTTAGCGCATCGTGCTACGAACCCGGTGACCCGAGTCCGGTTCCCTCCCACGGCCAACACCAGTAACGATTATCTGAACCGGTCCTGGGCTTCCTCTAGGTCGACTCAGCCTCAAATGAGTACCTGGTGCCGTGTGTGAACATCGCCACTTAAGTGTGCGGCCGCTGGTCGCGGTATTGGCCACCCACCCTCTTGTGTATCATGCAGTGCCGGATTATCGTAGTAGCAAAAGTATCATGCTACGGGCCCCGCACTTTCAAGGGCCCCGCGCTAAATGCTTTCAAGCTATCAATTCCGGTTCAGTGATTCTGCACTTGCTCTATTACTATAGTACTATACTGCCTTTATGAACGGTTAGCGATTTGCCGTATTATCTGGCTGTTTCGCAAATGAAAAAATACAATTACTTAAGTGTGCAAATTAAAATTTTTATAAAGTTAGGGCCCCTTTATAACATATGCTACAGGCCCCGCACTATCTTAATCCGGCACTGGTACCATGCCAGCCTTCATAGGCACTAGCTTAACAGCACTTGCCCCATGAATGTGTTCAGGTTATATGCGACATCTTTTGCCTTTGGTGGTGGTTGCGATGGCAGTTAGCCCACATCACGAGCCCTCGCCGTGTCTGCGCGTGCGTCGCCAGAGCTCGAAGGTGCTGGCCAAGAAGCAGCTCTCGTACGTGCCGCTCATCGGCTGGTCCTGGTTCTTCCTGGAGATCGTGTTTTGCAAGCGCAGCTGGGCCGAGGACAGTGTGACTGTGGCGCGGGACCTGCAGAGGCTGCGTGACTACCCTGAGAACTTCTGGGTACGCCCGCTCACACTCACGAACCCTGTTGTGTTCGTGCGTCTGTCTGTGTGTGTGTGTGTATAGTGTAGTGCGCTATGAACCCGGCGACACGGGTTCGATTCCCGCTCACTGCCAACATCAGTGACAATTATCTGAACCGGTCCCGGGCCTCCCCTAGGTCGACTCAGCCTCAAATGAGTACCTGGTGCGGTGTGTAAACATTGCCACTAGGGAGACAAAGTCGGTCGGGCGTGGTGCTGGCCACCCATCCCCTCGTGTACCGTTCCGGCCTTCATAGGTGCTCGCTAACAGCACTTGCCCCTACAGTCTGTTAAGGCTATACAGGGGATCTTTGTCTTTGTGTATGGTCGGGAGGTGCTCGTTGACAGCACTTGCCCCAAACTTCTGTTAAGGCTATATGGGGGATCTTTGGTGGTGGGGAGTGCTAGTGCCGTGGTCATCGCCACTGTGCTATGAGCTTGGCGACCCAAATTAAATTCCTGCTCACAGCCAACGTCGATGACGAATATCTCAACAGTTCCTGGGTCTCCCTGCGGCAAACTTGGCCTCAAATGAGAGCCCCGGTACGGTGTTTTATCCTCAGCATTGGGGAGACAAAGGCGGCTGGGCGTGGTGCTGGCCACCCACCCCCTTCCGTGCCGTTCCCGCCTTCATGAGAAGGAAGAGCGTTCCAGATGGCCGCAGAAGCGCATCTGAAAGTCTGTTGAAGCGACGCGGGCGATGTTTGTCTTGTCTTTGTCGCGCTCTAGATGACCTCAGAAGTACATCTTATCGTCTGTAAAGGCTCTACAGGGGATCTTTCTCTTGTTCTTTGTAGTGTTTCAGACGGCCGCAGAAGCGCATCATCGGAAAGTCTGTTAAGGCGACATGCTAGATCTTTACATCCTGTCCTTGCAGCTCCTCCTGCACTGCGAGGGCACACGCTTCACACCGGAGAAGCACGCCATCAGCATGGAGGTGGCGGAGAGGAAGGGGCTGCCCAAACTCAAGCACCACCTGCTCCCCCGCACGCGAGGGTTCGCGCTCTGCGTGCAGAACCTGCGCGGGACGGGTGAGCGGCCGCGTTGGCGCGTTTCCTTTTTCCGTGCGACCTGGCGGCCGTGATGTACGCGAGCTGGTCTGATGCCGTTGTCAAGGGGGTTGGTACCCGACGCGTCGTTGTTCGGCGCGATGTCCGACGGGTTCGGCGCACGGGCCCCGAGAGCTTCCGGTGCACGAAGAAGTTCCCGGCGCGTGGAGCGAAACGTCGGATATCTTTGCTGAACAACACGCGGTGCAACCCGAAAACGCATCGGAGAGCGTAACCCCTTTGCCGTTCCGATAATGTACTCGTACGTCGTAACTTTTTCTTCCGATTCCGTTCTGACGGTGTACGTGTACATCATCAAAACTATACCGGAAGGATATTTTTTATAACTTTATCGGTACCGAGGCTCCCATAAGGCCATGCTGGAGGGCGTGTGGCACTGTTAGTGCCAGCTATCATAGAGTGCGGTCGTGTCGCTGCAGTTCTCTATGGTGAGTAAAACTTTTTGAAAACAATGGCGCTATGCCTCTCTAAATAAAATTAACGCTGAACCGCTTGCACGTTCTGAGATTGAGCGATGAACGGGACACCCACAACCCTGCAACTTTCAGACATCTCGGAACGGGAAATTGGCTTAATAGACCTAATGTGCATGTAAGGCTCTTTTGTCGATCAGCTGCTGGATGAGGGCCTCCCTCGTGCCGTGCGGGTCACGGGGAGTTTATTTGTCCATGCTTATTCTTGGGTTTTTTTGGTAAAGTCACGTAGGTAAAAAAATTAAATTAATAAAAGTAAAATGAAAATAAAATAAAAATTCTAGATTTGAAGCTTTCGTGACTGCAAGGATTCATATTCTTAGGTTTTTTCGGTAAAGTCACGTAGGTAAAACATTAAAATTAATGAAAGTAAAATAAAATAAAAATCACGACGTTTCGTAGGCAACACAAGCCTCCGTCTTCAGGTGGAACCGTCACAGCACGCTTGCTGTATCAAGTAAATGATTTTTATTTTATTTTTATTTTACTTTTATTAATTTAAATTTTTTACCTACGTGACTTTACCAAAAATCCCAAGAATATGAATCCTTGCAGTCACGAAAGCTTCAAATCTAGAATTGTCCATGCTTCCTCGCCGTGACGCACAGTGCCGGCGTGTCGGGGCTAGAGGCCCACGTGCCGAGCGTCGCTCTCCTCAAGCTGACCCCACGCCCCCCTGTGGGACACCTTCAGTCGTTGGCCAGTGCAGGTAGACGTTAAAGCACAGTGCAAGTCCAGCGTTTGGATGTTTTGCGTCGCTGCTCTCCGCTGACAGCGTAGCCCCGCAAGCAGCCTACCCGCACCTGTTGTGTCATGCTTTGGCAATCGCGCGTGCAAGGGCTGTCCAGGCACGACCCTGCTGAGCTTGCAAGGGTGCATTTTGAGTGAGTGATTTGATCGTAGATACATACAGGTACACTGTACATTACGGACATTCGACTTGTGAAATTTCAGAGATACAAACAAACCTTCCCATATGTCCAGTTGCCTGTTCGGACCGAGAGTCGTAAGTTCAACTGCCGCGTGATAGATGGCGGTGGTGGCATCTACATCTGCAGAACGTGAAGAACCAGTGGCATCTACATCTATAGGAGATTATACAACGTTTAAAGCCATTCCCTGTGTTTAGTGTACATGCCGTACAACGTGTCTGGAATTGACAGGAGTAAAGTTGGACTGAAGAACAAATCGGCTTACGAACAGATCTCTGGAACCTAACTCGTTCGTAAGTAGAGGAGTGCCTGTATTATTATCATCATCATCATCATTTCCGTGGTGTGCATGCGGAGTGCAGTGCCAGCGATCTACGACTGCACCCTCAACTTCCGCGGCCACACGAAGCCCTCGCTGCTGGGCGTGGTGTACGGGCGCACATACAAGGCGGACATGTGTGTCAGGTGTGGGGCTGCTTCGCCACGCACAGCGCTGCTACCACCACCACTACTGACACTGCCAACACTGACACCGCCACCACTACTACTGACACCGCCGCCACCACCACCACTACTACTGACACCGCCACCGCCACCACTATTACTGACACTGCCAACACCTCCACCACCACCACCACTACTGACACTGCCAACACCTCCACCACCACCACTACTACTGACACCGCCACCACCGCCACCACCACCACTACTACTGACACTGCCAATAGATCCACCACCACCACTACTGACACTGCCAACACTTCCACCACTACTACTGACACCGCCACCACTACTACTGACACCACCACTACTGACACCACCACCACCGGCATCATTGTTGCCACTGCTACCGCTAGAGGCTGCCAGGGGTTCACCAAGATTCTTTGATTTTTTTTTCCAGGAGAATCCCGATGGAAGAGATCCCTGAGGATGAAAAGGAGTGTGGAGACTGGCTCAACAAGCTTTACAAAGAGAAGGTAATAAGAATGATAATCGTGGCGGCGATGATGATGATGATGATGATCCTCTTCTTTGCCTATGACTGCATCGCCTGGGATGTGCCAGATCGCATCAGATCTGAGGAGCTCAGCTGGGGGGTGAGGCCTGGCTAGCGCTGAGATGTGCGAGTTGCGTGCACACCAGGTCGTCGCGCACACCTGCAGCGCTGCGATGCACATCGCTGAAGAAGTGCTCACTAGTGACGCCATCACATCTACCCCTCTATTTAAGGACCGAAACAGGATGATTTCTCCACAAATCTGGCTGTCGCCTGATGAAGATAACTGTAATTACTGACGAAACGTCGTACTCGGATGGTAAATGTTGTGGCTTTGCTCTCCAACACACCGGTGTGCTGTACTAGTGACGAATTGGCCACGTTCTGTTTACGTGACAACACTTACTAGTTGGCTGTGTCGGGTGGTGGCGGGTTTTAATGACACATTTGTATATTTACGCGATCTAACCCAAAACAACCTTTGTTATGGATGATATTGGTCGTGCAAGCCTATGTGTTAATCTGCACGGCATTCTGTAAAACGATGAGGAAAATAATTGGAAAAAGAAATTTGAGAACACGAAACAAACATGACCGAAGATGTCATAGCAAGAAATGGGAGCATGAGAGCAGCAAGTTTCAGGTTTCAAGTTTATTTTGTTTAACCAGGTGAGAATTCAAGAGACGAGGCATTAATCTGGCAGGAGGAGATGATGATTGCTGCTGTGTATAATAATCCCAGTTGTGTAATTTATGGTACATTTTTTTTTATTTGACCGGCAACGTCCTCTGTGAAGCTGACGGCGCCATAATGTTACTACGGTTACTACACACCACAGTAATAACCAGGGCGGCCGCTGCTGGATTCGAACCGTGAACCTTTGCAACAAGCGGCAAAAAAGGAGGTTTGTGATTGGCAGTTCAGAATCAGAATCTTTATTTATGCTGGAGGAATCCGATGAGCTATAAAGATCTTTTTTTTACAGATGTCCAGTTCACAAATGGGGGTACCCTTAGGGAGAGAGATGGAACCGGAACACAGGAGATCGATGTAATGTTAACATTCTTGGAGAAATAATATGTAGATCACTATTGCAACAAAATAATCAAATCCCAGCAATCGACATTTTTTAACACATTCCTGCGGAGGGAGCTGGCAAGAACGTTGGGTTGCTCGGTCAATGGCCAGGGTCAACGGCGGCGTGGTGTATTCCGCAAATATGCCTGACTGTGAGGGCGGGCACAAGCTGGCGTGAGTAGGTTAAACGTTGAGTTTTATAAGGGCACCACGGGGTGACCAGCCCCTCCCCGCCCAGCCCTACCCCTCCCACCCCCCACCCAGCCCCACCCTCCCCACCCAGCCCCTCTCCACCCTCCCCACCCAACCCCTCCCCACCCCTCCCCACCCAGCCCCTCCCTCCCCACCCAGCACCTCCCTGCACGACGGACACAATAATCCCCTGTGGGCTGGTGTAACCAGGATGTTCCTACAAGTAACATACATGAACAGGAGGAAGTTACATCTGTCACACTTGAAAAAGCAAAACGCTGCCCTCAACAGTATTAACACAGGGAAAGCTGCGACCTGTTCTCGGGAACTAACTTAGCAGAGCAATTTTAAGACCCTCTTTATCGTTTTGACCACCGTGCCGGGAGATCGAATAAAACCGGCGACGCCTCGATCGCAAGTCCAATGCGCAAACCGTTGGGCCGCTGTCGCGGCGTCGACGACGAATCTACGCGTCGTTAAATACCCAGCGCTGAAGCCGGGGCCGAGCCAGTGGAGCTAAGTGTTTCGGTCACAGGCCTGTGGTTCTCTGCCGTAGGCGAATAAAAAAAAAAACCGTTTGCTTCCACTTAACCGGCAAGGGCTTTCAATTATGAATGAGCCTCGTGTAAAATTAACTTGCACGCGGTTTGCTCGAGGTGGCTGCGCACACACGTGACCGGCCGTTGCATTGCGCCTCCTCGTTGTCCCCCATTCACGGCGTCCGGGACAATTATTTCCGTGGCCGCAAAGTGCGGCGGACGCGTTGCGCTCACGCTGTGCTGCGTAGTGGCCGGCCCCGCCAAGTCAGGCGTCTGTGAAGGAGAGCTTTTGTTACTCATCGGATTCATCCAGTGTAAATACAAATTTCCGATTGTGAAAACGCTCGCCTTTGGGCGCCAGCCTCACAGTTGCAAGGTCACGAGTTCAAACGCTGGTCAGGTGTCGACCACATCGTCATCAACACCACCACCAGCATCCCCCGGGGGTTGTTTTGGCGGTTTGTCGTTTACCCATTATCGTCATTGTTTCTGTCTCTCGGTGTAATCCTAAGCTTGCACTTCCATGCTGTGCGCGCACTTTTCAGTTTTTGTTCCATTTGTTTAGTGTATGGACGTGTTTCTGAGCCGTATGTCATGCTTGGGTAGTTACACACTGTTTGAAAGCTATCTTCTGTAGGCCCCATCGCGATGTAACTTTTTGACTGTGACGTCAGCTTTCCAACAGCACTCGAAGCTCCTCTCATCCACCTCTGCATCATGATGTTCCCTGTCGACCGTTAATCGTTGCCCTCGGCACACACATTGCTCTGCTGCTACCTCTTCCAGGCCTTCCTCTGACCGATATGTGCAATTATTTAGTAAACTGCCCCTTGGGCCTTGAATTAATATGATAAAATTGCGCGACTGATAAAGGCAATCGTTGGTACCTTATATTACTTCAAAGCCATACGTATGTTGTATTTAATCACGGTACATTTCAAGACTTGTATCTTACGTGTTTAAATTTTTTGTGCCTATCATCTGAAAAAGAGTTATATAGCTCGGTGGGCCTTACCTGCTAAAATAGAATTGTTAGTATTTTTTAAAATATATATTTGTTTTGGTACGTGTAAAACTCAACCAAAATATTTTCTAGGATGATCTTCAGGAGGACTACGAGCAGTCGGGCAAGTTCCCGGGAAAGATGTTTCAGCCACCCAGGCGCCCGTGGGTGCCGCTCAACTGGGCCTTCTGGGCCTCGCTCCTGCTATCGCCGCTCTTCCACTTCGCCGCCGGCGTCGCCACGAGCGGCTCGGCCCTCGCCATCGCCGGGCTCATCGCCGTCGTCATCGCCGGTGAGCTGCAGAGGTCGCAACCGGGTACCCGATACCCGTACCCTACCTGATACCCGGCTACCCGTACCCGGCCGGGTATCCGGCCGGGTACGGGTAGCCGTTTGCGACCCTACTGCGGCCGGGTACGGGTACAGGTAGGCCGTGAGTCACTGGTGAGTAGCCGTTTGTCACTCATTTTGGGTAGGGTACGGGTAGGGAACGGGTACCCGTACCCGGCCGGGTATGGGTACGGGTACCCATTTGCGGCCCTGGTGCGGCCGGGTACGGGTAAGGAATCAAAACCCGTTTGCGACCTCTGGTGAGCGGCTGCCTCCTCAGCCTACCAGCGGTCTCCACTGCTGCCTTGCCTGCCCTGCCTGTCTCCACTGCTGCCTTGCCTGCCCTGCCTGTCTCCACTGCTGCCTTGCCTGCCCTGCCTGTCTCCACTGCTGCCTTGCCTGCCCTGCCTGTCTCCACTGCTGCCTTGCCTGCCCTGCCTGTCTCCACTGCTGCCTTGCCTGCCCTGCCTGTCTCCACTGCTGCCTTGCCTGCCCTGCCTGTCTCCACTGCTGCCTTGCCTGCCCTGCCTGCTGCCTCCGTGTCTCTTCCCGTCACCACTTCCTGTGGGGAGCGGTAGTGTAGCGGTTAGCGCGCTGCGCTACGAACCTGGCGATCCGAGTTCGATTCCCGCTGACGGCCAACACCAGTGACGAATATCTGGACCTCCCTTAGGTCGACTTAGCCTCAAATGAGTACCTGGTGTGGTGCGTAAACATCGCGACTAGGGAGACAAAGCCGGCCGGGCGTGGTGCTGGCCACCCACCCCCTCGTGTGCCTTTCCAGCTTTAATAGGTGCTCGCTAACAGCACTTGCTCTAACAGTCTGTGAACGTTATACGGGGGATCTTTGTCCCTGTTATACATGGGAAGTGCCCTAACCACTGCACTACGAACCCAGTGACCCAAGTTTGATTCCCACTCGGGGTCCAATAACAGTGGCAAATATATGAACCTTAAATAAGTACCTAGGTGGGACAAAGGCAGATGGGGGTTTGCTTGGGCAGCCCCCCACCCTTTTGTGTGCCGTGCCGGCCTTCATAGGTGGTCGCGGTGGCGAGATATTATATTCCTTGCTTGGTATGCAGGAGGTTGTGGGTTCGATCCCAACCCTGACGCCTGTATATTTGGAGTTTGTGTGTCTCTCCCCGTGGTCATCTGGGGTTTTGTCCGGGTTCTCCGGTTTTTCCCCTCCTCATTTATAAACGCGCGTTTATAGTATTTGGCTGCTACAAATGTCCACGTGATGATGAGCCACTTCGTTGGGCTATCGTTTGTGGCCAGGTCACTTTTACAAAAAGAGCTATACAGCTCAGCGAGCCTTACCTGGTAAAATAAATATAGTTGCAGTTAATAGTTAACAGCACTTGACCCAGCAATCTATGCAGGCTAAATGGGGAGCGGGGGATCTTTGTCTTTGTATATGCGTGTTAAGTGTGGTGGTGGTGCCTTGTGAGCACTCCCAGAGCGTTTGGGAGACCCTGTAAATATTTAACCTCCGATCAGGACGATTGGCTACAGGTCAGTGCGAAAGAATTTCCACGTACTGTACGTACGTGACCACTGCACCGCCCCGCCAAATGTGCGCGTGCACAGGCATAAGTAGGCCAAGTCCGGAACTTACACCGTATGCTTTATGTATTTATTCAGTGGGAAACTAAGCCCCCCTCATTACACACACACACACAAAGTGCTTGCCACAAATGAACCACGACACTTCGCTGATGTCGTCAAGGACCATCATCACGCGAGCTCCAGTTATCATCCTCGCAGCAGCAGCAGCGGCGGCTTCTGATTGGCCACCGAACAAAGACGCTCGCCGCATCGCGCACTTTTCAAATGCGCTTCTGCGGCCGTCTGGAACGCTCTTTCTTCCGATATTAGGAAGCCACTGGAGCTTTGCACTTTTCAATCTAGATGATTTAAAACTGGTTTCTTTCGAACTGCTTTTTGTGTTGAGTTTGTTGCCCTTCCCCCTAGCACGGTTGGCTACGTACGGTGTGAAAGGATTTCAATATACGTACGTACATATGTCTAGTTTAACCTCTTGTCGCTTTCACCGTTTGTGCCTCCGTTCTCTGGTGTGCAGCGTCGGTGGGGGTCCGCCAGCTCATCAGCGTCACGGAAATCGACAAAGGTTCCAGCTACGGAATCAATCAATCCAAGAAGTGCAGTTAAGAGAGTATGGGATCAGCGCAGTGTCCCGTGACCCCCGTTGCGTGGAGCTTTTAATAATAATAATACTGTTGATAAATATTAAAAGGAAATATTAAATAAAAATGAGCAAAAGCTGGAATCCGTAATGCTGCCAAAAAATTAATTATCGCAGTTTTTAATGAAATCTGATCGTTCTATTTTATCTTTCTTAACGTACATTTTGCCTTGGCCTTACCAATTGCTTCTGCAGTTGATTTTTTTCAAAAGCCCAGAAATATGTTTCCGCCCAAAATTATTCCCCCCCCCGCATGTGCTCACATATCCGTGTTACGGTAAACAAAGAACGCATTTCCTGAGGCAGGGGGCCCGGGTTCCACCTTGATATCCACTTTGCCAGCTGAGCCAGTGCAGGGCCCTCTGCTCTAACTACGGGTGATCTTCCGCCGGACATTTGACATTCCGAGCCCCGGAACCAAACCGCCGCACGCTGTTCTCGCAAGACGTCTGAATCTGGCCGGTGGCCCAGCAGGGCCAGGGGCGGCGGGGGAGGGGGGGGGGGTCTAATGACGTCACACAGTACGCATCGCTTGCGCGCATCTCGACTCGTTCGTTGAGCGTGTGACGTGTGATGTCAACGGCACGCCTCGGCTTCTGCAGTGGGAAAACCGACCCTTGGGGGTCTCCTGATCCGTGTCGGGCTGGCTCGGCGTGGCCCCGGTCTGGCTCGGTTGTGCAGTGGGGAAAAACAACTAGAGGTGTTTGAGAACCTTTTAAAAAAATCATGTTGCCTTTGGCCCCACAAGCTGTTGAATCGTGACTAATGCACTGCTTGAAAGGGTTTCCTGAAGATGTTTTTTTAAGACTTGCAAAGGAACGTCGTGTTACTTAAAACAGAAGAAAACATTATTTGGAAAATAGTTAAAGCACACTTTTTTCTTAATTTTAAAAAAATATATATAATGTCTCTGGGAACACGCTTCCTCGTGTACGCTGGGCTTAAAGGAAAAACAAAACTGCATAAGGCAGTTTTGTGCCTAAGGCACTGAAACCTTTATCATTCTCATATCTGTTGTTTACAAACGACCAATCAAAACCGTACATCTTAGGAAAGCAGTGGGAAGCGCAAATTCGTCGCTTGAAATCAAGGAACAATCAAATGATCGCATGACATTTTATATCGTGGAACTCACAAAAATGTGCCTAGTGGCGAGTGCACCACTCGTTACGTAAGAAATGTAATGGCTCGGTAGAGCAAGTGAGTGAGTGAGCGCGTCCGCGTCCGCGTCCGCATGGCTTGCCATGCCGCTCCTCGCCATTGACGCGTGCTCATGCCGTCCGTCACGGAAGAGTTCAATGTTTACGTCTTTGAGTGCAAAGTGTGTGTGTCGTGCGGACGCGCGTGACTTCAAGCGCGTCGGCTCCGACGCGACGCGTGCATCGTGAGCACGCGCGGCGCAGCGCGTTTATGCAGCTTGTGTGTGTGCGCGCGCGCGTTGTGCTAGGCTTATGTACAGATTCCCCCCCCCCCACTCCCACTGTGTAGCCTATCTGGGTCCTAGGAGCAAGAGCTGTGTAAGCGAGCAGCCTATGACGGCCGGCATGGCGCACAATGGGGTCGTGTGACCAGCATCATGCCTTTGTCTCACCAGTGCTGGTTTTTAGACACTGCACCAGGTACTTATTTATGGCTGAGTCGACCTAGGAGAGGCCTAGGACCTGTTCAGATGACCACCGCTGATGTAGGCGGAAATTTAACTCGGGTCGCCGCGTTTGTTGTGGCACAGTGCGCCAAGCAGTACGCTGTCGTTCTCCACTGCTTGTGTTCATGTGCGCGCACATGCAGTTGCTGCCCAGTGCACAGTTATGTATGCGGCTACACGCATATACGCACACAGGCGTACACGGTAGTGGCAGTCACGCTGGTGAGATGTTAACTACTTCGCCTGGTATGCAGGAGGTCGTGGGTTCGATCCAACCCGGACGTCTGTATATTTGGAGTTTGCGTGTCTCTCTCCCCGTGGTCACGTGGATTTTTCTCCGGGTCGTCCGGTTTTTCCCTCCACATTTAGAAACATGCTTTTAGAGTAAATGGCTGCTATACATTTCCACACGATAAGCCACTAAGTTGAGCTATAAGTTATGGTCAGGTCACTTCTGAAAAAGAGCTGTATATAGCTCAGTGGGCCTTCGCTGGTAAAATAAAAAGTTTAGTTTAGTTTTAGTAAAATATCAAAACGTCGGCATTACCCCCACGCTGCATCAAGCACACGAAGTTGCTCGTCTGTTACCAGCAATTCCATGTTCCTGTGGCAGGGGACAGTTTGTCCAAAGGGTGACAACTGTTTGACTTAACTGTATGCAGTGGTGCAGCCTCATCAGATGGTACTGATTGTTTGCCAACCCCAAAGTGATGGCAGTGATGAGAATTTTACAAACCCCAAATGTACCAATGAGGTCCCAACTGAGACTGCTAAAGCAACAAATTGAAATTCGTCATCGGACATTGCCTCCGTTCACGTGGGTTAAATGTGTGTGCCTTGTGGCGGGGTAAATCGTGCATATTATCCCACCTCTGGGATGCTGTCATGGTGAGCACACTCGACTTGCAATCCAGAGGTCGTCGGTTCGTTCTCCCGGCGCGGAAATCAAAACAATGGGCGGATTTCTTAAATCCATCTCCCCTCCTGCCATAAATGGGTAACGCCGCAATCGATCAGTAAGTCACGAGTGGCAGGGTAAAGTGCGAGTACTCTCACCAGAATTTCGGGCCAGCAGCATGCTCGAGCAGGCCAAATGTCCTCGAGAGAGAGGATCTCTCTCTAGGGCTCTCTTTAGTGGAGGCCCTTCCACCAGCAGTCACGTGAGCAGGCAATGGCAGGGGGCTGCACATTTACCCATTCCACCTCGACCAAGGTGCGGGGCGATTTCCCGTTCACGTGGCGAGATTAAATGAGCCCTCTGCTGGAGGACTGACTTTGTCACTCCCCCCCCTCCCCACGCATACGTATGCACGGACATGCGGCCAACCTTTATTCGTTTCAACTGCCCCCATTCACAAGGGCCCCCCTACCAGAGGTCGCAACCGGGTACCCGATACCCGGCTACCCGTACCTGGCCAGGTACGGGTAGCCGTTTGCGACCCTGGTGCGGCCGGGTACGGGTAAGGAATCAAAACCCGTTTGCGACCTCTGCCCCCTGCCCACCCGCCCCCCAGGACACGACTTGAATATCGTGACGCTGCGTTCATGCGACCGTCTTTTGCTTTGTAAGAGTTCTGTTTTGGGTGCGCCGTGTGCGTGTGACCTGTGGGCGCGTGACGAAACGTTGCTCCCGCGTGGACGCGTCTGCTGGCGCGCATTCCAAAAGAGACCGTTCAAAAAGAGGAGTTGAGAGAAAGAAAAAAAATCGACCGCTACATTGTGCCGGTTTTTAACGTGTGAATCGTGTTTGGAAGAAGAAAAAAGCCCTGTGTGGAGTAAACTATGGTAAATCACGTGTGGAATTCTATAATTTAGCATATTGCACATTGTGACTTGTTACGCTATCGGTGCCGCGTCGTATGTGCTTGTTGAACTTCTTTTGTACCGTACGATGCCAACCGCGCTAATCGGCGGTGCGGGGGAAGGACAACAAACTAAACCCAAAAGGCAGTTCTAAAATAAATTAGTTTTTAATCTAGATTCGTAAGCACATAGCTCCAGTGGCTTCCTAATATCGTCGTCACCACCCCTCTGCGGGTCCTGCAGTCAGCGGAGGGTCGTGCGTTATGCCATGGGGACATCAGTGCAAGACACACTTCGAGAGGCGTTACTCGGTGGAGCTGTCTCACCGGGCGTCAGATGACATCCCATGATAGTCTGTAAAGAGTGGTTTGCCCAACTGAATCACCACTAATCATAACGATATGAATCTCACTAATCGTGTCACGTCTGCCCCCGTTGTTGCCTGATCACAAATGCTGTGTGGAATTGTAAATAAAGATTTTACTACCCAACTGTGTCATTGTGCATGTGTGTGTGCAACGGTTAGTGCGTTGCGCTAAGAACCCGGCGAGTTCGATTCTCGCTCACGGCCAACGCCAGTGACGATGATCTCAATTGGTTCTGAGCCTCCCCTAGGTCGTCTCAACCTCAAATGAGTACCTGGTGCGGTGTATAAATATCGCCACTAGCAGCCGGGCGAGGTGCTGGCCACCCACCCCCTCGTGTGCCGTGCCTTTATTTCAAAGATGTTGGCGATCATGGCTGACCATTATCTTTGTTCATAATTTTAATCGAGAAATATACACGACAAAAAAACATTACATTTTATAAATAAACATAGGAGAATGTATTCACGGTGGGTTATAGGGACACCAATTATCACATTGCCGGCAAGTATTAAACAAAAAAACGATTCATGATGGATACAATTTCATGCTAATTTGCAGTAATTGCCACTTCAACTTCGACTAGGGGTTGGTAACCAAAATAACGAGACATTTTTTTTATTCGGTAAAAACTCAATATTTCAAGAGGCGCAATACATGTGAAAGGGAGGTGGTCCTTCGTAACGTCACAAAGCAGGTTATCGACGCCTGCCCATGTTAAACTGGACTGCCATGGTAAACTGGATTTCCCATGGTAAAACTTGACTTCCCATGGTAAAAGTGGACTGCCATTGTATAACTTGACTTACCATGTTAAAACTGAACTCTCGTGGTAAAACTGAAAATCCATGGTAAATCTGTACTCCCATGGTAAAACTAGATCTTACATGGTAAAGTTGGACCTGGCATTGACTCTACGAATATATTGCCGAAATAATCTCACGGCCCAGCTCTGAAACTTGAGTGTGGCTGCGAGAGAGGCGCGCGAGGTCGCTCCCCGCGGACAAGCCGTCACCACAGCGGCGCCCGCTTGATCATCCCCTTCCAGCCGAGCGACTCTGCGGTCTGACTCGCCACACATGGGGAGGGAGATCACAGCGCGCCGACTCAACGCCACGTTTTTTTAGCGCGCGTAGGCAGCATTGGTTCACACAGAGCATCCATCGCAAGAGGAGTTTGCAGCTGTGGAAAACGCACGCTTCTCGCGCTGTACGCCGCGGTTAGTAGTAGATGCGTCCCAGAAATAATAAGTAATATTAATTTTTTTAAACACGCTTTTATGAAATGTACCGTACTAGTAATGGAAGAACTCCACGACTCCAGGAAGTGGCCCCGAAGCTTGCCATAACGAAATGGAGCGTGGTGATTTACAGCCAACGTCAGTTGAGCGTGGACAATTAGACCCAAGCCGAAATATAACACATAAAAAATTATGTTTAAAAAAAATATATATTTTTTTTAAATGATAGAATATAGTATTGTCATCAGTATGATATAAGTATACCAAGTTTGCAGTCGATGCCACATTTTGGAAGTGGGTAAAATTTTAGTTACAAGATTTGAGGATACAACAGACAGAGTTAATAAAAAGCGTGTAAATAAATTAAAAAATACTTTTAAAAAAACACGCTTTAATGAAATGTACTGTCCGAGTTGCCCCTTCCCCTGCCCCCTTCCTCCATCGCCCCTCCCCTCCTTCCACATACCCCGCCCCTGGGCATTGAGTTACAAGATTTCTTTTTTGAGGATACAACAGACGAAGTGAGTTAAATAAAAGCCTGAAAAATAAAAAAGGGGCGCATTCAAAAGCGTGAAACGAACGCCTACCCAGTGTCGTGCACGGTACGCCCACACATTACTGCCCCACGTCCTGCCCCATAGCCACCAGCATCTAAGTGATTTCAAATCGCACGCATTGGGAGAATTTAGGGTGTACCTAAGTTAGTCCGCGTATGTTAAACTTATTTTGCACGGTACGTAGCCAACCGTGCTACTGCCATTGCGTAAATAGAGCCGCGTGTGGGTGTGTGTGTGCACAGGTGTTCCGTGTGTACACATGTCCGCGTGATGCAGATGATTGCTTGGCGTGTCACTTGGGACGTGTTGAACAATCATCAGGCGCGTGCAGCGTGGAGCGAGTTAATTAGTTTTCTTGGTTCTTTCGGTAAAGTCACGTAGAAGGGAAATAATAAAATAATAAAAATAAAACATAATAAAATAACATAATAAATTACAATTATGTTTTATTTTTTATTATTTTAGTATTTCCATTCTACGTGACTTTACCGAAAGAACCAAGAAGATGAATCCCTGCAGTCACGAAAGCTTTAAATCGAGAGTTAATTAGTATTTGAAGGGGGAGTAAATTGGTGAATGCGGAAAGACAAAGTTGGGTGGGTCGCGAGGACTGGCGTTTGGGAAACCTTTGACCTGGAAAGAGCCCAAATCAAGTCCAATATACCAGTTATTCACTCAACATGACGTGCACAAGGCGATGTGTGCGAGTGGATGGATGTCGTAGGGCAATGCTGCACAATCCCGACAACCTTGCCTCGATTGCCAGCCACCCACGAACGCCGGTGGCTATTGGTATGCTACCCAACTTGGTTTGGGCCCCCTCTAGGTCACCTCAGCCCGAAATGAGTTCGCAGTCGCTTTGTCAGCACTGTGGAGCACAAAGGTGGCTCGGTTTCGCGTGGCATTGGCGACACGGAACTCATGCGGGGACAATGCCAGCCTTAATAGGTGCTCGCAAACAGCGTTGTTGTTGTTTTCGTGAAAATAAATATACAATCAGTTTAATACAAATCTGGCTGTCGCCTGATGAAGCTAGTTGTAATTACTGGCGAAACGTCGTACTCAGATTGTAAATGTCTGTGTGTCTATGTTGTGTGTCTCTCTCTGTGTGTCTGTGTTGTCTCTCACTGCTTGTGTGTCTGTCTGTGTGTGTCTCTCTCTGTGTGTATCTGTGTGTCTCTCACTGTGTGCCTCTCTCTGTGTGTCTCTGTGTGTGTCTCTCTCTGCTTGTGTGTCTGTCCGTGTTGTGTGTCTCTCTCTGTGTGTCTCTGTGTGTGTCTCTCTCTGTGTGTCTTTGTGTGTGTCTCTCTGTGTGTGTCTCTCTGTGTGTGTCTGTGTTCTGTGTCTCTCTCTGTGTGTCTCTGTGTGTCTCTTTGTGTGTCTCTGTGTTGTCTCTCTCTGTGTGTGTCTCTCTCTCTGTGTCTATGTTGTGTGTCTCTCTCTGTGTGTCTCTCTCTGTGTGTCTATGTTGTGTGTCTCTCTCTGTGTCTATGTTGTGTGTCTCTCTCTGTGTCTCTGTGTGTGTCTCTCTCTGCTTGTGTGTCTGTCTGTGTGTCTCCGTGTCTGTGTTTTGTCTCTCTCAAATTTAGTTCTACCTGATGACGATTGCTTGTGTTGCTATCGAAACGTCGTATTATATTATTTAATTTATTTTCTTTCTACGTGACTTTACCGGAAGAACCAAAGAGCAGATGGTAAATGTTGTGGCTTGGCTCTCCAACACACAACCGGTTAGTGCTGTACTAGTGACGAATTGGCCACGTTCTGTTTACGTGACAACCCTTACTAGTTGGCTGTGTCGGGTGGTGGCGGGTTTTAACGACACATTCATATATTTACGCGATCTAACCCCCCCAAAAAAACCCTCTTATGAATTCTACAATCATGATTAAGAATATAATTACCTCCATCCGCTGGTTTAGGAAGAGCATCTGTTTTTCCAAGCATTCAATCTCCTGCAAACGGATGGGACAACAAGGTCCGCCAACCATTTTACACAATGATTATTATTTGTGCCCTCATATGGATAATAAAACATTATTGTGTCTCTGCACAGCATGTTGGTGAGCGTCGCCTTAATGCATTTCAATCGTTTTTGTATTTACGTTACCACGGAATCGGCCTTATTCACAAACGCACAATGCGTACGTCCACCTGGACTACACGTCACGTCATTGGAACCTCATTTGCCAGTAAAAATATGATAATTGGTTTTTTACCCTTCTATCTGGCAACAAAACTGACATCTTTTTTACAAGGAGTCATGTTTGCATAGACCACAAAACCTGCAGTCATAATGCAAACAAAAAACACAACTCTGATAATTTGCACTGTCCTTGAAGTTGATTGGTCCACACCCGAGACAGCTTTCCTTAGAGCCTAGTCTCACATGGGTTGGACCAGATGACGCCAAAAGGCGCACAACTCAAAGACAATGCACCATCAGAGTATGAGAGCTCGGGGTAAGCATTTACACCATTGGAACCTCATTTGCCAGTAAAAAATATGACAATTGGTCACGTATTTGTGTGTCCCACTCTACACTTGTATTCCAACATTTACCTTACGTTTGTAAATGTATAAAGCACACGGTGTTAGTGCCAGACTTGGCCTGCTTATGCCTGTGAGCGCACACATATTTGCCAGGGCGGTACAGTGGTAACGTATGGATATATGTATATATGTACTATGTTGAACTTATTTCGGACAGTACATAGCCAAGCGTGCTAATCGGAGGTGCCTCACAGGCAAGAAGGGGCATGGGTTCGATTCCCCGACTCGGGTGCCTTTCAGTGTGGAGTGAGTAATGACTCCACCTGTTCTTCATGGGTTTCAAATATCCCCCCCATTGTTCGAAAAGAAATCGTACAATACAACTGGTTATTGTCCAAACATGCCAATGCTGAAAATTAAGCTGCAAATTACTCATTCGGGAACACACAGAAGCAACAACAACATCCCCCCTTACTGCAAAAACAAACTTGGCAGGACCCTCCTGAAAACGAGTCTTGAGACTCGGCGAGGCTTTCCTGGGCAAGCAAGCACAACAATAATAACAATTTGGATTTAAAGCTTTCGTGACTGCAGGGATTCATCTTGTTGGTTCTTTCGGTAAAGTCACGTAGAAGGGAAATAATAAAATATTATGTTTAATTTTTATTCTTTTATTATTTCCCTTATACGTGACTATCGAAAGAACCAAGAACAATAATAACAATACTATGTGATATCGTTTGAAACTCGAGTCACTCACAATCCTCAGGTTCTCTTGCCGATGGCGGTTGATGTGCGGGAGATATCTCTCCAGTCTCTCCACCTGACCCCACAGAGGTGGACGAACAACCTCAACACTTGGACTCGCACGCAGGCACCATTGTGAACACGAATGACACGTGGCCTCCACACGTCTTTAAACGGCCACGGGTCAACCTACGAATTGACGCCGGAGGCACCGCGCTTTTGCAGCCCCAAGACTCACTCTCGATTCTCTCGTGCCACGTTTCCGAAGTCAACACGAAGTTCACTCGGCAACTCTGTCGCGTGCATTGCGCGCTCGAGCACAGCGACCAGCAATTGTTTCAGAGTTAAAGTTAAAGAACCACGTTGCACCAGCCTGCAAACACATTCCTGCGGAGGGAGCTGGTAGGAACGTTGGGTTGCTCGGTCAATGGCCAGGGTCAACGGCGGCGTGGTGTATTCCGCAAATATGCCCGACTGTGAGGGCGGGCACAAGCCGGCATGAGTAGGTTAAACGTTGAATTTTATAAGGGCACCACGGGGTGACCAGCCGCTCCCCACCCAGCCCCACTCTCCCCACCCAGCCCCTCCCCACCCAGCCTCCCCACCCTCCCCTCCCCACTCAGCCCCTCCCTGCACGACGGACGGACACAATAATCCCCAGTGGGCTGGTGGAACCAGTGGGTTCCTACCAGTATAAGTCTAACACGTGGGCTGCAATAAGCTACTAAATTCCTGACTCAGAAATTATTAACGTGAGTGAGTTATGTTATTTAAGCGCCTACGCTTTTGGAGGGGGGGGGGGTTCAACTTCTTTTAAGTTATACATACACTTTATATTTTACTTTCAACAAATCATCGACAATGTGTGCCTCATCTGGTCAGATATCGGAAGCATTGGCAGAGTTGAGTTTGGATAGTGCTTGGATGGGCAGGGCAGCACTGCATGGTGAGCAGCAGAGGGCAGCATCAACAAACCCATTCCATCTTACTTTGCTCCCACGTCCATGCTCTCCACTTTCAACCAAACCGCACTGACCAGCGTGGTGAAGTATGGTCGAACCACGAGGCGTGGGGACAATTTAATCCGGTAGTGGAATGACGAAAGGATCTGCGTCGGTGTGCACGTTACGGTCATGAGACAAAAGACAAAGATCCCCCGTATAGCCTGTAACAGACTTGGGGCAAGTGCTGTTAGCGAGCACCTATGAAGACCGGCACGGCACACGAGGGGGTTGTGGTTGCCAGCACCACGTCCGGCCGCCTTTGTCTCCCCAGTGGTGATGTTTACAAACGGCACCAGGTACTCATTACAGGCTGAGTTGACCTATGGGAGGCCCAGGGCCAGTTCAGAAAAACGTCACCAGTTGACCGTGAATCGAACTCGGGTCGCTGGGTTCGTAGCGCAGCGCGCTAACCGCTGCGCCACCGCTCCCCTCGGTCGACACGCACACAGTACGTGCACAAAACCCACAGATCACAGCGAGAAGATGCCATTCAAAGATCACGTGTCCCAACTTGCTGCACTGCCACCTCCTGGTCACCAAAACAGACCTCAACGAGTTCGGGACCTTTAAACATTTTCATTCACAAACCCAGCTGCCTGCTAAGTGTTGGTTTACAGACAGGAGGTAATCACGTAAATTCGCATGTTATGTGATTATTGTTCGTTATGCAATGTTTTTTACGTATGCTATGCATGCAGTAGGGGGCACAGGTGGTGGTGCATCGGCCAGTCATCTCAGTCAGTCGACCCACGACACCCGAGTCTGTCCTGTGACCTCCTTGCCAGCGGCTGTTCGACACTTCACGTGGCCCTAACGTGCACATAGCCTGGTACAAGCGTCGTGGTGATGTCACTGCCACTTAGTGGCGAATGGTTGTTGTTGTTGTTATGTATGCAGGAGCGGTTATACATTTTGGGGGTCCCACTGTAAATTCCACTTCTTCCCCTTCCTGTTTTAATGCCACCCAATTTTTTAAAAATATTTAATACGCGAATAGTAAACCTAAATCAGAGTTAAAAACTGACACGACTACTTTAATTTTGGCACATCACTCACTGGCGGTCACGCACATTGCGATGCTGCGGCGTTTGGCTTGAATTTCCCAAATTACTTATCGAATTCGTCACCAGTGCTGCAGTATTGCATTGCAACTATTATATACAACGGCGTCTTATTTTATATTCACAGAGCGCGTATAGTAACAAAAGTTACGTGATTTAGATGGCATACGGAGGCGCGTGCAAGGGCCGAGGAATGGGTGACCTTGAGAGGAATGGGTGACCTTGAGAGGAATGAGTGACCGTAACAGAGGACACGTAGGGTTCACGAGAGGGCACAGGAGGGAACATTTCATGACCCAGGGCAGCAGCCCCCCTCAACCCCCAGCGCCGATCGTACCCGCTTGCCGATGCCTTGTAGCCGGGTGGCGATGATTCTCTCCAAGGTGGCCGCCGTTTCAGATCGTGCCGACGGCTCAACTGCAGCGCAGGCAACAGAGCATGTACTTCTAACCTCTGGTTAGCACGGTTCGCTACGTACGGCACGAAATAACGTCAACATACGCACACTGTAACACGACCACTATCGTCTCGTGGACAATTTTGGAATTGCTGCAAAGCGCCTTTAGAATGAGGCGCTTTATAAATGTACGTAACATAAGATAGGCCCTGTTGTAAGGCCATTAATGGACTCTGATCACGTTCGTGAATGGCTAGAGCTGGGAGACTTTAACACATTCCTGCGGAGGGAGCTGGTAGGAACGTTGGGTTGCTTGGTCAATGGCCAGGGTCAACGGCGGCGTGGTGTATTCCGCAAATATGGCCGACTGTGAGGGTGGGCACAAGCCGGCGTGAGTAGGTTAAACGTTGAGTTTTATAAGGGCACCACGGGGTGACCAGCCCCTCCCCACCCAGCCCCACCCCTCGCACCCCCCACCCAGCCCCACCCTCCCCAGCCAGCCCCTCCCCACCCTCCCCACCCAGCCCCTCCCCACCCTCCCCTCCCCACCCAGCCCTCCCCACCCTCCCCTCCCCTCCCCACCCAGCCCCTCCCTCCCCACCCAGCCCCTCCCTGTACGACGGACGCAATAATCCCCTGTGAGCTGGTGTAACCAGGAGGTTCCTACCAGTATAAAGTGTCACCGAGTCCAGAACCTACAGGTTGATCCATTTACAGACGCCTCACTGATTTAGCCTGAAGACCGCTCCTGCCTTCTTGCTTGCTTGCTTCTCAGGAGGCGGATTAAATGTGGTGAAAGCGATGGCTCCGTATTCGTGGAGGGTATGAAAAGATTGAACGAGGGGTACTCAGATTGGCCGAGGATGTGGAGAGGCCTTGCAATAAAATGTTTAAATTTCGATTGAAAGCTTTCGTGACTGCAGGGATTCATATTCTTGGATCTTTCGGTAAAGTCACGTAGAAGGGAAATAATAAAATAATGAAAATAAAACATAATAAAATTCTCACGACGTTTCGGCCACAACGCACGCAGCCGTCCTCAGGTGAAGAACTGGTCTGTCGGAAAGACAGCGTTCTAATGATCATTAGGACGCTGTGAGAATTGTATTGTTTAATTTTTATTATTTTATTATTTCCCTTCTACGTGACTTTTCCCGAAAGATCCAAGAATAATAATAAAATATTTATAAATGGACCACTCTATAATTTGACGAAGATTGTCACGTATCTTCGGGGTTAATTATAAGGGTGACCTGGTGGTAGATTTGTTACCGTTTTGATGAGGCATCACAACTTTGAGGGTCAATGGCCTAGAAGGAGGGGGACAGGGGAAAGAAAACCTGAATCATTAAACAATAACGTACGGCCCTTTGGAACTCCACTACTGGATGAGAGCTTCCGAAGCAATGTCAGTTGTTTGACCATACTTCTCCATGCTGGTCAGTGCGGGTTGAAGTGGCAGGGGGAGCGGTGCATAACCAGTTCAGGTATCACCACTGGTGTTAGCCGTGGCCGGGATTCGAACTCAGGTTGCCGAGTTGATATTGCAGTGTGGCGACCACTGTGCCACTGCTTAGTTATAGTATTGTGCAAAACAACCGTTTATTTCCCACTGATTAATCGCGAAATAGGTTTAGGTTTTTATCATGTCACAGGTAAACCCCATTGAGAAATACATTATAATGTTCAATGGGGACTTGGTTACAACATAGAAACCTGGCCAACAGCAAACAGCAAACAGTGAAACAATATAAATACTCTGGAGTGGTAGTGCCTTCCGCTGATAATTATAATCGTTGCTGCAAGCCAGCCGAGCATTCTTGAAAATACTGAGTGAGAAACTCAGCCTTGGCTTCACCTATGCATTGCCCACACCCGTGTAGGTGCCTGTGTGTGTGCGCGCTGTGTGTGCTTAGAGGGAGCTATAAATGCCCTTGGAAGAGATGAATGTGGTTGTTGATCGGCAACAGAGCCCCATCTGCAGTCCGCAGCTGGTGAGACACAGGCAAGAGGCTCGTTAGCATAGCCAAGATCCCGTGACACTCTTCACATGGTGCGGCTCCTGTGTGCCCGTGTCATGGCACCAATCACGCGTGCTTTCTCCTACCTTGAGAATGAGTGTATTGTCCTCGATTCCAAAAGCGTCCAGAAGGACCTGTCCAACATAGCAACAACAACAACAACGTTAAACTTATATTCTTGGTTCTTTCGGTAAAGTCGCGTAGAAGGGAAATAATAAAATAAAAAAAATATAAAACAATCAAAATTCTCACGACGTTTCGACTGCAACACAAGCAATCATCGTCAGGTGTGAAATCCACAGCAAGAAAATCTAAACGTCGTGAGAATTTTTATTGTTTTATATTTTTATGATTTTATTATTTCCCTTCTACGTGACTTTACTGAAAGAACCAAGAAGATGAATCCCTGCAGTCACGAAAGCTTTAAATCAAAACGTTAAACGTATAAAGACTTCGATCTGTAAGAGGCGCATTAACTACTACGCGGGCTGCAATGATTCGACCCTGCCAATTGGCATTAGATCCTCAGCAACAGATGGCATGCCGATGATGATGATGGAGACGATAATGATTGCCAACAGTGCAGGGCTGCTGCCAAATATTGGTGAAACCATCGGACGCAGCTTTTCTCGACGTCTGGCAGTGCATCATCCTAAGCATGTTAGGCACAGTGGTAAGACGTGTGGCTCACGGCAAGACGGGCCTAGGTTTGATTCCCGACTCGTGTGTATTTTGAACTTCTTTCGCACCGTACATAACCAACCGCGCTAATCGGAGGTGCGGGGGTGGGGGGGAACAAACTAAAACACAAAAATCAGTTCTAATGAAATGCAATTTGAATCTAGATTTAAAGTTGCATATCTCCAGCGGCTTCCTAATATCGGAAGGAAGAGTGTTCCAGACGGCCGTAATGTTCTGCGTGGATTTTCTCCGGGTTCTGCGGTTTCTTCACCATAGCTTTCCTGGCGAGGCTTTCCTTGGTCAATAAACGCGAACAGATCCATAGAAATAGATGGTGGCGTGCTCCAGCTTGTCATCAAGGGTACCTTTCTGACTGCGCGTCCGTCCGCCGCCCTGTTGATGCGCACGCACCGCGGACTCTCCGCTCGTTCGCCTGCGAGGAAGGCACGGGGCACACTCGGCTGTCGATGATCCGGAGAGATGGGAGCGAGGGTTGGCCGAGATTAAGCAACATCACACGTTATGCATAAAGGTGACAACGTGCGTATTATTTTTATTTTCCCACCATAGCATGGGGGGGGGGGGAGATATAGGATGTGTCACGTGATTTCCTGGCAGCGATTTCAGCCGCATCATCTCTACATAACAAAAAGGCTCAGTCCCTTTTACACGCACCTTCACATCATCCGCACCCAGTTTACACAACAAAGGCTCATTCCTAGCAGCGTGCTTCAGCCGCACCGAACCTCACAAAAACAATATTCAGGGCCTACCTTGGCTCCTCCCACCCTCAACCAGTATATATACAAATACTGTTTCTTGGAATTTCTCTCACTTGATACAGCTATCGTGCTGTGACGGTTCCACCTGAAGACGGAAGCTTGTGTTGCCTCCGAAACGTCGTGATTTTATTTTTATTTTACTTTTATTAATTTTAATTTTTTACCTACGTGACTTTACCGAAAAACCCTAAGAATATGAATCCTTGCAGTGACGAAAGCTTCAAATCTAGAATTAACACGTGATTATTCTTTATTAAAGTCATCGGATTACTCGCCGACATGCTTTGTGGTGTACGTGGACACTGATGGAACCAGCGTGTGTGAAAATATAATTTCTTTGCAAGATCGGTTACTCCACCCCACGCCATCACTGCCCCCGTGCATCCCGTTGCTGCAAGTCGCTGTCATTTGCACAGCTTTCTAAAGTTGTAAATATCAGGATGGCCACCTGTTCTTGTTTCCTAGGGGCATCCTCCTTTTGACGTTGCTGTCCTGGGAAATCTCGAAGTCTTCCCGGGATATTAAAAATCGCTGTTATTGTAGTAGTAGGTTTTTACCCTTTCAAATGGTACAAAAACGGACACCTTTATACAAGGGATCATGTTTGCAATAACCACAACACAAACAGTCAAAATGCAAACAAAAATAAACAACTCTGATCATGATAATGATATGCACTGTCCTTGAAGTTGATTGGTCCACACCCGAGACAGCTTTTCTTAGAGCCTAGTCTCCATTGGTGTTGGACCAGCCACCACAGTCCGAAATAATGTTCCAGTCATATTTATTTTGCACGCCACATCCATCTCGCCATACTTTGTCCCCATCATACTGCGGTAGTGTGAGTGTGGTGATGGGGGCCGTCCATAAATGACGTCACGCGATTTTGGACGATTTTTCACCCCCCCCTTCGTCACACGGCGTCACACAAAGTCAGACCCCCCCCCTAAAATGACGTCACAAAGCTCTGCTCCCCCCCCAAAAAAATAAAACATGCTTCAAATCACTTTAAACTATTGTCATTGTAGTGCGTATTTAATGTGGCGCTGCACTCTAATATTGTAGGAGAAAACATTTATTACAAAGTCTATTTAATTAAGAAGAACGTGTTCGAGAGGAATGTTGACAAATAATGAAGAAAGGACAGAACAGAAAATGGATGTCAGATTAAAACAAATACGACCATGACAAAGCTATTTGAGAGCTCTAAACATATATATTTTTTTATTAAACAATCAGTGCAGATAAAACAAATTACATTGAGAGAAAACTACAAACGGAGAAGGCTTCAGACCAAATCTAACACTTCCCATGAACGGTGAGGATATCATAGAATGAGTACATTTGCTATGAGAAACTGATCACATATCCGATTAACTACGCACGGTGGGAAATACGTTCAACATACATACACACATCAGACGGCAAGGTGCGCGCAGATTGCAAGCAAGGCAAGGTAATAGCAAAGGCAAAATGAGACGGGGCTTCTTTGTCTTACCGTTGTTCAGGAAAGCCACCCACACCAGATCCCCGCCATCCGCCATGCTCCCTATTGCCGCAGAGAATAGGCGGCAGCGTCATTACCCAGAGCACCGCTTCAATACCCCTGCGCATACATTAGCACGGCACGCGGCCGGCTATGTAAACACATCGCACTGTAGAGTATTCGTCGGCTCACCATGTCCACATGGACAGGAGCAATTATAATGCGACTTGAAATGATGAGTTGAGCTGTAATTTAATGTTTAAAAAAAAAACACCATGACAGCAACTTCGTTACTTATTTCTAGATTTGAAGCTGTCGTGACTGCAAGGATTCATATTCTTAGGTTTTTTCGGTAAAGTCACGTAGGTAAAAAAATGTAAATTAATAAAAGTAAAATAAAAATAAAATAAAAATGACGACGTTTCGAAGGCAACACAAGCCTCCGTCTTCAGGTGGAACAGTCACAGTCACAGCACGATAGCTGTATCAATTGATACAGCTATCGTGCTGTGACTGTTCCACCTGAAGACGGAAGCTTGTATTGCCTCCGAAACGTCGTGATTTTAATTTTATTTTTATTTTACTTTTATTAATTTAAATTTTTTACCTACGTGACTTTATCGAAAAATACCTAAGAATATTCGTTACTTATCTTTATTCTTCTGCATATTATCAATCCACTGCTGTACGAGGGCTTTCTCGCACCGTACGTGTCGTGGGGGTTATTCGACCATGCTTCACCACGCTGGTCAGTGTGGGTTGGTGAAAGTGTGGGGCGCATAGGTGCACGGTACAACGATGGCTTTTACTGCACTCCATATGTTGGCTACCACAGAGCGCCACAGCGTATAACCACTTGTTTTTTTTAATGCATGGCGGTCACTCATTTAAAGTACCATCCAGACTGAACCCTGATTATTAATAAGCTTTTGAGGTGTGATGAGGTGGGATGAATTTCAGGTGATTTGACAACAGACAATTATTATTATGTCATGTCCACGCTCACAGAATTGCAGCATGGAACCGTAAACAAAACTATTCAGAAAAACGCCTCAATGTTATTCGAGCTTCCTTTTACGTATGCTCTGTAGTGTAGGTTTATTCTTGATAACGGTCAAATATCAAGCTTGTAAAATACGTATTGTTATTGATATAAAAAGCGCTTCTCATCTGCAAAATCGAGTTACATAATACAAAGTAAAGGTGCAGGCCCTGCAATTACTTGCTCGAGCCACTGCTGGTGGAAGGGCCTCCACTGGTGGGAGTTGTAGAGAGCCCCCAATGGAGAGCATTTATTGACCCACTCTTTCATAATACATGGACTCAAACCACAACATGGGAATTCAATGGTATGAACTGGACTCCCATGGAAAACTGGACTTCCATGGTGAACAGAACTCCCATGGTGAACTGGACTTCCATGGTGAACAGAACTCCCATGGTGAACTGAACTTCCATGGTGAACATAAGTACCGTGGTGAACTGGACTTCCATGGTGAACAGAACTCCCATGGTGAACTGAACTCCCATGGTGAACTGGACTTCCATGGTCAGGGGTCGGCAACCAAAATAACAAGAAGAGCCATTTCTCTTTAGGATTTCAAGAGCCGCCACTGCAGTCTTTAAAGAGCCACCGCATGCGGCTCTGGAGCCGAAGGTAGCCGACCCCCGCTCGAAATTAATTACAGCTGTTCATCTTCTTGGTTCTTTCGGTAAAGTCACGTAGAAGGGAAATAATAAAATAATAAAAATAAAACATAATAAAATAATTCTCACGACGTTTCGGCCACAACGCAAGCAGCCGTCCTCAGGTGAAGAACGGGTCTGTCGGAAAGACAGCGTCTGAATATTTAAGCTTAAATATACGCTGCCAAGCTTGGTGGTGCCCATTCAGACGCTGTCTTCCCGACAGACCTGTTCTTCACCTGAGGACGGCTGCTTGCGTTGTGGCCGAAACGTCGTGAGAATTGTTTTATTATGTTTTATTTTTATTATTTTATTATTTCCCTTCTACGTGACTTTACCGAAAGAACCAAGAAGATGAATCCCTGCAGTCACGAAAGCTTTAAATCGAAACATGAATACAGCTGGTACATTAAAGGGATACATGAAAGGGAATTGGAGTATCGATCAGTATTTCTGATCACCGCTGCCATTGTTTGAGCCTGACCAGATAAACGTAAATACAGTACACGCACATTGTGATTACGAGATAATTGTCTAAAATAACATGGTCATAATGTTTGAGATTCTTTTTTTCTAAGTTGGTGGTCCAGAACACGGCTGTTAGCATGGTACACGCGGCACGGTGACGGAGTGCGTCATTCATCATAAAGCACTCTCTGTTTTTAGCCTGAACTAATTTTGTATCTCATAATGTACAGAAATAGAATTGACTCCAAGCTCGGTTAATACATCATAATTAAATAAAAACAGACAATGTTCCTCCTTCACATCCACATACAAAAAAAGAATACATCCCATCAGCCACACGGCTTTTTGGGAGTGCATTATTTCAGCAGCATTGCTTCAACGCGAGCAAACTGTGGACTGATTTAGACATTAATCATCTCATCGGCAGTCAGGTTTGTTTGAACGATCGGTGTTTGAACCATCATCGGTTCAAACAAGCCAACTTTGGACTGATTTCAACAGTGTCTCATCAGCAGAATCAGCTGCAAATATCTGAACTGTTAATATCTCAACTGTCAGATTTTCACAGGTAAAGAAAGGGACCCTCAGCTAGATATCGCGGTCGTTATACGGAGCCTATTCCGTGTGTTTCCACAAGGGGGGGGGGCAACACGTGGGTAGGGCGCCACTGTGGCGAGATGTTAACTACCTCGCTGGGTGTACAGGAGGTCGAGGGTTTGAACGCGACCCTGATGCGTGTGTCGTCGTCCCCCCCCCCCCCCACCGTGGTTTTTTTCTATGAGCCTCTGGTTCTTTTAATTCCCACATGAGCCGCTTCGTTGACTTATCATTTGTGTTCTTGGTTCTTTCGGTAAAGTCACGTAGAATGGAAATAATAAAATAATAAAACATAATAAAATAATTCTCACGACGTTTCGGCCACAACGCAAGCAGCCGTCCTCATTCAGACTCTGTCGTCTCGACAGACCTGTTCTTCGCCTGAGGACGGCTGCTTGCGTTGTGGCCGAAACGTCGTGAGAATTATTTTAGTATGTTTTATTATTTTATTATTTTATTATTTCCATTCTACGTGACTTTACCGAAAGAACCAAGAAGATGAATCCCTGCAGTCACGAAAGCTTGAAATCGAAATTTATCATTTGAGACCAGGTCGTTTCTGAAAAAGAGCTACATCGCTGAGTGTGCCTCATCTGATAACATCTAATTAAATTTATTTTATTTTATTTGTTAGTGATTTGCATATCTTTCCTATACTTTGCATTCCTAATTCCTATTGTGTGTTTGTATTGTTGTTGTAACGTTCTGACCCGCCCCTACTGGACATCTGTGAAGAAGAACTTTATAGCTCATCGGATTCATCCAGTAAAAATAAATGTTTTGATTCTGACTTCGCTGAGATATCGTCTGTGGCCAAATCGCTTCTGGAAGAAAAAAAAAACCTATAGCCCAGTGGGCCTTACCTGGTCAAATAAAATAAAAATCAGTGGTTCTTAACATTTACTGCACCCCTTTGGTTTTCAATCGTTGGAACATGTCTAACGTCAATAGCAACATAGTTTTTATGAAACAAAGTAGTTGTATTTACGTGCCCGTGTTTTTAATTTGATTAGATGATTTACCTTCTAAAAATTGAGATGCACCCCAGCTTAAGAAGAAGAACCAAAGCGTTTAAGGGTTCCAATGTGCTCCATAATACAGGCTTTTTTGGGTTATATCGCGATATTGGTCGCGAAAGCCCTTAGGGGCCGTCCATAAATGACGTCACGCACGTAGGGGGGGGGGGGTCAGACATGAGGGGGGGGTTTGAGAAATGTGACGTCACATCAAAATGCGCAACTTTAAATAAATATAGACAACACGTTCTACTTAATTAAATTATTTACTTTTGATAAATGTTCTCTCCTACAACATCAGAGTGCAGCGCCACATTAAATACGCACTACAATGACAATAGTTTAAAGCGATTTGAAGTATGTTTTATTTTTTAAATGGAAATATTGTTTTTTGGGGGGGGGGGGGCAGAGCTTTGTGACGTCATATTTGAGGGGGGGGGTCTGACTTTTTGTGACGCCGTGTGACGGGGGGGGTCAAATATCGTCCAAAATCACGTGACGTCATTTATGGACGGCCCCTTACGTAGTGCCAATGTGCGTTTGTGCCATAAACACATTTTAATCCCTTTTCCAAACGCCAATTTTCAACGCGTGGCTCACCCGCGGCGGGGCACCCGTAGTCACGAGACTCGAGGGGAAAGCCCCTCCCCCACGTGACCTGCGTGTTTACTTCAGCGTCGGGTTCGTCCGCTCCCAGCGGTTCGCTTTGAGTGCCAAAAAAACTTTGTAACAAAATAATTTCTCGACCGTAAACGCGAGAGCCACTTTGTTTTTTTGCTTTCCGCGTCGCCCTCGAGTTGCGTTGTTGGCGCCGCGCCAGTAATATGGATAAGCTGAGGCGAGTGCTCAACGGGGAGGAGGATGAGAACGAGAGCGGCCTGGTCGGGCAGGTGAGCCTACGGCCTTGCCTGTTTCGCCAGCGGGCGGAGTTGCATGTCGTGCCCCGCCGCCAAAGCATCGTGCCCGGGTGGCGGCGGGCGCTGTGCACGGACCTCTTGTTTTACAAGGGCTGTGACACCCGTTAAATTGTATGGTTGAGTTAATCTCCGGGTAATTTTTTTGTTTGTTTGCCAAAATGTAAATGCCAGTACAATCAGGGCCTAAGTGTGTCTCTGCTCGCCTTCGATCCGGGGGCTTTGGAGGCGAAGGGGTTGGTGTGTCACGCAGAGATTTGTTCAACGCGAGAACCCGATTCGGCTGCGAGGTGGTAGGTACAGCAAGTAGGTTTTTTTTTTATCCGCGTGAGTCTTAGAGTGATGTTACCCCTCCTCACCCTCGTGTGAGTGATTGGTGTTTCCATGTTGCAGTACTCCCGTTTGGCAACCCAGACATTGGTGCGTTCGTGGATAAATAACAGGATATTTGAAATGTAATCGCATCCGTTGTTTGGGATAGTAGTTGGACTACATAAAGACTCGCCCCTCCACGACAGGAATCTGGTATTTTCGCTGACTTGGAGCTGTAAGCGACTCAATTGAACGGGAAACAATTTTGCGTGAATGCAATGAAGTCTCAAGACGAGATGCAAAAAAAACACAAGCCGGTTCCGGAGTGATTTGGAAGGCTTCCAAACTTGCTGGACTGCGAATGGGGATGCTTGTGACAAGCTGAGATTATCTTAAAAGTTTGCGGTAAGAATGAGGCGTGTCTACCTTAAGAATAACTTGGCAGACAATTGTAATGGCAGTAAATACTCCGTTAGCAGAGGGGAAAAAATGCGAGTCTCCGAGAAAGTTATTCAATGAGGGAGAACAAGTGACAATGACGATCCCTTTAGACAAATCACGTCGTTGGCCCTTATGCTCAACTTACGTTGGTATTGTGGAATCGTTGAATGCGCTCTGTTTTTTTAAAGCCCTATTTCGCAAGTGTGCAACGTGTACTTGAAGTGTCGATTGAGTGTTTGCGTTCATGCTTTGAATTGTTTCTTTTTCTTTCCCCCTGATGACTCACGCTAGTGTGACCCAACGGTATTGGGGGGCAAGGGTTGATGGATCACGCAGAGATGTTTGAAACTTCCTAACCCGCTGGGTCACGATGCGACCATGGGCATGGGAGCACGGTAAACCAACTGGTGTTTTTGCCGAATACAATTTGCCTGGAGCTCTTAAGTGTTATTAATTTGGTGTATTTGCTCCAGCTATTCCAGTATTTGACCACATACCAAACACTAATGAATGGAATTTCCCTAACCTCACAATGCAGGACCCGCCTAGAAAACAATTATTTGGAGTCGGTGAGGCTTTTTAGATGTTCATGGTGCGGGAAGGGTCAGGAATCATAGGGATTTCATGACCGCCACACTTTGCGATCACCTCACCCTTCATTAATGACTAGAGATGGAGGCTGCTGTTGCAGCAGATTGATGGCAAGATAAGCAGTCTTAGTACTACTGGCCCTAACCCATTAGCCTACATTCGAACCCTTAAACCTTTACCCTGAGACTCAATCCTAACTCCAAACAACAAACCCCAACTCTTAACCCAATCGCCTGATAACTAACCGTATTCTCTAACCATGTATCTTAAACCCTTAATCCTACACAAACAAAACTAAGCATTTCCCCTGAATATTTAATCAACTGAAACCCAAAGAAGGTTTGTGATAGGATTTAATTTAGTTCTATGTAGACATTAAACATTTGTAGGGGTGGTAGTGCCACAGACGCTTTATCATCGTCTGCGTGGACAGTTGTATGCTTTCTTTAATGTACTGTACAGAAGTATGGTTCCTATTTTTTGCCGCACCCTGTTTAAAAAGGTCTTAATATTAAAGTCAAACTATGTGTGTGTGTCTTCTCAGTTGAAGTCAAAGTATGTGTATGTCTTCCTCCGCTAATGAGTGTAGGGGTGGTGCCGGGCAACCTTGAATCGGTGGTGGAAATTCCACATTCCTATGGTTTGGGGAAAGTCATGCGTCATGAAGTGGCATACTGTACACGTTTAAGCGCTCTCTTTAATGTCTGTATCTTGTTACATGTGTACAGATGTATGGGTGTAATGACCTTCTGAGGTTAATAGTATCCGTGATGTATTTTGTCAATGCATTATATATGACCTTTTCTCTTTCGCGACACACTTTGTTGAGGATTAGGGTAAGGTTGAGCCAGGTGAGTGCATTGTCCAGGCTTTGCCCAACCGTGAGACGTCATTTGCAAATTGCATGAATCCATTTAATGCCAACATCAGTTTCCACTCTCGAAGAGCCAAGCCACGGTTATTACTAGTGTATAACAAACATGACAAAGGGTACAATAATCATAACATATGTAGCAATAATTTTGTATATTGGATGAGTTAAGAAGAGTTGCGACTCTTAGTTTGAATGCAGATAAAAATAATATTTATCTTTTGACGCATTGTGAATGACCATCATGGAGCCTTTTTACGTAGAGTACTTGTGCTCAAATCAGGGTGGCATTTAATGGACCAATTCCGAAAAATATTTCATCAATAGACCTCGAAGTCACAACATTGTGTGTAATGTTAACTTATTAGGAGATTAGCCAGTAAGCCATAACAAACATTGTCCTCCTTCCTGTTTTTCATGGGACACTAAATTTAGTTGGTTGGGGAATGTGTTGAAGTGACAAACCCGTAGACTTGCATAGAGACCCATAGACTCAGATGGACACCCACCCATAGATTTAAGGGAAGATGCAGCGCCTCGCAACCTCTGGGTGAAACGCGCTTTATAAGTGTAAATTATTATTATATGGAGGTGCCACCGGATTAGCGAGGGACTGAGGGTGAGATCGGGGAATGTGGCAGATTGAGATATCAGGACAGTGGATGTGACTCGAGAAAAGGCACAGAATAGAAGCATATGGAGAAGGACCAATTGAGCAGCCTATTCCATGCAGTTATGGCTAATTTTTCTCTGAAAAATGGAGTGACTCCCTTTAAACAAACGAGCTCTTGCTTGCAAACTTGAGCTTGTACAAGGCCCTTAGGCAACGAACTGCATAGCCACTAAGTTGACTCGCAAATGAATGCAGGTGATCCACTTTTCCCCTTGATAGCTTCGTCTGAAGGCTTTCTGACTTAAACATTTAAAGCCCCATTACATGATGGGGTTGGGATGCTGCCACTGGACTTGCATTCCAGGGGTCGCCGATTGATTTCATGGCTTGGCAGTTGAAACAATGGGACAAGTTTGTTAAAATCTCCCCGCCTGTGTCCGCCCAGCAGTATAAATGATAACACCGCAGTTCATAGATCGGCAGATAACGTTTGTTGTGGTAAAGTGTGGGTACTCCCATCCCTTCCAAGATGTCTGGTCAGTGTGGACAGTAACCCAAAATACACCCTTGTAAACAATTTATGAAGTTTTAGGAGGAGCACGGTAGATTAATCCCATTCTCCTGACGTATAAAGGTTGATCCGACTCAAAGACAAACAGCTATTATCTTGTAGCACATGGGCTGTGTTCTGCTTGGCTGTCTAAAGCACGTTTTCAGCTTCCTTCATGAGAAAAGTGCCTTTTAAAATGCATTTACGAGCTTCCTCACAGCACTCCTGAGAAGTTGCGTTGCAATGAGGTTGTTAAGTCATGTGGGAGTAATGTCACGTTTGTGCCATAATAGCGGTTAACATTTCTTGGTAATTAAGCTTCACACGATCTGACAGCCCAGGACGCAGGCCTAGGTAAATATTTATAAGATTAGAGCTCTTTCACTAAAGACATATGCGCCAACGACTGCATTAAAAAAAACATGTTAAATTAGTTTCTGCCCCAGGGTGGTTGGGAAGGCGTAAGCTCCCCTTACGGCACGGATTAGCGGTCACTTGAAAGGATCTTGGAGGCAGCTCTGTGATATCCGCTTCTGTGGGCGGTTCTGCAATGCGAAGGGTTGCGCCGCTGCGCGAGCAATTCCCAATTGACATTTCGGGGCATGGCGTGATGGCAAATAGCACAATCGGGATACAATAGTGGGGGGGTTGGGGAAAGAGAGAATGCATTTTTTCCAAAGAAAAAACCCGTGGCGTGCGTGTGACTGCATGCAAGCTTTGCCTGCTGCAGCTCGTGTAGCTGTCTGCGTTCCGGAGAGGTTGTGCCACAGACGGGTGTTACATTTCGTTATCGTCGAGCGTGGTGTCAAAACCTGACACCGCCTTGCAAATTTAAAATTGGTCCCGAAGAAGGATTTACACTTTTACAGCCTGCGGTTATTGTCAATAAAATATTTAAGGGGGGGGCTGTAAATTGCTGAAAGTAATGTCACAGTGGCAATACGAAAGCGCTCGTAGAGAGGGTGTTCCGAATGAAAAATGCATGCAAGGAAAGGGCTGCTTTTTCAGCTATACAAAATCAGCTATTTCAAAATTGTTACCGGGCTACGTTTTGACACATATACATGAAAGCTTGTGGTGGTCAGCACACTAACATTTCAATCCAGAGCTGGCCGGCTCGATGATATCTCGTCAGCACGGCAGTTTTATAAGATGGTGGGGAAGTGTCTTAAATCGTCCTGTCTCTGTCCACCCAGGAGTGTAAATGGTTGCACCACAGTTTCCCGCATCTCTGAGTAGTACGGTTAGCTACGTACAGGGCAAAAGAAGTTAAACATGCATGCATTCAGTTAGCCATTCGGCATCTGTGAAAAAGAGCTTCATAGCTCATCGGATTCTTCCATTGTAAACACATTTTGATTCTGTAAATTGTGGGGACTTTCACCGCTTCCATGAAGAGTTGGCTAAATACCTAATATAGGGTCATTCTAGAGCTCCCTCTCGTGAGTGGAGGACCTTCCGTCAGTAGTGGAGTGAGTAAGGTATTGCAGGATGGCACTTTTACCTTTTTTTTTTAAACATGAAAACTGTGAAGAGGAATTGCACAACTTGTAAGCACCGAGGAAGGGACATTCATGACTACAGTTCTTGTCATGATTTCACGTCTGGCATTAGGTTATGTTTTCATCATCATCATCATCATTCAAAGATCCTTGTTTGGGGATTGTCAGAGATGACTATAACCGCAGCATCTCTCAAATCCTCCTTCATAGGATCTTTATAACCCCCATGCCTGCCTGCCCCTTTTCGTTATTACTTTTCTTGTGTTCTTTCAAACAATGGCCCTCACTTCATTTAATAAGTTATGGGCGGCATGCTGCGAGTGGGCTTAACATCTCCTCACACCTGTAAATTCAGCCCATATCCCTGTTTGGCATGAAGCCCAATTGCCCCATGATACTGAAAGAGTTCAATAAAAAAAACCCCGTTGATAATGCATTTTAGCTGGGTGGAGGTGGCGCAAGCTTGTAATCCAGCATTGGAGGCGACGGTTGGTGGATCACTCAAACGTTGCGAAACTCCCCTCCGTTAGGCGTCGAAGTGTCATACCCTGGCTGGCCAGGAGAATTCCGTACAGCAACAATGCGGATTCCACCTGTTCCATCTGAATGAATTCGAGTGTTTCTCCCTCACATGCGTGGGTTTGCTCCGGGTGCTCTGGTTGCCTCCCACGCCACGCATTGATTGGCCGGTGACGCCTCAATAGATAGAGGACTCCAGAGCGCTGGCAATTGTTGCTGCCTTCATGCTTGTCTCGGTACGCGAGCGAGCAAATCCTGTGTGATGCGTTAACATTTTAAACTTATTCTTCTTCTTGGTTCTTTCGGTAAAGTCACATAGAAGGGAAATAATAAAATAATCATGAGGCCGGCTGCTTGCGTTGTGGCTGAAACGTCGTGAGAATTATTTTATTATGTAAATTTTTTATTATTTCCCTTCTACGTGACTTTACCGAAAGAACCAAGAAGATGAATCCCTGCAGTCACGAAAGCTTTAAATCAAAACTTATTCTTATTATGCTCGATGTTGGTAAGCCAAACATTCACTGGCCCCTGTGCATTCATGCGATCTTAGGATTTGGCAAAGGACCTTGTGTGAATGAATACACCACGAGCATAATAAAAAACGGCGTCGTGCTCATCTCCTTTGTAACCGTGGCCCGTGATCTTGTTGCCCCGTGCGACTCGCCACCCGCCGACCCCCTACGCCCAGATCGTGGAAGGATCCACGCTGAGTTGGGGGACACGCTTGAAGTCCTTCGTCGCGTGTTTCATCTTCGGAATCCTGTGCTCCATCCTGGTGAGAGAAGCAGCTGCAGCTTCGTTCACATGGCGACACGCACATCCTACCGCAACCATAATAGAGGTTTTTTTTGGGTTAGATCACGTAAATATATAAATGTGTCGTTAAGCCCACCACCAGCCGAAACAGCCAACTAGTAAGGGTTGTCACGTAAACAGAAGGTGCCAATTCGATACTAGTACAGCAACTCCGGCGTGTTGGAGAGCCAAGCCACAAGATTTACAATCTGAGTACGAAGTTTCGCCACTATTTACAACCAGCTTCATCAGGCGACAGCCAGATTTGCGGAGAAGTCCACCTGTTTCGTTCCTTATATAGAGGCGTAGATGCGGTGACCACACTTCCGCCGGGCGCGGTGTTGACGATGAGAAGGGTTAACTGCAGACCAACAGATGTGTACCGAGGTGCATCTGATAATTTTGTGATCGCTCTTCGTGTGGCTGGGTTTGAGCAGGCTGCCACAAGCTGGTTTAAACTGACAGCGGCAAAATCTGGCGGTTTACAAAAACTGGCTTTTTTTACTGGTTCATGGTAGCTTCGTTTTTGGAAGCCACGTCATGCAGTGCCTGGTCAAAACAAATAAGCTCATGGTCTTGCATGCACATCCGTTCTTAAACGTTTGAAAATGTTATGGCGATTGTATGATGCGTCCTAGGATATAATATTCGCGATCATCTCATTTTTGTTAAATATTTCATTTTGAGACCAAATATTAACGAAACAACAGCAATTAAAGTTTGCAATACTCATTATAGTTAGCAAAATATAGCTATTTACCCATGAAATGTGGGCGTTTTCATTTGTTTTATGGAGTAACTGACTACGTAATGGCATCACTTCGGCATTTCATTTAGAATGTATTTACTAATGCCTCGTTTAATGAACAGGATGTGCATTATTCGTATTATAGATCATAATATAATTATTAGAAGATTTATGGCAGGATTAAGTTGAGTGAACTGCTGTTGAAGAAAGTTTAAGTCATCTTTATTCGTACTGGAAGAACATTAGAGCATACCAAGGATGCATTAAACTTGTGTAATTGTATTATAAAGTTAAGGGAAACTGATATAGCGATTACCGTCATGTTGTGGTATTTAGTCGTATCATGTAAGGCTGTACGCTTGGCCAGATTTGCAAGTGTCTCTACGAGAAATAGTCTGTAAACAGTTGACAGGTAAGCGTACACACATATACATGTGTATGTATGTACGCTTGCACTTAACATTCACCCCTTCTGCAGTTGGCCGTACTGACACAAGGATGACGATTTCAGAATGTATTATTTTGTTGTTTAGTCTCTTTTGTATTATTCTTTGGGTCTTTGTGTTGCGATCGAATCGTCGTAGTTTTTTGTTATTTTCTTTGAACCTATCTACGTGACTTCATCGAAAGATCCAAAGAATATGAATTCCTGCAGTCACGAAAGCTTTAAGTCACGATCTCTTTTGTATTGTACGGCTCATTACATCATATGCCTGGTTTTTATTGTAATTTTGGCAAGTTCTGTCTCATTCACTGAATCAGCCTGAAAGTATCATGTTATAAAATTGTTTCCATGAACAATTGTTTTTTTTACTCGCACAATTTGATGCACATATCGTGAACGTCAACGCGGTTCTGATGGGAGAATTGTCATCGAGTTATTCTGTTTAAACTACCTTCTGCCACCAGGTGTCACCACGGTATTGGTCCCAAATTTGATCATTGGCCAAAGACCCATTTTTAAAAAGGGTTTACCCTTTTTTCATGCTTGTGGCACGCTTTTATTTTGTCTTATTCTCCAACTCTATTTTATTGTGCTAGTGATGCCATGTCATAGATGCATCCAATTAGATGTCTCGCATAAGTGTGCATTCCTATCATAGTCGAGAATGGCCCACGGAAGAGGATACAACAGAGCTACCTCTGAGTTCTCTTCAAAGTTACCTCTGGTCTACACAGCATGGAAAAGGACTTCCCCATGCTCCCTGCCACAAAAAGTAATGTTCATCACGTGACAATCAAAAGGGTATAGTTAAGTGTCACACGTAGATTTTAGCTACACTAATTTGCCGAACCAAATTTAACGTGATATTATACTGGTAGGAATCCACTGGTTCCACTAGCCCACAGGGGATTATTGTGTCCCTCCGTCATGCAGGGAGGGGCTGGGTGGAGAGGGAGGGGCTGGGTGGGGAGGGGAGGGTGGGGCTGGGTGGGGAGGGGCTGGGTGGGTAGGGGCTGGGTGGGGAGGGTGGAAGGGGTGGGGCTGGGTGGGGAGGGGCTGGTCACCCCGTGGTGCCCTTATAAAACTCAACGTTTAACCTACTCACGCCGGCTTGTGCCCGCCCTCACAGTCGGCCATATTTGTGGAATACACCATGCCGCCGTTGACCCTGGCCATTGACCGAGCAACTCAACGTTCCTACCAGCTCCCTCCGCAGGAATGTGTTTTCTGCGTAGCTATTGGTGGCGAGGCTGAGACCATCAACTCGCTTATACAATACTTGAGAACCAGGTTTCATCACAGGCTGCTGCCTGGATTTGAACCTAGGATTTGAACGGTGCCAGCTCTGCGCTCTGACATCTGGGCCACACTTGGTCTGCCTTCTTGGTCCTCTTTCTCCACTCGTATTTTTCTCCTGGGCCATCTGCACATCCACTCCTCAGTCTTTCATATCCCTGGCTCACCTCTTCGAAACGCCTCTTCCTAGGCCTGCCCCCCGGTGCTTTGCCCTGGTGCTTCCTTGCTCCTAACCTTTCTTCAAATGTCCGCTATATTTTATTACGCAACATCCCTGCCATCTGAGTCAACCATCTTATTACTGGTCCAACAGATAATCTATTTAATTAATAAAGCCTTATATTTTTTGAGCCATCAAAAATGACTGCTTGACAACTTTAAAGGAAGGTGGGGTGGGGGTATGCAGTGAAAGGAAGAGGAGAACGCAAGACCGGACAGGATGGAGGGAGTTGAAGCCAAATAGACTGCCCTCGAGCAGAGAAATACAGACATAAAAAAACGAAGCCTTTGTTTGTGAAACTATTCAACTCTGAAATGAAGTAATGTTCTGAGCGTGCTTGCCATTGCTTGATCTTTAATCCATGGCTCTCCTTTCCCCCATCGCTCTGGGACAGGGCACTGTGTTCCTGTGGTTGAAGAATGGGCTCATCCTCTTTGCTGTGTTTTACACGCTGGGGAACATCTGTGCTCTCTGCAGGTAAGGTCACATCACAGCTGCCTTGGCCTTGAGTGGGCAACATACAGCCTCTCGGCCAGAAGCCCAGGGCCTGCTTTTTGTGTTTAGTTTGTTGTCCTTCTCCCGCACCTCCAATTAGTACGATTGGCTTCGTACTGTGCGAAAGAAGTTAAACGTACATACACGCGTGTTGCGCGCTTTGTGTGCTCGCTCGCTTGCCTGTGTGACCTTGGTATGTTCTCCCCCACAGCACCTGCTTCCTGATGGGCCCTCTCAAGCAGCTGAAGCGAATGTTCAATCCGGCGCGGGCCATCGCCACCAGCGTCATGCTGGTGAGGCCACTCTTACCGCCATCGCATAGTCGTCGTCATCAAATCCTATCACATCATTGGAACGTTTGGTATTTCCGCCATTTTTATCGCGCAGGGGTCGGGCAACCGGCGGCTCCGGAGCCTCGCGCGGCTCTTGACGGCAGAGGTCGCAAACGGGTTTTGATTCCTTACCCGTACCTGGCCGCACCAGGGTCGCAAACGGGTACCCATACCCTACCCGATACCCGGCTACCCATACCCGGCCGGGTATCGGGTAGGGTACGGGTTACGGGTACCCGATTGCGACCTCTGGGATGAAGCCATGTTGCAGGCACGGGTGGGTTGATTCTAGGAACTTGAATTGTGAGACGAGACAAGACGTTGGGAAATGAGTGACAAACGGTTACTCACCAGTGACTCACGGCCTACCCGTACCCGGCTGCACCAGGGTCGCAAACGGGTACCCGTACCCGGCCGGGTACGGGTAGCCGGGTAGGGTACGGGTATCGGGTACCCGGTTGCGACCTCTGCTTGACGGACTGCCTCGTGACGTGACACATTTATGTATTCACATGCACTGGGGCTCTTAAAATATTGAGTTTTTTACCGAATTCGAAAAAACTGCCTCTTGTTATTTTGGTTTCCGACCCTTGTTATAGTGCAAGGCCCATCACAGAGTCTCTTCTGTGTTGTACAGATGGAGTCTGCAGTATTTTACCCTTCTATCTGGCAACAAAACTGACACCTTTTTTACAAGGAGTCATGTTTGCTAGACCACAATACCTGCAGTCATAATGCAAACAAAAAACATAACTCTGATAGGTGTCAGTTTTGTTGCCAGATAGAAGGGTAAAAAAACTATTATCATATTTTTTACTGGCAAATGAGGTTCCAATGGTGAGTCTGCAGTCGTTTCGCAGGAGGGGGCGACATTGCTATGTGTTTTCCCCAGTTGAGTCATTTGCGGGTACATTTTAGAAATGTATCAAATTTGGACCATGATGCTGGCACACCATGGCCCACTCTGCAATCGTCATTGTGTTGTTCCTTTCATTCAGGGTTTCCCACTGAAGGATTATTTTGCCTTGAGATTCCATATCGCCTAAATGTTTGATTTGTCCCACATCACCTTAACTACAATTGGGCCAACCCGGAGTGTCTCTCATCGTCCTCTCTATTGATGTTTCATCTCCGTGTGTGTTTATGTGGGTGGAGCGGTGGAGTGGTTTGTGCAGTGCTTTGCAATTTCCCAGCCATGGACAACATCGGTGCTACATGTCCTGACCCTCCGGTGGGTCAATTGAGTTTCAAATGAGTACATAATGTCGCGTGATGTTTTCAGCACTGGAGAGACAAACCTGGTCGGGCTTGATGTTGGCCTCGCCACGCCATCGTTTGCCCATTCCCGCCTTAATAGGTGCTCGCTAACACCACTTGCCCCAAACAGTCTGTTAAGGCGATACGGGGGATCTTTGTCTGTGTGTGATTATATTTGGCTTTGTGTGTGTGTGTATGCAGTGCTGTCTGGTGTGCACGCTCTGCTCTGCCTTCTGGGTAAGTGCGATGGGGGACTTAGCCTTGATGTGGTGGGCACCCCACAGTGCCGTGGCCAATGTGGGGCACTGCTTTCATCTGTCTTAACTACCGCTCGGCTGCCCTGGCGCTTGCTGTGTCAACACTTGCCAGAGACCAAATCGCCTAGAATGCATCCGATCACGGATTCTAAGCAGGGTTGAGCCTCAAAGCTCAATCGTTACGTGACTTATGCACACGTACGTGCCTACGCGCATTGAGTTTTGGCTTGCGTATGTTTATGAACCGCATTGATGCACATTCAAACCGCTTCAAAGCCTTTTGTTATACGCATCACGTGGGCGTGGTTAAGGTGACCAACGCCCACAATGTCCATTGAGTAATTTTATATAATAATAGCGGTTTTTCCCCTTTTTTCTGGCAACAAAACTGAAACCTTTTAACAAGGATTCATGTCTGCATTAGCCACAATACTTGCAGTCAGAATGCAAACAAAAAACACACTGTGATAATATATGCATTGTCCTTGAAACTGATTGGTCCACACCAAGGGACGGCTTTCTTTTCAGCCTCGACCCAATTGGTGCTCGACCAGAGTTTTGTTGCCAGAAAAAAGGGGAAAAACACTATTATTATATTTTGGTACTGGCAAAGGAGGTCTAATGATGACATTGAGTAATTGTTTCACAAGTGGCTAAGGCGAGCTGGCTGGCTGGCTGATGAAGGATTGTGGGTGGATGACGATAACCCGGCACTAATTGTGCTGTCTACGTTGTCTTTTGAGCTCTTGCCGATGTGAGTTTCTTCTCCATGTGTCCGCCGTTTCACTTGTGTCGTTTTTGTCTGTCTGCAGTGGAAGAACAAGCCTCTGGCACTGCTCTTCTGTATCCTGCAGTTCCTCTCCTTGACCTGGTAAAGATGATATCTTCCCGTAGGCTCTGCCACCAGCATCTGCAAAGGCAGTGATGGTGGTGGTTAGCATGCTCTGTTGTGAACCTGGCGACCTGAGTTCAAATTCCCGGCCACGGTTAACGGCAGTGGTGATAGCTGAAGTGTGGGTTGACGAGTTGTGTTGAAGGGGGTACCCCAGGACCCAGTTGAGCAGTCTGGGTTGACCCAAACTGATCAGCGTGAAGTATGGAGAAAGGTTTCATACTCTTAGTTCTTTCGGTAAAGTCACGTAGGTACGTGACTTTACCGAAAGAACTAAGAGTATGAATCATTGCAGTCACGAAAGCTTCAAATCTAGAATGGACAAAGGTGCCCAGTGCATATGTGACTACCAGTGTTATTATTCGTGGACACGTTTGCGTATACATTAGGGATGACTTTCAGATTACAACAATTCTCCAATATTGGAGTTATTTAGTTATTTTCAGCACAATTTTGAACTTTTTCGCATTTTCAGACCTTCATCTATTCTGTACTAATGTAAAATGTCTTCATTCGGCATGGAAAACGGCACCAAAAAATCGGATTGGCCTGATTTTCAGCTTTTTGGGAATAATCCAAAAATTGGGAACGCATCTCAAGGGTGCGCATATATACAGTGTCCACTTCGTCTGTTAAATGTTATTGTTCTAACAAGTAAAAATGTTTCTGCTCAATCGTGTCGTTATAATGTCTAGAGCCATAAACGTTTACCACCTGACACCGCCAAACAAGCCAAGTTGTCACGCGGGCAAATGTCCCAATTGATTTTGTATTTCAGAAAAAACTAATTATGTTTAAAAGAAAGGAAACATTTAGATAATTCTGTACGCTGTTGCTTTTCCGCACATTCTGCCACGTGACAACTTGCTTTGTTTGGCTGTGCCGGATGGTAGACTCTTACAGCTCCAATTGGCGTGATACGCGAACGATCTGGACTAATATAAACCAATTAGGAATCGCAGTCTTGATCGTGAAAGCCTACAAATGGGATTAGTCTGACAAGCGTAGTAAAGGTATTTCTGCAAGTAGTTGTTGCTATGATAATGCCAGTGTACTTGGCTCTTCATTAGTGGCGGCAACGCAGCCGAGTCTAATGGGAGTGTCTTTATGGTCCTTTGCCAACAGGTACAGCCTGTCGTACATCCCCTACGCACGGTAAGCGCCTGCATTCACTTCTTTCACATCGACACTGGTTTCCCCCCGCCCTCCTTAAACACACAGCAGCGCGGTTTGATTCCTCGCTGAATATTTTATGGGCTCTCGCTGGCTGACCCGGAGTAGGCGGCACGTGAACTCGGAGCCACAGCTCCTTTTGCGGGGAGGTCTACTGGATGTGGTGTGCCTGGTGCGGACATTTTTGCCGCGTCACTGACCCGGACAGGTCCGGCTGAAATTAAGCCCTGGACAGCGGTGTTCACCAGCAAGCATAAATACGATGTCTTGTGATAGAAAAGACAAGGATAGTTGAAGACAAACTCCACACTGCCCTCAATATGAAAAAATTAATCGGTGGGGTTCTGTAGGTATGTTTGTTGAACTTCTCTCGCATCGTACTTAGCCACCGACGCTAATTGGAGCTGCAATTGCCGTTCTTCATCGGAGCAATTTAAGTGAATGTTTCTTGTTTCGCCACCCCCCCTCTCTCTCTGTTCCTCTGTCTCCCACTGCCACCCCTCTCTCCCATTCCCCCGTGCGCACACCGCTCTTGCTTGTATTCCACCCCCATACCTGTTCCCCTCCCTCTGTCACCCCTCGTCCCGTGTCCCCCGTGTGTATCCTCCAACAGGGACATGGTGAAGAAATGCTTCACGTCCTGCCTGGCTTAACCGCAGTCAAGGGGCTGTCAAACATTCCCTCCACCACCCCCCGCAAAGCTCACGGATTGTACCCTCCCACGGTGGCAATCCACTGCCGAGTGAAGGCCTCACCAAGTCATCACGCCACCTCTTTCAGATCCTACGCACGAGCCGATCTCGTTGCTCCATCTCCCCGGGTGAACGTGCTGTCGCCCTGTCGTTGTTGTTGACCGTCGGCCGCCATCACTTTCTTGCCATGACGTGTCTTTTGGAGGGGAAGGCCGCTTACTTTCTTAAAAGTCTTAATGGTGTCTTTAACCCGCGTACGTTTTTCCCGCTGCGCGTAAAGACATAGCAGCCATGCCCAAAATGAACGTATTGGCGGTACACCAGTGCGCGGAGTGTAATTTTTGTGTGCAAATTTTGGCCAATACTTATTTATTTTACCGCGATTCACAACCCCGATCAGAAGGTCTTGCCTGGGTGGTGCATCAACATCAGTTCTGGTGATGTCGAAGCAGCTGTAAGGCGAATGTCCGTTCAAATTTAGATTTTAGACTGGTGTGTTATGCTGCACCGGTGTACCGCCAATACGTCCAAATGCTGGTTTGAACATCTGCTACGTGCTTCAAGGGAAACTTGCTTACAGACGCCAATGAAGCTCAGTGTTTTGTCGCCTTAATAACGGTTGTGTTTTATAGGCTTATGCTGCAGTGTGAGATATGTTGAGCTGCATGCAGCACATTTACTCAGAAGGCCCGGGCTCTGCAGGGCTCGACGAATCAACGAGGTTCATTCTTCACACTGACTGTGGTGTTTAGTTCAGCTTTGCCGATTCGTGCTGTCTGAAAGTGGCCTTTAATGACGTCGCGCCTTTAGATAATCATGATTGATTCCACACACACAATGTTAGACATTTATACGTGGATGGTTTTTCGTGGCTGTACAGAAAGGCACACAATGTTACATTTTCACTGAAAAAGCACACATTTAAAAGTTACAAAAAATGTTGAGGTGACTGGGTGGATCAGAGCATTTAAGTACTGTGCCAGCAATGCTAATTTCCTGGGTTCGAATCTAGGTTCACAAGTACAGTGAGTTAATGTTCTCAGCCTGGTCACCAAAAACGGCACAAAACATCGCATTGAATTCGATTTTGCACATAATTTGGCTAAATGTCGGCTCTGATAATACAAAATATCGCTCTGTCACGCGATGAGCATCGCTCAAATTGGCAGAGTGGGTGAAAAAATTGGTTCCCGCTTCCGCCTACACCAGAGGTCACTTAAGGGGATCTAAGCGGTAGCTCTCTGATGTCCGCTTTTGTGGACCGTTCTCTAACACGAAGGGTCGCACTGCTGTGCGAGAGATCGTTTGGATACTTTGTCTCACGACACAATGGCGGTTGCACAGTCGGGATAAAATGTGTCAAAAAAAAACGGTGTAAAAACACCAAATATAAGAAGTATTTAGGACACGTTGCCTTCTTTTTGTAACGAGGAATCCAAAAAAATACAAAAAAGCAGAGTGGCTTTATTTTCACGGTATATTTTTCATGAAGGCCTTTTCAGCGCTGTTTATATTTCTATGTGCACAATATTTTTAGAAAGGTATTTTAATAACTTGCTGCGATGCATTTTGAATAATTTTAAAGATACATGGAGCTCATCGATGCGAGTGTGTCCATTCGCCAGCTGCGAATACACGAGAGGAGCTTTGCTTTCAAAGGCTGGGGTAACCTCTTGTGCGGGGGAGAATATTCGTGTAACAATCGGCAGCACAAACTGGGACATCGAAACGCTGTACACTACACCACATAAACCGACGCAGGAGTGTATAACGTAAGTCGATCATTTGCGTATAATTTGCATCAAGTGTAAATACTGTAGCAGATGGGTGCATATTGAGCCTGTGAATTGTAATCGATGAGACTATATTCGTACATGCCGAATAGTTTGGGGTTTGGCCATCCAGTGGTTTAGTAACACGTGTGAAATTTCTTTGCGCTGATTAGCTTGCCAAGGAACTGTTCAATCTTAATTTTTGGAGCTTTCGTGACTGCAGGAATTATTCTTTGGTTCTTTCGGTTAAGTCTCTCTCTGTGCCGATATGTGTCCTCTCTCTGTGTGTCCTTGTGATGTCTGTCTGCTTGTATGTCTGTCTATAGTTTTCTAGTTAGATTTGTGTTGCTATTTCTCTTATGCCTGATGATTGCTTGTGTTGCAATCGAAACGTCGCTATTATTTTAATTCATTATTTTATCTTTAGACGTGACTTAACCGAAAGAACCAAAGAATAAGGAACTGTTCGTTACAGTCCTCTCAATGGTAACTGCTTACTTGCTTTCACATTCACACACTTAGCGGTGTTAATCTCTATTTTAACTACTTACATTGTTATTTTCACCGTAATTACTTCTGTTGCATTATGGTGTTCCTCGTACGTTGATGCCAAAATCACGTCGTTCTTAAAGTGCGGTAGTTTCTAAAGTGTTATTTTGTAAATGCCTCATGTTGGAAACAAGTAATTTACGCCTCATTGAAAGATCACTAAGGGGTGCCACGGTGGCGAGGTGTTAACTCCCTCACCTGGTATGCAGGAGGTCGTGGGTTCAATCCCGACCCTGATGCCTGCTGTATATTTGGAGTTTGCATGTTCTCCCCATGGTCGCGTGGATTTTTCTCCAGGTTCTCCGGTGTTTCACTCCATATTTAGAAACATTCGTTTAGAGTAGTTGCCCGCTATAGATGTCCACATGATAAACCGCAACTTGGTTAAGCTATCATTTGTGGCCAGGTCGCTTCTGAAAAATAGCTCTATCGCTCAGTGGGGCCTTACTTGGTAAAACAACAATAGTTTAGTTTAGTACTGAATTAATCTCGTGAGCATCGCTAAGCACTACAGCTCAAGCACACGCAGTGATCCAGTGCCCTAGATGCAGCCATCTAGGGCGAGCAGCCGAGTGGTCATCATCATCGTCATCATCATCATCCATGGTCAATCCCTGATGCACGAAGGCCTCCCCAAACCGCGGCCACCTCGCGCTTGAGCAATCCCAACGAGCACCTTGCACAAGAGATCGGGTAAATACTCGGAATATGGCGCGTGCGGCATTAGTCTTGCAAACAGCGGACTGCTGGGCACTATCCAGCTGTGTGCGGGTTTTATCTGCTAGACCACTTTTTATACGTTCAATCCATGCGTAGGACTACTTAATTCACCCGCAGGCGTTCTGCCAAATATTTTCCGTTCAGCGACGTTTACACACTCGCATGCCAACTTTCGCGTGCTGACGGCACGCGTTTAGGAGTGCCCGTTCGTGAAAAGAGCAAGCCACGTTAGCCGAGGCTGCAGGTGGGGGCCCCCCTTATCCCCTTCTTAATTTGCACCCTTATCGAGAATATGGAATGTGGGGAATGATAATAGATTTTTTAATAATGGTCCCTGACCTCCACGGCACAGCAGACCTCCCCGGAGTGTTTTATTCAGTCGTGGAAACCAGCAGCAACTCGCTAGTCCCGGACTGGGTGGAGACCGGGCCAAGCAGTACGCCGATTGTTGCTTCAAGCCCGGCGGCTTCTCTGGTTAATGCAAAAAAAAAATAGATTTCGCAAATCAGCATCAAGGCAGTTGCCTGTCTCCCGTTTACAGCCATGAGAAAAATTGGACGTTACACATTCCTATGGCGAAGGCGATTAAATCCGTAGCCGAATCACCTTCCAAAAACAAAAAATGTGCACCAATTTCATCGAACCAAGTAAACCTTCAGCCTGGATTTGAACTCCCTTCCTATTGCGGCCCGCTTGCTGTGCTGCTGAGGCACGTGGCCAGTGTAATGCTGTCGGGGTATTGACCCTAAATATGCACAGTCTGCCTCGCACCGGCCACCGATGACTGCACGCCCCAAAACAAAACCCGACGCATTCCAATGTGGTTCCTGCATGCACTTAATTTGGCTACAAATCCAGCCTCGCCGAGCGTTCATCTCGCGTGGCAGTGCTGGGTGTGCACCTACCGCCCGGTCACTTGACCGGATTCCCCCGGGGGGGAGGGGGGGGTAGTTTTGTGGTATCCGCTTCCGTGGGCCGTTCGCTGACGCGAAAGAAAAGGCCGTGCGGGAGATGCAGACGGATGCTTCGCTTCGTCACGCGGGACCAATGGCGCTGTTGGGACGAAATGGTCGGGGAAAGTTTCAGTGGTGATGTTGCCGAGCCCGGGTGCAGTTTGTCCAGCCGAAAACGCATACGAGAACAACATTCCAGGAGCGCGCGTCCACAAGCTCGCGATCGCAGCCGTATTGTTTGAAAATGAAAATGTTTGTTACAAGTTACCGTTTATTGTGCACCCACCGAAGGTGGACCGCTTCGTACTTTATCCTCACCCACCTTTGGTGTGATCACGTGACGATTGCCGCTTTAGTCTTGGGAACGGCCAAGGATGTCGAGCATCGCACCTGCTTTACGAAGTGCAGCGTGCCGCGATGCTGCGTCGTCGTGCGCGTATCGATTAGGGGTTTGACAACCCGATGGGTGTGTCGCTCACGACGATTGACCGGACGTTTCGCTCCGCTTGCTGGGAGCTTCAGAAAAGAAAAAAATTAACCCGTAAAAACAAAGTTTTTCACTATAAATCCTTTATATGCGTGGCGGCTAGAGTCCTCTCGTCCTCTGGCTTGAGATGGCTGCCACCTATGGGTCAGATGATTGCCTGCCACCATTAAGCAATTGGTAATTAAATATAATTTTTGTCCTAAAAAGTGTACAATTTTTGAAAAAAATTTTCACGAAAATAAATTGTCACGCACAACGAGTGTGTGTGCAAAATGTCAGCTCGATTGGATCACGGGAAGTGGGTTAAAAAACGACCGAAAGATTTGCAAGGTCGTAAGCGCGCAAGCAAGCAAGTGAACTTAATATAAAGGATTTAAAAACCAGAACGGGCACACGGGAGCGATATGCGGGACGGCCGAGGAGGCAGTGTGCGTGTGTTGGGGATTCAAGGGAGGCACCTGCACAGCTTGGCACGTGGTGTGTAAGTCCACGCCTGTTTTGGAAGTGCACCCCAAGTTGAACGCACATTTGTGGTGAGACCCAGTGGCATAAATAATGCAAAAGGCAGTTATGCTATTTTGCATTTTTTACCTACGTGACTTTTACCGAAAGAACTAAGAGTATGAATCCTTGCAGTCACGAAAGCTTCAAACGTGGGATGTTCAACCTGGGCAGGAGTAGATAATTGAGTATTTGACAACTTTGTATAAAAACACTTTGTATAGTTTACATTTGTGGTTGCATTTAATATTTTAAAGCTAACAAGGACCTTGTTCTCTGGATTATCACCCCCCCCCCCCCATTTAATTTCGGGTGCCGCTTATAATCCGGTAGAGGGTGGAGGGTGAGAAAGAGCTGATTTGTATAATTTTATTTGACACGGAGCACAAGTTTGGATTGAGTCGTATCCTTTTAGGAGCGTCTTGCAATCCAGAAATAATAGTAGCTGTCCACATAGGAGCCTTTGTTAAATTTGAATGATAATTAAGGATAGTTTGCCTTCAACGGAACTCTAATTGTTTACCTAAGGTTTAGCTGTTATGGTCAATGTAAGCTTTGTGTAGTGTGAAGTGCTGGAAGTGAATATCGTGATGGGCAGAGTTGAGGCCAGAATGGATTATTTGGTTTCCTATAATTCGGTTTATTTTATTACGATGATTCACCAAACTAAGTCGGGTTACAATTTAGCTGTAATAATCATAAGTTGATTCTACATTTTCAGTTAAAGCGATTATGATCAACCTTGCATTGATGTTTTTACTTCGCTTGCCGTGTATTTTATAAAAAAAAAAAAAATTTGGGGTTCCATGTCCGTTCGCAGTCGAGCAGAAAACAAATTATTCTCCCATGCTTTTCGCGCAATCATTTTACCAACGGGAACGCGTTCGAACGTGCCTGTGCAAGAAAAAAAACAACAGCTCCAATTTCCCCGTCGTATCCGCCTCCTCTGCTCACCTCTCGCGAGGCCCCAGAGAGTTGCTGCTGTGAGCCCTGAAAGAGCGCGGTCGAGTTTAGGTCCGCCCGGTCCACCGCCCGTGTCCACAAATGCGCACCCACCCTCGTTTCGCGAAGATTTTGTTGCTGACAATCCGTCGAGGGGCGCCAACCGTTGGCACAAATTTTCCCCAAAAAAAATTCCAATTCCCTGCAGCGGTTGTCAAGTGGTGTGTTGTGTCAAAGGATGTTTAATCTTCACCCTCAATGTTATTCTTCAACAGGCGCCGGACCAAGAGATCACAGACGCGCGCGCGTTCGTTCGTGTGTGTGTGTAGCAGTTAGCGCGCTACGCTACGAACCCAGCGAGTGATTCCTGCTCAACGCCAACACCATTGACGATTATCTGAACCGGTCCTGAGCCTCCTCTAGGTCGACTCGGCCTCAATTGAGCACCTGCGGTGTGGAAAATATCGCCACTGGGGAGACAAAGGTGGCCGGGCGTGGTGCTGGCCACCCACACCCTCCTGTGCCTTCATAGGTGCTCTCCAAACAGCCCTTACCCCAACAGTCTGTTTAAGGGTATACGGGATGTGCTTGCCTTCATATGCCATATCGATATACCAATTTCCATAAGACACGACGCTTTATACACTTTACACAGTAAAAAATACCGTGTACCTGCTCGTGCTTGTCTTTACCACCTCTGCAATGTCGCATTCGGTATATTTATTTAATTTTCCCTCCCCTATCGTTACTTCCCGCTAGTCGGCGGCTGTGTTGGGAATGCCGATGTTTTCACGAGTGCCTGGTTCGGTTTGTGTTATTTGCCACTCGTGGTAGTTACTATCGGCCATTTGTGCCATTGCTACTTTTTCACGAGTCGAGGGTTGTTGTTGTTCAAGCCGGGCCAGCAACATGCCATAATTCACCTTCGCTGCACGTTCTTGTAAAATATCCATTAGCAAAATAAATAATTTTAAGCAATCTGGCCTGGGGATGTGTTTTTATTGTTGGTTGTTGTTGTTGTTTCAGTTGTACAGTCCGCTAAGTTGTATACGCACGACTTTAAAAATGCTACTGCCTCTGCTTCTCATGGTGGCTGTGATATTAAACAATAGCCTCGCCGGGTTGTTTTGTGGCTCTACCGCGCATTGCTCGGTACGATGTCCGACGTCTCGCTTAACATCCTGGGAGCTTCTTCAGGAACTGATAAACGCGCCCCCAACTTACTGCCAGCACGTAGAACGACGCGTCGAATGTCACGCAAAAGCAACACGCGGTACAACTCCAAAACTGCCAGCGTGTTTCCTTCCATGTAATTGTAAGGTTCGGATGCGTGGGTTGGCCGGCTGATGACTGGGAAAACCCCCAATTGAAGCAAAGTCAACTCCACCAATAAGCTCCAAGCATTGTCTCGATTTCGGTGAAATTTTTATGTTGCCAACAATAGCAAAACGGAGTGTGTGGAGCACTTGTGTACGACAGTGTGTCTGTGAAAGGGTGTCTTATGTTCAAGCGTGTACGGCCACGGGGCAGAATGTTCGGTGCGTCTCAATTAGCCTCTGCCTTGTCAGCAGTTCCGTGTGGTAAAAGCAATTTTGAATAGAGCAATCTCTGGAGCTCGCAAACCTGATACGGGGAGAGAGTAAATAGTACTTCGTGTGTGTCTTTGTGAGCTGTAAGGTTATACTGCACTATTGTGTGAGCGCTCCAGTTGAGTGTGTGTGTGTTGTACAAGCGACGGTGTAGCGCTTAGCTGGCCGCGGTACGAACCTGGCGACCCAAGTTGGATTCCCGCTCAGGGCCAACACCAGTGACGCTTTTCTGAACCGGTTCCGGACCTCCCCTAGGTCGACTCAGCCTTAAATGAGTACTGTACCTGGTGCGGTGTGTAAACATCGCCACTGGGGCAACAAAGGCGGTCGTGCGTGATGCTGGTCACCCACCCCCTCGTGTACCGTAGCCGGCCTTCATAGGTGCTCGCTAACAACACTTGCCCCAGCAATATACGTGGGATCTTTGTTTTGTTTTCGTATAGGCGTGATACGAAGACAGCGGGTAGCGTAGTGGTTAGCGCACCGATGTCCCGAGTTCAATGCCAGGTTACGGCTAGCCTAACATCACTAGAGACGATCTGAGCTGATCCTTGCTGAGGTCAACTCGGGAATACAAAGGAGGCTGGGCGTGTTGCTGGGCACACCACCCCCTGATGCGGTCAAAATAAGTGTTCGAGAACAGCACTTGTCCCAACAATCTTCTCCGGCTGCAGGGGGGGGGGGGGTCTTTGTACTTTCAAAGCTGTATGCCCCTTGTGCTTTTCAAGAGCTTAATGTAGAATTTTCCTGAACTCAATAACGTGACATAATGGGTCATTGAATGAACGTTTAAAAGTCTGCCTCGGGAGATCAAACGTTGCTGCGTTTGCCGAAATGGCTCGAGGAGGGCGCGTAGCGCAATCGTCGACTTGCAACCAACGCCGTTGCATGGCTAAAAGAAGCGACATTAATTCGTTCAATTAGAACAAGATCATCTGCGGCACGCCACACGGAATGAGAGGCGCGCAACGTGTTTGTTTTAACAGGCTTCACTGTCGATGGGACTCGGAAAGTTGAAACCCCGGCCGCGTGTTTGCTCAACCAATGATGCTGTTGGATAACATTGGCCCGGACTGAAGGGTTTAAAGTGATATTTGATGTGAAGTGGCGGTGGCTTTCGTCTGTTTATTAATGTGCAATTGTGTTTTTTGACGTTGGTGCCACATCCCGTTCGTGGTGCCACAAAGTGCGTTGCTCTGTACACGAAGCCACTCGAGTCAAGTGCTGTTTGTGAGCAGCCATCGTAGTGGGGACGCACTAATCCCACGCTAAACTAAAACTAAACTTTTTTTTTTAACCGGGTAAGACCCATTGACCTTTATAATTCTTTTTCAGAAGCGACCTGGCCACAAATGATAGCTCAACGAAGTGGCCTATCATCATCGCTTGGAAATGTTTAGCAGCCCAAACACTCTACACGTGGAGGGAAACGCCGGAAGACCCGGAGAAAAATCCACGCGACCACGGGGAGAGAGAGAGAGGGAGAGACACGCAAACTCCAAATATACAACAGGCGACAGGGTCGGGATCGAACCCACGACCTCCTGTATCCCAGGCGAGGAATCTAGCATCTCTGGCTTTACCCCAAAGCGCCTTTTACAAACGTGTTCCGTGCACCATGAACCCGACGACCTGAGTTCGTTTCCCGACGCCGAGCCACAGGGGGGAGCAGGCGTTGGGTTAAGAAGATCGGGGAGAATTGAGGACGTGGGGACTCAATTGTAGATTGCTTGCAACAGGGCCTATGGCAATCACTGTTTGTCATACAGAGGGACTAACCCTGTGGAATTTCCGCGGTCTGTATCCGTGCTATCAACACAGACGACCATCGCCACGGGATCTCTAATCCGGCGGGCGTAAGCCTTTGACCGAAGACTTCTACATGCAACCCAAACCCCTGGTCGTGTCGTAAACCCACCGCCTCAGAACTCCGTTCGCGAACTCTCTCCTGAAGCCCTCTCACCGTGACCAGGAGACCTCGACATTGACATCCCGCTGCTGAACATACAGCTGCCATTATGCGCAAAACAAGAGCAGCCGATCATCATGGCAAGGACGACTTGGTTTCGCTATGCATCCGTCGCCCCGCGCGTGTGTCTGTGTGTGTGTCTGTGTGTGTGTGTCGGGGGAGCGGTAGTGTAGCGGTTAGCGCTACGCTGCGCTACGAACCCGGCGACCCGGGTTCGATTCCCACTCACGGCCAACACCCAGTGACGATTATCCGAACCGGTCGTGGGCCTCCCCTAAGTCTACTCGGCCTCAAATGAGTACCTGGTGCGTTGTGTAGTAAACAACGTCACCGAGGAGACAAAGGCGGTCGGGCGTGGTGCTGGCCACCCACCCCTCGTGTTGCCGTTCCAGCACTTGCCCCAACAGTCTGGTTAAGGCAACACGGGGGGGGGTGGTCTTTGTATTTGTTTGTGGTGGTTGCCATGCCGGGAACAATGTCAACTGCGCTTGGCACGCGGGTGGAACGCGGACAAAGGGAGGCGAGAGGCGCGCCCCGCGTCGCCCTTTTCAGAGCGGCTCGCTGAGTGACAGCAGACGCTCCCAAAACCCATCCGCCAATGCCTCCTCATCATCCTCCTCCCGCCTTCGCCGCTGTGTTGCTGTTCCCTCCTCTCAGCATCTTGAGCCCTTGCTGCTGCTGCTGCTGCTGCACCGTGTCAAATCGTCGAGTGTGCGGGGAATGATTTTTAAAAGTTGCACGGGGCCAAGTGGTCGTGCAGGGGGCCCCCATCGATTGAAGTGGCAGCAAGGGGCTGAAGATTTGTCACTCTATGTTTTTATTTTATTTTATTTCCCGGAACGACTGTCTGGCTGTCTGGCATGCACGAGGGATGATCAGCGTAAGGCACTACCTGCACTGGAGGCACAAGTTGCGTCGCAGGAGAATAATCCCGTCGTGTTTGTCCCCTACATTGCTGTGGTATTGATCATTGTTATGCTTGTTAGCCGAGGAAAGCCTCGCCGAGTCTCATGACTCTTTTTTTTCAAGAGGGTCCTGCCAAGTTTTTATTTTGCAGTAGAGGACGTGAAGACGTCAGCCACCAACTCAGCGTCCAGCCGGCTTCGTGCGTCGCGTTGAAATCACGCCCCCCTCACCCCCTCACCCCCCTCACCCCCCCTCACCCTCACCCCCCTCCCCCTCACCCCTCCCCCTCACCCCCCCTCCCCCTCACCCCCCCTCACCCTCACCCCCCTCCCCCTCACCCCCCCTCACCCTCACCCCCCTCCCCCTCACCCCTCCCCCTCACCCCCCTCTCCCTCACCCCCCCTCACCCTCACCCCCCTCCCCCTCACCCCTCCCCCTCACCCCCCCTCCCCCTTACCCCTCCTCCCTAATCTCTCCACTCCTCCCGCCATCACCCCTCACCTCTCCCCCCTCACCCCTCCCCCTAACCCCCCCTCACCCCTCCCGCCATCACCCCTCACCCCTCCCCCCCTCACCCCTCCCCCTCACCCCTCCCCCCTCACCCCTCACCCCTCCCCCTTACTCTCCCCCCTCCCCCCTAACCCACCTCCATCTGCGCTGGATACGCCACCATACTCTCTAATAAAACAAGTTTTGGTCGCTGGCTGGCTGCCTGGCTGCCTGGCTGGAGTGAGAGCCAAGTCCAAAGGGCTTCACGTCCTTGGCTCTCCTCCCCTTCTCGCCGCGCGCCTTGGACCGCCCCCGGTGGCCAAAGCGACGAGTTGGGGCTCCCCCCCTTTGGCAATGAGAGACGTTTTCAACAACAGTGAATAATAACAACAAACTTGATTCTAGATTTGAAGCTTTCGTGACTGCAAGGTTTCATATTCTTAGGTTTTTTCGGTAAAGTCACGTAGGTAAAACATTAAAATTAATGAAAGTAAAATAAAATAAAAATCACGACGTTTCGGAGGCAACACAAGCCTCCGTCTTCAGGTGGAACCGTCACAGCCACGACAGCTGTATCATTTACTTGATACAGCTGTCATTTACTTAATACAGCTGTCATTTACTTGATACAGCTGTCGTGGCTGTGACGGTTCCACCTGAAGACGGAGGCTTGTGTTGCCTCCGAAACGTCGTGATTTTTATTTTATTTTACTTATATTAATTTTAATGTTTTACCTACGTGACTTTACCGAAAAAACTTAAGAATATGAAACAAACTTGATCATAGGGGTTTCCACTTTTTTTCCGACAACAAACAAGCCTACGTGTTAAACTGTTAAGATTGTAAACACCAAACATCTTAACACCTGTTGTGTTGCCAGGAAAAAGGGGAAAACCCTATTATCATATTTTGGTACTGGCAAAGGAGGTCCCATGATGTAAACAACTTATTTAAAACGCGGTTTCAATCAATTTAGTTTTCATTAAAATGTATACTCTTTGGTTCTTTCGGTAAAGTCGCGTAGGTAGAAGTAACGTTTTCACCTGAAGACGAGCGCTTGTGTTGCGCCCGAAACGTCGTGATTTATTTCATTTTATTTCTACCCACGTGACTTTACCGAAAGAACCAAAGAGTATGGATCCCTGCAGTCACGAAAGCTTCAAATCAAGATTCATGAAAATGCGTTCATTTACGTTCCACGCTTTATTTTTATGTAATCATAGCGCTAACGCAATATTGCAAAGAGCTACTCCTACGCAGCTGCAGTGGCTGCATTTTGCGAAGACGGAGGGGGCCTGCAGCGTTAAATGTTCGAGACCGTGAGGGTAACGACGCTGTGATTCGGGCAAGAGGAGCCGCGATGTAGAAGAGCCTCTCGGTGCGACCGTGAAGAGACGAACAAAATATTGGGGCCCCACCTGACCGATCGCCGCACCCCCTGAGCTGATAACGTCGTTACTACGCCACTGGTAACGTCAAGTTCAAGTTTCAAGTTCAAGTTCATGTATTAGGTATAGCCCTGTGAGCCATTCGGCTCTTGAATCGGGTGCAACCGCAACAAACAAAAACATGAACAAGAAAACTTCTTAAAGTGACTATGCGCAAACAGAAATCCAAGAAAAGACAGCAAAATATTGCAGAAAAAGCACCGTACACCAACGCTGTGTGCAAAAATCCCAGTGGGATGCAAGTCAAACAACAACGACCACAAGACTAAGGCCATCAGTCTAACTCCGTACTACAACAAACAAACGTCGTTACTACGCCAGGGGGTGGGTGGTCAGCACCACGCCCGGCCGCCTTTGTCTCCCTAGTGGCGATTTTTGCACATCGCATCAGGTACTCATTTGAGGCTTAGTCTACCTAGGAGAGGCACAGGACCGGTTCAGATAATCGTCACTGGTGTTGGCCGTGAGCGGGAATCGAACTCGGGTTGCCGGGTTCGTAGCGCAGCACGCTACCGCTCCCCATATACTCGACACACACACACGGACACACACACGGGCACACACACGGGCACACACACATACACATCGGCACACACACACACACGGGCACACACACACACGGGCACACACACACACACGGGCACACACACACACACGGGCACACACACACACACGGGCACACACACACACACGGGCACACACACATATCGGCACGGGCACACACACGGGCACACACACACACGGGCACACACACGGGCACACACACACACACGCAGACACACACGGGCACACACACAGACACACACACACGGGCACACACACGGACACACACACACGGGCACACACACACGGGCACAGACACACACACGGGCACACACACGGACACACACACACAGAGGCAGGCCACTGGCACGACGGCTTTTGTCTGAAGCGGCGGTAGCCCGTGACGCATGCTCAGTTGACGCATTCCCATGCAGCCGAATTAAAGCGCCCGCCGAGGCGCGCGCTAGAACAGAGACGTGGCGCTGCTGCTGCTGCTGCTGCACGGTGCTGCGGTGCTGCTGGGCACGTAAGCTTCACACGTGTGTGTGTGTGTCTCTTTGTGTGTGCGTGTGTGTGTGTCTGTGTGTGTGTGCCCGTGTGTGTGTGATGTGTGTGTCTGTGTGCCCGTGTGTGTGTCTGTGTGTGTGTGCCCGTGTGTGCATGTGTGTGTGCCCGTGTGTGCGTGTGTGTGCCCGTGTGTGTGTGTGTGCCCGTGTTTGTGTCTGTGTGTGTGTGTGCCCGTGTGTGTGTGCGTGTGTGTGTGCCCGTGTGTGTGCGCGTGTGTGTCAGTTGTTGGGGAGCGGTGGTGCAGCGGTTAGCGCGCTGCGCTATTAATTCGGCGGCCCGAGTTTGATTCTCGCTCACGGTCAACACCGATGACGATTATCCAAACTGGTCTTGGGCCTCCTCTAGGTCGACTCAGCCTTAAATGAGTAGTTGATGCGGTCTGTAGTAAACATCGTCACTGGGGAGACAAAGGCGGCCGGGCGCGGTGTTGGCCACCCACCCCTTGCGTGCCGTTCCGGCCTCCATAGGTGCTCGCTATACGGGGGATCGTTGTCTTTGTGTCAGTTGTCGACTCAGCCTCAAATGAGCTCCTGGTGCCTTGTGTAAACATTGTCGCTGGGGAGACAAAGGCGGTCGGGTGTGGTTATGGACACACCACCCACTCGTGTGCAGTGCCAGCCTCCATAGGTGCTCGCTGACAGCACTTGCCCCAAAGAGTTCGTTGAGACTACACGGGGAGATCTTTGTCTTTACTAGGCGGAGTGGTGGCGCAGTGGTGAGCGCACTGCACGGCGCAACGAAGCCCTACGACCCGAGTTAATTTTCCCGGCTAACATCCGTGGCGAGTGAACTGCGATCATACTTGACCCACACGGTAGTGTCGGGGGAGGCCTTCATCCAACGGTGGATTAACTTAGGACTGTAAATGATTATCGCAATTCTTACGATTTTATAGCAGAATAACAACGTGGGACAGGGGACGTGCTCTTCGTACTATATCTACTGTTTAACATGAGCGTCGTTCGGGCACTTATAGTTTGCAAATGTTCTTACACAGCCACCTGGTGTGATACATCGTCTCATTAAAATGTGAATAATGAATGGGCATGTGAGCATAGTATGGTAACTGTGCATGGGTCAGCAACCAGGCCAGTTGTATCATTGGAAGCTCAGTTTTACCTTTAGATGCGAGTTTTATCATGGAAAGTCTAGTTTTACCATAGGAAGTCCAGTTTTACCATGGGAGCCCAGTTTTACCATGAATGTTGTGAACGTTAAAACTGAACTCCCATGGTAAAACTGGACTGCCATGGTACGAGTGGATTTCTCCCGGATGTGGTGAATTACAACGGCGTGGATGAGTTGAGACGCAGTGGCTCTCTGTTCAAACGAGCAATGGAACAGCGCTCTTTACTGTCAACAACCAACCCCAAGCCAGCGGTGGAAACTCCACATTCCTATAGAGGGGGGGGCAGTCCATCCATGGGGTTAGGTTTAATTGTATTAGGTTCACTTTCTTATACGCGAGGCTTTAATCCAGCAGTGGCTTGATCATGGCTGACGATGGCGTGTTCAACTCCTTGGCTGCTGCTCTGTCGTTCCATCGACGTCGTTGTCCATCAGACCAACTTAGAGCGGCGGTTCTCGTCCGGAGAGGTGGGAAGCACGTGGCAATGTGACGCGATTCATACATCCGTGAAATTATATCGTACGAATCTTGCCAAACATAAAATAACTACGATAACATTTAAATCCACACGGTACCCGCCGGGGAGAGGGCGACAAACTGAACACGAAAATAAAGTTCTCAAGAAATGAGCAGTTCAGTGTAGAGGTCTGCACTTGAGACAAAACGTCGATTTTCTGAGGTCCTGCCGAGGTTTCGCCCCCCCAACGGCAGCCGAGACCTCCTCTGTACGCAGGCGGTTCGGGCATCGTTCTGCGCAGATCGCCCTCGGCCCTTCCGACCGCCACGGAGGAAGAGTCAACAGGCGATTTTACGATCCTGCGCACAGGCAACAGGCAGCGAAACGACTCGTCAACAACACCGCGGCCTTCATAGGAACAAAAACACATCACACGGGTCGACAATCTGCGACTCCTGAGTCGCATGCGGTGGCTCTTTAAGGACCGCTGGCTTCGTTACGTTATTCATTCCTAGACCCCCGTCTCGTATTCACCACACAGTCCATTGCGGATTTTTTTTTTCATATTTTAGGTGTTTTGTTTTGTTACCGAATTCCGCCCAAAAATTCCTCTTCTTATTCTTTCGGTTGCCGTCCCCTGCGCTATGAAACAGAGTCATTGTCCAAAGCGTCGCCGGTCATATAAATGTACATATTTATTTATCCTATCATATATATTTACATACTTATTTATTCTATTAAGGCCGCAGCGTTATCGACGAATCTGATGGAGGAGTCTCGGCTGGGGAGCAGTCCTCGTCAGCTCAGCAGCTGCTGGAATCGCTCGCCGCCGCGGCTTCTACGCTGAGACGAAATGTCCCGTGGTGATGGTGGTGGAGATGATCGTGGTGGTGGTAGTCAGACTCTCGATCGTCAGCCCCATCCAGCGACGTTTCGTGCCCGAGACCCAGCTAAGGTTTCTGAACAATGCTACCGCCTATCTGTCAACCCCTTATTACAGACCAATTCATACCGTATTGGTCACCACGTGCCCTTAAAAATCTCAACGTTCATCCTACAAAGTCCCATCGCAAGGGAGAAACACAAACGAATAGATACAAAATAATTACCCCTATTGAATCGCCTATACGCCGTATGGACCTAAAAACTCAATTTCACTGCACAAGAATACGGAGTAAGCCGTATCGGTTAATAACCATGCGACCGATGTAATTAAATATGGGTATAAGGTGCAGACGAAGTGTGGGGCAAGCCGCGACTTGCGCGGTTTGTATTTTGGCTATTTGCATCGCTTCGTGTTTGTTGAACACGTCAGCCAGCAGCTGCCAATAACGCACGCGGGCAACACGCAATGATCGAACACACCGTGTTTACACTGCGGCGTCTCGTACACACAGAGGCGACCGTGACTCAACGACTACTGCACATCATACCGGTGGTCTCTTAGGAATCGGACATTTGTCTCGAATACAATGCAGTTATGAAATAGAAAGAAAAGGCGAGAAGCTACATTTTAGACTGGGGCAAATGTTGTTGACGAGCGCTTATGAATGCTGGAACGGCGCGCGAGCGGGTGGGTGGCCAGCACCACAGCGCACACGCACTGAATGTCAACACTGCAGAGGCGTTCGCTGTTGCCCTGCTGTATAACCCTCTGATGTGTTTGTCGTGGTTGCACCGCGTGTTGTTAGTTGCTGAAGAAGCTTGCACCACGTGGAGCAATAACGTCGGACATCAGACCGAGCTGAGCACGTGGTGGCGCAGCGCTGCGCCGAGTGTCAATGCTTGCTGCGCAACCTCAGAGCACCGATGTCTTCTGCAGCGAATCTTGGCTGGCACAGCATCGCCAAGGGTGGCATCGTCATCCCTCGCCCACCCGTGGGCCCGAGAGAGCGGCCACAGCGTGGCACCCCCAGGGACCCCGTCGCGCTCTCCCTGCCACCCATCGGGAACCGCGGGGACCCCGGGCCCTGCACCCCAAGGAGAGGGGACCCAACTTCCTTTCGGGACCAGCAGCAGCAGCAGCAGCCGCACCGCGCCACGCCTCGCCGTCTCCTCGCCCTGCAGCCGAAGCAGACGCTGCGGCATTCGTGGCCAGGGTTTGTCAGGGGACCCCAAGGGATGGGACATCGGGGATCCCTCCTCCTTGGGGGTCGGAGTGAGGGTAGACTTTGTCAGCCTAGGCCCCCCCCCGCGGGCGAGAAGGGGGGCACAGCAGAGGGGGGCGCTCTCCCGGGTGCTGAAGGAGACCCGGCGGCTCCGTTCTCCCTGTGCCTCACCCCGGAGGCGATCGGGGTCCTGCAGAAGAGGAGGCTCGCCCAGGGGCTGCGGCTGGGAGGAGTGGACGAGGAGGGAGAGAAGAAGCGACGAGGGCAGGCGGGGAGGGGGCGAGGCGTGGGCCACGTGGCGAGCGGAGAACTGGTCCAAGGTGAAGCTGCTGCTGCTGCTGTTGATAACGCGGACACAGACACACGCAGGGATGGAGATGAACACATGACCACAGCGAGGCACACATACACAGCGACACAAATGCACAGAGGGTTACGGGCACCGAGGAAACGAACATTCACAGGCTGTTGTGTATTGCTTGGGGCAAGTGCTGTTAGCGAGCTCCTATTAAGGCCGGGATGGGTGGCCAACGCCACGTCCGGCCGCCTTTGTCTCCCCAGTTCTGATGTTTACACACTGCACCAGGAACGGTATTCATGTATGGCTGAGTCGACCTGGGGGAGGCTCATGTCCAGGTACTAGATGAATTTGTGCATCGCGGGTCTGTGAGAGATAGTAATGTCTGTGCGGAGGTGACGCCTTCATCCAGCAGTGGATAAATCGCGGATGTTGACGACGACGACGACGACGATGATGATGATGCGTGTGTTGTCACAGGATTGGGAGGCGAGATCTTCAGCGAGACGGAGGTGCCGAAGGGACTTCTCAGGATTTCCCTGCTCAACGACAGACACCGCTACGACGACGTGGAGTACGAGGACGATGATGACGACCGTGGTGGTGGTGGTGGTGGTGTGAAGTCAGCCAGCACTCTGCACGTGGACGCAGGGGTTCGTGACAAGTGCGTGACGTGGCTGCGAGGGCTGGAGGAGGCAAGGGGAGGTCACAGTCTGCCTCACCTCATTCTCTAGACATCGTCAACATCTTTATCAGAGTCTTCACTTCGGCTGGAGGAATCCGATGAGCTATGAAGCTCTTTTTTCACAGACGTTCAGTAGATGCGGTCGGCAAGTTACATCATCATCAGCATCGTCACGTTGCCATGAGATAATCAGGAGCATAATCGTTGAATTCACATGAATCATAGTCATGTTTAATACACATTTGCATGTTGTGCATTATGAAAGGTCTATCACCATCATCGCTATCAACATCCACGTAATTTAATTCATATCCTCACAATCACGGATGGCTCACGTGATCATTATGAGTTAATCATTGACATCGCCATTCAATTCACATCATCATCACATTAAATTCACATTATCAGGACGCATATTGGATCGTGGTGGCTATGCACGTCGCCTGTAATCCAGCGCTGTGGGGGCAGCAGCGAGGGTTAGCAGTGCCGGACCAAGCTGGTGCGGGGCCTGTTGCATATGTTATAAAGGGGCCCTAAATTAAATAAAAACACAGAAATATTAAAACAATTTTTTTACTTACGTAGTAAAGTAATTGTATTTTTTCATTTGCTATACAGCCAGATAATACGACACATTGCTAACCTTAAACACCCAGTCCTTCATAAAAGTTGAAGGCGGTATAGTACTATAGTAATAGAGCAAGTGCAGAATCACTGAACCGGAATTGATAGCTTGAAATCATTTAGCGCGGGGCCCTTGAAAGTGCGGGGCCCGTATCTACTACATGTGTAGCTACTACACGTGTAGTAGCTACTACTTGTGTAGCTACTACTTGTGTAGCTACAATATGTGTAGTAGCTACTACTACATGTGTAGCTACTTTTGCTACGAGGATAATCCGGCACTGAGGGTTGGTGAATCACCACTCGTGGGAGTCGCCACACTCCCTTCCGTGGACGTCGAGGAGGAGCCGTATACCCCGGCTCGCCAGGAGAAGGCGGGACAGCAAAAAATGTGGACTCCACCTGTCCCGTCTCTGTGGGATCGAGTGTTTCTCCCTCCACGGGTGGGTTTTCTCCGGGCCACTCCGGTTTCCTTTCACATGGTAAGCACTTAACACATTCCTCCTGCGGAGGGAGCTGGTAGGAACGTTTGGTTGCTCGGTCAATGGCCAGGGTCAACGGCGGCGTGGTGTATTCCGCAAATATGCCCGACTGTGAGGGCGGGCACAAGCCGGCGTGAGTAGGTTAAACGTTGAGTTTTATAAGGGCACCCACGGGGTGACCAACCCCTCCCCACCCAGCCCCACCCCTCCCACCCCCACCTAGCCCCACATTCCTCACCCAGCCCCTCCCCACCCTCCCCACCCAGCCCCTCCCCACCCTCCCCACCCAGCCCCACCCTCCCCACCCAGCCCCTCCCCACCCTCCCCATCCAGCCCCACCCTCCCCACCTAGCCACTCCCCACCCTCCCCTCTCCACCCAGCCCCACCCCTCCCATTTTTGGATGCACGACGGACGGACACAATAATCATCTGTGGGCTGGTGGAACCAGTGTGTTCCTACCAGTATTAATTGGCAATCCATACAGCATCTACTGCTGCCTTGGATTGGTTGTAGGACCCTTAACGTTCAACTCTGCCATCTATCCATAATACAGCTTTTTGGGTTAGATCGTGAGGTCATCGTTGGAGGCCATCGATGAATTCACACGATCATCGTCGTCGTGTGTAAATCACGCGATCATCAGACATCATCCGCTTGATCATAATGCAACCTGAACCATTATCACAAGCAAGGCACGCTCATGATCATTGCTATTTAACCACCACCACCACCACCATCATCATCGTCGTCATCATCTATGCACTTATACTCTTTGATTCTTTCGGTAAAGTCACGTAGGTATAAAATAAAATAAAATCTATGCAGTAAACATGACAAACTTAATCGCCATAGAGCACCCTCTCCATCACAAGCCATCATTCTGTAGCGCAGTGGTTCTTAACCTTGACTGCAGCCTTGCACCCCTTTGGTTCCCAATCCTTAAAACAAATGTACACTTTTAATAAACACGTCGGGTTTGATTAAATAAAGTAAGTTGTAACGTATGTGGCCGTGCTTAATTTGTGTGTTGCGATGATTTACCTTCGAAACATATCTGGCCACGTCTCGCACCCCCAGAAAGGGCATCTCGCAGCCCCAGGGGATGCAGCGTGCAGCCCCAGGTTAAGAACTCACTGGTGTAGTTTGTTGTTCATTAATTGCGTTGTGGACCGCTGTTATATTATGATGAGATTGTACAGAAATAAGCCGAGGCAGTCCTCCCCCCCCTCTACTTTCAAATGGAGTGTTATTGTTTTGAGTGTGTGTGTGTCGAGCCAATGTGTGCGCGCGCGTGTGTCATTTGTAAATACGTTCGAACATTTCATAATAAAACAAAACGAATGAAAGCAACGGACGAAGCCCAAAGTGTGACGGTGTCGTTGTATTATTGTTATTGTAGTAATACGAGGGGACATGCCCGTGACTTTACACACAGTGGGTGGGGGGGGTATGGGGAGGTTATGGAGTTGGGAGGAGCGTTGGGATAGACGTGTGTGTGTGTCTCGATTTAAAGCTTTCGTGACTGCAGGGATTCATCTTCTTGGTTCTTTCGGTAAAGTCACGTAGAAGGGAAGTAATAAAATAATAAAAATAAAACATAATAAAATAATTCTCACGACGTTTCGGCCACAACGCAAGCAGCCGTCCTCAGGTGAAAACCAGGTCTGTCGAGGCGACATCGTCTGAATGAAACAGCACCATGCTTGGAGCATATATTTAAGCTGGGTTGGAAGGGGGGGGAAAGGGCGCCTTGACAAAAGCCTTTTCCCCCCTTCCAACCCAGCTTAAATATATGCTCCAAGCATGGTGCTGTTTCATTCAGACGATGTCGCCTCGACAGACCTGGTTTTCACCTGAGGACGGCTGCTTGCGTTGTGGCCGAAACGTCGTGAGAATTATTTTATTATGTTTTATTTTTATTATTTATTACTTCCCTTCTACGTGACTTTACCGAAAGAACCAAGAAGGTGTGTGTGTGTGTGTTTGTGTGCTGTGTGGTTGATTGTTGGTGGGAGAAGTGGCGTTGTAACGACGTTATCAGTGGCGTAGTAACGACGTTATCAGCTCAGGGGGTGCGGCGATCGGTCAGGTGGGGCCCCAATATTTTGTTCGTCTCTTCACGGTCGCACCTGGAGGCTCTTCTACATCGCGGCTCCTCTTTCCCGAATCACAGCGTCGTTACCCTCACGGTCTCGAACATTTAACGCTGCAGGCGCCCTCCGTTTTAGCAAAATGCAGCCACTGCAGCTGCGTAGGAGTAACTCTTTGCAATATTGCGTTAGCGCTATGATTACATAAAAATAAAGCGTGGAACGTAAATAAAAGCATTTTCATCAAAATATATTTAATTCTAGATTTGAAGTTTTCGTGACTGCAAGGATCCATACTCTTTGGTTTTTCGGCGAAGTCACGTAGGTAAAAAATAAAATAAAAATGAAAACAACTAAATAAAATCACGACGTTTCGGGCGCAACACAAGCGTCCGTCCTCAGGTGGGGACAAACACAGCGAAACAACAATCGCTGAAGTATGCCTAAGAGATAGCTGTGACAAGGGATTATATATGTACGCGATCTAACCCAGAAAAAACCTCTAATTGATGATATTGGTCGCGAAAGCCTACGTGTTAAACCAAAATACACAAACTTTATTTCATTTGGATCACATGTACAACAGTTGTTGTGACGTCGCCTCTTACCGACAGGCGGACGGAGAGATGGGCAAGAGAGACAAAGGAACAGGCAGAGAGACAGACGAACAGGCAGACGAACAGACAGACGAACAGGCAGAGAGACAGACAAACAGGCAGACGAACAGACAGACGAACAGGCAGAGAGACAGACAAACAGGCAGACGAACAGGCAGAGAGACAGACAAACAGGCAGACGAACAGACAGACGAACAGGCAGAGAGACAGACAAACAGGCAGAGAGACAGACGAACAGACAGACGAACAGGCAGAGAGACAGACAAACAGTCAGACGAACAGACAGACGAACAGGCAGAGAGACAGACGAACAGGCAGAGAGACAGACGAACAGGCAGACGAACAGGCAGAGAGATAGACAAACAGGCAGACGAACAGACAGACGAACAGGCAGAGAGACAGACAAACAGGCAGAGAGACAGACGAACAGACAGACGAACAGGCAGAGAGACAGACAAACAGGCAGACGAACAGACAGACGAACAGGCAGAGAGACAGACAAACAGGCAGAGAGACAGACGAACAGACAGACGAACAGGCAGAGAGACAGACAAACAGGCAGACGAACAGACAGACGAACAGGCAGAGAGACAGACAAACAGGCAGAGAGACAGACGAACAGGCAGACGAACAGGCAGAGAGACAGACGAACAGGCAGATGGAGACATTGGCATAGATTTGACGGCTCGCTCCGGGTGCTGCATAAACTCGTGACGCTTTCCATACAGGGCCGCGCGTCACCGCTAGAGGGCGCGTGGAAGCTGTGAGTGCACAGTGTGGATGTTGATGGTGGTTTAACACGTGCTCGGCTTTCGCAAGCAATATCATCCATAATCGAGGTTTTTTTGGGGTTAGATCGCATAAAGGTATAAATGTGTCGCTAAAATCGGCCACCATGCGACACAGCCAACTAGTAAGGGTTGTCATGTAAACAGAATGTGGCCAATTCGTCACTAGTACAGCACTAACCGGTGTGTTGGAGAGCCAAGCCACAACATTTGCAATCTGAGTACGACGTTTCGCCAGTAATTACAACTAGCTTCATCAGAAAAACCCCCTCTATTATAGATGATTATGATGATCAATATGCAACTGCCGATGATGAGAATGCTGGTGATACTGTTGACGACGACGATGATGATGATGCCACTGATGATGGTGGCGTCTGCTTCTGCATCTGTTAAGAAATGCTAGATATACAACATCACGATTGTGCTATATTAATTCTAGATTTGAAGCTTTCGTGACTGCATGAATCCACACTCTTTGGTTCTTTCGGCAAAGTCACGTGGGTAGAAAAATAATCGATCACGACGTTTCGATCGCAACACAAGCAACCGTCCAGGGGCGGTTTCTTCATTAGGGCGATTGGGCGACGCACCACCAATGTGTGAAAGGGACTTTTTCAATCACATTAACAATCTCATTCAACCACAGAGCTATGCTAGCCGTTACTGTGCCTCTGGATATAGTCCAATCAGCGTCATGTCACGTTCTGTGGAGTACCGCCTCTTTTTGGGCGATTTCACTCCGGCTGAGAATCGCCCCGAGTGGTCCCATAGACTTACATTCAAAGATGTTTTTTTTCGAAGGGCGGGCGCTGCAATGCATTCTCTATGGCTTCCGGGAGGGCTCGCACTAACGTGCTTACGTCATCATACGTAAGCAAAATTATTTGTCGCCACCTAGTGGAATCTTTAATAAAAGAAACTGAGTGGATTGTAATAATAGTGAGTATAAAAACAAACAAGATGTATTGTAAGAGTCACTTTATTTTTCATTAATATTAAAGAAGTGAAGTTGCCTTTACATGCTTAAGCTGTTAATTTATCCATTGCATGGGTGGACCTTATCCTTATCAATCATCCAGACATTTGCCCCCCCTGAGAGATTTTGCAGGAGCCGCCACTGCAACCGTCATCAGATGTGACAACCACAGCAAGAAAAACCATCGTGCGCAGTTGCGCGGCCGCCTTTGTCTCCCCAGTGCCGATGTATTCGCGCAGCACCAGGTTACGCACCGGTTCAGACATGGCTCTGAAGCGGTCCTGGGCGTTTATTTGCGAGTTACCCGGATAACCACTTCACTGGACCGCACGAGAATGTATTCCCCTGCAGTAGGCATCAGGGACGCGTCTCATACTCACACCACCCAGCCAGCAACCCAATCCTGATCACTGCTCTCAAGATTGAACACAAACCCCTTTGACAAAGCCTTTCTCGACTCGGAGTCTCGCTCATTCCGGTCCGTTGTCTCTGCGGTCCGTCTACGTTCAACCACCACCACCACCACCGCACTGCAGGTCAAAACACACACACACTCACTTCTGTTCACGTTCATTCAACCACCACCACCACCACCACCACCGCACTGCAGGTCAAAACACACACACACTCACTTCTGTTCACGTTCATTCAACCACCACCACCACCGCACTGCAGGTCAACACACTCACTCACTTCTGTTCACGTTCATTCAACCACCACCACCACCGCACTGCAGGTCAACACACACACTCACTTGTGTTCACGTTCATTCAACCACCACCACCGCACTGCAAGTCAACACACTCACTTACTTTTGTTCACGTTCATTCAACCACCACCACCACCACCGCACTGCAGGTCAACACACTCACTCACTTCTGTTCACGTTCATTCACTAGTATTGCACGGAGTTCCCTCCCCATCGTCTCTCTACCCTCCCCCCTCACCTCCCCCCCTCCCCCCACGTTCTTACAACCTTGCACAACCTTGCTGGATTCGATAAACCGTATCGACTGCTACCTATCACAAACGGTGCCGTTTGTTGCCGACCGCTTGGCGTTTTTTTGGGGGGAGGGGCGGGGGGAGGGGTAGGGACAACTGCCATCTATTGACTCGGGCGCCCGTCAAAGCATCTGCTCGGAAATTCAATTCCAATGTCAGCCCCTTCAGTCACCGCAGAACGACATTAGAATTGACAGCAGTCAGTCACGTGGGGATTGACGCGGATTAGATTTGTGTAGAACGAGTGGAGCGGTGGCGCGGCGGTTAGCGCACTGCACTACGACCCTAGCGCCCTGGTGATCGATTCCCGGCTACGGCGAACATCGCTGAGGTGAACGACGTTTCCCACTTGACCAACTCGCACTGACCGGTGCGGTGAAGTATGGCCAATCAGTTTCAAAGACAATGCCGTACATCATCACATCGCGTTTTGTTTACATGTTCGCTACAAGTAGCGCGTGCGGTTAACGCAGACGTCATTCCTTGCAAAATGTTTCTATTCGGTGTTGGAAGAATCTTAACAACTCCTATGTTATTGATAATTGGTTTTTTACCCTTTTATCTGGCAACAAAACGGACACCTTTTTACAAGGAGTCATGTTTGCATAGACCGCAATACCTGCAGTCATAATGCAAACAAAAAACATAACTCTGATAATGTGCACTGTCCTTGACGTTGATTGGTCCACACCCGAGACAGCTTTCCTTAGAGCCTAGTCTCACATGGGTTGGACCAGATGACGCCAAAAGGCGCACAACTCAAAGACAATGCACCATCAGAGTATGAGAGCTCGGGGTAAGCATTTACACCATGGGAACCTCATTTGCCAGTAAAAATATGATAATTGGTTTTTTACCCTTCTATCTATTAAGTCGACACATGACCGGAGTTTTGCTTATATGTACACTGTTACCCATGATGCTCCACTGGAACTCATAATGCACGTGTGCTTTATTCATTTTTTTTTTACGCTGAATGGTGCCCAGTAGTTTATGTGGAGTTGCTTTTGCCAAGAGCATCTGGCAATCCAGCGGAATATGTTTCACGAGCCTGGCCCTGCTGGATGAGATCCTAGTATGTCGAAAACGGTGCCGAATTGGCTCGCTTCAACATAAAACATCACCTGGTAATATTGCTCTGCAATATTATCAAGCAGCAACGAGCTGAGAGACGGATGCATACATATACGCATTTAAATGTGGAGGCACAGAATGGAGTGCTGCTGTTAGCGTTGTGCTTTAGCAGCATCCACTGATGGAAAACGGAGCCGCATCTGTGCCTCATACATTCGTACCGTACCTACAATCAGCACAATTGGCTACGTACGGTGCGAAAGAAGCTCAACATACGCTACACACATACTGCCCATAGACACACACTGCCCATAGACTCAACACTGCACCTCCGATGAACGCGGTTGGCTACGTACGGTGAGAAAGAAATTCAACATTCGTACAACGCACGCACGTACATGCATGCCTACCCTCCCTCGTTCATCGGAGCCAGCATCCCACGCATACACGATTTCTCCATAATGTCAATTACATTTTCAGCTTCTCGCTTCACCATTGGATGAAGGCCTCCCACCCTCCCCCCCCCCCAACTGGGTTATTTGACCATACTTCACCACAATGATGGGCGCGTGTTGGTGGTAGCGGAGGCAGGTGGTGGGGGGGGACGAGACCCGTTCAGGCTATGATTCGCCACTGATGTTCGCCGTGGCCGGGATCTCAACCTCAGGTGGCTGGGTCCGTTTCACATTACGCTAACCACTGCGCCACCACTCCACCAGTCCCAACAACAACAAGAATCAATTATAATCAGCGGTCACATACACGGGTTACATTTTTTTTTTATCAATTGCTCATTCATTTTGGCCAAGGTTTTGGGGGTGCCACCAAAACCAAGCCACAACAAAAGTGTGGGGGGGGGGGAGGGGAGGGCGGTTGGGGCGGGGTGTCCCTTTAATGACCAGCCTCCTCCTTCTCCTGCTGCTGCTCCTCTTACAAGGTGGCTTTGGAAACTGCAGCATTTTCGCTCTCCATCAATTGCCAGTTTCCATGGAAACGCTGATATTGTGACTTCATCCGGCTGTACCACGTTGCGTTGCGACGGGGTGAGGAGGAGGGTGGGGGCGAGGAGCCTTGGGTAAGGTGACGACAATTTGGAGAAAACGAATGCGCACGTTGGTTAGTACAGGCCAGCACAGCAACGGATGGGCTTGGGAATAAACAAAAATGAAACGAACTGTGTCTTGTATTATTTTATTTTATAGGTAAATGCACAACGTGGAATTGGAGGTCGTTGCACCAATTACTTTGCGTAAATATTGTGGCAACCGCGGTTCCTTTTGTTGTTGTTGGTGTCGGTGTGCGTGATGGATTGAAACATTATAACAGCTTGGGGGGGGGGGGGGTGGGGGGGGGGTGCTGCGAGAAAAGAGTTAAAATGGGAGAGAGAGAGAGAGAAAATGAAATAACCCGCGGATGAATGAATGGGCTTGTGCGCGTGTGCGTCACCGCTGTGGGGCTGACGTCATCGCTTGCCTCGGGGATCTATTCCACAATTACAATATTGAGGCGGGGGGGGGAAGGGAATAAATAAAATAAAATGAAAGAAACAAAAAAGGAAATAAATTAAAGCGGAAAATAATATTAATAATTAATTTCCGCCGCTCACGCAATGTATAATGCAGCATTTTTTGGGGGGTCTTTATTTTATTTGAAAAAAATTGTGTAAATCATAACCGTTGTGGCCCTTTTATGGGAACGCGCTCGTTATTGAACGCACGTATCGATTCTGATTACGGAGAATCACACGAGAAGCGTCCTTAAAAAAAAAGATATCGATTTTCATTCGCCAGCATGCATTTAATTATTCGTTCAATATCCCGTAATTCTTTAATGACTCAACTCGCCCCCGTTTTTGATCGCCACGTGGCTGAAATATGTAAGCTGCAACGCACGCGCGCGCGCGCGCTCGTGCAAAAGCGAGTGAACAAAGGATTGAATGTACGCCCGTGAAAAACAATCGCGGCGTGCTCTGGTCGTGTCTGCTGCTGGGATACACGAGTGGAGTGTGGCTGTTGTTGTTGTTGTGGTTCTGGTTGTTGTTGGTTGTGGTGGTGTGCAATTGGGTCGTGGAACCAGCGCAGGAAGAGGTGGCGAGATGGAATCACGCGAGTTGAGCAGCCACACTTCCCGATGTACGTCGCTTCGCAAACGCGTCGTCGCTTTATTGGCACCGCCACCACGATTTGTGGCGGTGGGCAGCGCCGTCCGCTCCTCTCTCTCTCGTTACCCCCGTCGCATTTTCAGCCCTTCGCCTCCACCACCAGCCACCCGCCTAGGGGCCCGTACATCGCTTCGATTTAGCGTCGTTAGCGACGTTCGTCGCCGCGCCGTTCAGGAACGCATCCCCGACATAAAAGCGGGGAATTACTGCGCGCGATTTTGGAGGGCACTTACTGGACACGGGGAGGGAGGGGGGACGTTGCCGTGGTTGTCATTGGTTCGCACGCTGGCCTTGTAATACAGAGGTCGGCGGGTTCCATTCGATTTCCCGTCGCGGCAGTTTCAACGTTGTTGCGAGTTTGCCCCCCTCCTCCCCCACCCCCCGCCGCATCTGATCAATGAGCAGCTGAATTGGTTTAACACGACCGATATTATCTAAAACAAATTTGTTTGATGGGTTGGATCGCGTAAATATAATTGGCTGTCGCCTGATGCGGCTGGTTGTTTGCTGTAATTGCAAAGGTTGTGGTTTCACTCTCCAACACGAACGGCGCGCTCAACTCGTAAAACTAATTGGCACGTTTTTGTTTACGCGACAAACCTTAACAATTGGCTGTGTCGGGTGGTGGCGGGTTTAACGACGCACTAATATCCTACGCGATCTAACCCAAAAGCCACAAACCTCTTCTGGACAGTTTCAATTGTTGCACCACGGTCAGTCGATGTCATGTGGTGGGGTAAAGTGTGAGTACTCCCACTGCTCCCATAGCAGCTGGCCATCGTGGCAGGCGAGTCAGGAGACATGTACTCTCTCTCTCTCTGCAAAGGCTTCTCTCGTGGAGCGCCTTCCGACTGCAGTGTCGTGAACGGGCAATTGCTGGGCTGCGCCTCTATCATTTGCTGGACTAAGGACGCAACGATTTCCCCCCCCCCCCCCCCTTTTTTTTCTTCCTCCGCAGCGGCAACTTTGACGGCTGACGACAACAACTTGTGCCGCAATGCAGGACGGTTCCATTCAACCTCAGCACCGAATAAACTCGCACCCCCCCCCCCCCCCACCACCATCACCCTCCCGTGAGCTCTGCGCATGTCTCGTTGCGCTCTCGTCCTCTCGTCCTCCTGCACGGGTTTTGCATTCCGCCCTCCGCCTGCTCGTACATCGGCAGAGCCCTTAATGCAATGTCAATACATGAATACTTAACCCCCACGACATTTGATATGTTTGAATACACGCGTGTGCACGCGTGCGCTGTGTGTGTACTACACAAAGACAAAGACTCCTCCCCCCGTGGAGCCATAACAGACTGTTGGGGCAAGTGCTGTTAGCGAGCACATTTGAAGGCCGGCACGGCACACGACGTGAGTGGGTGTCCAGCACCACGCCCGGCCGCCTTTGTCTCCTTAGCAGGCGATGTTCACGCTAATTAGAGGCTGCGTCGAGTGAGCGAGAGGCCCATCGTGCTCGTCACTGGTGTTGGCCGTGAGCGAGATTGGAACTCGGGTGGCCGTGCTCGCAGCGTGCACACAGACACCTGCGCATGAGAGAAGCTCACAGATTCCTCGAAGAAACCGCACGTGGTAATTGTACACGGGCTGTCAGACAGAGCCCACTACGACCGGAGTGCGCAATGCAGACACAGAGACACAGAGAGAGACACACATAGAGAGAGACACACAGAGAGAGAGAGGCACACAGAGAGAAAGACACACACAGAGAGACACACACAGAGACACAGACACACACACACACAGAGAGACAGAGCGGTAAGGAGTCTCGAATGCCCCCTTTTGCTCTGCGGCGCGCTCACTTGCCCCCCCCCCCCCCAATAATAAAAGCACCCCAGGCTGTTCGCCGCCGCTGTACGAGAGAGAGCGTGTAATTGGCACTTTACAGCGCGAAACGTGCATGGAATATATATCATAATTACAACAAAGCGTTTTGCTGCCGCTGCTGCCGCATTCGATGTGAGCGAGACGTCCGCTCCGCCGCGTGGCACCGCGTTCAAGGTCACCGGGGGTCTTTGTGGGCCAATTCCAGCGCACGTCGCCATCACCGCATTGCCTCTGCTCGGCTCGTTCAAGTCGCTGCACGAGCAACGCCCGGCGCCCCTAAGAACCGCCCCTTACATTCTCATCGTCGTCATCGTCGTCGTCGTCGACATCGTTATTACCACCACGACTACCATCTTGGGCTTTAGGTCTTCTCTTCCCCTTGGCCGCCCACCCTTTGGACGCCGCTCCAATGCCGCTCCTCGGCCACCCGCGTTCCTCCACCCTTGCGCGTCACGCGTCACGCCACAGCAGCCGCGTGGCACGGTTGGCAGGGTTGGCACGGTTAGCACGGTTTGCACGGTTGGCACGGTTTGCACGGTTGGCACGGTTGGCAGTTGGCACGGTTGGCACGGTTGGCACGGTTTGCACGGTTGGCACGGTTGGCACGGTTGGCACAGTTGGCACGGTTGGCAGGGTTGGCAGGGTTGGCAAGGTTGGCACGGTTGGCACGGTTGGCACAGTTGGCACGGTTGGCACGGTTGGCAGTTGGCACGGTTGGCACGGTTGGCAGGGTTGGCACGGTTGGCACGGTTGGCACAGTTGGCAGGGTTGGCACGGTTGGCAGTTGGCACGGTTTGCACGGTTGGCACGGTTGGCACGGTTGGCACGGTTGGCAGGGTTGGCACGGTTGGCAGTTGGCACGGTTTGCACGGTTGGCACGGTTTGCACGGTTGGCACGGTTGGCAGTTGGCACGGTTTGCACGGTTGGCACGGTTGGCACGGTTGGCACGGTTGGCAGGGTTGGCACGGTTGGCAGTTGGCACGGTTTGCACGGTTGGCACGGTTGGCACGGTTGGCAGGGTTGGCACGGTTGGCAGTTGGCACGGTTTGCACGGTTGGCACGGTTTGCACGGTTGGCACGGTTGGCACGGTTGGCAGGGTTGGCACGGTTTGCACGGTTCGCACGGTTTGCACGGTTGGCACGGTTGGCTACGTAGGGCGCGAATGAAGTTAATAACGCAGACGTGACAACCTCCTCTTCGTAATGACATCAACAGGAATGTCTTGTCACATTCTGCTCAGGACTCCCAAGCTGCTTAGCGCTATCCCACCGTTAAATTACCAGCAGCCTCAGTGTGCACACATGAATATATATCGTTAACCCTTGTTGATCATAGTGGCTTTGTTAAGGTCCATCTCTCTAAGCCACACAGCAGTCTGACACTTTGTACAATAAGTAGAGACGACAGCTTCACTGTTCAGACGCGGGCATTTGAGGCGGAGAATAAATACCTGCTTTGCTGCGATTAATAATATTTTAAAAAATACAATGAAAAACAAAATCATCATCATCATCAGCTCCGGTCAATTCGCTGCTCGCAAATGAATTGCAATGCAATAATAACTGGGTGGTCTCAAAACGAAATCACCACGAAGACTGAAACGTGGCGACGAATTCAACATTCCCGTTGCACCCCTCTTCCAAGACAAAGATCCCCCCGTGTGGCCTCAACGTGGTGCAAGTGCTTTCACGCATGCACGCGCACGCGAACGCACGCGCACGCATGCACGCACGCGCACGCATGCACGCGAACGCACGCGCACGCATGCATGCACGCGCACGCACGCGCACGCACGCGCACGCACGCCGGCAGGATGCGTGCTTTGCCTTCGTGTTTGCGACACGCAGAACCACGCCGTGGCATCTGCGTGTCACAGTCGGGTTCTGCGCCAGAGAGGCCGGCGGTGATACGCGCCACGACTCGTGCAACGCGAATTCTTCTTCCGCTGGTCACAGCGGCTGTGTAGAACAATACGCAGAAATCATCGTCGCCGCGACGATATCCGTGCGAGCCGTCGATATGGCAACAACGTTCACGGAAAGAGAGAGAGAGAAAGAGAAAAAAACGACTCTGGAAAGGTTAAGAAAATGAAGGGGCCTTCTTTTCCCTCGTTCGTACGGGAGCGATCGAAGGCGTTGATTTGCGACACGCGAGAAATCTGCCGTCTTCGCACGATGAATGGGAGGTCTCCATTGACAGCGGCACATGAGGGGTGTGGGAGGGATGCTGCTGATGCTGCTGCTGCTATGGCCACAGTTGCACGATAGCAACGGCGGTGAGAGAGAGAGGGAGAGACAGAGAGGCGTGGTGGTTGTTGTTGTTGTTGGTGGTGCATGCCTGCGACCCAGCACGATCTTGCGGTTCACCGACACGTGCTCGCCGTGTGACGTAGGGGCTGTGACGACTCCGACGAACCCAGGGAGTGGAGGCACCGGGTGGCGCAGAGGTCAGAGCTCTGAGCCGGCGCCGCTGACGAACCTGGGTTCAAATCGGGGTTGCAGCCGCCTCCTGCGATTCAGTTTGGTTTTCAAGGGTGGTGAGTTGATGGTCTGAGCCCGGTCACCGATGACCGCACAGAAATGAAATAAAACAAAAAACCCCCATCACATTAAATTTTGGTTCTCCACTTAATTTGACGAGATTTCAGCTCTGAGCGGCACAATATTGGTTTGGATGTCATGCGACAAACCTTTATTTTCAGATGTAGAGTGCTGACCTCTGTCTGCAAGAGGCCGCTTGACAGAATGTCAGAAGTAGCTCTTTGACATCCGCTTCTGTGGGCAGTTCTCCATCACGAGGGGTTGCACTGCCCTGCGAGAAATCCGAATCGATTTTTCATCGCGTGACGTGACGGCGGTTGCACAATTGGAGTCAAATTTGGGGAAAAAGAATATAATAATAAAAAATTAACCTAGCAAGTTGGTGCGTAACATCCATCTGTGTGGTCCATCGAGTGTTAGTAGCAGCAGTAGTATTCCACTGTCATCAAGGGTTCTCTGGTTTCCTCTCACACGCAACACCCTTTCTCTACAGAGGAATTGGCCAAACATACCAACGCACAAGCTTATTGAAAGAGTCTTAAGACCCAGTGAAGATGTCCTGAATATATGAATGACACGCACCTACGGAGTAGCACGGTTGACTACGTGCGGTGCGAAAGAAGTTCAACATACAAACATACAAAGGGCTTTCATTGGTACAACACTGTCTTCTGATTTTCCTTCCAAATGCCAAATACTCAACGATTACTACAGCACTTAAATGGGTGGGTGGGATGGGATGGTGGTGGAGGGAGTGTAAGGGTGCGGTTCATGGCAGGGAAACATTTGGCAGAGAGAGGGAGATACCAACAGTCGCCATTCGCCACAAAGGGACGGCGACGTCACCACGGCGTCTGTGCCAGGCTAGGTGCACTCTGAGGCCACGTGAAGCGCCGAAGGCTCGCTGCTGGCGGGAGGTCACGGGAAAACCCCTGCAGGTGCCATGCGTTGGCTGACTGAGATGACTGGCAGATGCACCGGTGGTGCCCCCCTACTGTGCCAACTTGCCGCACTTTAGCCACCCGGCGCTCCGCTCGTTGTTGTGAGCGTCGCTCCTCTGCCCTCCGTCGTTGCTGGAGGGCGACTGCCTCCACTTGCCCAGTAGCAGCAGCAGCGTCCTTCACGAGCCTCCTCCACAGAGGCCGATCCTGAGGGAGACACCACGAACAGTAACAACAAGGAGCCCCAGGGGCCGCCACAGCTACACCAATGAGTCCAATGACATCCCCGGAGGGCCGTTGACCAAATGGGATTGAATAAAATTGGCTAAAAATCTCAAAGTAGATTGTTTGGGGGATGTTGCTGCTGCTGATGCGGCGTTGGCAGCGGTGCAATGAAACACATTTAACGTCAAAAATAAACTCAGCAATAACGCAGCCGGTTACAATAACACAAAATATGTGACGTTTCGGGAAATAGCCCTTCTTCACAGCACATGCATAGAATATGCCAAGGAGACAAGAGTTAGCGAGGGTTGGAGACTACTCTGAAGATCATGGACGCCTGCTGAGAAACATTTGCATATGCTTAGTTAGCCAATAGGAACTATTGAAGACGACCGCTTGTGTTGCGATCGTAACGTCGTAGTTTTCTGTTATTTTTGATTAATTTCTTTGAACCTATCTACGTGACTTTACCGAAAGATCCAAGAATATGAATTCCTGCAGTCACGAAAGCTTTAAGTCTAGATAAAAAAAAATTCAATAATCAAATGTTAATACTGGTGATCAGAAAGGATTTTAAAAACGTTATTCTCATCAGGGCCCCGTGATATTAAGTGCAGTCTACAACTCTGTATCCACTCGATCTCTTTGATGGCTCTACGCATGTGCTATGAATAAAGGCTATTCCCCAAAACCTACGTTATATATTTTTTTTATTTGAAAGCCAGAGTGTTATTGACGAATGCGTTGAGTATTTCTTTTATAATAATAATTAAAATGTATGAAGGACTCGCGTGAAATAGTGTGTGGTCGTGATTCTCGATGTTGTTGTTGTTTTTCTGGACATATAAAGGGGACATGTATACGTGCCATTGCGAATGTGATTCATTACAAGAACACAATTGCCCGATAAACGCGCTCCTAACAACAGGAAGAGTTACATCGCATCGTTAAATCGATGCTTTGTGTGTGTGTGCTGATGACGATGATGCTGCTGCTGCTGCTGCATTGGCATCAAGGATTAAGCATAAATAACAACCATATTACAGTTTTTTTTTGGGTTACATCGCGTAATTATATAAATGTGTCGTTAAACCCGCCACCACCCGACACGGCCAATTAGTAAGGATCGGGTGGTGGCGGGTTTAACGACACATTAATATTTTTACGCGATCTAACCCCAAAAAAACTATTGTGGATGATATTGATTGCGAAAGCCTAAATCATGAATAACAAACAAATAAAACGCAACACGTTGAATCTGGATTTGAAGCTTTCGTGATTGCAGGAATCCATACCCTTTGGTTTCTTCGGTAAAGTCACGTGGGTATACAAAATAATAGATCACGACGTTTCGATCGCAACACAAGCGTCCGTCATCAGGTGAGAGACAATCACAGCAGGGACACTGACCGAAGGGCTTCAGGTGAGACAATCACACGGTCGATTGTGTTGCGATCAAAATGTCGTGATCTATTATTTTGTCTACCCACGTGACTTTACCGAAAGAACCAAATAGTACGCAACACGATTGTTAATAGCACTGCTCAAAAAATAAAACAAATATTAGTGACGTCTCAGGACTTCCTTGATCGGATCTCTGTGCTATATAAGGCCAGTGCCTGAAACGTCAGCTATGATATATCAGCATCATTTTAGGGCAGTGCTATTGACGAATGTGCTGATAATAATGTGTTACATTGTACGGCGCTAAGCGGGACAATGATGTCCCAGAATGGGGCTATTAGCTATGGCATCAGTCAACACGCCAGCAGCATTTTGATTACATTTGTAATGACCGAAAAAGACCCCAAGGCCAATGTTGCAGCCTAACGGCTCCTCAAACAATACACCCAGGGTCTCCGATTGGAGGAAAGAGGCCTCCACAGGGATTGGCCAGGAAGGCGGGGGGCTTTTAATGTGATTGGAGGGAAAGTTTTGAAGGAGAATAAGGCGGGAAACAAAGGGGTGGAACCCAATAGGCGACGGTTTGGAGCCGTTAAGAGGGGAAGGACAGTGATTGGCTGAGGGAACATAGGGTGAGGGAACATTCCAGAAGGGGGGTGGGGGCTGAGGGATATATAAGAGGAGAGAACACAAAGAGGCGGGAGCTTCAGACTTTTTACTTTTAAACAACTTTTATTGCCGCCAGCAGCAACAGCACTGGAGGCGATTTCGATATGAAATACACAAAGTCACCAGCAAACAAATGAAAATCAACGCTACAAATCCACGCGCTGTGGCGCTAAAAGCACCGCGCACAACACGAAGGAAAAGTCACGTGGTTGTGGTGGTGGTGATTGTGGTGGTGGTTGTGGTGGTGGTTGTGGTGGTCATCGCGCACGCCACGGTGACGAGCGAGCGCTTCAGAAGGTGAACACGAGGGTGCCGTCCACGCTGGTACAGAGGGGGGCTTGTCCTGCTCCCCAGCGTTCGAAGAAGACGAGCACATCAGCTTCAGAGACAGATACAAGCTGGAAGAGAGTCACGAAACCTCGGGTCCTTTACTGTGTAATCCATAGTAGGGTTCCTTATGGTGTAACTAATAGTGGCTTTTATATTCTTGCCGTCGGAGTCATTACACATTTAACAGGCAGAATTCTGCTGATGAGACTCAAAAAAAAACAGTCGAACCTGTTTCTATGGAATCCTTTTTGTTTATTGCCAGTATCAAGATGGCAATGATACAGGAGGCGTTACGGTGTTCGTACACCAAAATGGACACCTATTGCAAGGCATCAAGTCTGGAATAATCACACGGACTTGTGGTGAAATGTGCTAACACGTGCGCGTTGATAACGAGTGCATTGTCCTTGACAATGATTGGCTGACACCAAGAGAAGCCATTCTGCTAGATTTGCCTGCCCAAACGAACGCTGCTCGAAAGCATTGGTGCAAAAGCACTACCGGCTAATGGGCCAACATTTTTGTGATGAACAAACCCTTATCTTTTGATTTAAAGTTTTCGTGACTGCAGGGATTCATATTCTTGGTTCTTTCGGTAAAGTCACGTAGAAGGGAAATAATAAAATAATAAAAATATAAAACAATAAAAATTCTCACGACGTTTCGACTGCAACACAAGCAATCATCATCAGGTGTGAAATCCACAGCAAGAACATTTTCAAATTTTCTTGGTGTGGATTTTCAAATTTTCTTGCTGTGGATTTCACACCTGATGATTGCTTGTGTTGCAGTCGAAACGTCGTGATAATTTTGATTGTTTTACATTTTTATTATTTCCCTTCTACGTGACTTTACCGAAAGAACCAATAATTTGAAACCCTCGTCTGTTTATGATTTCAATATAAAAAAAAAACTTGGGTATTCCACAAAGGCCGCCTGCCCGGGGCAGTGCAGTAAACGTGAAGAAGAATGGAGAGGGACAGCCAAAGGAGATGGAGCGATGGAATGAGCTGGATGGATCGTAGATTCGCAACACCTTGCGAGACTGCGGCGGCTTGGGGGAAAGCCTTAATCCAGCAGCGGATAGGTCATGGCTGGTGATGGTGAGAGCACATCCGAAGGGGGTTTTTTAAGCAGGAAGGAATGTTAAAACAAATATGTTGAGAGCGTGGACAAGGAAGGTAAATGAGAGATTTTTGGACAAAATGAGCACAACATCTTGACTTGAAGCTTTCGTGACTGCAGGAATTCATACTCTATGGGTCTTTCGGTAAAGTCACGTAGATGGCACTGCCCGCGTATTTGCGTGGGATACATGGCCCGGGTGGAGGGGAGGGGGTGGGGGATGGGGGGGGAGGGGCGGGGGGGCATTAAGTCAGCGCGTGACGTCAATCACACAGACGGGCGCCTCGTCTCCCACGTGGAAGGAAGTTTCACGCCACTCTGCGTGATCCACCGACCCTCGCCTCCACAGTGCTGGGACCATGTTACACGCCACGTGAACAGCCACCGCTGCCCGGCTTGGCCAAGGGGCTGCGCCGTGCATGTGCTGAGACTTTGGACGCTGATAAGACGCGAGCCGCGTTCTTTGAAAAAGGCTGCGTGTGTTGTTGATGTGCTTGGTTCTTTCGGTAAAAGTCACGTAGATAGAAAAAAAAAATGACAAAAAAGTTTAAATAAAAAAATAACAATTAAAAATAAAAGCTAAAACCACGACGGTTTCAATCGCAACACAAGCGGTCTTCATCAGACGGAGAGAGTGAACAGCGGTTAGCGCACTGCGCTACGAACCCCGGTGACCCGCATTTAATTCCCCGGCTACGGCTAGCGTCAGTAGCGAGCGATGGTTGAACCGGTTCTGGGCGCTCCCACTCGGTCAACTCAGCCTTGCAAGTGGGTAACGTGGTGCAGTGCGTACACATCGGCACTGGGGAGACAAAGGCGGCCGCGCCTTGCGCTGGTCGCATACATAGCCGATGGTGCACTCGTGCGCATTGCTCAAGGCAGCCTGTGCAGAGGCTACACGGGACAACTTTGTTTTCATCTTGAGGCCCACTATAGTAATTTTGTTTCTTGCTGTGGTTGTCCCACCTGATGACGGACGCTTGTGTTGCGCCCGAAACGTCGTGATTTAATTTATTTTATACCCACGTGACTTTACACGAAAGAACCGAAGAGTATTTCATCTTATTCTTGTTGCTGTTGTGTGGTGCTCACAGCACACACACACAAACTAAGCAATTTTATTTTTTATGTTACCAGCTAAGGTCCACTGAGCTAAATAGCTCTTGTTCAGAAGCGACCCACAATTGATCGCTCAACGTGACGGCTTATCGCGTGGAAATTTATAGCGGCAGCAAAATGCCCTAAACGCGCGTCGATTCTAAACGTGGAGGGGGAAAAATTAACCCGTAAAAACAAAGTTTTTCACTATAAATCCTTTATATGCGTGTTCAATGGGCCACAACCCAGCCCACATTGGTCTTTGAAACGGGCGGCTAGAGTCCTCTCGTCCTCTGGCTTGAGATGGCTGCCACCTATGGGTCAGATGATTGCCTGCCACCATTAAGTAATTGGTAATTAAATATAATTTATTTTTTCCTAAAAAGTGTAACATTTTGGAAAAAAAATTTAAACGAAAATTAATTGTCACGCACAACGAGTCTGTGTGCAAAATGTCAGCTCGATTGGATCACGGGAAGTGGGTTAAAAAAACGACCGAAAGATTTGCACGGTCGTAAGCGCGCAAGTAAGCAAGCAAGTGAACTTAATATAAAGGATTTAAAAATAAAATAAAAACGGATGAAGCCGGAGAAGAATCGTCGCGAGCACGGTGAGAGCGAGAGACGCGCTTCAACAAGCGCCTGGGTCGGGGTCGAACCGGACGGCAAAGGAGTTCACATCAGCCCTGGTCACGGTGGAGTTGATATTAACCTCGGAGCAAGTGAGGACAGCGAGTGGATCGAAGTGCAAGCAAGGTCTGCGGTTGTATGCGATGGGAGCGTTGGTGTGGAGTGGGTTACGGGGGGGGGGGGGGGGTTTCACAATGCATGCGCAGGCATGCGCGTGATGGGAGGCGAACTCCGCGTGTTGGTGCTGTTGATGTTACAGCCCAGCGCGTGTGAGTCGTCTATTGATTAACGGCCTCTCACTCCCTCCCTCTCTCGTGCAATAAACGACGACCCGCAAGTTGGTTCCGCACGGTCACGGGCGATGGTGCACAACACCAGTTGCTATGGGCGCCCTGCACATTGACCTTGTCTTCTTATAGCCTCACGCCCGTGGGTCCGCTGAGCACGGAATTAACGGCGGACGGCGAACGGAACGCGACTGAGATGCGAGGAGACCGCTGCTAGAGAAGTCGACGGCCACGAGCGGGGTCAATGAGCGTCGCTGAGTGGGGTGCCTGGGGGAGCGGTGGCGCAGCGGTTAGCACAGCGCGCTGAGAAGCAGGGGACTCGATATCGATTTCCGACCACGGCTAACGCCAGCGGCGAGCGATACTCGAACCGGTTATGGTTGCCACCCCCCCACCAAACCGCGATGACCAGCGTGGAGAAGTATGGCCAAACACAACCCCCATGAACCAAATGTGGCATGCAGATCGCAAAGGTGACTTACAGTTGACACGAAAGAGTCGTATTTTCTGTACACAACTGGCAGTGAATCGCGTAGTTTCGCTCCAACTTCGATTACCTTCAGGATTGATCATACTGCTACAGTGTTGCGTTAAACGATTTTATAGCAGTGGGGGCGATTGCCTTACCTCTTCCAAGACGTCTGAGTAGCGTGGAAGAGTAGGCCAAAGGACCATCTAGTGGCGCTCTCTTTAGTCGAGGCCCCTTCCACCGGCAGTGCCGTGAGCCGAGCCATTGCAGCGCTGCGCCTTCACCATCGCCGTGTTTTGTTGTGGGGGCTCCTTTAAAATCCGTGGACTCGGCGTTGCAGCCCCTAAAGGCGCATTGCGTTAACCCGGGCCCCCTCGTGACGCGGCGTGGCCAACAACAGCACTGGAGAGACAAAGGCGGCTGTGGGCTGTGCGTGTGTTCCTTGGCTCCAGGGCAATGCTCGCGCTGGATGCGCGCCCCGCTCGACCGGGTCGGCCATCTCTGAACCCTTAAAAGCCGCGGCAGGTTCACTCCTCGGTGAAGTGACGAAGAGAAAGTGGCGCGTAGCAGCAGAACGTTCATCGTGAGCCACGCTGCTGACGACTGCACGTGCGGAGTGAGTGGGTGAGCAAGAGAGAGAGAGGGGAGAATGAGGGAAGCTGAGAGGGAGGTGTGTTAACCGAAGGAGAGAGAGAGAGAGGAAGGGAGAGGTGGGCGAGCGAGTCAGGGGGAGGGGGTAGAGGAGAGGCTGGAGGGAAAGAGAAAAACAGAGAGAGAGAGCGAGCGAGCGTACGGGCTGATTGTGTGTGCGCGCTCATGGGGAGAGGGAGATATAGCCGAGGCTGAGTGCAGTCAGTGTGCGTCTGGGGTAGAGGGAGGGAGGATACGAGGGGGGTGGTGGACGCATACAGAGAGTGCGTGTGTGTGTGTGTGGCAGAGAGATAGTGGGGATCGAACGGCCGGCCCTTGGTGCTTTGAGACTTTTGTTTTTGTAGATTTTTTTCGTGTCTCTCCCGGTTTGTTCCCCGGCTCGGCATGAACGCGACTGCACCGCGAGTCACGACAGCGCCTCGTGGCGACACGAAGATCGGCAGCTCCGTGCGCGGTCGCGCCTGAGATGGTCAGAAAGACCATGTAAGCTCCCGCGGTAGAGAACACTCCTCTACCTTACCCACCTACCCTGCTACCCCCCCCCTCCCCCACACACACACTCACACTCGATGTCAAATAGCCGGCAAATGTCGAAGAAACGAAGAGCGGGCGAAGATGGATTACAACATTCATCTTTGTCATCATCTTCATCATCACCGTCGTCGTCATCATCGTCGTCGTCGGCATCGTCTTCATCTCTGTCGTCTTCTTCGTCATCGTCCTCGCTCAAGACGAAGGACAGCATTGAGCATGGCGAAGGTGAGTGGCTCGAGCATGCATCTTATATTCCAGGTGTGTGTTGTGTGTGGTGTGTGTGTTGTGTGTGTGTTGTGTGTGTGTGGTTTGTGTGTGTTGTGGTGTGTGTGTTGTGTGTGTGTGTGGTTTGTGTGTGTTGTGGTGTGTGTGTGTTGTGGTGTGTGTGTGTGTGGTGTGGTGTGTGTTGTGTGGTGGGGAGCGGTAGTGTAGCGGTTAGCGCGCTGCGCTATGAACCTGGCGACCCGGGTTCGATTCCCGCTCACGGCTAACACCAGTGACGATTATCTGAACCGGTCCTGGGCCTCCCCTAGGTCGACTCAGCCTTAAATGAGTACCTGGTGCGGTGTGTAAACATCGCCACTGGGGAGACAAAGGCGGTCGGGCGTGGTGCTGGCCACCCACCCCCTCGTGTACCGTTCCCGCCTTCATAGGTGCTCGCTAACAGCACTTGCCCCTACAGTCTGTTAAGGCTAAACGGGGGATCTTTGTTGTGTGTGGTGAGTGTGTGTTGTGTGTGTGGTGTGTGTGTTGTGTGTGTGGTGTGTGTTGTGTGTGTGTGTGCAACCGTCGAGGTTGATTCCGCCTTGCATGAGTATCAGAGGCGTTGTCAACATCAGCACGGTGGAGGGAGACAGAGAGACAGAGAGGACCGCATGAGCGTCGTGCCTCACCACGCCACTGCATTCCGTGCGCCCGTGTGTGCCCTTACAGAGGTGCTCGCTAACAGCACTCGCCCCAGCAGTCTGGGGGGGGGGGTATATCTCTGTTGTTGTTGTTGTTGTGTGGTGTATGCGGGGACAGCGATGGGCTTGACGTGACCATAATTTTGATTGCGTGGTGCGCGCGCGCGCGTGCGTGTCCCGCGAATTGACGCGATCCCCGCTGGGTGCACGACTGAAACACACGCAAAGCTCCACTTATTGACACGCTGTGTAGGCCTGCATCCACGCGTCCCCACGCCGCGTGTGGGCAGTGTGGCTTGCTCGCATTGTCGCTCTCCGCTGGCCACTTTGTTCCCGGCAAGCGGATCGACTCGGCGTGCATCTGCTGACCCCTTGCTCGCACCGGCACCTCTGCGGAGGCGTCCGAGACTCAAGTGTGTGACACTTTCGTTTTTTGTCAAAAGTCATGGTGAGCTCGGGGCAGAACGCGTCGCTCGGAGGCAATGACGCTCAGGTGGTTGAGACGAATGTTTGACGAGGTGGTGGGGGGGGGAAGGTGTCCGAGATACGGAGCGAGGACCTCGGCCCGTGTGCGCGCGCAGGTGCGAGATGGATTGCCAAGGAAGGCGATGTGCACCCGTGCGGTGGGTTTTAGCATCGCAAAGTTGAATTGCACGCCGGTTTTTTTTTTGCGTTCATGTCAGGGATTGGATTGACGACGAGAGACCGAGAGAGAGAGAGAGGGTTGGGGGGGGGGCACGCGCATCACAACAAACGCACACGCGCCGGGTGAAACCTCTTTACATGCAAATGCTGCGCAGAGTAAATGGACTTGGGCAGCGCACGTGACTGAGAAAGGTTGAGGAGCGGTGGTCAAGACGAAGGTCGGAATGGAAGCCCAAGGAGAGATCGCGGCGCGGAGATGGAGCTATGAAATGAGCGCGTGTGCCGGTGCGAGGTGGACTGCTACAGCGTAGGGTTGTGAGAGACGGTGACAACTTCGCAGGCCTTGATACATCCAGCGAGCGGACTGCTCACGGCTGCCACCGACTTGATAATGATCATGGTGAATGCATAAGCTTGCGTTGCGTCATCGAGGATGATTGGTCAGTGTAATGTATCACGTGCAAATGATTGCCAATGCAAATATTGTGAAGCTGACAGAAAGCACGTGTATATAAGTTACTACATTTGCATACACGCGTTCACTGTAAGTGTAAGGTGAGGAGAAACCATTCATTCATTGGCGCCCTGAGAACGATTGTCTAAAGGCGCTTGATAAATTGAAATTATTATTATTATTAAAAAAACTTTTATGCAGTGTTCAAATATCGGTTGAGAAAAATGGGGAATAAATATTGGGAGAAAAAAAAAACCAAGGATGGCAAAAGTATCGCAAAATACACAACTACAGCATGAATAACGCCACGGCATGTGGCACCTTGAGACGTCGTGAAAGGCGCCTTATAAGTGTCCAATATTATTCTACACGTTAATGTGCGCAACATAAACACGCGCAAACAGGAGCACAGAACAACCAACAACACCTGGCAGATACATGTTAATCACAAACACCGGCAACACATGACACCTTCGTCAGTATCATGCATTATATGAAGTACCCATTACCTTTATAGAATATTTGTTTTCACGTAACATTGATCACGTGCAGAAACGAAGACGCCCCCGCCTTTGCCGGCCAGCGCTCGAGATCACCCTCGTCTCAGTGACAGAGCACCACACGCACTGACCCAGTTCGTGCAGATCGTCGTGCAATTGTTTTGGATACAAATTCAGCGACGCTGCAAACTTCACAGCAGCACATTTCATCCGGAGCGGTGGATTGACACATTTTTGGGGAACTTATTTCTCACAATACGTAGCCAACCGTGCTACTCAGACACGTGTCTACGATAGCCACAGACGTGACGCAATGTAGGCTGGATGTGGTGTGCCGGGTGGAGAAATATATTTCCCAATCACCGGCCTCGATAAACCCGGCGGAAGTGAAGCTCTGGTGTTAGATGGCCGTTTTGAAATTAATCGCTTTTATTAAACAACACAGAAATGAGCGGACAATGAATTCATATTTGCCTGTCAACATGAAAAGTTAAATAAAACAAACATTACGCATCTCATCATGCCGCACGGCTTTCTGAGAGGGTACAGTTTCAGCAGCGTTGATTCAAGGAAAACTCTGGACCGGTTTATTTTGCTACGTGGAGAGATGGATAGCTGAAGGAAACCTGTCGTCTTCCGATTTGCTTTGTCATTTATATTCTCCACAAGGACGCTCATGATTATTAGGACTTGTGTTTCGCGATACACCGTATACCCATTCTTTGGGTCTTTCGGTAAAGTCACGTAGATAGGTTCAAAGAAAATAACAAGAAAATAAAAAAAACTACGACGTTTCTACCTGATGGCGACAGCTTGTGTTGCGATCGAAATGTCGTAGTTTTTTGTCATTTTATTTGAACCTATTTACGTGACTTTACCGAAAGACCCAAAGAATATGAATTCCTGCAGTCACGAAAGCTTTAAGTCAAGACTGTATACGTAATTTTTGCGTCACTTAGTCTGCAAGAGTTTCTCCAATATTGATTCATACAAGCCTGCTGATGAGACGCTGCGTGTCAAAACCGGGTCTACAGTTTTGCTTTTTATGAAACAATGCTGCTGAAATTATGCACTCCCAGAAGCCCATGCGGCTGGCGGTGTGCGTAGGGGCTTGTGTGGATAGACAGGCATGTGAAGGAGACATGGTCTGCTTTTATTTGTTTTTCTTTTGCTATGAGCAGGTAAGAGGTGTAGTTGTTGGCCACGTGTTGTTCAATGGGCTACTGCCACAACGCTTTCCACTCACGAGTTATTGTGACCGCTGGAACAAAACAAAAATCATCAAATTTTATTTTATGCACCAAATATAACGTCTCCAATACAGGGCGGCGTGGGGGTCACAGTTCACAAACCTCATAATATCAACCGGTTGCATCAAGGCCGTAGCCATGGAGTCAACATTGGGGGGGACCAAATCTTCCAGGGGGTCTGAGGGTTCCCCCCCAGAAAAAAAAAAAACTAAATTCTTGCCTAAAATATAAAAACAATTCACTAACACCTAGGATGGACTTTTTTTTTTATTTTTTACAATAATGTCTAATAGTGTATTGTGTTACATTGCTCTGTTTTTTCTTCTTTACCTTTTCTTGTTTCATTGTATGTAACGGCAGAGATTAGGGATTAATAAAGTACAACCATAACCACAATCATATAAACAGAAATCTATTTTAGAGCAATATATTGGGGGGGGGCATTTTGAGCATATTTGATGTGTCCCCCCAATATATATTATAATTACGGCTTTGGGTTGCACCCGATAGGCTGGAATCGTAAAGATCTGTTGCCATTGTGACCATCGCAAATCGTGGCCATACAGGGCTAATTCGAAACAAACGCAAACAAACGTTGTACGCCACGTGATGTGCGTGCAAGTGTCGAGACAAGTCCGTCCGCCCGTCCTGCGTTCTGAGGCTCCTCTACCTTCGCCTTCGTGAGGCTGAGTCGACTTAGGGGAGGCCCAGGACCTGTTCAGATTTACCGGTGTTGGCAGTGGACGATAATCTAACGCCGGGTCGTCCGCTTCGCTTGACAACTCCCGGACACGCCGAGGAGGAGGTTCCTCATCCAGCAGTGGATTTACAAAAAGGGCCGTGCGTGCATAATGACATTTCATAGTTGTGTGCATTCCTGAGCAGTCACGGGTGAGCTAATAACAGCCCAGGCGTTCCCGCAGAGTCCGTGACTATAATTGCCCACCGTAAGTGCGGAAGCTTCAGGGCATTTCGCCCATTCTGTTGTCTCCAAACACGCCGGTGTTGGGGAGAGATTCATGTAACGCGCCCCACCCCCACCACTTGTGTATGGACTCGCCGATTTGCGATTGCTGCCCACGCATTTCGGTTGATCCGATGTGCGAGAGATTTAGAATCACCGAGTACGGCGCGACATGTCAGCACACGGTGGCTCTTTAAGGACCGCTGGCTTCGTGACGTTTTTCGTTCAGGGACCATCGTCTTGTATTCACCACAGAGTGCATTGAGGCTCTTGAAATACTGAGGTTTTTTTTTAACTGAATTCGAAAGAAACGGCTCCTCTTCTGATGTTGGTTGCCGACCTCTGGTTCATAGACGGACGCTTCCGTGTCGTAATTGTTAACGCGCTCGGGGTCATCGTGCCTTACATTCCCTCCACCTCTTTCCACACATCAGTACAAACTGCATCGATATCGATGGGTGATCCACAAGTTAATCGATCGGCTGGTCTCGCGTGGGGGGGGGGGGTTCAAATGTGGGTAACTCCCACTTCTTCCGAGACTCACTGCCAGTGTGGAAGAGTAGGCCAAAATAACCCTCCCGAGGTCAGATTGCGCTGTCCAGAGCTCTCTCTCTCTCTCTCTATCGAGTGGAGGCCCTTCCGCTAGCAGCTTGCGCTGGCAAGCAATTGCAGGGCTGCGCCTTAACCCACAATGGTTGTACGTACAGGAATGACAATAACCACCAGCAGCAGCTGCGGCAGCGTCGTCGTCGTCTTCAAAAAAATAATAAAAATAGTTGAGCGCGTCAAACGTTGCCCTCGGAATGTCCCTTTGCGTAAAAACCAGTCCATCAAGTCGGGCCGCGCCGTGAGCAGCGCAAAGGGAACGCCGTCAGATAATTTCAGCTGCCACACGTTTGACAACGCCCCCCTTTGATAATCGTCCACACCCCCCCCTCCCCCTCGAGACATATTTATTTATTAGTCTTCTCTCTCTCTCTCTGTATTCTTCAAGTGGAGTAGTCTAGTTCCCTCCTGATCGGCACGGCAATCTACACACAAATACATACGGTCATCACATGACCACCACGAACCACCACCACCACGATAATCATCACCACCACCACCACCACCGCCACCACCACCACCACGAAAATCATCACCACCACCACCACCACCAACTGCGTGTCGCAATGGATACCTGCACATGACCGGGAGAGTGGCAGCAAGCTGCTGATGTTATGGGTAACATATGTAAGTACCGTACAACACAATGATCATCATAATACTACTACTCATAATCTTGTTCCAGATTTCTCTTCACATGTCACGTACACTCGCCTTTGCCCACGCTTTGCCATTGAGTTCACTTTGCTGCTTGGCGCTGCCTTAATTTCATCTCGCAGTGTGTCTGTGCGCATACGTGTGGAACGGTGGCGCAGTTGTTAGCGCACCCATACGCTAAGAACTGTTGCTGTTCGATTTTTCAGGTCACGGCTAACGCCAGCAGAGCGAGTGATATGTATGTTGGGTCGGAGGGGGTTGGGGGTCATATTCGTTATGATGTATCTCCTTTAATGTGTGTACATATAACAAAAAATATCTCGTGATATCATTTGTATGTGAGATATATTATCTATACAAAAAGGTAACACCGCGTGTTTTCTGTATCGCTATGCTGAACAAAGTTAGAGGCGAAACAGTCGGTGCGGTAACTCGTGCTCCTCTACAGCGGTGCAGTGAGGGACTGTTAAACAGCGCTAGTAGCGATAGAAGAGTGAACAGGAGGCGGCTGACCACCGCAGGTGAGTTCGTGACTTTGCAAACTAAAAAAATACCCGCAAATTACTCGAAATTGATGCTTCCACTTGCGGAACGTTTCCCTCCACTGCTGGCAGCAACGGCGGACTAATGCCCGCTTCTAGGCCAGGTGCCGAGTCATCTTGTGCCGCACAGGGTTAGCTGGCACTGGGGTGGGGGGGTGCCCCTTTCAATTGTGTCGAGATGAGACGCTGTGTGACGTCGTGCCGTGACGTCACTAATCGCGTGCTAGCAAAGCATGATCGTTGCCATTTTTTCTCTGCGAGCGCGCGTGACGCATAGGCCGGCCTGCATTTATGTTCGCACGGTGAACTTCTTTCGCACCGCACGTCGTAGCCAACCGCGCTAATCCGAAAGGTGCGCGTCGTTCACATATTCAGAACATCTTCAATGGGTCTTAAGATTCCTTTCAGAAGCTCGTGCTTTGGTATGTTTGGCCAATTCCTATTCAGAGAAAGGGTGTTGTTGCGTGGTAGTGGAAACTGGAGAACCCGCGACGGCAGTGGAAACCTACTGCTGCTACTTACACAAAGATGGACCACAAAGATGGAGTTAGGGGCCGTCCATAAATGACGTCACGCACCTAGGGGGGGGGGGGGGTCAGACATTTGTGACGATGTGTGACGAGGGGGGGGGGGGGGGTTGAGAAATGTGCGTCACGTAAAAATGCGTAACTTTAAATAAATATCGACAACACGTTCTACTTACTTAAATAGACTTTTTAATAAATGTTTTCTCCTACAACATCAGAGTGCAGCGCCACATTAAATACGCACTACAATGTCAATAGTTTAAAGCGATTTGAGCATGTTTCATATTTTTTTTTTGGGGGGGGGGGGGCAGAGCTTTGTGACGTCATATTTGAGGGGGGGGGGGTCTGACTTTTTGTGACGCCGTGTGACGAGGGGAGGGGGGTCAAAATCCCTCAGCATCACATTCAGTCGTGATCTCTTCACGTCTCATAATCTTGCAATGTAGGAGTATATCGAGCTGCTGCGCACAAGCTGAATAAGAACATCGCAAACAACACAAATGTCTAGTGACAGTAATGAAATATTTAGTTTGAAGAGGGTCCATCATCATCATCATCAGACGTCATGAAAAAAACTAATGATTGTTATGAAAGGACCGAGGAAGAATGGTTAGAAATGTTAACATTTGAAGCTCGGTTTGCTTGTGGTCTAACGTAAGGCAAGTCCTCGGTTAACGCTTGGCAGTGTTCACACTACAACGCGTTTTCACTAGACAGCGGTTATTACCGTTATAACGCGGTTTCTGAACGGTCCACGAGGAACTACTTTCTTGAGCTGTGGCTGAGCGGAGTGATACAGCGACGCGGCGGCGTACCCTCAGTGCTTTGTCACGCCGTCTCACTGCGTGGTATGCGTCTTAGTACATCGTTTCTCCTCAATCCTTAGCGTTGCACTATATACGGGGAAATTGTTTTCGCTCAACCCGTTAGGGGCCATCCATAAATGACGTCACGCGATTTTAGACGATTTTTGACCCCCCCCCCCGTCACACGGCTTCACAAAAAGTCAGACCCTCCCCTCAAATATGACGTCAGTTCAAATCTCCCGTCAGTCACGTGGCCTCTGTGTGGCCACCTCCATTCAGAATTTATCTCTCCCCATTGAGAAATCCTATTACAAGCAGAAATGCAAGAGTTACACTTCAACATTTATCAAAAAACAACTTTTCAAATAATTCAAGTAAAAATAAAAGTAAAACATTTCATTTTGGGAAAATACGAAAACAAATCCAAAATGGGCTTCAACATCAGAAAATCTGATTTCCTAAACAATGAGAAGCAACACTTATCACTGGCGTGTCCACAGAAGACAAGCGCGAACAGATCACACACAAACACACACACACTGCGGATGGGACTCAGCAAGTTGGAATTAATCCCGTGAAAAAAAAAAAGCATCGGTCCGTAAAGCTCATAGCGCCTTATCGATTAAAATATGAATGTATTATTCACGTGAGAAAAACCATACCCTTGCCTCTATTATTATTACGTGTTTTTTTTTAGCTTGTGGGCATCTCGTGTTCACATTGTGGTCTTCGTTGGGGCTGACGGATGAAGCTCCCTCTCCCCCACCGCGTCTGTGCTTTCTCGCCTTCGCTACCTTTCCGATCTCGTCAAGGAGGATATCACCACCATCACACAAACTCCCGGCATCCTCGCAGCGAAGACGGTGACCACCGCTTTCAGACGCGCGCTTCTGCGGCCGTCTGGAACGTTGTTGCTTCCCATGTTAGGAAGCCACCGGAGCAATGCACTTTTAAATCTCGACTGAAAACTCATTTCTCTATAGCTGCTTGTGTCGTTGTCCTTCCACCGTCGCACCTCCGATTAGCACGGTTGGCTACGTACGGCACGAAGGAAGTTCAAAGTACACACGCACAGAGGCCTCACTCGCCATGATGGTCGACTCGTAACTTCCATGACTGCATCCGGCACGGGGAGGCCCTCATCCAGCGTTGTGATTAACAAATGGGCCGCTTGCGCACAATCGCTCCATTGTGTTGGCGTGTGCAGTAATTGGCCGCTTGCGCACAAGCGCTTCCACGTCCATCGCCCACCCTTTTGGCCTCGCCCCCCCTCCCTCCCGATACGTTCCTTTCATTGGCTACCATAGTCTGATGAGCTCCCCCCTCCCTCTCCCTCCCCCCTCAACTCGCTTTTAAGGGATTACATCTTGAATCATTGCCTCACTTGATACAGCTAATCTGGCTGTGACGATCCCACCTGATGACGGAGACTTGTGTTGCCTCCGAAACGTCGTGATTTTTGTTTTTATTTTATTTTACTTTCTACGTGACTTTACCGAAAAAACCTAAGAAGATGATTCCTTGCAGTCACGAAAGCTTCAAATCTAGAATGGGCTGCGACGTTTACGTAAAGCTGCCCTCCTTGAAATTCTACCTGTGCAACTTCATGCAAAACAAGAATCGAGTAACGCTAAACGCGCGTGATTTAGGCTATGCTACGTTTTTACTATTTATCTATGTAGAATTTGGGGGGGTGGTTAAAGATGAAAGATTTGTGGTTGAGTTTTTATTGCTTATTAAAGTAATTGGTTTACTTTGCTGACGCGCATTGCAGACACGTGGGCACTGGTTCGCTGACCCCCGACGGGTAAGAAGCGCATTAATAATGCCTCAAGCGAAGCGTGCGCGTGACACGTGCGAACGAGGGGCGGTGAATTCGCGACTCAAATGACCGCTGCCCACAGCGTTAATAGGCGGCGTCTTTTGGGTCATCAGCAGACAGATCTCTGTATAATTTAAAAGCACCACGAGACCCCCAATCGGTGACGTTTGGGGGCAATGGAAATGCTTCATAGCAGAGAGACCCCTCATATATAACGAAGGGCCATTGTTTGAGTGAGTGAGTGAGTGGGTGAGTGTTGTGGTGAGTTAGTAGGTGCGTGGGATAGTGTTGTGACCTGCAGTGTGGTGAGTGAGTGTTGTGGTGAGTGAGTAGGTGAGTGGAATAGTGTTGTGACCTGCAGTGTGGTGAGTGAGTGGGTTAGTGTTGTGCCCTCCAGCGTAGTGAGTGGGTGAGTGTTGTGGTGAGTGGCTGACTGTCGTAGTGAGTGAGTGGGTGAGGGTTGTGGTGAGTGAGTAGGTGAGTTGGGTAGTGTTGTGACCTGCAGTGTGGTGAGTGAGTGGGTGAGTGTCGTGGTGAGTGAGTGGGTGAGTGTCGTTGTGAGTGAGTGGGTGAGTGTCGTGGTGAGTGAGTGGGTGAGTGTCGTGGTGAGTGAGTGGGTGAGTGTCGTGGTGAGTGGGTGAGTGAGTGTCGTGGTGAGTGACTGGGTGAGTGTCGTGGTGAGTGAGTGGCTGAGTGTCGTGGTGAGTGAGTGGGTGAGTGTCGTGGTGAGTGAGTGGGTGAGGGTTGTGGTGAGTGGCTGAGTGTCGTAGTGAGTGAGTGGGTGAGTGTCGTGGTGAGTGAGTGAGTGTCGTGGTGAGTGAGTGGGTGAGTGTCGTGGTGAGTGAGTGGGGAAGTGTCGTGGTGAGTGAGTGGGTGAGTATCGTGGTGAGTGAGTGGGTGAGTGTCGTGGTGAGTGAGTGGCTGAATGTCGTGGTGAGTGAGTGGGTGAGGGTTGTGGTGAGTGGCTGAGTGTCGTGGTGAGTGAGTGGGTGAGTGTCGTGGTGAGTGAGTGGGGAAGTGTCGTGGTGAGTGAGTGGGTGAGTATCGTGGTGAGTGAGTATCTGAATGTCGTGGTGAGTGAGTGGGTGAAGTGTCGTGGTGAGTGAGTGATAGATGCGAGTGGCTGGTGGCCGCATGGACACGAGCGGTTGCGGTAACAAAAAAAACCTGCGGATCCTTCTATGAGTCGATCAATGGACTGCTCACCCTGCCATCGCATTCCCATCGCCGCCAGCCCACACACCCAACCCACCCCTGCCCTCCAACTTCCTAACACTCGAGACGGCCGCGGCTTATCTTCTGTCGAATGTCACCTGTATCCTGTGACCGTATCCTGTGTCCCGCATTACGCACTCGCTGTTTTGTGCGCGCACCACCGCCCTGTTTCCCCTGCGCCTTGGGGTACAAGTGGGGCGCTGTGGTTTCTGCTAGAGGATGGATCTGCCGCTGATGCTGCTGCTGCAAGCCACGAGTGATATAATAACGGCCTTGAATCATGCGCGCTCTCGCACAAACACACATCTATATGTGTAATGTGTACGTAGAACCGCGTGTTGGTGCGTTGCGGCAGGCACACTCAAATTTAAGAAGATGTGGAATTCCTGTAGAATGCGTGGGACAATCTCGCCAAAAACAGACGTCAATGGCGCACAGCATTGGCTGAAGCTGCTCGGTTGCGTGAGAGACGGCGTCTTGGAGACACGGAGAAACAACGAGCCAGGAGGCGCGGGGCTAGAAGTGGTTAGAGTGTCGACCGGTGCATCTGCATCTCAGGAGTTACCGTCAGCCCACCGTGCGTGTGGTCTACGCAGCAAGGTGCGTCGCTCAAACGGCGGTCTTGCTCGTCACAAACGCAACGGCCACGTGAGATGACGAACGATTACTGACTCCCGATGCAAGAGAGCTCATCGTCCTTGGGAACGAACTTGCGTGATGATGAACTGTGTCTTTAGGGCATGTTTTAGTTTGTTTTTGATCAAGCGGCCTCTGATATCCCGTGGGGCTCCTCCTGGGAACACTTCGCACCTCGTCTCGAACACACTTGAAAGGGGGCACCCCCAGTAACAGCTGCCCCTGTGCGGGTCACGTGGGCATTAGTCTGCCAGTGATGATCGCTAGGTGGTCTAGCGTAGGGGCACCCCCAGTAACAGCTGCCCCTGTACGGGTCACGTGGGCATTAGTCTGCCAAGAGGGGGGTTGATGATCGCTAGGTGGTCTAGCGTAGGGTCACCCCCAGTGGCAGCTGCCCCTGTGCGGCACAGGGTGACTCAGCACCTGGCCTGCAAGCGGGCATTAGTCTGCCTGTCGGGGCGATTATTTGACCACACGTTAGTGGCGGGCTGGTGAAGTTGGTGAGCATAGATGCGGGAGCGTAGAAGTGCAGTCCAATGATTAGCATGGTCCCGCAGTCCCTATGGTTGTGAGTGACACTGAAGCTGTACAAGTCCTGGGCCCGACGCCTTAGACCGAGAGCCACAGCGCCCGGCGTGGTGAAGTATGGTCTTAAAAAAAAACCCACTGCGACCAACACGGTACGGGGGAGGCATTCATCCAGCAGTGAATTGACGGATGTCTGTAAGTTGGTTAATAATTACAGGCGTAACCGCGTGTGTCGGCTGCTCTTGACCGATTCTACAGCGCACCACGCTGCACACACATTTACAGTAAAACCTTGGATTGCGAGCATAATTCGTTCCGGAAACGTGTTTGTAATCCAAAGCACTCGTATATCAAAGCACTCGTACATCAGTTGTGATCACGTGACGCTCGGCAGACAAAGCGTACACACGTACTACTCGTATTGCAAGACCTCGCTCGTTTATCAAATTAATATTTATTGAAAACATTTGCTCGTCTTGCAAAACACTCGCAGACCAAGTTACTCGCAATCCAAGGTTTTACTGTATATCGTAACAATAACGCCACTTATTTACCAAGGACAATCCTGATGAGTCTCAACTCTCTTCTTCGGTTGGGGGGGGGGGTTCTGTATTGGTCGACGTTGTGGTCAATCCCATTAATGAATCGATTTGTGCTGGGGCGGAACTCCCCGGGAAAAAGGAAAAAACCCACCACACAAACGACGGGGAAAAGTGGTGGGGGGTGACACTCAACACTGCCATCTCCTGGCGACACGTGACAAGCCCCGCGCCTAGCACACCTGGCAAGCCCCTTCCGAGTGTCATTATGAAGAGGGCCAACCCAGTTTGGTTGACGAGATCCGGTGACATTGTCGCATTCAGGGTGGATTTGGTCATAAGGCATGACCGACGTGTGACCGCGCTTCGTGATGGTTCAATGCTTTGGGTGGTATTAAACACATGTATTTGAGGACGAGGATACCTTTATGAAAGCAAACACGCTTTAATAAAGAAGTTGGCCTCGTGATCCCTCCGGCGAGCGGTCCACCTGAGCAAATAGTGCCGGGGTTAGTGCCGGGGTCAGGAGTGAGTTATAAAATTAAGATTGAGGCCTTTCTGGTGGAAGATGTCACGACACGGAGTTGGATTCAACACGGTAAACACACGCGCGCACACGCTGCGTGTCGTGGGGCTAAAGGTAAGGAGCATGTGGTGCTGGCCACCCACCCCCTCGTGTGCACCGTGCCGGCCTTCATAGGTTGCTGCTCGCTAACAGCGGCGTAGGTTTTTATTTTATTTTCTTTGAACCATCTACGTGACTTTACCGAAAGACTCAACGAATATTAATTCCTGCAGTCACGAAAACTTTATGTCAAGATTTAACCTGCTGTTTTTATTTGGAGTTTGCACGTTTTCTCTCCCCGTGGTCGCGTGGATTTTTTTTCCGGGTCCTCCGGCTTTTCCCCTCCACAACAGGCGTTTTATAGTTTTTGGGTGCTATACATTTCCACGTGATGAGCCACTTTCAACTGAGGCTAGGTCGGTTCTGTATAAGAGCGAGGTAGCTAAGCGAGCCTTGCCCAGTAAGAATATAAATTGCTTTGTTAGGTGTTCAGTTTTCCACGAACCAATTTCATCGCTCCATCTCCTCCGTGGTTTATCCTCGCAACGATTCCACCTCTCTGGCTACTCTGGGTTCCTCCCCGACGAAGGAAATCAACAACGCCACCAGCAGCAGCAGCAGAAGCGGCAGCAGCCGCGGCAAGCCTCGGCAAATTGAGGGTCAAAATTTAAACTGCTCCGTTCAATTGCCGAGGAAGCTCCCGGCACGTGGAGCGAAACGTCGGACATCGTGTCCAACGACACCCTGGCACATCCGGAGGAGCCGCCGTGCAGCGCTATCGCCCCCGCAGTTGCGCTGTGCTCCCCCCCCCCCTCTGTCCAACAAGTTTGGGGGAAGGTAATTTTTTGTTTGTTAGGGGGAAACTCTTTTTCTTGTGACCTTGTGGGTGCCTGAAAGTTGCCTGCAAGTTGCGCGTCTTTCGTGGGACGCTGATTCGGTGCATTTCTCATGGACGCCGTTTTATCCGCTCGCTCGCTCGCTCCATCACCCGCCCGCCCGCTCCGACGACTCAGGGATGGCGCGAATATTTTGGGAACGCTGCTGCACGAAGCGCTGCTACGGATTGGGGATGGCCCGGGAGAGAGAGAGAGCGAGAGGGAGAGGCAGGCGACAAAGAGCGCCTGACTGTGACGTCAATCGCAGCCGTGCGTGTCCAGAGGGAGGGGGCGAGAGGGGATGGAGGATGGAGGCGGCCGGGGGGTGGAGAGGGGGGAGCTTTTAAAGACACGCGATCTGCGCTGCGCAGAAATGTGTGCGCTTTAGGCAGGAGCGGTGGTGCAGCGGTTAGCGCGACGCGCTACGAACCACCGGCCACCCGAGTTCGATTCCCGCTCACGGCCGTCAACACCCAGTGATAGCGATTATCTGAACCGGTGCCAGGCCTCTCCTAAGTCGACTCAGCCTCAAATGAGTACCTGGTGGGGAGACAAAGGCGGCCGGGCGTGGTGCTGGCCACCCACCCCCTCGTGGTGCCGTGCCGATCTTCATAGCTGCTCGTTAACAGCACTTGCCCCAACAGTCTGTTAAGGCTATACGGGGGATCTTTGTCTTTGTATGTAAGATAAGTTTGATTTTGGTGAGCGTACTCGCTGCAAACCGCATCGTCTGGTTCGATTCCCAACAGCTAACATCAATGACGCGTGGTATTTGAACCGCGCCTGGGTATCCCCCAAAACCTGAGTTCGATTCCCGCTCACGGCCAATGAATATTCACCCCGGGCCTTTACCAACAGCACTTGTCTCAGCAGCCTACTCGACTATACGGGGGGTCTTTATCTGTGTACGTAATATCTGTCTACGTATAGGCTGTTTGTCGTCTTGTGGACAGATTACGGGAACGCAGACAATTAATAATTGCGCGTGCACGCGAAAGACGACGCTACAGCAGTGGATTCCTGAATCCATCTGTGCGGAATCGCCAAACAGCCCCCATGACGAACACTGCATGAAGATGCCTTTATCTATTGACAGATCTGTAGATTACCAATTTATTATGAATTGCCTATTAGTGTGAATCTTAGGGGCCGTCCATAAATGACGTCACGCACCTAGGGGAGGGGGGGGGGGTCAGACATTTGTGACGATGTGTGACGGGGGGGGGGGGGTGAGAAATGTGACGTCACATCAAAATGCGCAACTTTAAATAAATATAGACAACACGTTCTACTTAATTAAATAGACTTTGTAATTAATGTATTCTCCTACAACATCAGAGTGCAGCGGCACATTCAATACGCACTACAAACACAATAGTTTAAAGCGATTTTAAGCATGTTTTATTTTGGGGGGGGGGGGGGGGGGGCAGAGCTTTGTGACGTCATATTTGAGGGGGGGGTCGGGTAAAAAATCGTCCAAAATCGCGTGACGTCATTTATGGACGGCGCCTTATTGCTTCGGTGATCACAGTTGAAGTAAAAATAAAAAAGAGGGGGGGGGGGGGAGGAGGGACTGATGTGGAGGATGTAATTCTCTGTCTGCGAAATAAAACATAAGTGACCGTCACCAAAATTAACCATTTTGGTGACCCGCTACTGCCCGATGAACACACTGCTCAGAAGGTCCCCTCCCCTCCACCCCCCACTCCCCCCACCATCTCAACCCCCCACCCCCAACACCCCCATTATGTAGGCTGCGTACAGGGGCACGATGCTCGTTTATGTCCAAGGGCGTTCGTGTGCTGCCGGGTCGCTTCCGCGTGAGGGTAGCGCCATGGGTGGCCGTCAGCGCCCTCGCTGTTTGTTCGCGATGGTGGGCGGCTGTGGCCTGCGGGTTTCGCTCCACGATGGTGAAGGTGACGGTGGTGACGGTGGTGGTGACGACGACGATTTGGGGGGGTTATGCAGCATAAGCCGTCACGCGAACTCCGCTCATCCTCGCAGCAGCAGAATCAGCAGCAGCAGAATCGGCAGCAGCGGCGGCTTTTGGCGAACGGTCGGACAAGAGGTGGTGGTCACCGCATCGCGCGGAGCTTTCAGATGCGCTTCTGCGGCCGTCTGGAACGCTCTTGTTTTTGCCGATATTAGGAGCGTTGCACTTTTAAATGATCTAGGGCGAAAACGAATTTCTTTAGAACAGATTTTCTGTGTGTGTTTAGTTTGTTGCCTGTGCCCTGCACCTCATATTAGCACGGTTGGCTACGTACGGTGCGAAAAAAGTTCAGCATACACACGTACATAGGCCGCACTCGCCATGATGGCGTATGGTGGACACGTAACTTTTATGATGCACACTGCATGGGAAGGCGAACATACATACATACAAAATACATAACACTGGTAGGAACCACCTGGTTCCACCAGCCCACAGGGGATTATTGTGTCCGTCCGTCCGTCGTGCATCCAAAAATGGGAGGGGTGGGGCTGGGTGGAGAGGGGAGGGTGGGGAGGGGCTGGGAGGGGAGGGTGGGGAGGGGCTGGGTGGGGAGGGCTGGGTGGGGAGGGTGGGGCTGGGTGGGGGGTGGGAGGGGTGGGCTGGGTGGGGTGGGGCTGGTCACCCCGTGGTGCCCTTATAAAACTCAACGTTTAACCTACTCACGCCGGCTTGTGCCCGTCCTCACAGTCGGGCATATTTGCGGAATACACCACGCCGCCGTTGTCCCTGGCCATTGACCGAGCAACCCAACGTTCCTACGAGCTCCCTCCGCAGGAGGAATGTGTTAACGTTGTGAGCGATTCAACGTAGCCAACACAAAGTGATGCCCATCTGTCGCAGCCACGGGGGCGAAACGTCGCTTATCTGACTAACTGCGCGACCGAGACGCATTGCGGGTTTGCGTGAAGGTCAGATACGCGACACATCCGCAGACAATGTGACAGTCACGCCACCGCGCACAGCATGGCTCGCGAGCGGCACGTACGCAGGCGTGCCAGGGGTGCCGTTTACGCGTTGTGTAAACGCAGACACAGATCAAGATTCACCCTCCCCCCACCCCGTGGAGCCTAACACAGGCTGTTGGGGGCAAGCAGCTGTCAGCGAGCGCCTATCAAGGCCGGCACTGCCCTGGTGTGATGGCACTGCTACCATCAGGACATCCACGGCAGCATCCGATGGGTTGGGCAATGACCCTCTGAATAGGAGGCATTGACTCTTCACCACGTGGCATTGTTGAACAGGTCCCTGTGCAGGTAACTTATGGAGTCGGTCATCATTACCTTAGGGGTAACTTGTGACATTGGCCATCTCTATGGGACTAAACAAAATCCCCCCCAGCAATTACAGCACAACGTATTCGGCTGCTACATGACGTATTGTAGCCCAATTGGGCTTCACAGTGAGGCGTCTTGCGAACGTAGCAATGGGCAAGGGCGCAGCCCTGCAATCGCTTGCTCACTCCACTGCCAGTGGAAGAGCCTCCACGAGAAGGAGCTCTGGAAGGCCCGTTTAAATGAGGGTATTTGGCCTACCCTTCCACGCTGGCCAGACGTCTTGAACTAAGTGGGAGTACCCACACTTTACCCCACCACATGTCACCTGCCGATCGACGAGTATGTGCGCTGCTGGGTGAAGAGAGGTGACGGTGGAATTTAAACTGTTAAACTAAAACTAAAGTTTGTATTTTACCAGGTAAGGTCCCACTGAGCTGTGTAGCTCTTTTTCAGAAGTGACTTGGCCACAAATGATAGCTTAGCGAAGTGGCTCATCATCGCGTGGAAATTTATAGCAGCCAAATACTCTAAACGTGTGTCTAAGTGTGTGAGGGAAAAACCAGAGGACCCGGGATCGAACCCGGGATCGAACCCAGGACCTCCTGCATACCAGGCGAGGTAGTTAACATCTAACCACAGCGGCGCCCTAAGAGACTTGCCCTGTTGTTTGTACCATGCTGGGCGATCCAATTGCGCCGACGATTACCCCACGGCAGCTTCTCCGCTAGTACAGAACTCTATTTTAATACGTCTAAGATTCTCAGGGCTCACTCGTGCAATCGGTTGGAGCTCATTTCCACTGGAGGCTCTTTAAGACAACGCAGGCAATTCCACATTCCCATGGTGGGTGCCAGTCGATCCATGGGATGACAGCTAATGAGTACAAGGGTGTTGTAATTCCAACCATTGGAGGGTAGCCATCTCTCACTATAATTTTTCACGGCACGATAAGATATTAGATTTCACCCTATGACGATTTGCCGCGATATCGGGTTTCCTCAGCTTAATTAATTTCATTTCACGTGTTGTATTGCCTTGTTGTACTTGAGGTGCGAAATAAATACAGCTTTAAATGTGTTCAGCTGCAGTCCACTTCCCAGTGAACATGGAAAGTCGGGCCAACGTTCCAAGTCGGGCCGATGTTCCAACGTTGTCAACGCTCCAACATGGAACGTTGAGCCAACGTTCGGCCGACGGCTTCTAATCACATGCCAACTTTTCCCCAAGGTTGGCATGTTTACCTGGTGGACGTACACCTGTGGAAAGTCTTCTAACAATATCAACGTTACGTTTTATAACGCTTACAAGGCACATGCTGTCCGAAAACGACGATGTGATATTAACACCATTCTGTACATTAGTCTGGAAAATGTTTTTTTCTTTTTTTACAAAGCACTCATTTAAGTTCGTGATATTATTTTCGAACACCCTTGAATATGAGACCGATGTTCCACCTCAATGGATTTCCCAGGTTAAATATTTTGTAATACAAAGTTAAATTAAATAAATATTAGATGCAAAATATACTTTTAGAACCTGTTGCTATTGTTGTGAACTTTAACTCATTGGCATGCTTTGCTTATGTGACAGAGTTTACTAGTTGGCTACGTGGGGTGGTGGCGGGTTTAACGACACATTTATATATTTACGCGATCTAACCCAAAAAAAACCCTCTATTACGAGCCGTTCCAATATTGGAAACAATAAATTAGCCTCGCGTTGAACTGCGCAATGGTTTAACTTTTTTGTTGTTAAACATTTCAATGGGAGCGCGGTACAGAGCGCAAATCGCGACGTGAGAGGGAGAGGGGTAGGGGGGGGGTCAGAAAATCCGCGGACCTCTGTCCCGAGCGATGTGCAATGCGAGTTTAGAGTATGGAGGAGAGTCCACCGAGTGGGAACCACCAGCGGTGTGGGCGTGTGTGTACTTTTTATATGTTTTTTTATTTAAACACATTTTTTTTATTTTCCACAAGATAAGGCCCCACCCACAGCAGCGACCCGGCCACGAAAGAAAGTTGATAACGAAGTGGCTTATCAAGGGGACATTTATTGCCGACAAATAGTATTAAACGCACGTTGATTCTAAATGTGGAGGGGGAAAAAACACCGGAGGACCCTTAGAAAAATCCACGCGAACACGGAGAGAGACGCAGACTCCAAATATACAGCAGCAGGTGTCAGGGTCGGGATCGAACCCACGACCTTCTGCATACCAGGCGAGGTAGTTAACATCTCACCACGGAGAGAGACGCAACTCCAAATATACAGCAGGTGTCAAGGTCGGGATCGAACCCACGACCTCCTGCATACCAGGCGAGGTAGTTAACATCTCACCACGGAGAGAGACGCAGACTCTAAATATACAGCAGCAGGCGTCAGGGTCGGGATCGAACCCACGACCTCCTGTACACCAGGCGAGGTAGTTCACATCTCCTAACCACCGTGGCGCCCGATGTGGAGCCGCGGAATGTTTTTTTAAAATGTCGAGCTGAGTTCTGGTCCCAGTGACCGTGGCGGCTGCAAGCGCGGCATGAATAGAGGGGCATGGATACACAGCTAATGTTTCCTTCACATTGTACCCAGTCGGGTCAGAGCGATTCCCTTTTACAAGTGAAACTGGATACACTGGCAGTGTACAAACACTTAGACGCGCGCACACAAAGGGACAAAGATCCCCGTGTAGCCTCCGCAGACAGCAGGGGCTGTTAGTGAGCACCTGTGAGCGATGGGTTTGTGACCAGCACCAAGCTGAGCGTCCTTTGGTCTCCCCAATGGCGATGTTTTCACAGACCGCACCGGGTACTCATTTCAGTCTGAGTCGACCTAGGGGAGGCCCAGGACCGGTTCAGATAATCGTCACTGGTGTTGGCCATGAGCGGGAATCGAACTCTCTTGGCCGGGTTTGTAGTGCCGCGCACTAACCGCTGCACCACCGCTCCCCACACACGCACACGTTTGCACGCAGCCATTCGTACCAGCTGGGGTGTCCGACGACAAATATGAGCCAAACTCCCTTGCCTCCCACACCGCAGCTCCTACGAGCACACACACACAGCCCACGAGTACACACACACACAGCCCACACACATAGCCCACTCGCGCACACACACAGCCCACGAGCACACACACACACACAGCCCACGAGCACACACACACAGCCCATGAGCACACACACACACAGCCCACACACATAGCCCACTCGCGCACACACACAGCCCACGAGCACACACACACACACAGCCCACGAGCACACACACACACAGCCCACGAGCACACACACACAGCCCATGAGCACACACACACACAGCCCACGAGCACACAGCCCACGAGCACACACACACACACACAGCCCACGAGCACACACACACAGCCCATGAGCACACACACACACAGCCCATGAGCACACACACACACAGCCCACGAGCACACACACACACAGCCCACGAGCACACACACACAGCCCATGAGCACACACACACACAGCCCACGAGCACACACACACACAGCCCACGAGCACACACACACAGCCCATGAGCACACACACACACAGCCCACGAGCACACACACACACAACCCACGAGCACACACACACAGCCCATGAGCACACACACACAGCCCACGAGCACACACACACACAGCCCACGAGCACACACACACACAGCCCATGAGCACACACACACACAGCCCACGAGCACACACACACAGCCCACGAGCACACACACACAGCCCATGAGCACACACACACACAGCCCACGAGCACACACACACACAGCCCACGAGCACACACACACACAGCCCACGAGCACACACACACACAGCCCACGAGCACACACACACGGCCCACGAGCACACACACACAGCCCACGAGCACACACACACAGCCCACGAGCACACACACACACAGCCCACGAGCACACACACACACGGCCCACGAGCACACACACACACAGCCCACGAGCACACACACACACAGCCCACGATCACACACACACACAGCCCACGAGCACACACACACACACAGCCCATGAGCACACACACAGAGCTCACGAGCACACACACACACAGCCCACGAGCACACACACACACAGCCCACGAGCGCACACACACACAGCCCACGAGCACACACACACAGCTCACGAGCACACACACACAGCCCACGAGCACACACACACACAGCCCACGAGCACACACACACACAGCCCACGAGCACACACACACACAGCCCACGAGCACACACACACAGCTCACGAGCACACACACACAGCCCACGAGCACACACACACACAGCCCATGAGCACACACACACACAGCCCACGAGCACACACACACACACAGCCCATGAGCACACACACACACACAGCCCATGAGCACACACACACACAGCCCCCACACACAGCCCACTAGCACGCCCACTAGCGCACACACACAGCCCCACGCCACGCTCTGCTTTTAATTACAACGAAACTTATCTCGTAATAAGCTATCGCGTATCGCTCCATTGTATACATTCATTACGTGCGTGCGTCACTGGGCCAGCTGATAGAGACGAGCCTGACATGTCCAACACTGATACCTCGCGATATATATAGAGAGAGGGAGCTGACAGTTACACACAACTCCCTATCTGTCCATACGATTTCAATATCTTACTGGGCGTATGCGACCCGCCCCAACTTGCTGGTCTGTTGACTGTCGACTTTTATTGCCGCCCTCAAACGTACGCGGTGGCCCAAAAGTCAGGACACACAGAGGGATGTTATATTTCTTTTGACGAGTCACGTGGGGTTATTTCCTTTGTGGGTGTTTTTTAAAACAAATGTACGACCTGACTTCCATGAACATGAACGGCCTCGCCACTTGAAATCAGGGCAATCAGAGTGGGTAGATATATTTCATTCTGCTTTGAAAGCCCATCTCGTTTTTTTAAAGTGGCCTTTCTCTCTCTTTAGTTTGGCCGGTTGCCCCTGGTTCTATTTTTGTTTCCTGATTTTCATGCGTTGCGCATTGGGATGCTAGGATGGAATGCCGCGTTATACATTTGAATTATTTGGAACGCACGCATGGGTTCTCTATTTAAACGAATAGAGGATTATTATTTTGATTATTTTGAAAGATTTGCAGGCGTAATATCTGAACGTTTGTCAATTTAGTTGTGTCTCAATTCCCTCGGCGTTCTTGGTCGGGTTTTGTAAACAACGGATTGAAAGTGTCTTCTTGGTTCTTTCGGTAAAGTCACGTAGAATGGAAATAATAAAATAATAAAAATAAAACATAATACCGAAAGAACCAAGAAGATGAATCCCTGCAGTCACGAAAGTTTTAAATCGCGATTTAAAGTGATCGCGCAGAAAAGAATAAAACGTTAAGAATGATAACGGACAAAAAAATATTCGCTTCAAGAATAAATATACAAACATGTTTCTCATGCCAGTGCTTTGAAATAAATGAAATAGCCACATCTGTGTGTGTCCTCACTTTTGGGGCCACCCTGTGCCGCGATTTGAACCTGCGCCGAGCTTGAGAGCGAGCGGCCAAGCGCCGTCGTCTGCAGGATCGACAGACGCGGGGCCGCGCCAATGTCGAACAGAATCATGGACACCTCCTCCTCCTTCCCACCCACTCCTTCACTGTTGTTCCTCTTGCCTTGCCTCCCCCCACCCACGTAAGCCAGAGGTAAGCCAGAGGTATCTACGGTATATAAACATGGTGTCCATAACACAGGACAATTTGAGGCTATAAAGGGGTGAGCGCATCACGTCATTTTCTTGACATGGGTTACACCCTTAATTTTGGAGCTTTCGTGACTGCAGGAATTATTCTTTGTTTCTTTCGGTTAAGTCACGTCTAAAGATAAAATAATAAATTTAAATAATAGCATATTACTACGACGTTTCGATTGCAACGCAAGCAATCATCATCAGGCATAAAAGAAATAGCAACAAAAATCTAACTAGAAAACTATAGACAGACATACAAGCAGACAGACATCACAACGGCACACAGAGAGAGGACACATATCGGCACAAAGAGAGGGGTCGTTTCTGTGACGGTCCCTTAAATATAGAGAGGGGGGCGGGGACGGAGAGAGGGAGGGGGCAGAGAAAATTAGCATATCTCTCCGTCCCCGCCCCCCTCTCTATATTTAAGGGACCGTCACAGAAACGACCCCTCTCTTTGTGCCGATATGTGTCCTCTCTCTGTGTGCGTTGTGATGTCTGTCTGCTTGTATGTCTGTCTATAGTTTTCTAGTTAGATTTTTGTTGCTATTTCTTTTATGCCTGATGATGATTGCTTGTGTTGCAATCGAAACGTCGTAGTAATATGCTATTATTTAAATTTATTATTTTATCTTTAGACGTGACTTAACCGAAAGAAACAAAGAATGGGTTACACCCATCTGCTCTCTTGCCGCTCGGAATAACGAATAGCACCGATCGATCAAAAGACATCATCATTGCGTACTAGTACACTCATTGTACTAGTACACTAATTGTACTCGTAACGAATTGGCATGTTTTGTTTACGTGGCAACCCTTGGTAATTGGCTGTGTCGGGTGGTGACGGGTTTAACGACACATTTATATTTACGCGATATAACCTAAACACCTTTAGAATGGATAATATTGGTCGCGAAAACATGCGCGTTAAACTCATACTAATTGATATCCACGCCAAACAAGGATTCTTTGTTGATGACTATAGTAGTTGTTGTTGTTATTATTCTTCCACTTGTTTAGCCGGGGAAATGTTCAGGATGGCGCCGCCAAATGTCCCCAGGAGGGGTGCTGACGGCGGCTGCCTGGAATCCTTCTCGAGCGATTTGCAGGGAATTCTTGAGCATTGGGGTGTTTGGCCGATACCAGTTAGTACATTGTACGCGCGTGAGTGCGCGTGTGTGTGTCTGTGCGCGTGTGTGTGTATATGTGTCTGTGTGTGGGTGTCTGTGTGGGTGTCTGTGTGTGTATATGTGTGTGTGTGGGTGTCTATGTGTCTGTGTGTGTCTGTGTGTGTGCGTGTGTGTCTGTGTGTGTCTGTGTGGATCTGTGTGTGTCTGTGTGTTTGTGTGTGTATCTGTGTGTCTGTGTGTTCTTTTCTTGTGGGAAGTGGTGGTGTAGCGGTTAGCGCTTCGCTGCGTTACGAACCTGGCGACCCGGGTTCGATTCCCGCTCACGGCCAACACCCAGTGACGAATATCTGAACCGGTCCTGAGCCTCTCCTAGGTCGACTCAGCCTCAAATGAGTACCCGATGCGATGTGTGAGCATCTCCACTGGGGAGACAAAGGCGGCCGGGCGTGGTGCTGGCCACCCACCCCCTCGTGTGCCGTTCCGGCCTTCATAGGTGCTCGCTAACAGCACTTGCCCCAAAAGTCTGTTAAGGCTAGACGGGGGATCTTTGTCTTTGTTTTTCTTGTTAGTTCTCGGAGAAATCCCCGTGTATAGCAGGGAGAGAACATACACACAGGAAAGGCACCCGGGTGACTCTGTCCACACGGTGGCGCTGTGCACACGGGGTCGTTTGTCCACAAGGGGGCGCTGTGCACACGGTGGCGCTGTGCACACGGGGGCGCTGTCACCAAGGGGCGCTGTCCACACGGGGGCGCTGTCCACACGGGGGGCTGTCACCAAGAGGCGCTGTCCACACGGGGGCGCTGTGGCCGCGTGGCTGTCCAAGGCGCGACGCTCGCGTGAACTCTGCAGGTTTCACCCGCTCGCTCACCCCCCCCCCCCTACGGTAACCCCCCCCCCAACATCACCACCACCGTCTCTGATTTGCTTTGCAGGCACGTTTCAAACACACGCACACACACAATGTGTCGGAAGCAGCACACAGCCGTTTGTGGGTGTGCAACAACAAAACAACAACAACATCAACAACAAAAAAACCACAAAAACAACATCAACAACAACCACATCAACAACCCGTCGGCGTTTGCTTCTGTCGTTCAACTCTTTTCGTCACCGCACAGCCACCGAGGGCGCGTTGCGACAGAATTCGCACCGAATTGCTCTTTGCTTGTCGTGAGAATGGTATTTTATTGTTTTATTTGTATTATTTTATAATTTCCATTCTACGTGACTTTACCGAAAGAACCAAGAAGATGAATCCCTGCAGTCACGAAAGCTTTAAATCGAAATTCAACTAGATTGTGTTGTTATTGTTGTTGTTCGGGAAAATGTAAGGAACCGGAAAGGGAGGAAAAGCAACGGAGAGAATGGCTTGATGACGCCGCGGGAGATGGGTGCCAGTGAGATGTGCACACTGCTCGGGCATGTTGGCACGGAGAGAGAGGAAAGAGAGGAAACGAACGGGGAAATGCGCAATGGACACCTCACGGCGATTCTTCCCCATGGGTCGCGATGACGCTGACGGTAGACACTGATTAGCAGGCGTGGACCGATGTTTTTTTTGACTCGTCGGATGAGAATTGACCGACGGTACGGACCGCGTGGCATTTTTGGTACATCATGACGTCGGCTTGAATTGAAGCTTTCGTGACTGCAGGGATTCATACTCTCTCGTTTTTTCGGTAAAGTCACGTGGGTAGAAAAATAAAATAACACAAAGAACAATATTTTGATTTAAAGCTTTCGTGACCGCAGGGATTCATATTCTTGGTTCTTTCGGTAAAGTCACGTAGAAGGGAAATAATAAAATAATAAAAATATCAAACAATACAATTCTCACGACGTTTCGACTGCAACACAAGCGCAATCATCATCAGGTGTGAAATCCCTTCTCCGTGACTTTACCGAAAGAATTAAGAATATAAAGAATACTTTATCACGACGTTTCGATCGCAACGCAAGCGTTCGCCGTCCGGCGGAAAAAATACTCCAGCTTGTGTTGCGATCGAAACGTCGTGATCTATTATGTTTTATTTCATTTTATTTTCTACCTACGAGACTTTACCTAAAGAATCAAAGAGAATGACGTAGGCTATTGACATCGCTTGACGCTAAATTTGAAGCTTTCGTGACTGCAAGGATTCATATTCTTAGGTTTTTTCGGTAAAGTCACGTAGGTAAAAAATAAAAATTAATAAAAATAAAATAAAAATCACGACGTTTCGGAGGCAACACAAGCTTCCGTCTTCAGCACGATAGCTGTATCACTTGATACACTTGATACAGCTATCGTGCTGTGACGGTTCCACCTGAAGTTCAACGTAATACACAACCTCAAGCGACAGTGTTGTCATATTGGATAGAATATAACAGCGACGCTGCGCGGATGTCAATAATGTCTAACATTCTCTTTCACGTTGGCTTTAAAAACATTTTTTACGATACAGTATATAAGGAGGGGGGATATATCTATCACAGTTATCGCACATCTTTACACAATTATAGCGACCAACAGCTTTGCAATCCATGTATGGGGCGCGTTTAAGAATTGACAATCCAGCGCTCAAACACAACGATTGCGATTGATGCGTCGTTGGGGCTCCCGGTTCACACAAACCCACGGGTTAGTTGCACGAGAAAGTCTGTGAACGCGCAACACTCGCACAACACAAGCGCCCGCCTCTCTCGGAAACGAGCAAGCCAAAAAAAAGCCCCCAACTAAGTCGTGTTCTATCATTCCAGAGCTGTGCATTTATCGTACGAACTTCCATCTGTACCCCGGGCGATAGCTCGTCACAAAGCCACATCGGAGTCACAACCCGCTCTCAAATGGTGACCGCCATCACCTAGACCGATGTATTCGTGCATCGGGACTCGTGTGCGCAAATGCGGCGAGCCCCGTGGCCCTGTAACAGGGCCGGCCCGAGGCATAAGCGAACTAAGCGGCTGCTTGGGGCCCCCTGGCCACCTTCTAGCACAGATGAGTCTGCGTGGTGGGAGGGGGGCCCCCAAATCAAATTCTGCTTAGGGCCCCCAAGAGGCTCGGGCCGGCACTGCCCTGTAACTAAATAAGGCAATGCAACCGCCACCAGCACTAGCAGCAGCGTGGCACGGGTTGCCGGGCCCACGGATTCGAGCGGTGGGTGTGGGTGGGAGGCTCGGGCGAGAGCTCAGTCGGTGGTGGTGGTGGTGGTGGTGGCGGCAGTGAGGTCAGAGTGTTTACCTCCGATGTTGACAGGAGACGGTGTGGTTCTCGTCGCGATAAACGAGCAGCCGCGTGGACCTCAGGAGTTGCCACCTCTGTTGTGGAATAAATCCGGGACGCGTCGCGGGGAACTGGGGGCACGTCACACAATAAGTGTGCAGGAAGATGGGGCAAGCACACGCGCACGCGCTGTCTTGTGTGGCGTATTATCATTATTATCATCATCATCATCAGAATATGTATTTGTACTGGAGGAATCCGATGAGTTATAACGCTATTTCCCCCCCCCCACAGATGTCCACTAGAGGCAGGTCAGAACGTTATATGCACAACGTTGCAACGTACACAAACAAAATCCTTGGAATGATAATGCCCTGGGAAGACTTCTTATATTTCGTCGGACGGCTATCTCAAGAAGAGGGCAATCCTGGAAACAAAACCAGACCGGATCGGCGCTGCAAGCACCACTGATCGTCGGGCATTCGTTCGTGAGCGAGCGAGCGACTGTCGGCATCATGTGATTTGCATTTGAGGGTGGTGTTTATTGTTATTATTGATCATATTATACATCCGCAATTGTATCCCGTGTCTGGTTAGGACGTGACCGCGATCTTCCTCCGCACGCCGTTAGGGGGTGGCAGCACTTTCCCCACCCGCTCTGCGCGTGACGGTAACGTTCGTCACGTGACAATCAAACCCGATATGATGGGGTTTAAACAAAAAAAACTAAACTTTTTTCTTGTTAATCAAACCGAGTGCAAATCTGGACTCCCGCTGCTTAAGCAAAATCTCGATCGTCATCGACTGCTGGCCGCGTTCGCTCCGTGAAACGCGCGCCCTGCGTGTCGGCGTTTCGCGCGTGTACGCGTACAACGCCATCTGTCAATCCGCTTCTGGATGAGGTGGCCAAAAACACGTGACGTGAAGGTTTCTGCAGCGCAGTCTCGTTGGCGTCCGGGCTGAGGCCGTTTTCCAAACTCGCTACAACCCACGCGAGAAGAGCCGCTCACAGTGTCATCAACGGGCTGCTAAAAAAAAAACAACCCCTGGCTCCTGAAACAAACCCCAAGTTCTCTCAGCGTTGCTGGCTCGGCGTTCCTGACCTCTCTATGAGCCACTCGGGCACCTTTTTATTTTATTCTGAGGGTGGCTTTCAATGCGCATGCCAAGGACACCGAACCCAACCACCCCCCCTCCCTCCCTCGGTGGCACGACCCCAAAACATGACGCCGATCCGCTGCTGTTACAGGACCGCACAGAGCGGACCCTTTCAGCGAATTCGGGATGACTGCGTCCGCGGGCCTTGTATCAACTGGCAGATGGCAAATATCTCAGGGGCGCTCTTAGCAAGACTTGGCGGCAGCGGCGAGCGCGTTTCATAACCGACTTTAGTGTCACACTTAGAGGAGTCTTATTACCGCACAACAAACACGGCTCCGTTGTCAACACATTGCTCGCAGACGCGGGCCACGCTGTATCAACGCTCTATCAAGACATTCATGGAGAATTAAGCCGCCCCTCTCCTCCCCCGCGTCTCCCTCGGCGGTCAGCCCACAATGCATTCTTGTAAACAAGCCGTTCGCAGGGTCAAGCTTCACAGGGCCTATCTTGTGTAAATACTCGGCTCAATGCAATGAATGAGCACCCCCTCCATCTCACCCCCTCCTCCCCCCCCCCTTGTAAACACCGCCCAACGCGCGGCTCCAGAAGGAGACTCCCCCGTGGAGAGACCTTCAAAAACAATGACTTTTTTTTTTTACGCGAGAGGTCAGACTCTGACGACCGTATCTCCAAACAATACCCTTTTGACATCCTCGATGTCGCAGAGAAGTGTGCAAACCGAGCACTCTGGGCGTGGAGTTTTTAGCAAACGCACGCGCACGCGCACGCGCATGGAATACAAAGATAAAAGATCCGCCGGTATGGCCTCAACAATCTGTTGGGGCAAGTGCCGGAACGGCACGCGAGGGGATGGGGGGGGGGCCAGCACCACTCGTGTCCATGTTTGTATACCGCGGCAGGTACTCCTTTGAGGTTGAGTCGACCTAGGGGTAAAGGTCGCAAACGGGTTTTGATTCCTTACCCGTACCCGTACCCGGCCGCACCAGGGTCGCAAACGGGTACCCGTACCCGTTCCCTACCCGAAATGAGTGACAAACGGTGACTCACCAGTGACTCACGGCCTACCCGTACCCGTACCCGGCCGCACCAGGGTCGCAAACGGGTACCCGTACCCGGCCGGGTACGGGTAGCCGGGTATCGGGTAAGGTACGGGTATCGGGTACCCGGTTGCGACCTCTGCCTAGGGGAGGGCCCGCGACGGGTTCAGATAAATCGTCAATGGTGTCGGTGGCCGTGAGCGGGAATCGAACTCGGGTCGCCGGGTTTCGAAGGCGCAGCACGCGAACCGCTTGTGCCACCGCTGCCGTGTGTGGATGACTCACGTGTGTGCACGCACATGCCCAGGAACGGATTAACGCAGAGGGAGCTTCAGGGGACTGCAGCCCACAGCCTCGGATTTTGAGGGGGTCCCCCAAAAATTATGAATAGAAATCATGGTTGAAACTCAATAATGTGGCAGTAAGATATCCCCGCGATAAATCCGATTGGGAATTTGGTAATTAAAGCCCTGGCATTTCAATGCGTGTCGCTGCCTGTTGCGTGTCCAGTTGGAATTCATGGAACCATCCTTGCGGTTGAACTTAGGTTCTGAAGTTGAGCAGGAGCATGGTTTTCAGCTCGGTCATGAATGACCGCGTAAAAAAAATGATATAATAATTTGCATTTTCACTTCCGCTCATTTCCATCTATGAGAATAAAAATAAAATGGTTCAGCGTTGAACACTGTCTGAAGGGTGTTCCCCTCGTGCGAATAAAAGTTTCAATTCAAGCAACTTCAGAAGTACTCTGAGCCGATGTCTGGGGCTGTTCCGTGGCACAAGGAGGTGCGCTGCTCGCTGTCAGAGTTGGGGGTGGATATATATTTGGCGCCGATAGCGCCACTGGCACAACATTGGGGTGAAAGCTAGAACAGTCTAAAGAGTCAATATGACCCCCCCCCCACACACACACACAGAAAACGATGACGCACACGGATACTGACACACACTGGCAAAGATTCAACCTTTCAGTTTTGAACTGTCAAGTCAAATAGAGTTTTGCAAACACACGTGTGAGGACGTGGTCTGGTCATCTTTACACATGCCCAGCCGTCTTTGTCTTCCAAGCCGCTGACGTTGATCATACCACAATGGGCGCGGTACTAATTTTGAGATCAGTCGATATCGGAGAAACCCAGATAAAGTTCAGATGCCAATGGCGAACTGGTTAATAATCACATTTTTTGCGGCAGAGATTTTCGCAAACATTGCGTTGACAGCTGCAACACACACATGCATAGACAAAGACAAAGATCCCCCGTATAGCCTCAACATACTGTTGGGGCAAGTGTTGTTAACGAGCACATACGGAGACCGGGATGGCACACGAGGGGTGGGTGGACAGCACCATGCGCGGTTCGCATTTCTCGCCTTTGTGGCGATGTTTACGCACCGAACCAGGCATTAATTTGAGGCTGAGTCGACCTAGGGGAGGCCCAGGACCAATTCAGATAATTGTCGCTGGTGTTTGCCGTGAGCGGGAATCGAATTCGGCTCAACGGGTTCGTAGCGCAGGGCGTTAACCGGCTCCACTACCGCTCCGCACACACTCACACACATCCCTCGTACAGGCAATGCCGGAAGTTGGGACAAGCACTGTCAGTGTGCATCTATAAAAGGAAGATTGTGGTGACAGCAATTATGCCTGGTCGCCTTTTTTCTACCCAGTGTCGCTGTTCAGGCACTGCAACTGGTACTCACTTTAAGGACGTGAGTTTGACCGAGGGGAGGCCCCAGCAAACCAGTCCAAGTATCACTCGCCACTGATGGTAGACCGTGGCCGGGGAAAAAAAATGGGCCAGTGGTCAGAGTTTGTAGTGCGGTGCACGAACCACTACGCTTCCTCTCTCCCAAACAACATCAACAACAACAACGGTACGTTTGCCACAAGATGTACTCGAGATATTGTACCGGGCTAGGTGAACTTTGGCAGGAGGTCACAGGGCACACACAGGTTTTATGGGGTGAACTGAATGAGATGATCACACGCATGAACAAAGAGACGACGATTCCCCCCCGTGTAACCTTAACAGGCACCACGCCCGGCCGCCTTTGTCTCTCCAATGCCCATGTTTACACACCGCGCCAGGTTCTCGCTTGAGGCCGAATCGACCTAGGGGGAGACCCCGGAACAGGTTCAGCAATTCGTCACCGATGTGAACCTCGAGGGCAAAATCGAACTGGGTCCGCCCGGGTTCTCACCGCAGCGGACTGACCCATCGCTCTCCAGGGACACGCGCCGTGAAACGCAGACGGACGTCTTGATGTGGCTATGGCAAGGACGCAGCGCGAAGCAGCCATCACCCCCCCCCCTACACACACCCCACCGCCTCCTCCTCCTCCTCCCACAACAACCACCACCACCACTACCAAAAACATTCCCCGTGCGTCACAGCAGTGGGCGCGGCACAAGCCGGCATGCCACAGCGTGCGTCAAGGGGCTCCGGGGAAGATTGCATCGCCGTCTCTGTGGTTGGCGCGAGTGCGTGTGTAGCGCGCGCGCGTGCCCGTGTGTGTGCGCGTGCGTGTGTGTGCGCGTGCCCGTGTGTGTGCGCGTGAGCTGGGGGGGGGGGTGGGGGTCGTTTGCGCAGCGGTCAGCGCGCTGCGCTACGAGTTCAATTCCCCCGCTCAAGGCAAACATCGGTGCCTATTACAGGAACCGGTCCTGGGCCTCTATCCCGTTGGTCGACTCAGCCTCAAATATACACCTGGCGCGGTGTGTAAATGATCGCCCACTGGGGAGACGAAGGCGGCCGGGCGTGGTTGCTGCTGGGTCACCTATCCCGTCGTGTGCATTGCCGGCCTTTCAAGGGTGCTACTCGCGACCAGCGCTTGCCCCAACAGTCTGCTGAAGGCTATAAGGGGGGTGTCGTGGTCTCCGCCTTTGCGTGCGTGTGCGTGAGTCTCGTTTCAAATGGCAACACGCGTCAGCTTTGTTGTCTGCAATCTGCAATTGTGGCAATGGACGAAGCCTGCGCGCGTATAGAGAGTTTGCTGCTGCTGCTGTTGTTGTTGTTATCGCCTTGCACACAGAAAGAAGCAACGTTTATCTATAATTGTTATACTCGTGTGTGTGTTTTTCTTAATTTCCGTGACGACGGCACTTGCCCCGACAGTCGGTTTAAAAAAAATGACGCCTTACGGGGGGACCTTTGTCACTGTGGGGAGCGGTGGCGCAGTGGTTAGCGCAACTGAACTTTGGCAGTCGCTGCAGACGCATCATCATCATCATCACCACGTGAGAGCCGACCGACTATTGCGTATTACAGCGGATCTCTTTTTTCCTTCTTCTCAAGAATGTAATGCATCACTCGGGGAGCGGTGGCGCAGTGGTTAGCGCCCGATTCCCAGCCACCACGAACGATTCCCAGCCACAGCTCACGTTGGTGACGAGTATTTCCATCGGTCACAACCGAGGGGGTCTTCCCCTAGGTTGAGTCAGCCTTAAAACTGTGCGCTACTCTATGTTGAACTTCTTTCGCGCCGTACGTAGCCAACCGTGCTAATCGGAGGTTGCGGATCGTAATTTCGTGCGGTGGATAAACAGCAGAAAGTGGGGAAAGCAGAGTTGGGGGGTGAGCGTGGTGATGTACAGTGTGGTCCAGATGTCTTGTGTCCCCCAATTAATTCACCCCTAACGTGTTTCTCTTCCCCTTTGCATTAGCGTTTCTGTTTTAAATAAACCTTACTTGAAACAAAAATATGACAGTTTAGAGAATTAAACGGGGGTCACAAGACATTTGGACCACCCCGTACACCCCCATCCCCATCCCAACAGTCTGCATGGCTGCAATTTGATCCTTATCAGAGAGAATTGCTCATCCATACATTCACTCGTATGTTTGATCATTTGTTTTCATTACTCCCGTTTATAATTGAGCGTGCGCTTTTGCCAAGTTAATTTGATCGAAGTTGGTTTTAACCTCACAGCAATACGAGGTGTGTAGCTATATATATAATGAATTGTTAAGATTGAGATGTCATTGTGTGTGCGCGTCGCGTGCACGCGTTCCACGTGACCGCAGGCAGCGATCATTGCTCATCGCGTCACGTGGGACGTGTTAATTTGTACTTGAATGGGGGTGTCAATCGGTAGTCACGGAAAGACGGTGAGTGACGGTGGGCCACATGAACGGGAGTTTGGGTAATCTTGTCATGAGTAGTTATAGTGTTTATTTAAGAACCTTTGACAACTTAAAGAGACCAACTTGCATAAAAAAAATGCCTCGTTCGGAGAGTTTATTGCAAACGTATAAACAATTGCACACTGCCATTATTAGTTAACTCCAAAAAATATATACTATGCACATATTACGAAAAAAATATTACCAATAAAAAATTTGATTCACTTGACATTAAAATGAGCGTGGGATGTGATGTTATCGCCTGTTTTCAGCTGAGATCCAGCGATAAAAAAATTCCATAAGCCGATGGCAGGACCGGTCTATCCATAGGAAAATCACTGCGTACTTCCCACAAAGCGGTACCTATTTTATCTACCCCTGAGGATGAAAAGTTCCGACGGAATTGACCAGGACCGGGATTTAACCTCGCGACCTGCTGGTTGCGTGTCACGCGTTCTAACCAGTGCACCATCCAGCCTTGATCACACGGGCACGCACACGCGTATGTGTGCATACATCTAGTGTAACATGTTACATGTCTTATCGGTGACATACCCAACCTGATTTGCCAATCCACTGACGGATGGATGGGGCGTGAGGGGGGATTCCCCCCTTGATTTTCGGGTCATCGAGGTTAATTTGCCATACTTCACCACACGGGTCAGCGCGGAGAGCACGTGGGGGTGGGGGGGGGGTGCATCACGATTCGTGACGCATGCGTTTCGGAATATGAATGAGCCTCAAGGCGAGAGTGCAGCGGCGCGCCAGTTCAGCTCTCAAACGAAACGGAGTCTGCACAGGGGCCGTCTCTGTCGGTGGGAGCGAGCGGCGTGGGTTTTGCCACGGCTATGACGCAAATGAAGGAGGCGAACGGTTGGAGTTACGTAACGAAAGCAAAAGTTCGCTGAAAAAAATATGAATTCGCGTTTTGGTCGTGCGCCCGCCCCGATGAGGCGTACACAAAAAAAAGAACCTCGAAGGAGTTTTATAATTATAGATTTGAAGCTTTCGTGACTGCAATGATTCATATTCTTAGGTTTTTTTAGCTGTATCAAGTGAGAGCTATCGTGCTGTGACGGTTCCACTTGAAGACGGAAGCTTGTGTCGCCTCCGAAACGTCGTGATTTTTATTTTATTTTTATTTTACTTTTATTAATTTTAATTTTTTACCTACGTGACTTTACCGAAAAACCCTAAGAATATGAGTTTTATAATCCACAATTAAAAACGAGTCATAAGCTTGAGGTGTGTTTTCACACGCGGTGTACAGTAGGAGAACAGCTTTGCCCCGAAGAATTACTTTTTCAACTTCCCTTCTGGATGACACAAACACGCGAATAGTCAAGGGGATTTCGCGTTCAATCTTCAGCACGACATGGGCGTATTCGTTTTTTTTTTGGAGTCAGATCGCGTAGACAAAAATGTGTGTCGTAAAAACCCTCCTTCACCCGACACAGACAATGAACAAATTAGTTACGTGAATGTAATAATGTGGCAAATGTATCGTTGGGTTTAACGACACACACACGTTATTTCAATGATATGAGCCAAATTTTGTAAAAAAATATTACGAATCATAATGTTGGTGGCGAAAGCCTTCGTTTTAAATAGTTAAAACATTTTTTTAAATGCGATGATTGTGCGCCTGGGTTTAATACCATGAGAAGCCAGCAACAGTCAGATGTTATAACGAGAAATTAAACAAAAATAACAAAAAACGACGACTTTTCAATCGTAACGCAAGCGTTCGTCATCAGGTAGAGGAGGATGACGAACGCTTGTGTGGCGATCGAAACGTCGTAGTTTTTTGTTATTTTTTATTTCCTTTGAACCTATCTACGTGACTTTACCGAAAGACCTAAAGAACGTGAATTCCTGCAGTCACGACAACTTTAAGTCAAGATTTAACCGTCAGATGATTTGAACATAGGCCGTTGCACAATCTGGTTTGAATCCAGGGTGTGATGCCGAGGACGAGAGTCTCGTATTAGTCATAGGTTTGGGAAACGCAGCTCATAAGTTGACTATTTGCAAGAGGATATTTCATCCCGTATTGTAAGAGTGCCACGGGAGCGTTGCAATTGAAACAAGTAGCATACACAATAACTTCGAACAGAACAACAATCGCTATGGCGCAATGATTACACTGGTCAACACACTTTTTCTGGCATAAGGTATTCCAACGGTTTTAATGTAATTTTGGGGTGCTGATTCCAAATCTGGCATCAGTTTTTGTCCATCACATCAGGTTTTTGAGATATCAAATATTGCATTTTCAATAAAAATTGCAGAAGAAAAATATTAAATGAATGTGGATATCTACAAAATACAGCACTATTTTTTAACACTAAAGCAGTCACTGACTCGCAACAACTTGCAATCATAAGTGACAGAGTTAATTTCGGGTAAAATCAATTAAAATGGGGTATGCCGATAGCATAAAAATGAGATGTGATAGAGCAAATCTGAGATCAGATTTGGAATCAGCACTCTGAAATTAGTCTAAAACAGCTGCAAAAGTCCAGGCCAGAAAAAAAACGTTTTTTGTTGTTGTTGACCAGTGTATTTGTTCAAACCCATTTTCCTCCAATCTCTTTAAAGCCTTGCCTCCCCACCAATCCCTGTGGAGGCCTCTTTTGGTCAATCGGAGACCTTGGTAATCTTCAAACTCGCCGTCGGGCTGCACATTGGCTTGAGGTAATCTTCGGTCATTGCACTAAGTAAGGAATTGGCACGCTTTGTATTATGGAGGCAATCATCGCTGCAATCGTTAAGTTCACTGCAGTGTAACAGCGTGGTCCAGATGTTTCGTGACCCACCCCCCAATTAATTGACCCCTAACATTCATTTCCTTTGCCCATTCATTTAAATGCATTTGCTCGAGTGGACATGGCGACGTTGCTTGACATGTTATCGTAGGACGTGACGGCTGATCATCCCGTGCAAATGAAAATGCTGGCTCTCATGCAGCCTTTGTACGTCCGTGTTGTTGAACTTCTTTCGCACCGTACGTAACCAACCGTGCTGATTGGAGGTGCAGGGGAAAGGGCAGCAGACTAAACACAAAAAAGAAATTCGTTTTAGACCTCACTGGACTTACTGGACCCTTAACAAGGGCACTGCTCGTATTCACTATAATAATGATGATATTTAATAACGTCATTATACGTATTTTTTTAAAATATTTCTTACGTTACATTACACACCCATTGGTATGCAAATATTTTCTATTACGTTTTAGAGGATTTAAAGGCGGGGTCACAAGACATCCGGACCGCGCTGTACAGTGTAATTGTTTCTACACTGTAGCAGGCAATGCTGATGGTGACGGTGGTGGCGAGTTGCTATCGGCGTCTGTGTGTGCACAGCGTGACCCATTTGTAGATGCCCGACGGAAACAATATTCATTACGGCTGGGGAGACATTCTAGACGTCCACGTCTTCCACAAGCCCCCCCACCAATCTCCATGCATTGAATTCATCTTGTAACCCCTCCTTAAGATCTGGGAGCCATCGCCGGTAACAATGCCGTTGAGAGCAAAGTAGAACGGGGGGCGTCAAGTGCCAGTGGGGTATCTGTAAATGGACCGGCCTGCGCTTGAGTGTGGTGTGATGATGGATGTGCACGACACACAGGAACGTGGATACGTGAGCATGCGATGCATGTGGCAGGACTGTGGGGTGGAATAAAAATAATAATATTATTATTATCCACAGTAAGCGCTCTACGGTTGGAATGATAATGTTAACGCTGCGTTTTCGTTTTATTGAACGCAGCTGAGAATAAGGATGAACATTTACGCCTTTTTTTTTTTTACCAAGAGGCGCATTTTGCATTCAACTTTGTAACTAATGTGAAGTTTAACGTGTTATCAACAATAGAAAACGTTGGTGAATTATTTAAAAAACACAATCGAATCACCCCCCCAAATTATAATCTTTGTTTAATCAATTTAATTTTGAGCACTAAAGTTAACAAATGGGAACTGCCAACCCCATATATGCAACATATACATATAGTCGCTGTATACGTATACTTGACACGCCAATCTAGACACGCCGCTTCGGCCCGTGTACAGCTGTTTTTCACACTGTCGGAGGCAAGCGTCGTTAGCGAGCACCTATTGAGAGGGCATTGCAGTGCCATGTCTACAGCAACGCAATTGCATTGGGTCAGCACCACACACTCAGGACCGCCTTCGTTTCACGTTGTTGTTGTTGTTGTGAACTGTGGCTTGTTTACCACTGCCCACGCAGAAGCCTCACCCGACACACAATTTGTGTTTCATGTCCAGCTACCACTCTCCTCTTACGCAGGGGTTTGTGTTCTTGAAACACGGCGCGTTCATTTGAAATCGCGTAAAATGAAACGTGACTTTAAACGAGGCAGAGTTCACGCGGACAAGATGTTAACAGTGGCGCGCGAGGAGGGAGATGCTGATGCTGCTGCTGCTGCTGCTCGTGCTTGCGGATGACGGGCTGCTTTGCTGCTTGTACTTCAGGCAGCAATCGCTCCTGAACTTTGCTGCCCCGACTAAGGACCAGCTCGCAAGCGCGTTCCGTACACACCGCGGCCAAACGCGGGACGGAGGAGGAGCACGTTATTTCAACAACATCGCGCGCGTAACAAGAAGAAGTGTGAATTCTTCAAACGCGCTCTTTCAATAAAAATCGCGTGACGTTGACGCGCGCAAGGACGCGAGGCGACTGCACAACTGCGCACAAGATGTGTGGTGATATGGGTCGTTCCTTGCTTTGAGCTGTTCGTGGACCGCGGGCAAACTTCTCGGGGGAATATTGCCCCTTACTCAGTACGAGTGGCTTATTAGGTCACGACCTTACATGGCAAATCCCTTGTGTGTGAATTGTATTTTTCAAAATAAGCTCGTACTGTGCCCCAAGTTTTACATGTTTTTTTTAAACCACAAAAGGAGATCACCAGAAATGGGACAGGCTGGGCGAGCTGGTGTTGTTAGCAAGCACCTATTTTCGGTGATATTTTTCTGTTACAATGCTGGCCATAATATTGTCGATTAAAATGTTGTGGTTTACTCTCCAACACACCGGTATGCTGAACTAGTAACTCATTGGTATGCTTTGCTTATGTGACAAAGTTTACTAATTGGCTATGTCGGGTGGTGGCGGGTTTAACGACACATTTATATTTACTCGATCTAACCCAAACATCTCTATTATGGATCAAATTGGTGCAAAAGCCTACTGGGTTCATTTTCTTGGTTCTTTTGGTAAAGTCACGTAGAAGAGAAATAATACAATTATAAAAAGAGAACAATAAAAAACCGCCACTTTTTAAAAATTCTTGCTGTGGGTTTCACACCTGATGATGATTGCTTGGGTTGCAATCGAAACGTCGTGAGAATTTTATTGTTTTATACTTTTTATTATTTTATTGTTTCCCTTCTACGTGACTTTACCGAAAGAACCAAGAATAATAATTTTACACTCCTACACACGTAAAAGTGTTGAGGTTGACGTGCCACGTTGTTCCTTTATAATTTATTGGAAAGCTGTACGCACCACACAGCGTCGCATATCCGACTCTCGCATATCCGCCACGGTCAAAAATTGATGGCCCGTACCCAGTGAAGTTTGCACGCACTGGATAGATTTGTCGTCTGATACCGATGTACACAAATATGACCATCGCACGCAATGAAACATTCTTAATCTCGCCGACACTCGTCCACTTTTGAAGCACAGAGTGAAGCATCTCACCCACTTTTAAAGCAGTTTGCTACTTATATTGTCATTTTATCCAGATGTTCAACATAGCAGACCTTCTTACGTAAGTGCCTGTAAGCAGGGCCCGGCAGCCTGCGGCTCTGGAGCGGCGTGGCGGCTCTTTAAGGACACTCACTGCCTTGTCACAGTTATTTATTGAGGACCACCGCCGTCTCGTATTCGCCACTTGCATTACGGGTTTTGAAACATTTTTTTTCACAGAATTAGGAAAACAATACGTCATCTTGTAATTTGAATTGCCGACCCCTGACCATGGGAGCCCAGTTTACCATGGGAGTCCAGTTTACTTACCATGACAGTCCAGTTTACTATGGGAGTCCAGTTAACCATGGAAGTCCAGTTTACCATGTGAGTCCAGTTTACCATGGGAGTCCAGTTCCCCATGGGAGTCCAGTTCACCATGGGAGTCCAGTTCACCATGAAAGTCCAGTTCACCATGGGAGTCCAGTTTACCATGTGCAGGGGTCAGCAACCTGCGGCTCTGGAGCCGCGTGCGGCTCTCTCAGGACTGCTCCGTGACCGTTGTTGTTGATTCAGGACAACCGCCGTCTCGCATCCACCACGCGGTGCATTGCAGCTCTTGAAACATTGAAAATTTCTTACCGAAATAGAAACAAAAATACTCCTCTTGTTAGTTTGATTGCCGACCCTGTGCACTAATGCCCGAGTCCCCAGCAAGTGGGATGCATGACGATGTGCCGTATACATTTTATCGTGTACGTTTATTGCTCTATAAATACCACGTTTGTACTTGATGCGGTGTGTAAATGCCCTGCTGTGTTTGGTTAAGTTAGAGTGCGCGCCTCCCAATCCGAAGCTTTTGACTTCAAATCTCGGTCAGGCCCTTTATCTAGCATGGGGCGGATATATTGTGGGCCACTTGATTGGAAGTAAGCGAGTAGAATATCGCAAGAAATGACTCTACCCCACTTATTGGAATGATGCATTTCTAGCGATGGCTCAGGTTTGCCAGGAGGGAGATTACCACCATCCTGTGACGTTAGAGTGGAAATCTCCTTTGACTCGTGAGTTTGGTCGGTATGATGGCGAGATGTTAACTACCTCGCCGGGTGTCCAGGAGCTCGTGGGTTTGATTACGACCCTGACGGCTGCTGTATATTTGGAGTTTGCGTGTTCTCCCCGTGGTTGCGTGGATTTTTCTCCAGGTCCTACAGGTTTTCCCTCCACATTCATCAACATGCGTTAAGAGTATTTGACTCCTGTAAATTGCCACGTGATAAGCCACTTCATTGTGCTATCATTTGTGGCCAGGTCGCTTCTGAAAAAGAGCTATATAACATAAAAATGGTGTAAATATTAAATGTTTGTGTTAATTGACAGGATGGTCCAAATGTCTCGTGACCCCCATTAAATTCTCTAAAGCGTAATATTTTTTCAAGTAAGGTTTATCGAAAACAGAAATAAATATGCAAGGGATAGAAAATGTTCGGAGTCAATTAACTGGGGGGGGGGGGGGGGTGCAATGCAAGTATCTGCATGTACCATCATTCGCGCATGCAGCGGTGCCTGGAACACACATTCCTGCGGAGGGAGCTGGTAGGAACGTTGGCTTGCTCGGTCAATGGCCTGCAGGGTCAACGGCGGCGTGGTGTATTCCGCAAATATGCCCGACTGTGAGGGCGGGCACAAGCCGGCGTGAGTAGGTCAAACGTTGAGTTTTATAAGGGCACCACGGGGTGACCAGCCCCTCCCGACCCAGCCCCACCCCTCCCACCCCCCACCCAGCCCCACCCTCCCCTCCCCACCTTCCCCACCCAGCCCCTCCCCACTCTCCCCTCTCCACCCAGCCCCACCCCTCCCATTTTTGAATGCACGACGGACGGACGGGCTGGTGGAACCAGGTGGTTCCTACCAGTATAACAAGGCATTTACAGTGTGCGTTTAACCAGTGTCAGAGCGCGACCGCGTCTCAAGACGCTGTACGGAGCGAGATAATTTCAGGTCATTTTGAGTCGGCAAATCTCTATCGTTTTAATGGGAGGGCGTGGCATGTAGAATGCTAAAGGTCAGAAAGCAACCTTTGGGTAAAGGTGAGAATGACAACACTTCTTTGAGAGAGAGAGAGAGTCGTAAAAACTGAACTAAAAACTATTTTTATGGCACCGGGTAAGGCCCACCGAGCTATAGAGCTATTTTACAGAAGCCACCTGCTTATCACAAATGATATCTCAACGAAGTGGCTTATCGCGTGGAAATGTACAGATGCCAAATACTCGAAGGGCGTGCTTCTAAATGCGGAGGGAAAAACCGGAGGTGCCGGAGAAAAATCCACGCGACCACAGGGAGAGAGACGCGCCAACTCCAAATATGCAGGTATTAGGATCGGGATCGAACCCACGGCATCCTGTATACCAGGCGAGGGAGTTAACATCTTACTAGCCACCGCGGCTCCCTTCTCGCCACGGGAAGCAAAAACGAGGAAAATCTTGAGCCTGGTCTTGAAAGGGGGCTTCCCCGCCCCCCACCTGTGCAACTCACGATGGTTAGCGTTGACCATACCTCCCCACTCTGGTCAGCGCGCACTTTTTGAAGGTGCGGCGAACATAGACACGGGGGCATAGACGTGCAATACAACGGTGAATTTCGCTGCCGCCGTATGCCTGGGTCATTAGTTGACGCGCGGATGCGGTGGCGCGTTTGTTTAATGCGTAGCAGGCTTTCGCGGGCAATATTATTCGAAGCAAAGGTTAGTTCTCGTAAATATAAATGTGTCGTTAATCCACCACCACCCGACACAGACAAATAGTAAAGTTTGTCACGTGAACAAAACGTGTCAATTGTTACTACATCAGCACTAACCGGATGTGTGCTGGAGAGTAGGCCACGTTTTCAATTTTAGTTAACGACGTTTCGTTGGTGAATACAACCAGCTTCACCAGGCCATGTTCCAGAATTGTGAGGAAGTCTCCGTGTGTCCGGTGTTAAATAGAGTAAGATAATGTCATCACTGTGTGCCTACCGGGTGCGAAGATCAGGGGGTGGGGGGTTAATGTAATGATATAAATTACAATGGATTATATTAAGCTGATAATGTGCAGTACTGTGCATATTGTGTGGACACACATTCAGCTCTTTTGTGCGTTTTCTGCGGCCATCTGGAACGCTCTTCCTTCCGATATTAGGAAGTCACTGGAGCAATGCACTTTTAAATCATCATCATCTAGATTGCAAACTAAGTTCTTTAGAACTGCTTTTTGTGTTTAGTTTGTTTGACCTTCCCCCGCACCTCCGACTAGCACGGTTGGCTACGTACGACGCGAAAGAAGTTCAACATGCAGAAGTACATAGCACCGGTTGGGTTAGCCACAGTTAAATCAATGTACAAGATAACCAATACATTTTATTATGATTTTTTTTATTATTATGAAGGCGCGTTTTAGTGCGTAGACGGAGAGGCGTTCTCGCATTGCATGCGCGCGCGGGCCTCCGGAGTGGACTTTGACCACGGCCCCCGTTCCATGCCAATACAGTAGTCGCCAATTGTCACGGCGGGAGCCAAAGCTGCCGCGCCAACAAACAAATAACCGCCCTCCACCAAGTCACTCAGCCGAGCACGGGCGATGGACGAGCGGGGCCATCGTGCAGCCACTCACCACTCGCCGCGCACGTGGGGTTTGTAGGAACGCCGGGGGTGGGTAGGTGGCTCGTTTGCGGTTGGGTTAGTGCGATTTGGCAAACCTGTGTTGTGCAGGTCTCATGGTGTACTTCCCAAAGAGGCTCTTCGTCAAGCAGCGTTTGCCGATGGGCAGGATCACCGCGCCGTTATCGATTGTTGTTGTGATCAAACGGCTTGTTCACGCAGGAAAGCCTCACAGAGTTTGAAGAATGGAAATGATAAAAAAATAAAAATAAAACATAATAATATAATTCTCACGACATTTCGGCCACAATGCAAGCAGCCGTCCGCAGATTTGTCGAGAAGACAGAGTCTGAATTCAGACTCTGTCTTCTCGACAGACCTGTTCTCCACCTGAGAACGGCTGCTTGCGTTGTGGCCGAAACGTCGTGAGAATTATTTTATGTTTTATTTTTATTATTGTATTATTTCCATTCTACGTGACTTTACCGAAAGAACCAAGAAGATGAATCCCTGCAGTCACGAAAGCTTTAAATCGACATTTAAAGAGTTTGAAGACTTTTGTTAGGAAGGTCTTGCCAACTGTTTGCAGTAGTGGGTAATGCAGCTATGTTTTAATCCCAAACGAGTATATATATTTTTGGCACTGGGATATTTTGTCCGCTACCAACTATGGCGTGTGTGATTTATTTTCTTAGCTGTTGAGGTTAACCGGAGAACCTGGAGCAAAGCCATGCAGCACAGGGGGAGAACACACAAACTCTACACAGGAAGGTGCCACGCTTTGGGAACAGAAACCCATGCCCTTGCTTGTGTGAGCGTGGCACAAGTGTTACCACCGTGCCATCCTAGCCACTGTCGTCCTAAAATCATGTGAACGTCGTAGAAGAAGTGTCACCGGCTGTTGGAATGCAATTGCTAAATTGTTGCGTACGAATGATATAGGGCACTTCAAGCATGGAATTATACTTCCATCGTTATTTTATTCAAAGGGTGATACAGCTGATTGGAAGAGTCTATTGAGCAATTGAGTGAGCGTATACGCACAAGCTAGATGGATCGTTGCATTGCGAGTTTGCAGCAGCTTTGTGAGGGCTCCATCCAGTAGTAGATAAAGCATGACTGATGATGAATATACGTAAAATAAATAATAGTTTCAATTCTGTTCATGTACATATTGTTCCCGCTTGGCTAATACCAGATGAATAGATATGTTTCATTTTCCCTGAGATCCTGGGTTTATGTACGTGGAATTATTATTGTTATTAATCTGCCCGGAACGATAATGCCGTGGAATCTACAGAAATAAACGGCAAATGTTGCAAGTTGGGTGGCCTCAGCTACAACGTCTAAGAAAAAAACCAACCCCATCCCGCCATGAAAACAACAAGGGGTAATTGCCCCTAATTTGGAGGGCCCCTATCCTCAGCGGATGAATGAATTGGTCAACATATTTACCCTTCTATGTCCAGATTAAGAGTGTTGCGTGATGGACGATGTGAAGTGAGTCCGATTGCAAGGACTATCCGTGATGGGAGGGGGGAGGAGGGAGGAAGGGAGGAATGGGGGCTAATACTCTTTCCGTGGCAGTTTCCTTTCATGACAAAGGAATTCCTATTGTCCATGTGGAACAAAGGTGCTCCGTTGTTTGCCAGGTACTTATATAATTTGCAGCACAACAGATTGCGACCGCCATCTTCAAGATTCTGTAAACAAACAGCCTGCAGACTTTTTCGTAGAGAGAGAGAGAGAGGGATGGAGTGAGTGACAGTCGATCATAGGGCAGAAGACATAAGGAAGGTCTTGAGCCTGGACTTCACCAGAGGTGGAGAAGGGGGAGGGCGTTTGTCAACCATTTGGAGGGGTAGCAGCAGAACAGAATTGGCGAGCTCTTGCTGAGAGAGAAGGTTGATTGGGGCCGTGGTTGATCGAGCAGATCGGTGGCGAGACAAGAGGGGAGAGATAGGGAGGGGTGATCTTGAAGATGACGAATGCCATCTTGAAATCGATTGAAGGTTGCATTGGGAGCCAGTGGAGAGAATGGAGTTGTGGTGATGTGATTTTATTTATAGGTGTGGTTAGAAAGTCTGTGGGGCACATTTTTGATCGTCTGGAGTTTGGAGATGAGGAATGTGGGCAGGCCGACGAGGAGAGAGCCGCAGTGGTCGGGTTGGGATAGCCGGCGACGGCACGGACGAGAATCTCGGAGGCAGCAGCTGGGGCTAAGCAAAATGGGAGATGCGAACGATGGTGCTCAGATGGAGGTGCCCAGGTCCTCCTGCAGAGTTGAGATAAGGAGCGAGAGAACGAGGGCTCGGGATCAACTCAGTCGGTGAAGTGGCTCGTGCATTTCCGTTATGGAATAAACCAAACAGTTATTTTTTTTAATGGGCGGTGTAAATGACTCCACTTTTATACGGCTTTACATAACGACTTATCTCTATTTATAACCCTGGGGCGAGGGTCGATTAAGGAGTGACATCTCTTGTGCAAGAGAGCCTGGGAGCACGAAGAATTTTAGAGGTATATTCTTGGTTCTTTCGGTAAAGTCACGTAGAAGGGAAACAATAAAATAATAAACATATAAAACAACAACACAATAAAATTCTCACGACGTTTCGACTGCAACACAAGCAGTCATCATCGTGGTGTGAAAACCACAGCAAGAAAAGAAAGAACCGAGAATATGAATCACCTGCAGTCACGAAAGCTTTAAATCAAAATTTAATTCGAGAGGTGTTGCAATAAGGGGCAATCGTCCATGCGGAGTGAAACGAGCGACTCAGCACCGTGTCGCTCGCCATCGATTCATCGTTCCTTCACCGTTCTCATCGATTTTGCTCCCTCGTCCGCTGCTCTCTTCAAGATGTTCACTACCTCGCCTGGTATGCAGGAGGTCGTGGGTTCGATCCCGACCCTGACGCCTGCTGTATATTTGGAGTTTGCGTGTCTCTCTCTCCCAGTGGTCGTGTGGATTTTTCTCTGGGCCCTCCGGTTTCTCCCCCCCCACCACCACCCACATGCAGAATCAACATCACGCGTTTAGAGTATTTGGCTGCTGTACATGTCCCCGTGATAAGCCACCGTGTGGCCAGGTCGCTTATGAAGAAGAGCTATATAGCTCAGTGGGCCTTGCCCGGTAAAATAAAACAACGTTTAGTTTTAGTTTACCTGCCCGCACGTCCTTCTGTGTTGAACATCGTCTATGACAGTGGTTTTTAACTTTGACTGCAGCCTTGCACACCTTTGGTTCTCAAACGTAAAGAATATAAAATGTTAATACACAGGTTTGATGAAACAAACTAGTTGTATTCACGCACCCGCGCCTAATTTGTGTTTCGTTGATTTACCTTCGAAAAAAATCTGGAATGTTTCGCACCCCCAGAAAGGGCATTTCGCATCCCCAGGGGGTGCGTACACCCCAGGGTAAGAACCACTGGTTTATAACGTCATTGTTCACCCTCTCCTTCCCTGCTCCTCCTCATCCTCCTCCAGCAAGTCATTCCCTCTTACTACCTGCCCGATATCAACTTCCTTCAGTTCATTCCCTCTCACTCGCACGTGCATCAACACGTTCCCTCTCACGACTTGCACAATCCAGAGTCTCTCTTCCTGATTGATGGAGCGAAGTCCACATTGATGTCCCGCCTGATGCAGAACCCCTTAATTTTTATCCCCCCCCCGCCTGCTTCTTTGTCAATCAAGGGAGAGCAAATCAAAAAGTTAAATCAAAGTAAGGGGGTTTGCTCAGAGCTGAGAGGGGCAGGAATTGTTATTTGTGAGTTTTTTTTTTTATCTAAACGGGCACGACATAGGCTGGAGAAGAGATGGGGCTGATACGCTACGGGGAGGATGTGGAGCTGAGTGGACTTGCCGATGACTGTGACCAGCGGTGTCAAGATCGACCTCTACGGAGGAGGCTCGTGAAGGACGCTGCTGCTACTGGGCAGTTGGAGGCAGTCGCCCTCCAGCAACAACGGAGGGCAGAGAAGCGACGCTCACAACAACGAGCGGAGCACCGGGCGGCTAAAATGCTGCAAGTTGGCACAGTAGGGGGTACAGCTGGTGGTGCATCTACCGATCATCTCAGTCAGCCAACCCATGGTACCTGCTGGGAATGTCCCTTCGACACTTCACGTGGCTCCCCGACAGACCTGGTCTTCACCTGAGGACGGCTGCTTGCGTTGTGGCCGAAACGTCGTGAGAATTATTTTATTATGTTTTATTTTTATTATTTTATTACTTCCCTTCTACGTGACTTTACCGAAAGAACCAAGAAGATGACTTCACGTGGCCTCAACGTGCACCCGCCTGTCACAGGCGTCGTCATTTAGCGGCGAATGGCGAGCTATATATATTGGTGTTGATTTTGTTTTTGGGCTCGGGGAGCTGTTGTTCAAGTCGTGAGTGGATCTCCAGGCCGGATGGGGAAATGAGTTGACGGGCTCGTTCGCTGACACTGCAACAGCAACAACACAAAACAACGCGCGACTGAGCGAGCGAGCGAGCGATGCCAGATCAAAAATTAACAGCACGGATGCATTCCGTTCAGTGCGGTCAACGCAGGACTGCGATGTCTCAGAAGAGGAAGGCTAGAAAGGAGAATGGGGGAAAAAAAACCACAACTGCTCGACAGTCATTGCAGTACTGCAGGTGCACGAGGCGATACCGCAGAAAATAGCAGCAAGGGGAGGCGAGTGGAGGCTGCGTGTTTTGCGGGTAAAGAGTGGCAGTGTGGTGGGGGGTAGGAGGGGAGAAGGGGAACCCCCCCTCTCCACACACACGCAGGAAGGAAAAGTTAAATATAAAATGAAATAAACGAGTGCGTAACTGCAATCTCGAGGGTAAATCAGCTCTCAGCTGACGTCACGCCAGGCAGACGATGCCGTTGCCACACCGCTAGGCTGCTGCGTGCGTGTGTGGCTGCTGCGTGCGTGTGTGTGCCTGCTGCGTGTGTGTGTGTGTGGCTGCTGCGTGCGTGTGTGCGTGTTAACCTGCTGCTGTGTGTGTGCCTGCTGTGTGTGTGTGATCCTGCTGTGTGTGTGTGATCCTGCTGTGTGTGTGTGATCCTGCTGTGTGTGTGTGTGTGATCCTGCTGTGTGTGATCCTGCTGTGTGTGTGTGTGATCCTGCTGTGTGTGTGTGTGATCCTGCTGTGTGTGTGATCCTGCTGTGTGTGTGTGATCCTGCTGTGTGTGTGTGATCCTGCTGTGTGCGTGTGTGGCTGCTGCGTGCGTGTGTGTGTGTTAGCCTGCTGTGTGTGTGTGCCTGCTGTGTGTGTGTCTGCTGTGTGTGTGCCTGTTGTGTGTGTGCCTGCTGTGTGTGCCTGCTGTGTGTGTTAGCCTGCTGCGTGCGTGTGTGTGGGGCGTTTGCTTCGCCGTGAGGTTGGGAGTGGGGTGGGGGGTGGTGCATTAGGCGATGACGTAGGGAGCGAGAGAGTCGAGAGAGAGAGACTGAGTGGCACACACAGAGACACGCGCCGCAGAGCGAGAGGGAGCCACAACGCTGCTGGAGAGAAAGAGAGAGAGGGGATAGATGGTTTCGACAGAGCAGGAGATGGAACACAAGTTGGGTTTGTAGAAAGAGGCAGGCACGCAAGTTGAAAGAAGACGGACAGGCAGACACAGACAGAGAGAGAGAGACACAATGCTGCCAAGTTCACAGCGATAGATTGATGTGTGCTCTTAGGGATGCATGGGATGGATGTATTTGAAGTCGTCTTGCAGCGCGATGGGACATTGCTGGTGCCGTGAGTCTGTCTGACAGGCCGTACATCTCGAACGTCTCGGCCACATATACACATAGACACACACACACGCGCGTTTATTTGTAATACATATAACAGACATGCTAAGGGCATATATCCCGTGTGGAATTGCAATATGCACGTGGAGTGCATATTGGCCGTAGCAGCAGTAGCAGCAGCAGTCCGCCGCTAAGCCAGTGATGCTGACGGGGTTTGCCTTGGCTCGTGCGTTCTTGAGCAAGCCTCTCGATTCGGTGCCATTCACGAAGAGGAAATCGTCAAGAGCGACGATCTCCACGACTGACGGCGAAACAAGTCGGGGAGACCTGCAACAGCTTGGCGCTGGCTGCTGCTCCTGCTGCTGCTACTGCTGCTGCTACCAGGGTGCAACAGCTCCCGTAGGCCGGCTTGGAGCGGTGGGGGAGGGGGGGTCCTGACTGTCAGCCGAGGTTTGGGAGGTTTTGGATACAAAATCATTAGAGACCTGCGAAGCGAAGAGCAGTGACCACGCAGCTTCCCGCATCTATGCGTGTGCGCGCATAGCTAAGACGAGGCTTGTTTAAAGAAGAGGGGGGGTGGAGGAGGAGGAGGAGGTGGTGGTGGTGACTGCTATTGCCGGCCAGGCTACTTTGGCCCGCTACCGTCCGCACCACACCAGAGACGGCTGCCCTGGTCGTGCCGGCACCTTGCTATGTGACACACGGGGGGTGGGGGTGGGAGAGGAGGGGGAGGGGGGTGGTGGTGGGGGCTGATTCGTCGCATCAGCTGAAGAAGATTCCGAACGGAAGAAATCTTCATCACCATCATCAGCAGCAGCAGCAGCTGCAGCTGTAGCGTCACAGCAACTATGGATAACGAGCACACCGGCTGCTTGCGGAGGCTTACGGACTGCTTCCTCGCCACAAGTACGTACTGCTGCTGCTACTACTGCTGCTACTGCTGCTGCTACTACTGCTACTGCTGCTACTGCTATGACTGCTGCTACTGCTATGGCTGCTGCTGCTGCTACTACTGCTGCTACTACTGCTGCTACTACTGCTATGGCTGCTGCTGCTACTGCTGCTACTACTGCTACGACTGCTGCTGCTCACGACTGCTGCTACTGCTGCTGTTACTGCTGCTACGACTGCTGCTGCTGCTACTGCTGCTACGACTGCTGCTGCTCACGACTGCTGCTGCTGCTGCGGGCTCTGAGACGTTGGACTATTCTCCCGTCTGGCCTGTCACGCGTCTGTCTCTCCTCGTGCGCGATGGGGTCGTGTGGCGCTTGCCGACAGAACTTGGACCCCCCACCCCACCACTCCCCAGACAATACGCTTAGAGGTTATGCAGGGGGTCTTTGCGTTTTGTGTGAGTGTGTTTATACTACACGTGTGTGTGTGTCTGTGTATGGTACGTGTGTCTGTGTGTGTGTGTTTATACTATACGTGTGTGTGTGTCTGTGTATGGTACGTCTGGGTGTATCTGTGTGTTTGGTACATCTGTATGGGGTGCGTCTGTGTGTGTGTCTTTGTATGGTACGTGTGTGTGTCTCTGTGTGTCTGTGTATGGTACGTGTGTGTCTGTGTCTGTGTGTGTCTGTTTATGGTACGTGTGTCTGTGTGTGTGTCTGTGTATGGTACGTGTGTCTGTGTGTGTGTCTGTGTATGGTACGTGTGTCTGTGTGTGTCTTTGTATGGTACGTGTGTGTGTGTCTGTGTATGGTACGTGTGTCTGTGTGTGTGTCTGTTTATGGTACGTGTGTCTGTGTGTGTGTCTGTGTATGGTAAGTGTGTCTGTGTGTGTATCTGTGTATGGTACGTGTGTCTGTGTGTGTCTTTGTATGGTACGTGTGTCTGTGTGTGTCTGTGTATGGTACGTGTGTGTGTGTGTGTCTGTGTATGGTACGTGTGTGTGTGTGTGTGTCTGTGTATGGTACGTGTGTCTGTGTGTGTGTCTGTGTATGGTACGTGTGTCTGTGTGTGTATCTGTGTATGGTACGTGTGTCTGTGTGTGTGTCTGTGTATGGTACGTGTGTCTGTGTCTTTGTATGGTACGTGTCTGTGTGTGTGTCTGTGTATGGTACGTGTGTCTGTGTGTGTGTCTTTGTATGGTACGTGTGTTTGTGTGTGTGTCTGTGTATGGTACGTGTGTCTGTGTGTGTGTCTTTGTATGGTACGTGTGTTTGTGTGTGTGTCTGTGTATGGTACGTGTGTCTGTGTGTGTGTCTGTGTATGGTACGTGTGTGTGTGTGTCTTTGTATGGTACGTGTGTTTGTGTGTGTGTCTGTGTATGGTACGTGTGTCTGTGTGTGTGTCTGTGTATGGTACGTGTGTCTGTGTGTGGTACGTGTGTCTGTGTCTTTGTATGGTACGTGTGTGTGTGTGTGTGTCTGTGTATGGTACGTGTGTCTGTGTGTGTGTCTGTGTGTGTGTCTTTGTATGGTACGTGTGTCTGTGTGTGTGTCTGTGTATGGTGCGTGTGTCTGTGTATGGTACGTGTGTCTGTGTGTGTGTCTGTGTATGGTGCGTGTGTCTGTGTGTGTGTCTGTGTATGGTACGTGTGTCTGTGTGTGTGTCTGTGTATGGTACGTGTGTCTGTGTGTGTGTCTGTGTGTGGTACCTGTCTGTGTGTCGCTGGGTGCATACTCCGTGGGGAGCGGTGGTGCAGTGGTTAGCGCTCTGCGCTCCAAACCCGCGCGTCCCGAGTTCAATCCCCGCTCACGGCCAACGCCGGTGACGATTTTCTGAGCCCGTCCTGGGCCTCCCTTAGGTCGACTCAGCCTGAAATTAGTACCTGGTGCGGTGTGCAAACATCGCCCACTGGGGAGACAAAGGCAGCCGGGTGTGGTGCTGGCCACCCACCCCTTCGTGTGCCGTGCCGGCCTTCATAGCTGCCTGCCTAACAGCACTTGCCCCAACATTCTGTTTGAGCTATACATGGGATATTTAGTCTGTTTGCCTATTTGTCATGAAGGCAGTGTATATGGTAGCGTAGGCTTTCGCGACCAATATGATCCATAATATAGTTGTTTTGGGCTGAGATCGTGAAAGAAAAGCTATATTATCGTAGCCTATTATGTTTATATAAGCTTGTGTGTTTGTATATGTTATGTGTGTGTCTTGTTTGTTCCTGCCTGTGTCTTTGTCTTTGGTAAGGCTGTCTGTCAGCCTCTATGTTAATCAATTATATCTCTGTATATGTTCCGTGTGTCTGTAGTGATTCTATGTACAGTACATGTGCATGTGCGTCTGCCTACCTGCCCATCAAACAGCCGTGTCCGTGGATCTGTTTGGGGTTCGTCAATCGTTTCTGTCTCCGCGTCTGCTCGTGTCTCCTGTTCTACCTCTTTTGTAATATGCTTTTACATACGAATGCAGTTTTCTGTGTCCGTCTGCGTGGCAGTCGAGCTGGCTGTCTGCCCATCTGTAAGTCTGCCCACATATCTGCGTTTTGTCTGTTTCTCGCCATGAGTTTCCCTATGTCGATATCAAGTTGTGTCTCCGTGTCTCTGGGGTGTGTGTGTGTCAGCGTACCCACGGCCTCGTATTAATCCGATGATTGTGTTCCTGTTCAATGATGCCGGAGGGTATTGTACAAAGCAAACTGAATGCGTCTCTAGAAAATGTGACATCTGGACAAATAACATAGATCTGTTTCGTTTTAACGTCAGCTCCACTGCGACCTTACAATATCCCGCTGTTGTACGTGTCTGTGTAATACGCAATGCGTGTGCCCATGGGTATAATGCACAACTTTTAAATCAATGAATTACAACCTCAATTATTTTTAAATGACAAAAAGTAGTATTTCAGTGTGCCTATAGAGGATAGTTTTGCAATCGGTCCGTATCGCCTGCTCTGACACGTGGATTGTAAATATGGACGGGTACAGTACGTTGAACTTCTTTCGCACCGTTCGTAGCCGACCGCGCCGATCGGAAGTAACAAAGAAGGTGGAATAACAACCCCGACAAGTGCACACCGAGAGAGCCACGCTTGGAATCGCACTGAGAGACGGGAACGTGAGTCCCGGAGGACAAAATCGAGGGACATCACTTTGAACCGTTTGGAAAAGTGGCTCCTGTACGCGTGGCTTAGACGGGGGGTGGGGGATAGGTGACAGCTGACGGGGCGAGACTAGCGACAGAGTCGCAGTCGAAAGGAGGGAGCAAGGGGGAGAGACCGCCGCCCAGAGAGATACGATTCGGGCAGGTCGCGCAGGAGCGAGATGGAAACCCGTCGTGGCAAGACCGTCAAATCGGGGTGGAGGCGGCACCGGGGAGCCCCCCCCCCTCATCCAGCAGTGCATAGAACATGGCCGGTTATTTTGCTTGTGCAATTATGGTTCCGTACGCACAAATGCGCGCACGGTGTATGTGTCTGCGTTTGTTTTACAGTGCAGTCGTATGCACGGGACATTGCCTCCTCTGGAAGCCTTAAGCCATATTTAATTTGATTTCGCGCTTGCTAGCCCACATGAGTAAAAGGTCCCCCTCGCTGCAATCGATTTCGATCGAAGTGTAACGTCACTTTGAAGACCCTGCCAGGGGCACCCCACGGCACTGGTGGAGTGTGGGGGTGCACATCAGCGTGCCACCCCCCCCAACCAATGCTGTGTCATTCTGACCCCCCTGTCCCCCCCCAATAGCTGCGCTTTGTATTTAGCTGTTTAATAGGTCACGGTTGCGGAGACCTTCACGAAATTTTTCCCGACTCGCTCAAGGTGCACGCGCGTACATTGACCGCGAGTCCTGATGACGACCGCTTGTGTTGCGTGTTGCGATCGAAGCGTCGTAGTTTTTTGTTGTTATTTTCTGTGAACGCTATCTACGTGACTTTACCGAAAGACCCAAAGAACGCGAGTGGAATGCACACCTGTGCCTTGCCGCATCGCGTGACTGAGGCAGTTGACGTCGCTATCAAAGGGCTTAAGACGGTGGCAGCGGCATTGGGAGCCGGCGGGCAAGAGGTGGCCCAGGATCTATTTCTACGTGGCCCAGGTCATGGATCACCTTTTTGTACGTGGCCCAGATCAGAGGCGACCTCTTTGTACGTGGCCCAGGTCATGGGTCACTGCCGTGAGAGACGGCCTGAGATTTTCGAGGCCCTTTAATCCAGAAGTGGATGAAATATAACGGCTGCCGCTGATGATTATTATGATGGCGACGGTAATACCAGATTTGACCCACAGTAGTTGTAGATGGGCTTGCCACTCGGACCAGTTTTTACGTTTATTTTGTTTGTAGCACTGGATCAACTGGTAATGCAAGTTCCGTGAATTCTACGCGTCTCATCGACCGAGTTGCATGACGCCGTCATTAAAGAAGACCCTGGTGGGTTAATTTTAAAGAGGTTTAATCGCTTTGGGCCACCATTATCGCCCCCCCCACCCCACCTCCACTACGCTGAACTTGACGATCACCAGCAGCCAAACAATTACGCTGAGGTTGTCGATACACGCGTTAGTGCACGGTCACCGAGGTCGCATATGCGGTCGCGATTTCTCATCACCGGGGGTTCTGGTCGGGGTTCCGAGTGAAACGTCTATCCCAGCGACTGAAATGTTGCGCACGCGAGCCCCACGTTCGTGCGTCACGTCTGCCGCCTGCATCGATTCTCGGCTCGTGTCCAGTGCAGTGTGTGCGCGTGATGGTGCGACTGTCATTTCATTTTGCCGTGGACGAATCCGACCTTTTTCGCGTGCACAGCGATGCCTTCTCAATCACCCGCACATTCCCTTACAGTACTTGTAGAGCACAGTGAAGCACCATTCCCGCAACCCCCCCCCCCCCATCTTTTAATGCATTCTTTCACGTAATTCTTTGTCCGGTAACGGACAGCAATTGTGTATTTCGTAACTGTAATTTTCTGTAGATGTTCTCACATCCAACCTTTTGACATATCTGGCGATATTGCAGTCACCAGTGATTCGGACGCTTGTGCTGTATTGTATGCATGTTGAACGTCATGCCAACCGTGCGAATCGGAGGTGCGGGTTGTTGTGTCACACCTCGATTGCCCTTTTGCGCTCACCTCTCTCAAGCCCTTTGCCAGGGCTCCTTCAAAAAAATCCCGCCCTCAGTGATACCACTTTGGACGTCTGTCAAAAAGTGATTCATAGCTCATCGCATTCTTCCGGTACAAATAAAGATTCTGATTCCATTTACTGTGTAGAGAACACATATGTACAGCACTTGGTCTATCTAACGCGGGGTAATGCCCCCCCCCCCCCGCCAGACCATATGTCGGTCTTGGGGGTTGTTTGACCGTACTTCACAACACTGCTCACGGAGAGTTGGTGAAATGGGGAGGGGGGGATTCAGAACTGCATCTCGCCGCTCCGACCAACGTTCTCGAGCTGTGACCGGAACTTGAACTCAGGTAGAGGCCTGTGCGGTGGTGCGAGTGAGTGTGCTAATCACTGCGCCGCCGCCCCACCCACTTCATCAACACATCACCCAACATAACGATTATCCCACTATTTGCCCGGCATCTCAGGAGTGTATTTATTATGCTATGACGTCAGGGCTATTTGGCCAAAACGTTGCCGGTTTTATATATTTTTTTCCTGTTTTTTTAAATGATTATTTGCGCTTGTGCACCATTTTCCAATGAATTATCGCCGAATAGTCGCGTTAAAAACAAAAAAGTGAGACAACTCAAAAGTTGTAAGATTCTGGAATGGGCTCCACTCTTTGCGTGCCCACCGCAGACGGCGAGAGAGATCCACCGTCGTTGATTTCGAGAGCGTGACGTGTTTCTTAAAGTACAGCACTGTACTTTCGTCAAATCTTGGCTAGGTTCACGAAATGTTAAATGTTCCTAGACAATGCGTGCCTTCACAATGACTTGACGTAAGCCAGGTCGCCCTGGATCTTGGATCTTGTGTCTCAACTGGCCAGTATTTCATCTCCCGGTTGAGTAATGTGTACATATCACATTGCTGAATATTAGCGGTGAGTTTTGTATTCAATTTTGCGGGCTATTTTCAGGTTTTATTTCTCATTGCCATGGATTTAAACGTGAAATATGTTTTTAGTATAACGTTAATTGTTTATGACCCGCATTTATGTCCTTTTAACATTTTTGAACTAAAATGTAATTTAAATATATTTATTTTAAATATAATCGGCAAAAACATAATTTTAATGTGAGGATGTTTATATATTTATACGTAAAGTAAAAAGCGACACCAACGCATCGTCTCAATGACTTCCCGTGGTGGCTGCTCTTTTGGTGGGAAAAGCAAAGAAGTGACCCCTATGGAAGTGACATCACTTCCTGTGACATAACATTTCTGGATCAGTTTTGAGAAAAAAAAAATTTCAAGTCATCCAAAAATTGAATTTTTTAAGCCGGCTTTTGATAACTTTTTTTTGGATGTATGCGATAATTGAGAAAGTGTCGGCTTGTGTATGTACGTAGCCAACCGTGCTAATTGGGGGTGTGGGAGGGAAGCACAACAAACAAAACACAAAAAGCAGTTATAAAGAAATTAGTTTTCAACCCTAGATGATTTTAGAGTGCATAACTCCAGCGGCTTCCTAATGTCGCAAGGAAGATCGTTCCAGACGGCCGCAGAAGCGTATCCGTAGTCGCACATTCACAACCGAATAGTAAAGTGTCCTCGCTCAAGGTTGCCGGTGACATTTTACGCAATGCTAAACTCCCACATTTGGCCAGGAAGGGCACACGGGGCGGGACGAGGGCTGTGGAGTTTGCACCGCTGAAGCCACGTGGCCAACAATGAACACCGCTTTGCTGGACAACCGAACGGCAAATCTGCATTCCCCGTGTTTGTTGTTTAAACCGACCTCACTGAAACGTCAGTACATATCGTGCTGGTGCCAGAGGTCGCAACCGGGTACCCGATATCCGTACCCTACCCGATACCCGGCTACCCGTACCCGGCCGGGTACGGGTACGGGTAGCCGTTTGCGACCCTGGTGCGGCCGGGTACGGGTACGGGTAAGGAATCAAAATCCGTTTGCGACCTCTGGCTGGTGCACAGGCAGGTTTGTAACGGTGGGTGGGTGGTGGGGGGGGGGTAGCCATCTGCTCAAAACTTATCGCACTTACAAACAAACATTATAAAAGATGAAAGAAAATTCCGCAAACTGACTCGGGTCAATTGATAGTGCGTTGGTGCTAAACACGGACAAGTGTTTTCAACCGAACCGTAGCAGCTATGCGCAAGCTGGCACGGGTCACGATTTCAATCAAACACAAAGCAGACACTGCACTCCTCTCTCAAGGGGGGGGGGGGACCCACGTCATACACCCCCCCCTTCTCGCTGGGCCTGCTCTTGGCCCTAAGCATGCGGCTCGTGGCTTTGAAAGCAAAACCCCTCTTTGTCTAAGCCATGCGCCACGAGTCTGGCCCTCTCGGTCACTTGTGCTTCGCGGACTTTGCCGGGCGAGTGTATGCGCGCCACGCCGCACATTGTCGCGTCACCGCCGTGTCTGTCTGTCCGTGCCCCGAATATGAGTTGGGATGGGGGGGCAGCAGTGTAGGGGTCAGCGCTACGCTGCGCTACGAACCCGGCGACCCGAGTTCGATTGCCGCTCACGGCCAACACCCGTGACGATTATCTGAACCGGTCCTGAGCCTCCCCTATGTCGACTCAGTCGCAAATTAGTACTTGGTGCGGTGCGCAAACATCGCCCACTGGGGAAACAAAGGCGATCGGGCGTGGTGCTGGCCACCCCACCACCCCCTCGTGTGCCGTGCCGGCCTTCATAGGTGCTCGCTAACAGCACTTGCCCCGACGGTCTGTTACAGGCTACACGGGGGATCTTTGTCTTTTGTCCGCGAGTCCGTGGGGGACTAATCGTGCTCGCCGTGACGCTTCAGGACGGCGCGCGTGTCGCACAACGATAGCGCAGACACCCACCCCCTCGTTATCTGGGCGCCAAGGAGAGAGAGAGAGAAACACAAAAACAACTTCCTCTCTCGCCGACAAGACGCCCGACCGCAAATGTCGAGTTGCGAAAACGAACGGTCGATGTAGTTCGTTTTAAAATCGCAATTTTCGTGGCGCGAGTTAAGGAACGTGTCGCGCGAAGGGGGGGCAGTTTTATTTTTGTTTACTGCAGCGAGAAATTTCGATTTAAAGCTTTCGTGACTGCAGGGATTCATCTTCTTGGTTCTTTCGGTAAAGTCACGTAGAAGGGAAATAAGAAAGAATCAAGAAGATGCAGCGAGAAAGTTCAATGCAACCGCGGTGCGCCCGGGAGGGAAATGAGAGAATTGTATTTGTGCGTTGTGTGTGGCCACCGTGCTGGCTTCTGTGTCGTGAACATGCTGGCGCATCTTTACTGCGACTCTGTACCGACGACGGTGGTAAGATGTTGTTATCCGCCTCGCCTGGTATGCAGGACTAGGGTCGTGGGTTCGATCCCGACCCAGACGCCTGTATATTTGGAGTTTATAAGTCACATAGGTATAAACAAACTAAAATAAATCACGACGTTTCGAACGCAACACGAGCAGCGTTCGTCTTCGGGTGAAACTCGCGATAGCTGCCGATGTCTGCTGCGAGCAGCACATCATCGTGTATGGATTTCTGTAGTCACGAAAGCTTCAAATCAAGATATTTGGAGTTTGCGTGTCTCTCTCTCTCCCGTGGTCGTGTGGATTTTTCTCCAGGGTCCTCCGGGTTTTTTCCCCCTCCAGATTTTAGAAACGTGCGCTTCCAGTTTTTTTGCCTGCTCATTGTGGCCTTACCTGGTAAAAAATAAATAAATAAAAAATAGTTTAACTATCAATCACAACTCTCAATAGTGCTGTTTGTTACTGGACGCTTGGCATTTTGGAGCCTTTGGGAACGTGCTCGGCAAAACCGTGATTTTAAAAAAGGCGACACAGCCTTGACGTGTATTTGATGTGCGGCTCCTTTTTTGTGAAGAGCTTTGTAGATTGTTGGTGTGTACTCTTTTCTAGTAACTTGCGTCAGTAGCAATACATGTAATGGGTGCGGAATGGTAAAACGTAACCGGTGTGTAAGCAAAGAAATAGGAGAGCGTGAGTCTGGACGTTTGACATTTATACGTGGGCAGGTGCGGTTGTGTTTTAATCGGCTGTGGTCCTGTATCATGCGCTCAAAAATCTGTCACGTGATATATATTGATTTTTAAACATATCAACAAGTATTTAGTTTCTTTTTTAAGTCAAAGCGGTTTCCTGCTCATGAGCATCGACACAGTGCTTATCATTTTGTTTGACACCGTAAACCAGCGGTGGAAATTCCACTCACCTATGGCAGGGGCCAGTCTCTTAAAGCAGGAAAACGCTGGTTTTCCTGCTTTAAGTTTTACCCACCAAGCAACGTAGCAGGAGGCTGTTTCTTCCTGACCTGCCTTTTTTGCTTTTACCATCTACATGGCAGAGGCTCGGTCCCATTAGCTGCAGCCGCACTTGAACAACTCTGGCACCCCCCCCCCTCTCAGCCAGCCTACATAACAAAGGCTCAGTCCTTTGTTATGTAGACTAGCCGTAGCTTCAGCCGCACCAACCTTACCATAGTAATAAAAAAACTCCTATCCAGGGGCCTGCCCTGGCTCCTCTCCCCTCAACCAGTATATATACGGGGTCGGATCTCTTGGAATTTTTTCATTTACTTGATACAGCGAGCGTGCTGTGACGGTTCCACCTGAAGACGGAGGCTTGTGTTGCCTCCGAAACGTCGTGATTTTTATTTTTTATTTTAATTAAAATTTTTTACCTACGTAACTTTACCGAAAAAACCCAAGGATATATAGATTCCAAGGCAACAAAACTGTGCAGTTACATTCGGACGTGAGCAAGTTGAGTTTATTTTGCCAATAAATACAGTGACTGGGCCTCTAAAATGACAGCTTACACGAAAGACGTAAAATTACCTCTAGGTCCCCGCCTCGTTCTAATCGGGCGCAATAAAACACGTGCATCCGTGGAACTTGTCGTCACACGCGAGATAAAAGACTCGAGCACTGCGAGTCTTCTCGCGCGTGGCTCTGTCTCGCAACTGACGTAGTCCATCACGTGCAGGACAGATAGCCGGAGCACAGCCTCGGGTGGAAGCCGAGGGGGGGGTGTCTTCACAACGCCTCCGCTGACTTTAACCGCGGGTCGCGAGGCGGTCCCCTATGGGCCCCCCTACGGCCGTGGTCTGGATTTCCGCAGTCGCATGTCGCCAGGGCTCTCTCTCTCTGTCTCTCTCTGTCTCTCTGTCTCTCTCTCTCTGTCTCACTCTCTGTCTCTCTCTGTCTCTCTGTCTCTCTCTCTGTCTCTCTGTCTCTCTCTGTCTCTCTCTGTCTCTCTGTCTCTCTCTGTCTCTCTCCGACCGTCCGCTTTGAATGGGCGGTGGGTGCCCCATCTGGCGTGGGCGCTGCGGGTCGTTCGCTTCAGCGTGGCATCATTATTCATCCGAGGAAGATCTGTGACCAGTCTGTAGTCAAGTCGGAGCGATTTATTCCTCAAATGTGCCCTCACGTGGCGCACATCTCTTTATAACCTTGAGGCCAGTGGTGGACATTCCACATTCCTATGGCTAGGGGTGAGCCTCTCCATGAGGACAACCCCACTGTGGACCTCACCACAAAGTGGGCGCCAATTTCATTGCCCCTCCACGGAGGGACGATGGGCTGAGTCAATCCGCCCACACAGGAGTTGAACTCGCGACCTTCCGTTCGCGAGCCGCTCGCTCTACAGCTGAGCCACCTGGCTGGACACCCGGACCTCCGGGGACCGAGTGTCAACTCTCTTCTTGTCACGTGGACATTTCACGAGTAGCTTGAAGACCGAACGAGCGGTGATTGGCACGGGTCCAGCGAGCGTCAGCGCCACAAGGGTGCGTTGCCGATGTGTATCGCAGTCCGTCCAAAGTGCCCCGCAGTACAGGGGCACTGACCTCAATTCTAACTGGCAGGCTGATGGCCAGTGGCGCGTGTGTGTTCGTGCAATGTGTGGGGGGAGTGGTGGCGTGGTGGTTGGCGCACTGCACTACGAAATCCAGTGTGCCCGAGTTCGATATCCCGTTCGAGGCCAATAACAGCGACGATTGTCTGAACCGGTCCTGGGCCTCCCCCAGGTCGACTCAGCTGCAAATCAATACCTGGTGCAGTGTGCAAACATCGCCCACTGGGGAGACAAAGGGGGTCGCGCGTTGTGTGCCGTGCCGGCCTTCATAGGTGCTCGCTAACAGCACTTACCCCAAAATGATGTCAAGGCTATAAGGGGGATATGTGCCTTTGTGCATGTGAGTGAGCGAGCAATGTGCATGGGAGTGGATGTTTGCTATCGCGACGCAAAGCACTCCGCTCCCTCGGTGTCTGCGTCGTGTGCGGTGGGAGAGGGAGGGAGATGAGAGGAGAGTGGCCTACAGAAATGTGGAATATGTTGTCTTAGAGAAATAACGCGAATGCAGCAGAATGCAGCGGATGGTGACGTGGTTGACGCACTGTGCTTCGAACCCGGCGACCTGGGTTTGATTCCCCGGCTTGGCTATCATCAGTGGCGAGCGATGTCACAACTGGCCTGCCCCCCCCCGCACCACCCTACTTCCCCCCTCCCACCCCACCGCTTGATCATCAAAGCAACTTGAACTAACAAGTAATAGTGAAGTATGGTCAAACATTCACCATGAACAGCATGGCGCTGGGAGCGTGTAATCCACCATTGGATTGCCAAAGCGTTTGTGCGCGTTGTTACAAAATAGTAGAACGGGATTGCATTGAATGGTGATTGGGAAGCACCATTAAGACGCAATTAATAGATGTTAGACATTCATGCTGTGTTTAAATAGTGGTCCCATTTGATATGTGTACACCACTTTTGACTGCATACTTGATTTAGATTTCAATCGTATTTAATCGTCATTTTCCGCACCTATGTCAATCAACTTCTGGATGAATGCCTACTCTTCCCCCCACCACTCTGTCGCTCACGGAGGTTGTTTGAGGATCCTTTAACCACGACGGCCGGTGCAAGTTGCTGAACGAATGTCCCGGCAATCGGTTCGCGAAATCGCTCGCCCTGCTATTCGTGTTGGCCGTGGCGGTGCGTCGAACTCACTCGGCGAGATTACACAGCCAGGTGCCCTGACCATTGTACGATGAACTTCTTTCGCACCGTACACAGCCGAATGACAACAAACTAAACGCACGCAAAGACGCAAAAGTTATCACTCGTTGTGCGCCCTACCCATAAATGTGTGCGGCACTCTTGTGCATGCGCATGACACGCAGCGGGAGAATGGAATGCACGATGCAGATGAATACACAACTTTAATTCGTTACATAAAAGAGAAGTGGGCTCTGAAGAGACGTTGAGTCAAACCAGTGGGGTCATCGACGAGGGATTTTCCTTTGCTCTGGAATTCGTGTGAGGAATGCTCGCTGCACACGCGCGGACAGCGAGGCAAGTGTTGTTTCAGACAGTGGGACCTACACAGGAGAAGGAGAGAACCTCGCGCTATGCTCACCAGAGGCAAAAGTTCAGAGAGACGCGGGGGGGGGGGGGGGGGTCAGTATTTGACAGCGTCAGTCAGAGGAACAAATTCATAAAAGTGCGTGGGGTCACGTCTGAGGATACGTACGTATGTTGAACTTCTTTTGTACCGTACGTAATCGGAGGTGCGGTCATGCCGGGGTTGGTGGTGGGGGTGGGGGGTGATAAAACGTCACCACGCCTGTCAGTGCAAGCTCGAGAGGTACGGAAAAGTTGGGCCGCGTCGGATTTTAAGGACGGTGACAGCAGAGCCCGAAGACACTCGAAGACAAGTCGCGGAGGGGGGTGTGGGTGGTGTGCCCTCTTTGTGAATGGTTCCCGGTGGGTTCTGGTTTCTCTACAGACAGGGTCTGTCAACTTCGCCCACTCCCCCCCCCCCACTTCGCAAACTTCGTCACAGGATCAGAGGAGATGAACTCTGCTATGCTGCAAGATGAAGATGTGAATTGTACGCAACATCCGCCTGCTGCCGACTCATTGCTGAGCTCACTCTGCGTGCGCCACTCTGACGCTTTTGAGGCTCTGCGATCGGCAATCATGAACGTTTCTTAAGAAAGGGAGGGGGGTGGGGGAAATCGCAGAATCAAAGAAACAATGATTTTTTTGTCAAAATGCTGTGGGTGTCTTTTTTCGCCACATCCACACGTTTTGGGGGGGGTGACCGGACTCCCACGACCCCCATGACCCCCTTGACTCCTACGACGTCCGTGACCCCCACGACCCTCACGACCCCCATGACCCCCACAGCGGGCTGTAGTGAGATGTCAATACATTATTACTACGATATATTGTACGATGTAAGGTCCACAGAAATACATTGTCCGTTTTTTAAAAAAGTATCCTTATGCCATAATTGTCGTTCGTTCATTTAATAACAACAAATATACGTTCATATCTCTGGTCGAATATTTGTGAAATAAGAATAATTAAAGTTTTGAATAATATATAAACGGTCAAAAACATCGCCGTTACTCATTAAATAATAAACCGTTTTCCGGAGTAATCAACGGCTGGGTGGTTGTACATAGTCGTAATTTTCTGACCGTGTGGACAACGTAAAGATGCAACGATTGGAATACTTGGCAGGTAACGTGTCGAGTGACACTGCAGCCGAATAACTTTGAAGCAATCGCAATTCGTGCTCGAGATACCTCCGAAACACGAAAAGGAGACGGCAAAATGTCGTGACAGTTACGGGAAACTGACGTCGCGTTCAATCGTCGCGGTGTGGAAGGAATTCTGTCGCGAATCGCTGCGTAGAAATTCAAGCCAAAGTCGTGCTGTCGACTTGTTTTTTCGCAAGTGTGCTCGCTCGCTCTCTCTCTCTCCGTGTCACATCATTGAGGTGGTGGTTTGTTTTTAATAGACACTTCCCAAAGACTAGACCTCCGTAAACATCCGGGCGTGGACTGGTCTGGAACGAAAGTGCGCTATTGTTCAATGAGGCGCCCGGAGTTTATATATAACGTTTCTCTCTCTCTCTTGCGAGACTGTTACCATCCTGAATTGCTTGTCCCTACATAAATAACAATGCGGCCTCTCCGGGTGGTAACATGCCTGTTTAGCTGTATCAGAATTGTACGTAGGACAGTATAAGTTCATTTGCGTTGTGTTTACAAGCTGATTACACCGAGGTTTACCCTCGAACACACCGGCGGGCTGAAGTAACTAACTTGCACGTTTTGTTTTCGTGGCAAACCTCGCTCATTGGCCGTGTCGGGTGGTAGTGGGTTAAATGACACATTTATATTTAATATTTACACGATCTGACCATGGGCGGAGTTTGGGGGAGGGGCTCCAACGTGGACACCTTCATTTCGTTTCAGCAGTTTACAATTAAGATAAAAAAAATAAATACATTGATTCTATGCTCCCACGAATCCTAATGTGAGGGACAAAGCGAACCTCCTGTCCTCCCCAAGTATAGAAGTCAAACTCCGCCTGTGGATCTAACCCATGGCACCTTTGCGGTGGATAATGTTGGTCGCGAAAGCCCACTCCCTCGGACAGCCCTCACTGAGTCACACGGCTCTTTTTCAGGAGGGTCCTGCCCAAGTTTGCACGGTGGGTGTCAGGGCTGATTGCTGTGGATATTCCAGTGGAGTCATATGTTGTAATGAGGTGGGAGCCGTCGCGTTCCCGCCCGCATCATTTATTCCGAAATCTCAACAGTTCCCCTTTTTGAAGTTTGGAGCGGTTCACCATTTTTTGGGCCCGACGGACGAATCTGTTCGCGTGCCGTTGGGCGTCATCGTCAGCCACGGTCGCATCTCGATTCAAATTGGCGACGACTATTTCTCGCCGAGATGACGGTACTGTTAGTCGTGATTCAGGCTGAGTTTGTCAAACTCCAATGCTCGCCACCCACCGGCACACTAAAAGTCTTTACCCCGTTGAGCAATTTAGCAATTTGACTTTCCGTTAAAATATGAATGAACTCGTCCCACGCGCCCAATGATTGTTAAACACTTCCCACGTGACGTGCTGAGCTAATTAACGCCGTCTTAGATGGCATTTGGCCTACTCTTCCACGCTGGCTCGATGTCTTAGAAGAGCTGGGAGCACCCACATTGTACCCCACCGCTAATGTAAGGCAGGAAAGTAGCAGACAAAACTGTTTATACTGCTGGGTGGAGAGAGAGCGAGAGAGAGAGCGAGAGAGAGAGAGCGAGAGAGAGAGAGAGAGAGCGAGCAAGAGTTGGGGGTTTACATAAAGCAAAGTTTAAAAATTTAAATTAAAAAAAATAACGAAATGATGAACGAAGCAAAGTGCCGAATACACCGAGCATCTTCTTGTTTCCATTGATCGTAAAAAAGAGAGAGAGAGGTGGTTGAATTTCAGAAAACTCTCCCCATTATTTCGACTGCCACGCCAGGAGATGGATTCCAACCGGCTACGTCTGGGATACCCATTACACCATTTGTGGCAGCTCGCCTTCTTGCTATGCAACTGAGCAGCGCGGATAGGCGAGCGAGCGAGAGCAGGAGGGAGGGAAGAGTCGAGGGTTATTGCGAGGCCATGGGAGAGCCAGGAGAGAGAGAGTGAGGTTGACGGAAGCAGCTGAATATTTCAGAGTGCCGGAGAGAGAAGCAGGCAGTGGGGGGGGTGGGAGGGGGGGGAGAAGGCATTTGCCTGTAATGCAATCTTCAAATAATGACACGAGTTCAATCAATACGCGCTGCTGCGATTATCTTCGAAAAGTGCTGCGTTGGACAGCATGAATCATTTATGTATTTCTTGTGTTTGCGAGGAGACACCGGCCTGTGCAGTGGCCGTCGGGACAATAAGGCGGGGGGGGGGCGGAGGGGCTTGACGGCGACAGTGAGCACCTCCTCGGCTTACGTTTCCTGTTTTTCCGCCAGCCGTCCATGTGGATGAGATGGAGAGAGGGAGTGTTTTTTTTGTGTGTGCGAGCGTTGTGTGTGTGTGTGCGTGGTTGGGGTCGTTGCGTGTTTGCGGGGGTGCGGTTGCGGTGTTTCTAACCCGCTTGTTTATCCAGGAAAGAGCCTCCCTGAGACTGGTGACTTCTTATTTATAATGTTTGTTCTTCACGAGGGACCCCCTGTCAAGGTTTCGCAGTGGAGGGAGGCGACGCTCGGTTAGACGTGATCCCAATATAGTACATTTTGCCGGGGGTGGGGGGGGGGGATTTTTGTTTGAGGTTTGGGAAAAAAAACCTTTGGACCGTGACACTGCACGGGACTTGGCCGGGTACTCTTGCGAATGCCGTCACGGGATCTTGAACGTCCATGGTGGTGGAGCGGACGGTGCGGAGTTTTAGTATGGTTAATGCGCACTGCGCCACGGTATTAACCGGGGCGGCCGCTGCATTCGAACCACGAACCTCTGTAACTCGCGGCGAACGCACTACCGAGAGACCACGTGACGCTTTAATGTACCCCGCTATGCGGTGGGTGCGTGTGTGTGCCCGCATGCAAGTTATCATCGGCACTGGGGAGACAACGGAGTCGAGGTGTGGTGCTGACCAACCACCTCTTGTGTGCCGTGTCGGCCTTAATAGGTGCTCGTTCGCAGCATTTGCCCCAATGGCCTCTCCTTGCATGCACGTGGGTGGAGGCGTAGCTACGAACCCAGCAACCTGCGTTTGATTTCTCACGGTTAACGTCAGTGGTGAATACCAGAACTGGCTCTGCGCCTCCCCTACGTGGACTCAGCCTTACACGAGTACCTGGTGCAGTGTGCAACATCAGCGCTGGGTAGACAGAGGGGACCAGGAGTGGCGCTGGCTCCACCTTATGCGCCGTTCTGGCCTTGCCCCCCGACAGCCTGAACAAAGCTGTACCGGGGGGAGGAGGGGGGGTACCTTTGTCTTTGTGGACGAAAGTGCATCCACGGAATGAATTGAACTGCTCCGAGTGCATTAGCGCAACACGGTTTCGTCATCGCCATCGGCGTCATCGCCATCGGAGCCACGGTCAGTCCGCTGCGAGCTGAGAGAGAGAGACTCACGCTGACCTAAAACGTTCTTCCAGAGGCGACGTGTGCACGCCGCTTTTCATTACCAACCTCGGCTTTCCGAAAGCGCTACACGAACCTCCACCCCCCCCCTCCTCCACTTCTCGTACCGACCTCTTTTATTCGGCCGCTTGGCTGCAGCCGTGGGTACCCGTGAGCGCTTTCTGCTGTCGTGCCGCGCACAAGTTCAACTGCCGGACGTGGTCTCCGAGTGGAACTGACTGCGACGGGATTGTGTTCGTTTCTTTGGGAACCCCTCCAAAAAACACACACACACATACATACACGTACGTTTACATCACATTAATAACATTTTAGAATAAATATTTACTTCATGTTTCGGCGTTGCTTGCCCATCAATCAATTATTTTGAAGTACAGTTGTAACTTTGCCACGTTCTGCTGTAATGCTCCGTGTAGCCCGATATTCCAGCATCGAATTTCGCAGTTGCATTTAAAACATTATTATTGGGATTATACTTGTGTGCGTGCATAAGAACACTTAATTCTCTTTAAAAAAAAAACAGTACATACGGTGTAAAAATCATATAAATAATATCAATACTTTACTGCGCTTTGACTTTGATCTATTGTCAATATATTTTAAGAATATATTAAACACTAATAATATAATAATTTAGTCCATTGTTAGTGCACTACCAGTTGAAAAATCCACGCGCCATGCTGGTTATGGAGGTTATTTGACCATACTTCACCACGCTGGTCAGTGTGGGATGGAGTGGGGGGGGGGGTGCAGGATTTGTTCAGATTTGGCTGGGAATCAAACTCAGCACGGTAAACATGAAATGTTGGGCAAATATTGGCCCAACGTTGGTCCAGCGCTGCTGGATTAGTGGGTGGTCACTGCATTCCGAATGCAGTGAACTAACCACTGCAGCCACCACGGCCTCCGAGTAGCGGTGATCGCAATGCGCTCTGAACCTGGAGATCTGAGCTCGCTTCCCAGCCTTGGCCAACATCAGCAGTGATTCCTCCCCTATCACCAACCCACAATTACCAGAATGGTGAGGTATGGTTGTGAGCATACTCCCAGTCCCCCCCAACGACTAACAGTGTAGAAGAGGCCGCGATAACGTCACCCCGCAGTGGACTGAGACAGAGGTGATAATTTATTACATCAGCGTCTGTCTTTCCGGCAGACCTGTTCTTCACCTGAGGACGGCTGCTTGCGTTGTGGCCGAAACGTCGTGAGAATTGTATTTTATTATTTTTTATTTTTATTATTTTATTACTTCCCTTCTACGTGACTTTACCGAAAGAACCAAGAAGATGAATCCCTGCAGTCACGAAATTTATGACATCGTTATTGGGATGTTTTGTTGTTGTGGCACAAATACCAGCTACATTGTGCGTGCGCTTTTAGTTGCTACGGGAGGACAGGCACAAGAGAGAACCCAGAAGGAGAACCCCGCGCAGAACACGTGGGCGGGCAGAGAACATCGTGGGCGCCCGAGGCAGGGAATGGAACCCGTGCGGCTCTTGCCGACGAGGCGCGAGCATCGCTGCTGAGCAGAGGTCGCAAACGGGTTTTGATTTCTTACCCGTACCCGTACCCGGCCGTACCAGGGTCGCAATCGGGTACCCGTACCCATACCCTACCCGATACCCGGCTACCCGTACCCGGCCGGGTATCGGGTAGGGTACGGGTACCCGATTGCGACCTCTGGGATGAAGCCATGTTGCAGGCGCGGGTGGGTTGATTCTAGGAACTTGAATTGTGAGAAGAGACAAGACGTTGGGAAATGAGTGACAAACGGTGACTCACCAGTGACTCACGGCATACCCGTACCCGTACCCGGCCGCACCAGGGTCGCAAACGGGTACCCGTACCCAGCCGGGTACGGGTAGCCGGGTATCGGGTAGGGTACGGATATCGGGTACCCGGTTGCGACCTCTGCTACTGGGGGTGGCCGCCACCCTTGTCGCCCACGTTCAGTTTCATCCACGCGACGTGAACGTGACACGCGCCAACGTGGGTTCTCCCCCGTGTCAAGTCACACTTTGGCCTCTTGATCGCGGTCTTTGTTGTTGTCGGTGTCGGTGCTGTACCATCGTCCGCAGCCGTGCACCGTTTCTGAAACGCCACGTTTGGTGCCGGCGGTCAGCGTCCATCGCTGACGAACCACACCCTCTCAAGGTGTTGGCGCCTCAAGGTGTTGGTATTAAATCGCACGGTGACAATGATGATGACGATGGTGGTCTTTACAGCCCCGAGCGAATGGTGGAAGCTTCACATGCCTATGGCAGGGCTGAGTCACAAATCGTTGTTACATTTCCCGAGTGGTACTCAATTTGTGTTTAATCAGCAGCGACGCGGTGCTGAGTCGACCTCCCAATTGGGGGATTTACTTTTGTCTGCTTGCGTGTTCGTGAGTCATGTTCTCTAAACCCACCCCATTGTTCGGCTAGACCTGACTCCATACACTGGACACATAGCTATAGCTCCATGCTTGGATGGCCGACCATAGTATATAACAGGTGTTATAGGCTGCGGAAGCTATTCTACATCGTGGGCAGCAGAGGACAGTTGCAGAAAAATCCATTGTTGTACCATACCTCTGCTGCCACATCTACGCTTAGCTGCCTAGTCCAAGGCATACTTACCAGCGGGGTGAAGTATGGTCAATTAAGCCACACCACAACCTGCTTGGCATTTGGAGACCCTCATATAGCGGTGGATTGATGAAGAGCCATACGTTGATAACATTATGATCGTTGTACAGGTCAGTGTATACAATGGCCACAGTGCCGGACTAAGCTGTAGCATGATGTTATAAAGGGGCACTAAATAACAAAACACATAAATATGAAAACACACATTTTTCACTTGCATAGTAAAGTAATTGTATTTTTTCATTTTCTATACAGCCGGATAATACGACAAATCGCTAACCTTAAATATCCGGTCGTTCATAAAAGTCCAAGGTGGTATAGTACTATAGTAATAGAGCAAGTGCAGAATCACTGAACCGGAATTGATAGCTTGAAAGCATTTAGCGCGTGGCCCTTGAAAGTGCGGGGGGGGGGGGGCCGTGACATCTGTAGCTACATTTGCTACTAGGATGATCCGGCAATTGGATGACCACGTGGTGCACGGGTTATTCGCGATCGGAAGGATGCGAGTCCTAATCTTGAATGGTGGTCAACCCCGGCTCGAGATTCAGCACATGATTGTCAAACGGGCTGTCACGTGCGCGCAGACGCATGCTCGCCGTGCCCTGTGTACGCATGGCCAACGTCATGTACTGTATGTTTAAAGAGCAAAAAAAAACATCGATGGACAAAATTACGTCAATGAAAAGAGGGGTGTGGGACCTTAATATCATTCGTTTTTCGTTGTTGTTGTGCAATCGTCTTGCGCTTGTGAGCTGAGGCAACCGTCTGGCCAACCCGGTTTTTAAATCCTCGCCGCCGCATGCGCTTGGCATTTGAGATCGCCTCGCGTGACGTGGGAGCGACGGGCATTCTTTGTGCGTGCGGTCCATCTGCCGGGGAAAATCCCGTTGCAGGGACAAGAAGAAAAACAATGTATTCAGCTCGCTAAACAAATGGGACAGGCAGGCAGTGTGGGAGGGGGAGGATGAAATTTTAAAACTAACTCGACTGCCTGTTGTGTTCTCCCGGGGGGGTGTGGGCGATGCAGTGCCGCAAACATTAACACAAATACATGGCGTGTGCGCCTTGTTAAATTCCGCTTTTGTTCAAAGGCTTTAAAAAAAACATTACGACGAAACTTGCAACGGGGCACATCCGCCAACATCAAAGTGGGTCTGGGGGCTTTTTATTTATTTATTTCGCGTGAGCACGTGACGCCCCCAAATCGGCCGCCGCTTTTTCGGGGGGGTGTGGGGGGAGAATTGCGAATTACAGGCAACACCACGTGCCCCCCCACCGCCTATAATGCCGCACGTGTTACGTGTCGGGCTGCGGGCGAAGTTAAAAAGTAGCGGCTGCCCATTAAAAAAAGTGGGGGGCGACGAAAAAAAGGGGGGGGGGGGTGCTGTGGTGGGGGGGTGGTGAGGGGGGGGGGGTTTCACACAAAAGTGCCACTCCCCACCGCAACGGGACCAATTTTTAGTTTTCTCTCGCTGACAAATAAGTAGGGGGGGGCCCTCGAGTGGAATTTTTTGCCCCTCTGGGGTTTTCTCGGAAAACCTCTGGGGCAGCGTCGGGTTACGTGGTCACCCCCCCACCCCCCCACGTAGTTTGGAGTTCGTAGCCACGCAGTCGGCTCGCAGGAGGGGAGGTGTTTTTGATTGTCCAGCGGAAGCTTGCCTCTGTAAAGCGTAGAAGGCTGAACACGTGGCAGGCTTTCGCGACAAATATCATGCATAAGAGTTTTTTTGGGGGGTTAGATCGCGTAAATATATAAATGTGTCATTAACCCCGCCACCACCCGACACAGCCAACTAGTAAAGAGTTGTCACGTAAACAGAACGTGGCTTATCGACAGACCTGTTCTTCACCTGAGGACGGCTGCTTGCGTTGTGGCCGAAACGTCGTGAGAATTATTTTATTATGTTTTTTTATTTCCATTCTACGTGACTTTACCGAAAGAACCAAGAAGATGAATCCCTGCAGTCACGAAAGCTTTAAATCGAAATTTAGAACGTGGTCAATTCGTCACTAGTACAGCACTAGTGTGTAGTGTATAGTGTTGTGTATAGTGTAGTGTATAGTAGTGTATAGTGTAGTGTATAGTAGTGTATAGTGTAGTGTATAGTAGTGTAGTGTATAGTGTTGTGTATAGTGTAGTGTATAGTAGTGTATAGTGTAGTGTAGTGTATATAGTAGTGTATAGTGTTGTATATAGTGTAGTGTATAATAGTGTATAGTGTAGTATATAGTAGTGTATAGTAGTGTATAGTAGTGTAGTGTATAGTGTAGTGTATAGTGTAGTGTATAGTGTAGTGTATAGTGTTGTGTATAGTGTAGTGTATAGTAGTGTATAGTGTAGTGTATAGTGTAGTGTATAGTAGTGTATAGTGTAGTGTATAGTAGTGTAGTGTATAGTGGAGTGTATAGTGTAGTGTATAGTAGTGTATAGTAGTGTAGTGTATAGTGTAGTGTATAGTGTAGTGTATAGTGTAGTGTATAGTGTAGTGTATAGTGTAGTATACTAGTACAGCACTAACCGGTGTGTTGCAGAGCCAAGCCACGACATTTACAGTCTGAGTGCCGTGACGTTTCGCCAGTAATTACACCTGTGATGAAGCTAGTTGTAATTACTGGCGAAGCGTCGTCCTTGGATTGTACTCGTAGAAGACTTACCCTGGCAATGCAGGAAACAGCCTCGGGCAAGCAGTGGGTGTGCCGTGCACACGCGCAGAACACGCGGAGAGGAAATCAAAACGTTACTTTATGATAATCTGTTCCAGCTGGTACCAGAGTTTTTGTTTTTTTTCGTGCAGAGACATTAATGCCGGGCTGTAACCATCACATGCAAAGGCTGTTTACACTTCCCCCAGGTAATGTTTACAATAAACACCTGCTGCCCATGTGCACACAGCCTTGATATTTTGAAACGAGGCTTTCAGAACATGTTTTTGTTCTTGTTGCGCCCAGCGTTTAAAGTTATCTTGTTTAAAACGCGGCACGGCGGGTAAATAAAATTGTGTTTCTTCTTCTTCATGTCAACGTTTGTTGCTGCCTGTGATGTTAAGTTTTTCTCTGGTGCTCTGGGGTTAGGGTGCTGGGAACCCTGCGAGATGGAAATGTGGAGGATTTGGGTTACGGGGGTTCAAAGCTCCCCCCATTGTTGCTCTGAACAGTCATCAATCACAGTTATAAATCCGCAGGTGTCCCGTGTACATTTATGAAAGGGCATTTTTTTTTCTCAAAAGCTTCTGCCGCGTGTTTGTCAGCGCAAGCGACATTGTACAAATTTGCTGCTAAATGAAATAGTGCGGGCGATGAGCATGTGCGCGCAATGTAAACTTGAGGGCAGTTTGTGGGCTGGTGTCGGAGCGGTGGAGCGGTGGTTAGCGCACTAGACGTGCGAACCCGGCGACCCCGAGTTTTTAATTCCCGGGAATGGCTCGCGTCGGCGGTGCTCGATACCCGAACTTGTGCCCGCTGCTCGCCAAAATCGATCAATAATCGCCGGGCGAGGTACGGTCGAACTAATCTCACGTGGCGCGGGCCTAAGCCTCCAACCAGCCGGGAGTGGATTGACAAAGGGCAGTCGTGTAATGGCGAGGCTTGTGTTGAAAGGCGCTCGTTGTGCCCTTGCCATTGCGGCTGAATACGCTCATTCACGTTGGAGGTTGCAATTTTGTAGTTTTCTGTCCGGCGAAAATTTGATCATTGGGCATGAAACGGTTACGCACTTCACATTTTCGCGAATGCTCCGTTGACAAAAAAAAATTTGAATCGAGCGCAATCCTTGCCGACTTTTTGTTGTTGTCACCACGACCGCATGAATGTGTGTTGACGCAGTTCAATCGTGAATTATTGATGTTGCCTTCCTGTCTCGGACACATCAATGACTTTGGGTATATCAAAGTGACGCGTGCACTGACGTCCTGTTAACGTTGTCCAGCGAACACGGAAACGTTGCGACGTGAAGCGGTGAACGTGTGTTATAGAACTCTGGAAACGTCACCCCCCCCCCCCCCCGGTTTTCCTTCATGCCCTCCCCACCCCTCACCGTCCCTCGGCGTGAGTGCGTGTTGACACTGTTCGTGGGTACATGTCCATGTTGACTATACACTCGTTTGCTCGTGTGTCTGTGTGGCTAGCACATGTACACACGCAGAGGTCAACGCTGGGCCGCTGGATAACATCAGTGGCAAGCGGTGTCTGAATCTGCCTTGGATCCTTCGCCAGGCTGGTATTGTGAGTCCGAAGCGAGCGCCTGACGTTGTTTGTACCTGGCAGCACTGTGGAGACAAAGGCGGCCGGGCGCGATGCTCGCCATTCCGCCAGCCATTCCACCCTCAAGTGCACTTATTAGATGCTCGCTATCAGCGCTTGCCTCAAGAGCCTGTTATGGCTATGTCGGGGGATCTTTGATCACGGCTGGTGGCTAATGACGACGATGTCTAAGACATTATCGCGCCGCCGATATCCGTCCACGGCATTCGCAATGTACGATTATTATTCCCAGTGGAGGATGCGTAATGCCGCCGTGTGGGTCCGAAGCGAATCTAATATGATCACTCCCGCTTTGCCCAGCAGCCGCTTTGAGGGGTTGCGGCGTTTGGAATCACCGCGTCAGCGAAAACGTTCAGGCAACCTCCTTCGCCGGTCATTCCAGGCATCGGGGATGGGCAGTGGAAATAAACGTTCTCGCCGTACCCCCACGGGGGCACTGACCGTCTCCTGTGAGACCCTTGGTACAAGTTTATTATTTTGAGAATTTTTTTTTATTTTATCATGCCGCCGCTTGTTTATCCGGGAAAGTCTCGCCGAGGCTCAAGGCTCTCTTTTTTTTAAGGATCCCGTAAAGATTTTCACAGCATAGCGGTGATGTTGCTGCTGCTGCTGCACCACGGTGGCTAGGAGATGTTAACTACCTCGCCTGGTATGCTGGAGGTCGTGGGTTCGATCCCGACCCTGACGCCTGCTGTATATTTGAAGTTTGCATGTTCATCCCGTGGTCGCGTGTATATTTCTCCATGTCCTCCAGTTTCCCCCCTCCACATTTAGAAATATCACGCGTTTACAGTATTTGGCTGCTATAAATGTCCACGTGATAAGCCACTTCGTTGAGCTATCATTTGTGGGCAGGTCGCTTATGAAAAGAGCTATGCAGTACAGTGGGCCTTACCTGGTAAAATAAAAAATAGTTTCGTTTAAAGAGTTTTAGCTTCGTGTGTCATCGCGATTGAGTAATTTGCAGGAAATCTTTTAACATCGGGATGAGGTTTGGCCATGCAGAACAGAGGGAGAACATGTAGATTCCACACAGAAAAGGCGCCCGGGTCGGCAATCAAACCCAGGTGCTTTTTGCTGTGAGGCACGGTGGGGGGAGAGTGGCTTAGCGTGCGGTGTTGGGGGGGGGGCGCAATCGCTGTGTGTGTGTGGGGGGGCAGCACTCTTGAGTAAACACGTTAACGTCACAAGCCCTTTCTACGCGAAAGAAAATAAACCGATCCGGTGAAATCCATGGAATAGACCATTCGTCTAAAAGGGGAAATTTCAAGCTATTTATTTCTCTAAACGTCGTTAATTACGATCCGCCTCGAGGAGTTTTGGTTCGTTAAAAACGGTTGCAACCGAACCGGTTTATTTATTTCCTGCAGAAAGTGATTTCGTTTTGGTTGAGATATATCAGAGTGTAGTGCGCGCGAGAGGTAGGAGTGTGCGGTGCGATGCCAAATCGATATTTTTCCACTGCCACAAGTAAGCCGTGCCGGGCCATGCCAAGCCAGCCTGGCGCAGCTCAAGAAGCGTTATAGGTTGCTTGTTTTTCCACTGCTAAAAATGTATCTAGTGTGTCTGGGCATCCCCGTTTGGGGCCTCTTTTGAGTGAGGTGGAGGTGAGGATGTTCCATCACATTCGTCGAAAAGTAGGAAAGACCTTGACTCTCCATCACCGTGTAGAGGGGTTGACGGAGGGACCCAAGTTCCAGGTTACGAAGAAGGGTAGGGGTTTCCGCAGCTGAGGCACGCCAAAACCAAAAAAAGCCCGACATATATCGTGCGAAGGAGAATAAGAATATTTCACGAAACCGGAAGTGGGGGGGAGAGGCAGACGCGAATATTTCGCCTTGAGTGGTATTTTTTGTTCGCGCAATTGACAAAAGTCAGAATCTTCTTTTATGTTATCCTGGCAACACTTACATGTATTTCCTGGACAGCTATCTCAACAAGCAAGAGGGATGATTCCTGGGAAAATCGGGACGAGTGGCAACTCCCGACGAGCGGGGAAATTGGACAGGGGGGGGTCCCAATTCGTTTGTTGCACGAGGGTCAATGCCAACCAGGCTGTACCACTGGCCTATAACCCCTCCCTCCACCCCTGCCTTTTGAGTTAGTTCCAACAACAAAACACAGATTTAGCAATGCCCACAATTGAAGCAATGTGCGCTCGGACCTCTTGTAAGGTACCGTGTGGTGTCTTTTGGCAACATTACGGCACAATAATCAGCAACGATGTGATGATTAATTTAAGCGGCATTTGTTTCGGACGAAGGGCCTCGTTTGGGTGTCGTGCGCGGAGAGACCACCCACGTTCTGACCACTCAGCGACTGCCTGCCGCCCGTTTCGCGTTTCGCGGGAACCCCTTCGCAGGGAAAAAAGCGACTCATCGACTAGGACCTGCCCGTCAAACTGCGTAACCGAGCCGAACAATTCACGCCACAACCAGCCGTGACGACGTGTAAGCTCTCGGTCACAGCGGCTGATGGGCATTTTGGACACCGACGAGTCGTGGACAACGTTTGCCTGGAATTCGGGAGCTTTCTTGCCAGCATTGAAATATAACAATAGGCTTTACCCCTTTCTGGCAATTAAACAGTTGTGTCAAGGTGTTAAAACACCAAACGGCATCCTTACTCAAGGAATCCTGTCTGCATTACCGTGACCACACGTACTTGCGGGGAACAGAAAGCAGTCTCTGGCGTGGACCAATCAGTTTCCAAGACGATGCGTCATCTATCGTCAGAGCATGTTTTTTTGTTTGCATGTTTTTTTGTTTGCATGTTTTTTTGTTTGCATGTTTTTTTGTTTGCATGTTTTTTTGTCTGCATGTTCACCACAAGCACGAGTGCTTAATGCAGACAGGATTCCTCGAGTAAGGATTCTGTTTGGTGTTTTAACACCTCGACACCTCCTGTTTAATTGCCAGAAAGGGGTGAAACCTATTGTTATAGCCTTGAATTATTGGAGCCAAGCGGCAGGCGGGGGGGGGGTCTGTCGGGCGCGTCCTCTCTCCTTCCCGCATTGATGTCGTCCCGTCCGTCTACCGCAGTCCGCTTTCTGGTGGTTGAAGGCTGGCAGTGTGTGTAGTAGCAACCCGCACCCGCCCCCCACCCACCCTCTACACTCCTCTCTGTCCTGTCGGCCAGATTCGCCACCCTGTCGTTCATCTGCATCCCCCCTCCCATCCGTTCACCGACGTGCGTCATCTACACATCCCCCCACAACACTCACCCCACCTACTACTATGGGATCTCTGACCACGTGTTGTTGTTGTTATGATCTCGTTGCGATTGTACACAGCTGCCAGGTTTGTGGGATCAGGTGAGCAGATGATGAATGCGATGGCACGCGGTGTTTACCTTGGCCTGGTTGGTGCGAAAGGAGTTCAACATCCATACGTCAGCCATGATCAATCCACTGCTAGATGAAGGCCTCCCCAAGCTGCCCGCCGCTGCCACCACCTCTGTCACGATCCTTCAGATATGATCTCGCTCTGTGCTCAAACATGAAGGTGCAGCCCTGCGATTGCTGGGTGGACAGAGGTGGGACTAGGGGGTGGGGGAGACAGTGGGTGGTGGGAATTGAATAAATGTGCCCACCATTGTTTTGATTCCGGCTCAGAAGATCAAATCGATCCTGGCGACTGCTGGATCGCAATCCCGGTGTGCCGACCGCTACTCCGCGGGCAGCAGCAGTAGCAGCAGCGGCAGCGGCAGTAGCAGCAGCAGCAGCAGTAGCCCCATCTCGCTCTGTGTTATCGGAGTCGGATGAGTTTGCGCGCGGGCCCGAAAAGGCTTTTGTCTCAAAAAACAAACTCTGGTAATGTCTTTGCGGGTCATTGAAGAAACGGACGTTGCGGCGATCGCTCACCCCGTGCCTCTCTCCCTCCCTCTCTCCTCCGACAGGCCTTACGGACGAAAAGGTAAAGACTTACCTGTCGCTCAACCGGCACGTGCTGGATGAGTACGTGGCGGAAAGCGTCAGCGTGGAGACCCTGGAACGGTGGATCCGCAGGAAAAACAAAAAATGCGAAGGTAAGCGATTTTTTTCGGGGGGCGGGGGGTGGAGGGGGGCGTGGAGGGGGGGGGGGCTGTCGCGCTCGCCACTTTACTTGCTCGCGCGGAGTGCTTTGATTGCGAACGCCTGCAGTGCGCAGAGCGCTTTGTCAGCAGCGCCGTCTGTCTGAGTTGAGGTGCTTGGGGCAGTGTTTGGGGGGCGGTGGGGTGTGGGTGGATCGCGTGAGGATGGGATTATCGCGTGTGTGTGTGAGGTCTTTGTCGTTGGGGTGCACAGTGCTGTGGGCTGATTTGTTTGCCGTGACAAGACCTTGATATGATGGGTTCGATTTCTGGCTGTGCTGCTCAGTGCAAGGTGGTATTTGAGTTTGTGCTTTAAGCCCCCCCCCCCCCCGCTGTCGATACCATCAAAAAATAAGCGGGACCAATTGTCCGAACAAAAGTATCAGACGTCTGTAGCAAATGTGTGCACGCAAATGAAAATCCCTCAATTTATAGAACGATGCCTCGAGCTTGATTCGGCATTCGATGCGTGCCCTGTACGAGTTTGTGTTAACAGCAGCATGCTGGAGATCAAAGATGGCCAGTCTGTAAAAGTAATAATGGAAATAAAATAAAATAATAAATCACGACGTTTCCGAGGCAACACAAGTCTCCGTCATCAGGTGGGACCGTCACAACCGTCGTGATTTATTATTTTATTTTATTTCCATTATTACTTTTATTACCTTTTAATTTTTTTTTTACCTACGTGAATTTACCGAAAAAACCTAAGAGTATGAATCCTTGCAGTCACGAAAGCTTCAAATCTAGAATGGCCAGTCTGGCCACATCCCCGCTGTGTGTGCTGTGCAAGCCGGCCTAAATAAGTGCTCTCTGACAATGTCGTTTGCCCCATAAAAGTCTAAACGCCTAACTGGGTGGCATTAATAATTTGTCGTGCATGGTACATTGGCGTGCTCGTGATTTTCTTGTCCATTATCTTAGTTTTTTTTGGTCGACGGCTTTGGGGCGGAAGGATGGAAATCCACAGGCCGTTCAGAGGGCGTTAAAGTGCCCTCTGCGCTTTATCGAACGAGTGATTTTAATGGAAAGAAACCAAGCGCGATCGTCAGTGTGACCAATCAATTCGTTTTTATTTTAAATTGCGAATCCGTCGATATTCAAACTTCGCTTTCGTAGTTCGGGGGGTGGGGGGGCCTTTTGTCAATGTTACAACAACAGTAAATACCGATAAAATCGAAAGCTTGACTTGAATGACGCAAATCGTCTTTTAAACGACCGCACGACTCAAAACTTTGACCGTCTTCCACAAACTCCAAAAAAACTCGCAGCGGTGCCGTGTTTTTTTCCAGCCACCTTACAATAACTCTTTTCAAACGAAGGCTGTCAGCAGAATTCCGATTGGCGCAAGAGGCTGCGATTTTAACTCTTCGAGCCGTTCCCAGAGCGAGCCTGAGTCACGCCCCAGTCGCTCGCACCCCCCCCCACCCCAGGCTGAACGTTAGGGGGGCCGCACGGACGCTGCCATTCAACCACTGCCGGCGAAAAAACATGTCCCGCGTCTTCTTTCTCAAACCGGGTGGCGAGGCCCCCAACAAATCCCCCCACCCACCCACCGCAAATAACAACAGACGGGCAAATTTCCCTATCTCCTCTCGCCAAAAAAACAAAACACTGCGAAATGCCGGTTGTTTGCGCCGCTCCGCGCTGTTGTGCGTTGTCATGCCGCGCGAAGGCGGTTCGTGCGGGCGGCTTAACCGTGATTAAAGCACGGGAGAGGATGAACGGGGTGCATGTGACGGCGGAGGTGAGAGATTAATGATCTTAGACTAGTGCACGTTACGCATGTGGCGTCAGGAGGCCGCTAATCTGGAGGCCCCTCCTTTGAATCATCACCGTCATCGAGTAGCGTTTAGCGTTTCTGCACCTGTTGGCAACGCGAGTTTTGTACACTTCCCATAATCTTTCGCCGCCTTCTCTGCTAATGTAATTTGCTATTTTCCGCCTGGGGCCAAGTCTCTGTCTCCTTTTTCTTCCCGTTTGGCCCGAGGTCCTTCCTGCCGTCTTGCTCACGTCAGTTTCTCACTGCATCAGTTTTCCTGGTGACGTCTCTGCGTTATCCAGCCTTCTTCTTCTTCTCCTCGATAATAAGACTGCCTCGCCCTCGTCCCATCCTCATTCTGACTTTGTTGTGGCCTGCGACTGTTGAGTCGGTCGGGTCTTACGGCAGGCAACGCTGGTGGAATGCACATAAGCGTGCTTTATACGTACGTACGTTGAACTTTCGCACCGTATATAGCCAACCGTGCTAATTGGAGGTGTGGGGGAAGGACAACAAACTAAACACAAAAAGCAGTTCTTCTAGATTTCAAAGTGCATAGCTCCAGGGGCTTCCTAATATTAGAAGCAAGAGCGTTCCAGACGGCCGCAGAAGTGCATCTGAAAGCGCGCGACGCGGCGACCGTCTTTGTTCGACGGTTAGCCAAAAGCCGCTGCTGCTGCTGTGACGGTGGTTTACGCTCCTCGACGAGATCAGCGAGGTGTCGTGCGGTTCATTTGTGGTGAGCACTTTGTGGTTGTGTGGCCTCCATTCGGGTCGCACTTGCGTGCATGTGCATGCGTGCCCTCTGCAGTGTGCAAACCCTTTCTCCGAGGTCGTTTTCTTTCGATGGCTTGCCGGTGACTGAGCCGCCCACGTAGGCAACGGTCTCTCGAGAGCAATGGTGCGGCCTTTCACGTGGCAGTGCTTCACGGAGCGACGCTTATTCATGAAATTGGGCAAATTTTCCAAAGCAGCTCGCTGTTGGGAAAAAAAGCGTTTTGCCATTCCGCGAGTGGTTTCCTGGAAAAAAACTGAATGGCGAAATGTTTTTATTTATTAATAATGATTTTCATTATTGTTTGCAAAAATGTGATATCTAATCTAGAGCTCGAACGATTGTTCGATTCGGTTGATTAATTGGCGAAAGTTTTGATCGACTACTTTTTTGCGGGGCCCCTTTTACAAACGACGTGGCTGACGGTGCCGATGGCGTCGCTAAGGCCTCGCTCGTCACCTCCCGTCCAGCGGCACAATGTGCGGACAAGAGGAGAGAGGTTTCTGTTCTAATCTTCCCCCAAACAATTTTAATCGCGTTATCCGACCGGTCGACCTTACGAGCGGTAGAGTAATCGATCACTGATATAATCGAGTAGTCCAGTTCTCGTATAAACCAACACCACACGCTTGAGGTGGCTATGAAAAGTCAAATCACACGGCGGTGGGACAGGGCGGGGTGGCGCGGGGGGGGGGGCGCAGAACAAGGTCCACGGTAAAAAGCCATGAATTCTATACAGTCCTACGTCACTTTAACTTGTGATTCGAACAAAAAACAAATCTACGGTTGGATTTCTTACACGTGTTGACAAATCATCCCCTCCTAAAGACGGCACTCTCGTGTTTTATCGAAAGTGGGGGGGGGGGGGGGCGGCGACGGGGGGGGGGGGGGCGGGGGGGGGCATGCACTTCAAGGCCAAGCCGGCTTGGATTTCCTGTCACGGAAAAAAAGAGCAAATTGATTGTGACGCCCTGACGGACAACGCTATCGACTGTTCGCCTTTCATTTCCGCCGATGGCCAGCGACGGCGAGAATTCCTGACCCCCGCTCCCCGCCACCTGCACTTAGACTGTATAGGTGCTCGCTGACAGGACTTACCCCAACAGTCTGTTAAGGCTATACGGGGGATCTTTGTATTTGTATGGATGGTGGATGTGCCGCTTCGAGAGGAGACGACATGGCATTTTCACCGAGTGTCAGCCAGTTCTGCAATAGGCTTAGGACGGAAATGTTCCCAGCAGCTTACAGAGCGTTAACATAGCACCTTCATTTGTGGGATGATCTCTGAGCCACACGTTTGGTGTGACTAACAAATTGACTCATTATTATCATTATTGTGTTATTCATAATGTCCACCCTTTTCTCTCACTCAAACTCAACAGCAATTCAATCTTGATTTGAAGTTTTCGTGACTGCAGGAATCCATGCTCTTTGGTTCTTTCGGTAAAATCACGTAGGTATAAAATAAAATAAATCACGACTGTTTTAAAACAGTCTGCATCAGCAGCAGGCCATGCTTTCCCACCTGATGACGGACGCTTGTGTTGCGCCCGAAACGTCGTGATTTATTTTATTTTATACCCACGTGACTTTACCGAAAGAACCAAAGAGTATCAACAGCAATTCGTCCGTAAGTGATTTGGCCTCTGATTTTTTTTCTTTCTTTCTTTCTTTCGCGAAGTCCGTTACAACTTCCACGGACGATCGTGGCACTGCTGTAGGTAGCACCCTCTCGGGATGGACATGTGCCGCCGGGAGCCGTAGGGCTGATCTATTGTGCGGACACGCAGGAGGTGAAGTTAATGGACGGGCTTGGCAAGCTTGTAATGATTTGGCGCACGCTCGTTTTGCAATGTTAATGCATTGCTGCTCCCTTAACGCACTGACCGTTTGTGACTTTCGTTCCGCGCAAGAATCGTTCATTCTCGCTGACTGGACTGACTTGCTCAGTGTCCGAGTCAACTTGAAACGTGGCAAAATAATCACGCATGTATCGCCTTCTGTGATTATCAGTGAGGTAATGCCAATAGCTTAATTTGTTACAGCCCTCTGTCAATCCACTGTTGGATGAGGACATCAACCACTCTGTATCGTTCATGCGGGTTGTTTGACCATACTTCACCACGCCGGTAAGTGCGTGTCGGTGAAGTGGGAGGCTCAGGACCTGCTTAGGTATCACTCGCCACCGATGTTAGCCATGGCCAGGAATCAAACTCAGGTCTTTGGGTTCATAGTACCGCGCAATTACCACTGTGGCATTGCACCCCCTACCCGAATAATGCCAACAGGCAACTTACATGTTTTGTTTACTCAGGGGAGCCTGACTGAGTCTCAGTGCTTTCTTACGAGGGTACTGCTGGGGATATTTATTTATCATTCTTTCGTGGTTTTTTTATCATTTGGGAGCAAAAGCAAAAAGTGCCCGGAGAAAACCCACGCTTACGAGGGAGCGACAGTCACGCACATCTTCAGAGAAAGGGTATTCCAGAAGCCTGCTCGAAAAACTGTGTAGCCAGCTTAACACGTAGGCTTTCGCGACCAATATTATTCATAATCAACGTTTTTGGGTTTAGATCGCGTTATTTATAAATGTGTCGTAACCCTCCACCACCCGACACGGCCAATCAGTAAAAAAGTGTCACGTTGACAAAAGACAAATAGTTCACTGCTTTAGCCCACCGGTGTGTTGAAGCGTGAAACCACAACATTTACAATTTTTGAGTACGACGTTTCGCTGGTAATTGCATCCAGCATCATCGGGCAATTCGCCAGAATGTCTTTTGTTTTAATGCCTGCGCTCGGCTTTTGTTTTATGTTATTTCCAGCCCCCCTCCCCCCGCACCCTCAGTGTTATCCCGATTGTGCTATCGGTGTCACGCATGAGACAAAGTCTCCATTCCGACCTCGAGAGAGCAGCGCGACCCTTCGCTTCAATTGACCTTTAAGTGACCTCTGGTTTACGCAATATCGGGCAGCAATGTCCTACCCGCACCGCCACCGGGAGTAATGTTCGTCACGTGACGAAACGAACTGATATTGTCATTCTCTGAGCTGGAATTCGGGCGGATTATTGAACGTAACATCGTGTCGAAATTTGCGCAGCCATTGGTGACTGGGCCGAGCCCATCTAACTCGGTTGAGAAGCCAATTTAATCACAGGCAGCCTTTCCGGAGTTCAGCATGCGCCAGTTGAGCGCTCTGACCTCCAAGCCACCCGGCCTCGTCTGGGCTGTGCTTGTGTTTGGCAGCAGTCACAGCTCAGCTCCTCGGTCTGCACGGAATAAATCTCTCTTTAGGCTGAGTCGACCCAACAGGAGGAGAGTTTGCGCGGTCGGCAGTTAAACTGAACTAAACTAAATTTCGATTTAAAGTTTTCGTGACTGCAGGGATTCATCTTCTTGGTTCGGTAAAGTCACGTAGAAGGGAAATAATAAAATAATAAAAATTAAACATAATAAAATAATTTTCACGACATTTCGGCCACAACGCAAGCAGCCGTCCTCAGGTGAAGAACAGGTCTGTCATTCAGACGCTGTCTTTCCGACAGACCTGTTCTTCACCTGAGGATGGCTGCTTGCGTTGTGGCCGAAACGTCGTGAGAATTATTTTATTATGTTTTATTTTTATTATTTCCCTTCTACGTGACTTTACCAAAAGAACCAAGAAGATGAACTAAACTATTTTTTTTATTTTAGCAGGTAAGGCCCACTGTGCTTTATTGCTAATTTTTCAGAAGCGACCATGGCCACAAATGATAGCTCAACAAAGTGGCTTATCGACTGGAAATGTATGGCAGACAAATCCTCTAAACGCGTGTCGTTTCTAAATATGGAGTGAAACACCGGAGGGTCCGGAGAAAAATCCACGGGGCCACGGGGAGAACATGCAAATTCCAAATATACAGCAGCAGGTGTCAGGGTCGGGATCGAACCCACGACCTCCCGCATACCAGACGAGGTTGTTAACATCTCCTAGCCACCGTGGTGGTCGCCCGTTACGAGAGTGAGGCCGGGCGTGAGCCCGCACTTGGCGATTGGACGCACAGTGGAAGGGGACCAGGGGCAGTGGAAGATAGACAACCTGGTGGCTATATGCAGAGGTAAAATTAAAATGATTGAGTCTGAGTGAGACTGGCTAGAGAAAGGGGGCGGTGGGGGTGGACCACATCTTCAATGAATGTTTTCGGTTCCTTTTTTACTAATGGTATTATGGAAGGGACAAATGTTGTTGGTGATGGTGGTCGCAGTGGATTTGTACCCCCCAAACGCACAGCAGTCCCAAGGAGGCTCGCTTGATGGACTGGCTTGCCCAGGCTGCTAAACCCTGGTACATTTTTCGCAATTGCCCTCACCTGTGGCAGGTAACCCGAGAGCCTGGGCACAGAAGCGCATGACGTGGCGCAAATAGAGAGATTACCAACAGTGCGTTTCAAACCAAAACAAGCCATTGCGGTTTACTTACCGATGTATATCTAGGAGTGGGGTCGTTCGTTTTAATTTTTAAATATGGCTTACTCCCCATAGACACGCTCGGTTTGCTCGCATTGTCGGCTCGGGTTGGGGTTGGGGGGGGGCGCGGTTCGGATTGCCGCGTTCACGCGGCTCTTCTGGGCATGCTCAGGAAATTGGAAGGGGCTCTTCTCACCGCGCCAGGGCACGCGCACGCCACCTGGACAGGCCAGCGTACACACGCGTCGTCGTGGATGGGATGGCGGAGCTTAATTGTGATCTACGGAACAATAGGGGGGAGGGGAGGTAAATGAAAGGTATTTGCATAATTTTGACGGACTCTTACGACCGCATTTAAAAAATAGCTTTTTTGAATTAATAAAAAAACGTCTTTCTAAGCACGTCACCCGCTCGCTGCCTTATTATCAGCCGGTGAGCGTGGGATATACCAAATAATTTTCTAATATATTTTAAAATTGTTGGGTGGACAGATAGCTGACTGTAGAGACAATAAAAGCTGTGCATATGGGTAGGCAATTAGCACGGTTGATTTCGTACGGTGCGAAAACAGTTCTAGGTACGCACATGGCATGGCTACACGGGTGTGCGATGCTGCGGAGAGATGAGAAAGATCGCTCAGAGAAGGAGATACACGGACGGCACAGGTGTGTGTATGTGTAATGGGATACGATGTCTACACTGTTCCACCTGTACTGAGACTTGATAGGTGCTCGCTAACAGCACTTGCCCCAACCCTCTGTTAAGGCTATACAGGGCACATTTGTCTATGTATGGATAGTGGATGTTCCGGTTGGAGAAGTGACGAGATTTTCAGCGAGTGTCAGCCCAGAGCCATACGTTTGGTGTGGGTAACAAATCCACTTATAATTATTGTGTGTTCATAACGGCCACGCTTTTATCTCACTCAACAGCAATTAGTCCAGAAGTGTTTGGCCTTTGACAGGACCGTATGTCCGAGTGGGAGGTCGACAGGGATTGTATGCCTCAGTCGGGCAACCAGGAGGGTGGAAATAGGATGTCATGTGGACTCGGTGTCGATGTAAATCGGGAAGACGAGGAGGAGGTTGGAGGAGGAGGATCGGATAAACAACTTGGAGCTTCATAATAGGATGTGACCTGGGGGCATGGAGGTGAGGGAGGGGGGGTGTTGTAGATGTAACGAGGAAGACGAGGAGGTTGTGATGATGGAGGAGGGCCATGCCACCGAGAGCTTCATTGGACTTCTTGGTTCTTTCGGTAAAGTCACGTAGAAGGGAAATAATAAAATAAAAAAAATAAAACATAATAGAATAATTCTCACGACGTTTCGGCCACAACGCAAGCAGCCGTCCTCAGGTGAAGAACAGGTCTGTCGGAAAGACGCTGTTCTATTTTTATTATTTTATTATTTCCCTTCCACGTGACTTTACCGAAAGAACCAAGAAGATGAATCCCTGCAGTCACGAAAGCGTTAAATCGACATTTAACTTCATTGGAGTTGCACTCGAAGGCGGGCGACCAAGGGGGACGACCCCGAGCCGGACGGCCGCGACGTCGACGGCTTTGAGAGTTTTGTGCCCAACATGCTGGTGGTGTCCAGCAGGACGGAGTTAGCGATGGGTTAAGGTCAATGACAGGTGACACCGTTGCCATTGGCCACGGTGACCTGTTGACCTAGAACATGGTGGTTTTCATGCCCCGACGAGACAAGTCGGTAAGATCGGGGCCGCAGCCAGTACTGTGGAGGTTGGCGGTGTCCTTGATCGCGGGCGGTTCTCGTTGGTTCTTGTGACGGATAAGCGGAGTTCTACTCCACTGTCTTTATAATCAATCTACGCAACAACTGGCTAGGATTGAATCGGTGCTTAGACGACCGCCCGTGCGCTACTGTGCACTGTATTTTAATGGTTCCGTGTCATCGGCAACAGTCAGCAATTATGCCGCCTTGGCGGAGATGTCACAAACATTGTGGACTCGAGTTTTTGTTGTTGTCAACACAAGCGGTCATGCTGACGAACGCTGGCGTTGCAATTGAAACATCGTAGTTTTTGTTATTTTCCTTGAACCTATCTACGTGACTTTACCGAAAGCCCCAAAGAATATGAATTCCTGCAGTCACGAAAGCTTTAAGTCAAGGTTGTCCTAAATGTTGTGGGTGTCTCTTCAGCGAATCTAAACGTCACGGGGGGGTGGCAGGGGGGGGGTGTCTGAACGCCCCACAACACTCATGGCAGCTGCGTGAGTGTTGTGGTCAACCTCGTCGATCGAAAGATGGTCGCTCTCCCTCCTCGCAGCTCGACCTTTTTGTACGCTCTCGCCACGATTCCCTACAAGCCGCCTGACGACGATGACGACGATGATGATGCTGATCACCGTCGCTATCTTCCTACTGATAGACGGGGGCAGGGCACGTTGCACGGTCGAAAACCAGTCCCTGCTCTCAGCTGCCCCCCTTAATCCCAAGGTGGGCCACTTCTCGCGAAAGTGAATCGGGCGGAATTCTGTTCCGCATCATGACCCTGTGTGCACGCCTGGGCGTGTGGCGGAGGAGGAGCAAGGGATTAAGCAAGTAAATAAATGAACGGCGTGCTGGGGCCTTCTGACGAATGTGTTTGTAGCCTGGTGGGGTTGTAGGGGGTGGTGTGTGTGGGGGGAACCCTGCCTCAGGTGTCATGTCTGGAGAGAGGGGTGGCATTGCCATGGCGATGTCCCTGCGTCTTCATCCCTCACCCGGCCTCGTGACCTCGTGACCTCGTGACCTCGTGACCTCGTGAGCTGAGCAAGACGCTTTCCGCGCCGTGCCAGCGGAGGGTCGAGCGGTGCGGACGGTTGCCGCATCTGCTCGCTTTCAGATGCGCTTCTGCGGCCGTCTGGAACGCTCTTCCTTCACCGATTGGGAAGCCACTGCAGCTATGCACCTTTAAATATTCTAGATTTGGAAAGTAATTTCTTTAGAATTGCTTTAGTTTGTTTATAATAACAATTCACATTTATTTCTAAGGTGCCTTGCACTAATGTCTCAAGGAGTTGTCCCTTCCTCCGCATTCTCCGATTTGCACGGTTGACCGTCTCATCACTTTCTCGCATCACCGTCACGCTCATCACTTCATCTCTCATCACTCTCTCTCTCTCATCACTTTTTCTCTCTCATCACTCCTGCTCTCTCTCTCCGTCGATGCGGTCGCGTAGAGTTCCAGACGCGGTTCGCGGACAGCGAGTGTCGTGAATAACGAGGGAGTACTGTAACGCGAACGCAATTGCTGACTCGCCACGCCACGGATCGCCACGGAAGGACGTCGAGCTTGAGCCCACCGTCGAAATGGGAAATGAACCAATAGCCTCAGGTCAGGGATTGAACCTAAACCCATGGGGTAAACTGCGTGGCCATGGCCACGGCGCATCCCTTCCCAAGGTCCCTGAAGTGGGATTTATAACCGCTCGACGCGCCGGCCGCTGCGGGCGTCACGTTGTGGAGCACGCACTGATGTACAGTGGCGCCGTTCTTGCGTGTCGCGCGCAATTGTCGGGAAGGAAACCTGTCCACGCGCGCGCGCGTGTGTGTGTGTGAACGCATCACGTGACGGCCTTAATGTGCACGTAGCCTGGCACACGAAGCGCTTTGGTTTGACCGCTCCATCGCTTCGTAGAGGAACGCGGTTGCTGCTGCTGTTGCTGTTGTTGTGTACGTGCCGGTGAATTGACGTGGGCGTTTGTGTTTTCGTATATGTTTGAGTGTTTTGTGTGCGCGAGCGAGGAGTGGTGGCGCAACGATTATTTGCCCGACGCGATTGAACCCGGCGAAAGCCCCGAGTTCAATTCCCGCTCGCAGCGACGAAATATTTTAAACGGACCGAGGCATCCCCTCGGTCGACTCAGCCTTAAATGAGAACATCGGCAATGGGGGGATAAAGGTGTCCTTGTGTGCTTGCGAGCGGCACTTTCCCCAAAAGTCTGCACCTCTGATTAGCATTGTTGGCTACGTATGGTGCGAAAGAAGTTCAACATACATACATACAGCCTGTTAAAGGCTATACGGGGGGATCTGTGTCTTTTTATGTGTGTGCGAGAGTGTGGGTGTGTGTGTGCATGCGAGTGTGTGTGTGTGCATGCGAGTGTTTGTGTGTGTGTGCATGCGAGTGTGTGGGTAGCGGTAGCGCAACGGTGAGCGCGTTGCCCTACGAACCCGCAACGTACATTAGGCGATTATCTAAACCGGGTTCTGGGCCTCCCCTAGGTCGACTCTGCCTCAAATGAGTACCTGGTGCGGTGTGTAAACATCGCCACTGGGGGAGACAAAGGCGGCCGGGCGTGGTGCTGGCCACCCACCTCTTCGTGCGCCGTGCCGGCCTTCGTAGATGCCACTCGCTAACAGCACGTGCCCCCGGCAGCCTCTTAAGGCTGCCGGGGCGGTGGGGGATCTTTGCAATGTTTGTGAGATGAGACGAGACGCAGTGGCTAGCATATTAGCCGCGACCATCTTGGTGACCTGGGTTCACGTCCCTGCCATGGGTAACGTCAACAGCAAAGTGTTCTCGAAACCTTCCCTGGTGCCTCAGCAATGCGCGGTGCGGTATGTAAACAAGATCCGCGTCGGGGAGGGAAAGGTGGCTGGATGTGATGGTGCCTACACTGCCCCACCTGTACTCTGTCAGACTTAACGGGTGCTCGCTAACAGCACGTGCCCCAACAAACAGTTTCCTATGCTAAAAAATGGGAATCTTAATGCATGTCGCTGTGTGTCTATGGTCCCTGCATGTGTGTGTGTGTCCGTGCGTGTGGGGAGCGGTGGTGCAGCGGTTAGCGCGTTGCGCTATGAACCCAGCGACCCGGGTTCGATTCCCGCTCACGGAGCAACACCGGTGACGATTATCTGAACCGGTCCTGGGCCTCCCCTAGGTCGACTCAGCCTGAAATTAGTGCCTGGTGTGGTGTGTAAACATCACCACTGGGGAGACAAAGGCGGTCGGGCGTGGTGCTGGCCACCCACCCCCTCGTGTGCTGTGCCGGCCTTGATAGGTGCTTGTCCCAGAACTATGTTAAAGATATACGGGTGAATCTTTGTCTTTGTGTGCAGTGCCTGTGTCCAAAGATGCGTGTGCGCGCGGGTGTCTACGCAAATGCATTTGTGTGTGTGTATATGCATCGTGCGTACGATGTGTGTGTACGCTCTGGGCTTCTGTCAATATCTGCAAGTAACCGTGTGTTTTGTTGTCTTTTTGTTGTCGTTCTGTTTCACCGCACTTACACTTGCACGCAACACGCAAACACGCACACGCCGCCGCGCACTCGCACGCACTCACACGGACACGCGCACGCACACACGCACACATACACGCCGTGGGTGTGAACAGACAATGCGAGCGTTCGTGAGGTCACACGGGTGAGTACGTCGCCCCCTAACTCATTACCACGTCAGCATGCGGCCTCGAAGGTGCTTTACGTGATATCACCCACGTACACGATTCTCTCTCTCTCTGCCCCCCCCCCTGCCCCCCCCCATCGCTCTCTGTCCCCTCGTGCTGTTCACTCGCCCCTTTGTTCCCGCCGTCCTCTTCATTCTCTGTCCCCTGGGGGAGCGGTGACGTGGGCCCAGCCGTCGCCCCGTTCCGCGGCCGCCGCCGTTGCAGGGGGTCGCCGGTTCGAATCGAGCGGCCACCCCTGGATCAATGCTGCGGGCGCGGTGATAATCAGCGGACGTCCGTGGCCCATTGTGCGCTGGCGCGTGTCGCGGTCGAAATTTTGCTCAAATTCGAAAGTTGCCCACAAATGGTCTCAACCGGGACTGTGCACGGCCACCGTCACCCCCCAAATTGTCAGACTTTTTCACTCTTGAGTTCCTCACCTGCGGGTGAACGAGATAAACGTGCAACTTGGAAGTGAACGTCTGGCCCCCCACGTCACCCCTCCTTTGCCTCTTCTTCCTGTGCTCTTCTTACGTATTCCGATTATTGCCAGGGGAGTGCGCACACACACGGGGCGAAGAAGCGCCGCAAAAATCCCGTCCGGCATTCCCAGCAGAAACATTAGCCACGGGAATATCGGGACGCTGAGTCCTGGTCGAGGTGGCAACTGACCCTGGGAAATCCGTAAGTCTTCCCGAGAATATTGAAAGCTCCCGGTGTTTGTCAGCAACGTGATAAAACACTACTCGAGGCAATGCATCGCACATGCAGTTCCTCGCCCTCTTCAGGCATTGTAAAGATATTTGTTCTTTTTTTTCGATTTAAAGTTTTCGTGACTGCAGGGATTCATCTTCTTGGTTCTTTCGGTAAAGTCACGTAGAAGGGAAGTAATAAAATAATAAAAATAAAACATTATAAAATAATTCTCACGACGTTTCGGCCACAACGCAAGCAGCCGTCCTCAGGTGAAGAATGAAACACCACCAAGCTTGGAGCGCATATTTAAGCTTGGTGGTGTTTCATTCTTCACCTGAGGACCGCTGCGTGCGTTGTGGCCGAAACGTCGTGAGAATTATTTTATTATGTTTTATTTTTATCATTTGATTACTTCCCTTCTACGTGACTTTACCGAAAGAACCAAGAAGATATTTGTTCTTGCCACGATACGTCCCGGTTTTTTTTGTCGTTGGGCCTCAACAGGTGGCAACGCTCGCCACACGTCGCGTTGGGGGAGGATTTCAAGGTGACGACAAAAAGGGGCCCGCTTGCGCGATGTCCCCGAGCGTTCCGTGCCGGGGAGCGTGCCGTTTATCAGCACGGTTTACCGAGCGCTTCACTCCACGCGCCTCTCTCAATTAATTTGACTTAGCTCTCATTCATGGTATCTGCTAAATGAAGCGCAAAACCTAATTTGTACGTTACGGGGACGCGGGGGTGGGGGGGAGGGGGGTTCGTCATGCCAATAATTATTTGTGACCGACTTGAGACCATGAAACTCACCGCACTTTTACGAATCTGGTTTTAATCATATGGGCGGGTTGCCTGGATTCGAACCTAGGAGCCCAATGGTGCTGGCTCAATGTCTCTTGACACACACGGTTATTGTGGGCCACGTGGCCACGTGTTCACCTCGGTCTAATTGACACTTAATCATACGTCATTTAGCACAACCCCGCCGCGTAGGTTTTCGTGGTTGCGCTGTTGTTGCGTTCCTGTTTTTGGTTTTGTACCGTGCGCTCGGCATGGTGTCCGACGTTTCGCTCCGTGCGCTGGGAGCCCCTTTGGCGACTGAAGAGTTCAGCTGTGAAAATCGCAGTTCCTGAAAAAGAATATCTCCCGGCCCGTGGAGCGGAACGTCGGACGCCGTGCCGAATCACGCGCGGTACAACGTGAAAACACGTGGGAGGAGCGTCGCAACGCGGTGTTTGCAAAACAACAGAGGGAGAGAAAGAGAGGCAATGGGACGACTGACAGCAACAAGTCAAAGAACTTCACTGTCTGCATCCAGTGTTCTCCACATAATGCATCGGCAGCTGGCACATTAGCCGCAGCAGCTGCAGCTGTATCACAGCCGGCGTGCGGACAGCTGATCGCGGATCTCTTGAAGGGCACGTGCGTCACAGTTGGGATACCTTTACAGCGCGTTGAGTTTAGCTTTCAAAGGTTCACGCTGCCCGGCGTTATGTCATCCGCGCAATGCGCTCATTTTCAGCTGCATCGACCGCATCGATGAATGTAGACTTATAAATAGTGTGCGCATAAAATGTCGCGTGTGTAGCGGAGCAGTGGCGGACTAAGGGTTTGGAGAAGAAGAGAATTTCAAAGTATTGAGGCCGTGAAAAATAATTTTCAAAAAAAGTGTGAGTTTAGGTGTGGTGGTGGTGGCACTGCAAGTCTGTAAACCCAGCGACTTGGAAGTTGACTTGGTGGATCGCAGCTGGATCATGGCCAATGTCGTTGCTACGATTAGCACGTTTGGCTACATACGGTGTGAAAGAAGTTCAACATACTTACATAGCAGAAACCCACCCTGACAGAAGCAGCGAGGGTTCGATACCTGGCTCTGGGGAAGGGTCGCCAGTGGCAGTCGGAATTGGGACTTGGCCCGACTGTGTCTCCGTGAAGTTAATTCGTCCTAAAACAATCATACCTTTTTTAGTATCTCGTTCCCAGTGGTTTTTGGCATGTGCCCTCCCGCGTATGTAGTTTATTCATTCTTGAGCCACGGGCAGTGTTCTGCCGAAGCTTATAAAAATACGCGGTGTTTACATAACCTTCAGTAGATGTATTCAAATGCCACCTTTTACGGTATGTATATGGGTGAGTGAGTGTGTGTGTATATGCTCGGATATACACACACGCGCACGCACACAGTCCAAATCACTGGTGGGCAATAGGTCATTCCCCGCGCGGACGGAAGAGAGAAAGATAATGTTAAGCCCTCGGTCTAAAAAGGATGCAGATAAGAGCCCATTAATTTTCCCCTAAAGCAAACAAGCTCGTGCACTTTGAGGCGTCGTTCATTACGTGGCCTCTTGCAAAGCAACTCATTATTACGGCATCGAAAATGCATCTCTCTGCGTCGAACAACGGCGCGCATCTGCCTCGTCGATTCGGTTCGCGACAACGATCCTCCGCTCCGGTGCGTTCGGCCGCCGCTTGCTGCAGAGGTTCGCGGTTCGACTTCCGGCGGGCCGCCCTGGTTATTACCGGCCCGGCGTGAGAACCGTACGTGACGCCGTCTGCTTCGCGGCGGACGTTAAAGATCCCTTCCCCTCTTTGGCGTTACTCGCAAAAGAGAGCGCCAGGCGGTTTGCGCGCCTGCGTCACGGCGAGCACATTTTGCCGTATTTCGAGATCGGGCGAACACAAATCTGGCTGTCGCCTGATAAAGCTAGTTGTAATTACTGGCGAAACGTTGTACTCGGATTGTAAATGTTGTGGCTTGGCTCTCCAACACAACTTTGTGCTGTACTAGTGACGAATTGGCAGTGGTGGCGGGTTCAACGACACATTTATATTTACGCGATCTAACCCAAAAAAACGCGTATTATGGACTCTGGGGTGGTTTGGTCAGATTGCACCCTCCGTATAGAGCAGCTGGCAACCCAGCAGCTGTTAATTCACTTGGGCTTACTGCCGATGAGATGCGGAAAAGTTGAAACTCCTCAAAGAGTTTTGCCTGCGTACACAAGTCCGCCTGTGGAAGGCTTGTAGGCCTATGAACAACATTTTTTGGGGGGGGGGAATAAATACATATTTAATTGTTAATATATGGACTAATCGTTTTATAATTATTCATTTAATAATCTTTACTTTCACCCAAATCTCCTTGACTTTCACCCAAATCTTTGTGTTGGGTCTGGAGCTGAAAGAAACTCTAAGCTCAGCAGGCACCAGCTCGGATCACGTTAGTAAAAGTTATAATGCAACGACGTTTTGGAAGTTTTGCAGACTTGTGTAAAACACCGATGTTACAGTCACGAGAGATGAAAATCTTAGTTTCGTGGAAGCAGGAAGCACACATTTGATCATGTTCCGATTCATCTATTCGCGTGCTTAAAACTTTCCATTTCAAAATACGACGTTCAAAAAAACACACGACGTTACGACTCAAGGGCCGGTTCACAACAGCGGAGGAGGCCGATTCATCACGGACCTTTCTCTCCACGTGCTGGGAGGCTTCCTCAGGAACGGAATTCAATTCCCCCAGGAAGTTCCTGAATTCAGTTTCTGAAGCTCCCCGGCATGTGGAGAGAAACATCGGACGGCAGCGCCGCACAACCGCGACAACCTAAGCGGTGGATGACGAACCTTCATCGACACTCGCGCTTCTCCCGACATTGGCACATACAGCGTAGACATGATGCCCGATTTCACGAACGCGAAGAAGGACCAGGAGGCATAGCGCAGCGATGCGCTACTCCGCACCTCCTGACGCAATCGTCTGGCTCAACCACCTCAGTGTAAAATTATAGTTGTATGTACGTGTGTTGAACTTCTTTTGCACCGTACGTAGCCAACCGTGCTAATCGGAGGTGCGGGGGGGGGGACAGACTAGTTGTTGCACTTGATCATCAGCCGTGCGAGGAAGAAGATGCTGTTGTGTTTGACTCTGCTTCTCTCTCGTCCTCTGTCACCTTGCCCCACTCCGGCTCGTCATACCATCTCGTGTTTTCCCTTCGGGTTGTGTCTCTGCTACCTCTCTCTTCCCCTCCCCACTCTCTTCATGTGCACACACGCGCACACACACACCACACACACACACACCACACACACACACACCACACACACCACACACACACCGCACACACACACCACACACACACCACACACACCGCACACACACACCACACACACACCACACACACACACCACACACACACACGCGCCACACACACACCACACACACACACCACACACACACTACACACGCGCATACACCACACACACGCGCACACACACGCGCACACACACGCGCACACACACGCGCACACACACGCGCACACTCACGCGCACACACACGCGCACACACACACTACACACGCGCATACACCACACACACGCGCACACACCACACACACGCGCACACACACACACCACACACACACACCACACACACACCACACACACACACCACACACACACCACACACACACCGCACACACACACCACACACACACCACACACACACACACGCGCCACACACACGCGCACACACACACCACACACACACACCACACACACACACACACCACACACACACAACACACACATCACCACACACACACCACACACACACACGCGCCACACACACACCACACACACACACCACACACACTACACACACGCGCACACGCACGCGCACACACACACACACGCACACACACACCACACACGTGCGCACACACACCACACACTCGCACGCACACACGCACCACACATGCACCACACATGCGCACCACACACACCAAACACACCACAGACACTACACACACACACACACCTCGTTGCGCATCCAATCGTGTTAGCTAATTACCTCCGAACTAACCAATTATCATGGCAGTAGGCCGCTAATTGAGCCGCTCTGTTGCTGGTAAAGATGATCACTTGGGGCTGGGGCAATTTGGAAATTAGTTTTTTACTTTTTACGTCAGGGAGATCAAAGCGACAATGCTGCCGTTCCGCTTTCCTCACGCGGTCAGCATCAGGAAAGGGGGGTGATGGTGCCGTGTCATCTTCGAGCGATGATTAGCAAACGGATTTAATTTGGTTAATGACCGCTTCGTGGATTGAAAGATCAGGGCTTGCCTAGCAAGCCTAAGTTTAGAAGTTACGCAACAAGGGATTGCCATCAGTGTTTTGCAGTTCCTGAAAGCCATAGTGTTTGTCTCCCTGGTGTTAACTGGAGTCCTAACCCACGTGGCCCGAACGGTGTCGGCCCGAGCGTGACCTTATAGCTGGAACACCTTCTTTTGATAAATAGCATAGACAGCATTGTAACGACTTAAGTCTTTTGAATCGAGGACGAAGGCCCTCTGCTCCCTATCTGACGCAAACCAAAATGTAAACTCCCCAATTGGTTTTCGGGTTTTTACCGCGCATTGTTCAGCATGATGTCCGACGTTTCGCTCCGCGCGCTGGGAGCTTCTTCGGCTCCCGAACGTCGGACGTCGGGCCAAACGACACGCGGCACGCTCCGAGAAGCACGTCGGACGGAGACAGCGCAAGGGGATAGCGGGTCACAAATAGAGGGAACGGCACAATTTTTGAGCGAGCGACGCGGCATTTCGCCAGTTGACGCTCGTTCCTCTGCCCCCCCCCCACCTCTCCCAGCAGTACCAGGACACGAACGTTCAGGCGGTCGTGTACGAGCTCAACAGCCACATCGAGCAGAGGCTGGACATGGGCGGCGACAGCAAACTTCTGCTGCACGAACTCTGCTACATCATCCACAACGGTACGCAACTGCCGGGCCGGGCGAGCAAGGCAGGCTGTCGCCTCCTGTGTGACGGCCTGAACCAGTGGCAAACATGGGCGACTCCGTGCCCTCTGGTGTCAAAGTAAAAAAAAATATTGCTGAAATCAAGTTTCTTTTAGTGGGAACTCAACAAGAGACCAGGATAGTCTCAGTTTACAAGGGTGACAATCGGGCATTGTTTCATCAGCCGGAGGCGATGCTCGCCGTGCGTAATTCCAATTGAGTAATGTGCGGTGTGACTTTTCGATTGTTGGAAAATGTGGACCCTGGTGCCCGTCACACAGTGGCCTGCTCTTGCGAGCGACGCCAGGGGATCTTGAAACCGCACCGCGGTAAACAATGAGGGCGGCCGCTGGATTCGAACCGTGAACCTCTGCACCAGGCGGTGAAAGCGCTTCGTCTCCCGTTCACAGCCCTGAGCCCGTGGTGGACATTCCACATTGCTGCGTGTGTGTGCATGTTGAACCTCTTTCGCACCACCGAACGTAGCCACCCGTGCTCATCGAGGGTGCGGGAGGGCAACAAACTATGATGAGGGGGCGAGTCACTCCATAGGAAGGCCACTGTTGATTTATCCATGAAGTGGTAGTCACTTTATCTATCCCGGAGGGATGATGGGCTACGTCAATGCCCACCCAGGATTTCAACTTGCAGCATACCGCACGTGAGCTGCTTTCTCTACCGCTGAGCCACTTGGCTGTTATAGGAAGCTGATAAGGGTCTGCGACTTTGTATAGAAAGCAGTTACTGACCTGGATGATGCAGTGTTGTTTCTGTACATGCGGTCCCCTGCCTTAAGCGCAATGCACTTGGTCTATCATCATCATCAACATCATCATTGTCGATGTCCCAAGGCCTTAATGCCCAATCCGTAACAACTCTGTGTCTCGCTCCACAAAACCACAAAACCACAAAATCACAGGCAGTAATTCTCTAACTGTGGAGACATGTGTGAGGCAATGAGAACCAGGCCTGGAAATCATGGGTTTTCTCCAAATTTTCACATTTTATTTTATGCACGAAGATGTGCAAAGATCAGATAAAACAAAAATGAACATTCACCATTTGTCTTGTGCCAACACACTGGCCAGTCGTGGCTTCCTTCATGGTGAAATTCACTACGTATCGTTTTTGGCGCCTACCTGACGTGGCTCAAGGACTCACTGGCCCGGCTAGTTTATGACGACTCCCCCTGGCCTGGCTAGTTTACAACGACTCACTGCCCCAGCTACTTTAACCACTCACTGCCCCGGCTAGTTTACACGAAACAATCGGTGCGGTTTTCCTTGCAAATGAGAAAAAAGGCATCCATCATTGCGTGTTTGTCTTTCTTCAGAGTAAAAATCCCAACCCCCCCCCGTCTCAGATCAGACGCGGCAAACACAACATTGGCCGTAAGCGAGGACTTTGTACCGGACCTTTCCTCGCAGGTGCCAATTATCTCACAGAGCCATTGTTGGAAGCCCAGGCAAATAATGTATGTGCGTTTGTTGAACTCCTTTCGCACCACCGTACGTGGGCAACGGTGCTAATCGGAGGTGTGGGGTAAGGACACAAACTAAACAAAAAAGCAATTCTAATCCTTTTCTAACGCGGCCAAATGATGGGTCGCACATCGGACTCGCCAGTTAAATGCAATCTCTTCAGACCGGCAGTTGAAACCACGGGGCAAGTTTCTTATCTCCACCTGCATCTGTCCACCCAGCAGCATTATAAATTGTTAGTAGATCGCTAGGTCACTTGTGAGTGATGGGATAAAGTGTGGGTACTCCCCCGCCTTGGCCAGTCGTGGAAGAGTAGGCCAATATCCCTTCTCCCTAAAGTAGTTCCCTCAAGTGGGGAGGCCCTTTTGTCAGCAGTGGTGCGAGCGAGCAATTGCAGGGCTGTACCTTTACACCAAAATGCGCACAACGTTAGATCTGAGGATCTAAGCAGGCGTTAGGCCTGTAGTGCGTCTGGATGGATAACCATCCAGAGAGGGCAAAGTGGTGCGTGTGTATTTGTGTACCTGTGTGCACGCACTTATACGTGTCCACGTGCTTGCGTACGTGCGTGTCTAGGTCTTGGTTTGTGAACATTCGAGTTGGCGCAGTGTGGTGATACTATGATATATCGTCCAATATAATGTCCACCTTGATTGTTACTGTTCATTTTGCTAAACATTGCAATATAGTGGTTTTATCGTTGCGCATGTTTTAAAAAATATATATATTTTATTTGCTGACAGAAATAATTGTGAACTAGCAAGAGCATAATAATTACAGTTTCCAACAAATGTGCATTAGCAAATAAATGAGCGCTTGGCTACACATATTTTTCCGCCTTAATTGGGCGGAATGGTGGTCATATGAAATCATGATATTTGTGGCTAATGTACTTATTTTTTTATTACGTTACGCGCCGGTTACAACCACGGTTCCAACTACGTGCTAATTTTGAGACCAACTTTGCACGTTTACTGCGTGCGCGCAACACCGAGAAGGCTTCTGGCAGGCGAAGAACACACGCCAATTAGAAAACACTTACAGGGTTGTGGGAATATTCTAACGGCAGCAACAAATCGTCAAAGTGCGAAAAGTCATCTCGTATCGTCAAGGATTTCTTATCACGGCGACCCTGGTGCGTGCGCGGTGGGTTAACGTCACCGCCCGTTGCGGACTGTGCGGGCGGCGCTCTTCAGGAGGAGCAGGCCGAACGCGAGTTGCTAATCCCCTGCTTTTGTCGCTCCCAAATTTCAGCAACGAACGCCGATGGATTTTCCCTCTACTTCCTGGGCGAATGCAACAACGTGAGTGTCAATTGCACGGTGACCACCGTCATCCAGGTCTCCCCTGACATACCATCTCTCTGCAGTCTCTGCAGGTTCTCAGCTAATAATAACAACACCAACGATGGTGATAGTAAATTAGTACTTTCGGCACCGGGGCCATTCTTATAACGCAAGGCTACGGTGGTGACTCTGTGTTTCACAGGCGAGTAGAGCCTGCCAGTATAGGGGGGGGGCCCATGTTGTCAAGTTGAGTTTTCTTCCCAATTCGATAATAGACGAGTCTGCAGTAGTTTCACAGCAGGACTCGATGTTGCTACGTGTGATCCCAGTTGAGGACTTTGCGGTGTCATTTTTCAAATTAATAAAATCAATAAACTATTTTTTTTATTGAACAAGGTAAGGCTCCACTGAGTTGTGCAGCTCTTTTTCAGTCGCGACCTCGCCGGAAATGAGAGCTCAACGAAGTGGCTCATCAATGTAGAAATTTATAGCAGCCAAATACTCTGAGCGCGTGTGGATTCTAAATGTGGAGGGGACTAACCGGAGGAGCCGGAGAAAAATTAAGGCGACCACGGGGAGAGAGACGCCACAAACTCCAAATATGCAGCATGCGTCAGAGTCGGGATCCAACCCACTAACCTCCTGCATACCAGGCGAGGTAGTTAACATCTCCTAGCCCAGGGGTCGGCAACCTACGGCTCCGGAGCCGCATGCGGCTCTTTACGGGCTGCTTCTTGACGATATGTACGTATGTACAGTATGTACTCAGATGCATTGCGGCTCTTGAAATACTGAATTTTGTACCGAATTGGAAAGAAATGGCTCTTCTTGTTATTTTGGTTGCCGACCCCTGTCCTAGCCCTTTAACGTCCACCACGGCGCAACTTTGAAGTTCTTGCCCCCCCGTCTGTAATTAAGCCGTGGCTCGAAACGCGAACCTCTGCAACAACGAGCGGCACAAACAAACTCGCCGTTCCGCAGCGCTCGGAAACGGTAGTCGGCTAAAAGGCAACGCTTCGGTTTACACGGGGGGGGCAGCCCTCCGTAGTTGAAATGCGTAAACAAACATCGAACATCGCTCGTGGAATGGTACGCAGATGTACGCTGCGACGCGGTTCAGGACGAGTGAAAACACTGAATATATATAAAGAAAAAATATCAACAATCTGAAAAACTCGCGCGCGAGCGAAGGCTGGGAAACTGGGCCGAGGAATTTGCCGTTTCGCCGACGCGCATCCTAAATCTGCTCCCACGCGCTGAACTGTAACTCCGTGTCTTTATTTGCTTTGGTTTCATGGGCACGCACGGCATGATTGCCCCCCGCGCTCGTGTCCTCAGAAACTTCAAAGCACTTAAATCAAAACGCAGTAACGCAACGGGCAGGCACGTACGGACCATCTTGCGCTACTGTGAAACCCGGCCGTAGCGTAGTATGTCACCCCACGCCTGATACGGGCCTCTCTTCACCGCTATACGTTTCCTTTCCACCGCTGGGATGTAGGGGGCTGTCCATGACGATGTTTTATTGTAGCTGCCAATGCATCTCAGATGTGACTTCACCGTTGGGTCCCTCTCGCTTTAGTCGCTCCGCTTGCTTCGGTTCCATATATGGCCTCGGCGTTTGGTGACGGAGTGGGGAGTGCTGCTCGTGAAGCGTGTGTGCTGTGCCGTGAGGCTCAGCGGTATTTGCAGCATGAAACGCGGAAGGCAGGGACAAGTCCACTCAGAACATTTCTCCCACTGCTGCCGTAATTTTGCTAATGATGCCTCGGCGTGTAATTTCGCAGGCGCCGGGCATTACCGCTGAATTCTAAGAATGCTAAATACAGCGCGTGTCCAACTTTGGCTGTTGAATTCTCTCCGTAAAATGAGCCAGCACTAAAGGCGTTTCGTTCTTCGGATTCTATGATTTTGAAAAACGTTATTTATAGTACAAACCGTGTGCTATGGAGAAGGGCCATTACCCGAAACGACACGTATGATACATTTTTCCTTTTAAGGCCACAGTGTCATTGACGAACGCGTTGAGTTTATAGTACGGCTGAGCCACACAATTATTTAAATAACCCGTTACTTTACCGATTATCGGCTAGATTACCCGACTAGTAACGAAAATAGTTGCGGGAAAAAAAGTTGCACTTCGGTTCCCGTGTGTGTCGCTGTATAGGGAGGATACTATGGGAGGGAATTGGTGATGTCACTGCAATCATCAGCTGCATAACCAAAAGTTTCGAGAGGTCAGAATTAGGCTTGGAAGGGGAGTGGGTGGGCGGTCAAACTTCCAGTCCACCCACAGGTGTGGGGGAGTTGTGTTCAAAATTGCCACATTATTTCTGTTCAATATGTCTGTAACTTAATCGCAATTGTCCCATGCGCAATCATATCTTGATCATTCCAAATATGGTCTGCGTGGGCCGACTTGCTCTGCAGGGATTTATTATTTACCGCCGTTTAATATTTGCGTGATATTTTCGGTTTATCGTGTGACGCAGTTGTTCTTGCCGCCGATTTCTACTCGCTTCAATGCCGTCCTTTTCTTTTTGACTTTACTTGCTTTGCCTTTGTGACTTCGGTGACCCGGGTCACTCTTACAAGCGGGACACTATCCCGTCCCTTGTTGTCGTCTGATACTTGAATTAATATACAGTGGAGTGTTCTGACCCCAGCCGTGAGAATTCCATGGGGGTCAACTCTATTGTGTCCCACTTTGACCTTTGCGCAGAGCTTGTGCCTCTTCACGCCGACTGGAGCCAAAGAGGGTCAGCAGAGGCTGATCCCGGCTGGGCCCGTGGGGTTTGGCGCCACCGTGTCGGCCTATGTCGCCAAGGTGCGACAGACGGTGCTGGTGGAAGACATCCTAGGGGTGAGCACGGTGGGGAGAGCACGGTGGGGTGAGCGCGGTGGGGTGAGCACGGTGGGGTGAGCACGGTGGGGAGAGCACAATGGGGTGAGGACGGTGGGGTGAGCACGGTGGGGTGAGCGCGGTGGGGAGAGCACGGTGGGGTGAGCACGGTGGGGTGAGCACGGTGGGGTGAGGGCGGTGGGGTGAGCACGGTGGGGAGAGCGCGGTGGGGTGAGCACGGTGGGGAGAGCACGGTGGGGTGAGCACGGTGGGGTGAGCACGGTGGGGTGAGCGCGGTGGGGAGAGCACAATGGGGTGAGGACGGTGGGGTGAGGGCGGTGGGGTGAGCGCGGTGGGGAGAGCGCGGTGGGGTGAGCGCGGTGGGGAGAGCACGGTGGGGTGAGCGCGGTGGGGAGAGCACAATGGGGTGAGGACGGTGGGGTGAGGGCGGTGGGGTGAGCACGGTGGGGAGAGCGCGGTGGGGTGAGCACGGTGGGGAGAGCACGGTGGGGTGAGCACGGTGGGGTGAGCACGGTGGGGTGAGCGCGGTGGGGACAGCACAATGGGGTGAGGACGGTGGGGTGAGGGCGGTGGGGTGAGCGCGGTGGGGAGAGCGCGGTGGGGTGAGTGCGGTGGGGAGAGCACGGTGGGGTGAGCGCGGTGGGGAGAGCACAATGGGGTGAGGACGGTGGGGTGAGGGCGGTGGGGTGAGCGCGGTGGGGAGAGCACGGTGGGGAGGGGGGCGGTGGGGAGGGGGCGGTGGGGAGGGGGCGGTGGGGAGAGGGCGGTGGGGAGAGCGCTAAACTGCACTTGCCCCAACAGTCCGTGGTGGCTATGGATGAGGGTGGGGATCCTTTATCTTTGTTTTTGTGTTTGTCGGTGGCAGGATGAGCGGTTCCCCCAGGGTGTGGGGCTGGACCCGGGCGCCCAGGTGCGCTCCGTGCTCTGCCTGCCGCTCATCACCGCCAACGGGGATCTGCTCGGAGTCCTCGAGCTACAGCGGCGCTGGGGAAAGGAGCCCTTCACCATCCGGCACCAGGAGGTGTGTGCGTCTGTGTGTGTGCCTGTGTAGGGAGCCGTGGTGTAGCGGTTAGCGCGCTGCGCTGCGAACCCGGCGACCCGAGTTCGATTTCCGCTCACGGCCAACACCAGTGACGATGTATTCGAACCGGTCCTGGGCCTTCCCTAGGTCGACTCAGCCTCAAATGAGTACCTGGTACGATGTGTAAACATCGCCACGAGGGAGACAAAGGCGGCCGGGCGTGATGTTCGCCACCCTCGTGTGCATGTGCCGGCCTTCATAGACGCTGCTACTCGCTAACAGCACTTGCTCTAACAGGGGGACTTTGTCTTTTGGGCTCTCATGTTTGCATTGTAATGTTTGTGTGGGTCTACATGTTTGTCATGTGTGTGTGTGCATTGTATGTGCGGCCGTTGGTGCACAGGTGGCCACCGCCTTGCTGGCGTGGGCGTCTGTGGCTATTCACCAGGTGCAGGTAAAGAACAACTCGCCAGCACCTCGCTCGCTCGCTTGCCGCTGGACGCTCACTCACGGCCCCTAAGCTAACCAACCCATCACCGGCTACTCCCCCATTGCCTCCTACTCGACTCACCCATTATATCGTCTTCATTAAAACACATTTACACACCCGGCATATCGCGTCCTGCTCGCCTACCGCAATGTGGCTACCACTAGTCACGTGCCGCAACATTGCCAGTCTGTCCGGCGGCTCACGATGTACTCCGTGAGATATTAAGCGCCGTTCTTTTTCATCCGTGCGGCGGTTTGAGTTGGTCTCGATGCCCACTCATTCGTGAGTTTTCAATTTGAAGCTGAGCCCACCCGTTGGCACATGGTCGTGAGTAAAAAAATAAACCCACAAAACTGAGAAACGTCACAGTCGCGGGACTAGCCTTTAAGAAACAACCCCGGGCCTGACCCCTGTCTGTGAAACGCAGAATTGCTCTTCCGCTAAATCACGAGCGAGGGCTCGTGGGCTTCGTGGTCAAAGCTGTGGGGTAGACGGTCAGTGCCGATTAGGGCCCTTTTAATTCGGTGCCTCGACGTCGAGGCACTTGACGTCCACGGCTTTGGGTGCACCGCCTCGCGGCTGTCAAGGTGAGCGCTCAGCCCACCATTGCTTTATTGAACGAACGGATTGACTGCGTTGGCGGTGGTGTACAAACGATAATCGAGAGAAAATAAAGTAACACTTTCGTCATCGGAGGGATACGTGGGAGGTGGCTGGGTGGCACCACTGAGGTTTTGGGTTCGATTCCAGGGAACTGGCTGATGGTTATACAGGGTCCTCAAGTGTCGTGAGTTGATGGCCGCAGCCCAGTCACCGATGATAGCACGAAATCAACGATGGCTCTGGATTGGGCAACTGCGCGTAATTTGGCACAGCGTCAGGTATGAGAATTAAAACATATAATTGTAATTGTCACGCGACACACACTACTCTATGTTGCAGGGCAGGTGGGAAAGTGCCGCCCCCAACTGTGTGGACCAGAGGTCACTTGAAGGGATCTCAGAGGTAGCTCTGGGGTGTCTGCCTTTGTGGGCTGTTCTCTAACACTGTTCTGCGAGAGATCTCAATTCGTTCATCATCTCCTGAATTTTCACGGTGCAATGTGAACTTCATTTTTAGGATGTAACGATTATCGTAATCTCATTTCCCTTTTTGACCTTGTAATGGGATTTACAATTTGTATTCAATTGTGCTTGTGCTTTGCAATGCTTTCATTTTTAATAAAGAAAACTTAACTAAAAGATAACTGCACTTAACTCAGCACAAGCCTGCCGGAAGTATTCGATACATTTCAAATTCACAATCTATAGCACTGATAAGGCACGTGCTGTCAGTTACACAAGAGATCATTACATAATCAAATTAACGATGAAAATAATGACATACTATAATTACCACGCCGTTAATTACTCTGGAAATAAATGAGCAAAACATGAATTTGAAGGGTAATTGTTAATCGTAATGATTTCGTATGGAAATTAAATACAATTAAGAAAAAAACATTTAACTGTTGATCGGGATGTGACGATATTTAGCGAATGGAGTGATACGGTAATCGCGGACCTTGGATCGGAAGATTTGGCAGCAAACTTAGACACGACTCCGATGGCACATTCAGGGATACAGTTGGTAGCGAAGACAAAATAAAAGTAAAGAAACCGACATTATCTTGCCGCCTCATTGGTTTCGGGTTTGCCCCCTTCTTTCACCGCTGAGAGACGACCGAATCATCGTTGGAGGTCTCACTTTACACTTGAAAGCATGGGTGAAAGTTTACGCACAAACGGTATTGAATTGGCGCGTGGACCGCTTTCCTTTCGCGGATATCAAGGAGCAGTCTCGGAGCGCTGTCACGTGCCCCCCCCCCCTCCTCCTCTCCCAGGTGAGTCATGGGCTGGCCAAGCAGACGGAGCTCAACGACTTCCTCCTGGACGTTTCCAAGTGAGTCCACGAGATTGGGATGGGGAGCAGCGTTAAAGCGACCGGCTTTACCCGAGCCTGTGGCTCTTTGTGTTTTGTGTCGTCGGAAGGTTGAGACTAAACATGATGAGAACAAGCACAAACAGAAAATCCAGCCATTCTCAATCCACCAATGCCATTCATATTTATCTATTAATTTATTTGCTCAATCATACTTCGTCAACGCTGGTCAGTGCGTCTTGGTGAAGATGGGAGGCTCAGGACCTGTTTAGACATCACTCGCTACTGATGCCAGCCATTCCCAGGAATCAAACTCAGATCCTCGGCTTCGAAGTGCAGCGCGGTGACCACTGTTCCATTGCACCCCCTATCCGAGTAATTCCAACAGGCAACTTTCATTATTTATCTGCTCAGTGGAGACTCACCGAGTCTCATGACGTTGTTCGCGGGATATTTATTCTATAGAAAAAGTTATTTTTTTTTGTCATCATTTGGGAGCAAGAGCCAAAAAAAGTGCCCGGAGAGAAAAACCCAAGAGGGAGGGGGGGGTGGTGGGGGCGGACCGGTTCAGATATCACTTGCCGCTGGCATCGGACTCCGGTCGCCGGGTTCATAGCGCAGCGCGGTAGAAACACCGTGCCACCGCTCCACCCGCTGGCAAAGGTGACGCCGTGTGTACATGTTGTCCCGTTGGCGAGCTTCGCAGCGCTTGCTTACTGTGAAGTGCGTTCTTCGTCTTCTGTCCGCGACACCCTTTGCCTTCCACCCCCCCCCCCTTGAAAATGCCCCCAGCCCCACTCCACCTGCGATGATTAATTCACCCTTGGCATCTATTATTTAGCGAGGGATATTGTGTTTGCTTAACGAGTCCCGAGCACGTGAGCAGAGGCCGCGCTGCCGGTCTTGTCGAGAAATGTATGACCCTGGGGCAGGCACGTGGCCTACACTACGCACGTCACTGCGTCGCAGCTGTTGCAGCGCCCGCACCGTCGCTCGCGACGGAAATTAGAGGGGGGGAAAAACGATGATAATTAATAATTTACCACATCTCGCATTCCGCGCAAGTCTCAAAGCGCAAGGATACCGCGAGGGGAGGCGTCGCCGCGTCTCACGGCCAAGCCCTGCGGACGTTTGCCGCTCCGCGTAAATCCCAAATCGAGCAAATCGCGGTGTGGATTTTTATTATTTGTTTATTACAAACTTGTGGCATATTTGGGCCATGACGCCAGCACACGGTGGCCTCATAATTTCGAATGACGTCACGTGATCTGTGATGCCCGCTGGGAGGCGGGCGGCGTGGTATTCCCACGGTTCGAGCACCAGGCTGGCCGGACGGCCGCATTCCGACCGAGAACGTCGGTAACAAGCGGGGAGCGTGCCACCGCCGGGCAGCTGCGCGGGCAATCAGCGGCGGGTTCATGACATCGCCACCAGGCGGGACTGTTGTGAGTGATATTCTTAGGTTTTTTTCGGTAAAGTCACGTAGGTAAAAAAAATAAAATTAAAATTAATAAAAGTAAAATACAAATAAAATCACGACGTTTCGGAGGCAACACAAGCCTCCGTCTTCAGGTGGAACCGTCACAGCACGATAGCTGTATCAAGTGAGAGAAATTCCAAGAAAACAGTCCTTGTATATATACTGGTTGAGGGTGGGAGGAGCCAAGGTAGGGCCTGAATATTGTTTTTGTGAGGTTCGGTGCGGCTGAAGCACGCTGTTAGGAATGAGCCTTTGTTGTGTAAACTAGGTGCAGATGATGTAAAGGTGTGAGTGACCTCTGAAAAGATGGTGTTCTGATTAAGAACAACCACGTCATGTTATTGGCCTTCCTGTGAAAGTGATATAGCTGTCCTATTTATAACCAATAGGAAACAAAACAACAAAGCACTCAAATGCTGTCCCCATGACCCTCAAGTCCACACGACACAACCCCGTTGACGCTGCCAAAAGCCATGACCTGCTCTATTTGCACGGTGCAACCTCGCGTCGTGGCCACGGGCGTCTTTCCCCGCCCTGAATGGGTCTCAAACGGTGCGGCTACAATGCTAGGAGCTCATCGCAACGAACGAAGGGGAAATGTCTCGCTCGTAGGACGCCTTCAAAGCCGCCCCGAGACCTCCCCGAGGCACACATCAGAATGTGAACAACTTAAGATGTTACCTTCACGAGGCAATTCACGTTGAAAAAATCATTACATTTTATTATTTTTTTATGGTTTGTCGGTAAAGTCACGTAGAAGGGAAATAATATAAATTCAACATAATAAAATTATTATTTTATTATTTCCCTTCTACGTGACTTTACCGAAAGAACCAAGAAGACGAATCCCTGCAGTCACGAAAACTTTAAATCGAAATTAATTTTTTTTAACACGACAAAAAATTTATAGAATTTTTATTTATTAGAAAAATCATTTCTCAACCTCCAGCTGCTTGATGAGGCGTCGCCCCAAACGCCCCTAGTGGACACGAACCGCGCCTGCGGGAAGTTGTTGCAGCCCGTTTCGTCAAAAATCTACTTGGCCGATAAGGGGCTTCTGCACCACAAAAATGCGGGACACACGTGAAGTAGAATCTCTCGCGATACCGGCAGAGGGGAGAACTACGTGTGAAAGCGTTGCCTTGACTGGTGCATCGTCATCGTCATTATTATTCTCGTGACAACTGACAAAACCCGGGGGCCTTTAATGACCCAGAAACACACTTTTTTTGCCAGGACAGCAACTCCTTCAAAAAGAAAGAAATCCTGGAAAAACCTGGACAGGTGGCAATCCTAGCCATCAGGGATATTTGACCATACTTCACCACGCTGGTCATTTGCGGGCTGGGATGCAGAATAAACATAGGTTGTGCTGCATTGCCCTCTACTGCCCACAACGCCTACTGCTACTGCTCCGGTCTTTTGTCCGTGGTGGTCACCCATCTTGCACACTGGGCAGGCTCAAAACACCGGCTGAGTTTCTTGGATGTGGTGAGATGGGGTGCGTTCTGGGCGAATTGATCATCGCTTTAAGTGTGTCCCTTCTTGGCTTTCCACGGAGAGGAGACCGCCGAAGCGTCCGTAGGCACGGACCCCTAACCCGCCCTGTTGTCCGCCCTGCCTTCAATCCCGCAGAACGTACTTTGACAACATCGTCGCCATCGATTCACTTCTGGAGCACATCATGGTGAGTCCGTCACTTTTCGATTTAAAGCTTCTTTCGTGACTGCAGGGATTCATCTTCTTGGTTCTTTCGGTAAAGTCACGTAGAAGGGAAATAATAAAATAATAAAAATACAACGTAATAAAATACAATTCTCACGACATTTCGGCCACAACGCAAGCAGCCGTCCTCAGGTGAAGAACAGGTCTGTCGGAAAGACAGCGTCTGAATGAGATGCTGTCTTTCCGACAGACGCTGTCTTTCCGACAGCCCTGTTCTTCACCTGAGGACGGCTGCTTGCGTTGTGGCCGAAATGTCGTGAGAATTGTATTTTCTAATGTTTAATTTTTATTATTTTATTATTTTCCTGCTACGTGACTTTACCGAAAGAACCAAGAAGATGAGTCCTTCACTGTTTCCGACCCGCAGTTTATTTGTGCCGTAGATGTTGCCGCTGAAGAATAGGGGGGGGGGGGGGGGCGAGCCGATAAATAATTGAGCGAAGGTGCGCGTTGGTGAGTGTGTGCGTACACATGTGTGTGTGCGTGCGCGTGCATGCGTGTGCATGTGCGTGCCATGTTTGCCGTGGCTGTGTACACGAGAGAGAAAGGGAGGGGGGGGGGACGCGACAGTGGCACTGTGGGATGTTCGGTCGACGGTGGAGCGCCCCAGCGCGTCCATGGCGCTTTGCGTGTACGCTACCCGAGTCATGTTGACGCCCTGTGCGTACGTTGAACATCTGTCGCACCGTACGTAGCCAACCGGGCTAATCGCCTTGCCAAAACAGCCACGGGGCTCGCGCGCTCCACTGTCCAGGACAGAGATATTAGGAAGCCACTGAAGCTATGCACTTTTAAATGTTAGATCGAAAAGTATTTCTTTAGAACTGCTTTGTGTGTTTGGTTTGTTGACCTTCCCTCGCACCTCCGATTAGCACGGTCGGCTACATAAGGCGCGGAAGAAGTTCAACATTCTTACAGATCACCTAAAGTAGCGACCCAAGTTTGATTCCCGCTCACGGCTAACACCAGTGACGATTATCTGAACCGGTCCTGGGTCTCCCCTAGGTCGACTCAGCCTGAGATGAGTACCCGGTGTGGTGTGTAGACATCGCTGCGAGGGAGACATGGTCCTAGTCACCCACCCTTTCGTGTGCCGTGCCAGCCTTCATAGGCGCTGGCGAACGGCACTTGGCCCTTACAGTCTGTCAAAGGCTACATGGGGGATCTTTGCCTTTGTGTTGTGCCGCGCGTGCGTCGGGCGATGCAGATCTACGCCAAGAATCTGGTCAACGCGGACCGCTGCGCTCTCTTCCAAGTCGACCACAAGAACAACGAGCTCTACTCCGACCTGTTTGACATCGGGGAGGAGAAGGAAGGCCAGCCTGTCTTCAGGAAAACAAAGGAGATCAGGTGATCCGGCGCTTGGGAGGCGAGGGTGTGGATTGTACAAACGTCGTGGAACTCCCTGTAACCTTGGGCGTCGAGTCTGCCATGACGTCCACATCCAGCTGTGGATTGGACCACAGGACCTGTAGACGCGCTTGTTGTGACGGGTGTACAAAGGGGGGGGGCGGTTGGGTAAAAGTTCTGGAAACGGTTGATAATGATGGCGATGGCTTTTCTCGGTGAACAATTTTAGGCAATTGCTCGAAATTACCGTGAACCAGAATGTCAGTTGTGAGGCAGCATCGATGACAGAGGAAGTCGGAGACCACGGTCTTTTTGCCGCTAATCGAATTCTGATGAGAAGTACGTGAAAATATAATTCCGATGACCAGTCATTTTCCATTTGGCCTCAACCCAGGTAGGAAGTTGACTTCCGCGCGGCGCAAAATCACTCGGCGGTTGCCGCTGTGCTCGCCCGTTTGGGTCCTCCTCCTTCATCTCGTTCATCTCATTCGTCTTCTTACCTTGCAGGTTTTCCATCGAGAAGGGCATCGCTGGGCAGGTGGCCAAGACGGGGATGGTGCTGAACATTCCCGACGCCTACGCAGACCCGCGCTTCAACCGGCAAGCGGCTCGCACTCACCGTGCATACACACCACCCACACCACCCACACCACCCACACCACCAACATCACCTACATCACACACACCACCAACATCACCCACGCCACCCACATCACCCACACCACCAACATCACACACACCACCAACATCACCCACACCACCCAGACTACCTGCACCACCCACACTACCCACACCACCAACATCACCCAGACTACCCACACTACCAACACCAACTACACTACCCACACCACCTACACCACCCACACTACCCACACCACCAACATCACCCACACCACCCATACCACCAACCCACCACACCCACACCACCCACACCACCCACACCACCCACACCACCCACACCACCCACACCACCCACACCACCAACCCACCACACCCACACCACCCACCACACCCACACCACCAACATCACCCAGACTAACCACACCACCAACCCACCAACCCACCACACCCACACCACCCACCACACACACACCACCCACACCACCCACACTACACACGCCACCCACTCCAGCCTTAGCCACCTGGCTGGGGGAAAGAAAGATCCATCTGACGGAATCAACAAAAGGGCTGACCATGTACACATGTTTTAGTTATAAGACATCGCTTTGTGACGACGTATGTATGTATGTTGAACTTATGTCGCACGACGTAGCCAACCATGCTGAATGGAAGTCTGGGGGAAGGACAATAAACTAAACACAAAAATCAGTTAAGAAAAGGTTTCAATCTAAATTTAAAAGTACACAGCTCCAGCAGCTTCCTAATATCAGAAGAAAGAGTGTTCCAGACGACCGCAGAAGCGCATCCGAAAGAGCGTCTTTGTTCGATGGTTAGCCAACACAGGCTGTCGCGGCGAGGATGACCAGAGTTTGAGTGCGATAGTTTGGGCCCCCTCGACGAGATAGGCGAGGTGCTGTGGTTCGTTCGTCGCGAGCAACTTTGCGTGCAACGTGCGCGCCCTCATAATGCTGTCGTTCGGTGGCTGCGGCGGTGACGGCGGTGACGGTGGTGACGGTGGCGGCGATGTTTTTTTGAGTGTGCATTTCTTCACCGCTCCCAACGTGGTGCCATATTTTAATTGCATTTTTTTCACAAATCGTTTATTGAACCAGGTGAGAAGCCCAGAGAGAGTGGCTGTTTGTTTCAGGAGACATCCGGATGATTGTAATTGCTCCTGGGCAGCTATTAATGTGCACATTTAGTTCTGGGTAATTGAGCAAACGTTGGCATTGGGCAATGTGGCCGGCATGAGCCGATGGTTTGTAAATGAGGATATTGAAGCGTTTTAAATGTGCGCTCAGTGCCAGGTTAAATGCGGAAGCTTTAGGTTCTGCAGCCCAGGGTGTTGGATTTTGAGGGCCCCCCAAAATCATAGCTCACCCCCCCTCTCCCCAATAAATAAATCTATATAGCTTTATAAAATGCAGTCCTGTGCATTAACCATTTGTGTACATTTTACTGCATTTTTCTTTGGGTCTTTCGGTAAAGTCACGTAGATAGGTTCAAAGAAAATAACAAAAAATAACAAAAAACTGCGACGTTTCGATCGCTACACAAGCGGTCGTCATCAGGAAGAGGGGGTTATTTTTTGTTATTTTCTTCTACGTGACTTTACCGAAAGACCCAAAGAATATGAATTCCTGCAGTCACGAAAACTTGAAGTCAACATTTTTACGGCGTTAATGAGTGCCGAATGCAAACGGCCATTTATCTGTTTTTTTGTTTTACGTTCAGAGATGTTTATAGATGTTTAGTGGGTTAGATACAAAACTCGCCCTAGTCCGGTCTGCTAACAGTGACACCGAGGCAGGATCCCTGATCTTATTTTGTTATTACTGGGTTGTTGAGGTTTTGGATCCGTTATTTTGGATAACCGTGGATTTGAACTGGGCGCAAAACCTTGCGACTGCGAGAGCTGGAACGTCACACGGTCAGTCAGCCCTTCGATCGTCCCAGAGAATGATGTGCATCGGAGGAAGGCGGTGGGGGGGGGGGGGTGGAGTCGTCGTCATTGTCGCCGCGCACTACCAACCCGACGTCAGCCGCCCCGTCTCCTCCGTGACCCCGCTGGGTTGCGAGCCAGATTTGGATGTCTTCTTGCGAGGCCTGCGTTTGCACTACGAACCCGGTGCCCCGAGTTCCATTCCCGCTCACGGCCATCCCCAGTGACGATCATCTGAAACCGTCCTGGGCCTCCCCTACGTCGACTCGGCCTCAAATCGGTACCTGGTGCCGTGTGTAAACGTTGCCACTCGGGACACAAAGGTGGCCGAGCGTGGTGTTGGCCACCCACTCCCTCGTCTGCCGTGCCGGCCTTTATAGGTGCTACTCGCTAACAGCACTTGACCCAACAGTCTGTTCAGGCTATATGGGGAATCTTTGTCTTTGTGCACGCTGCTCAAGATGCAACCGTCTCGCGCGGTTTCGCTTTGTGCCCCTTTTTCTGGATTTTCCACTACGTCAAGTGAGGCGGGAAACCTGTGAAACGGCGTCCTTCCGTCTCTCCGTTTCAAAATCGATAACCTCCCCCCCCTCCCCTTGAATCTCTCCCCCCCCAACAGCGAGGTGGACCTGTACACGGGCTACACGACTCGTAACATCCTGTGCATGCCCATCGTGAGCCGCGGCAGCGTCATCGGGGTGGTGCAGATGGTCAACAAGCTGTCGGGCAGCGCCTTCACCAAGACGGACGAGAACAACTTCAAGATGTTCGCCGTCTTCTGCGCCCTTGCGCTGCACTGCGCCAACGTGAGTACTCGACTGGGGGGGGGGGGTGGGGTTGGGGGGGGGTGCCGGGGTCTCTCGTTCTCTGACGTGCGCCGCGCATTGTCCGGCCTGCGCCCCGCGCGTTGTTCGGCAACGATGCTGTCGCCACGTTTTGTTGTCCACGTGCTGGGAGCTCAGCCGGGGGAGGGGGCAGGAAACTGAATTGAGTTTCAAATTAATAATTGTAGTGAGTTTCAAAATTGGAACTGAATTGATTTCCGGAATGAAAACTGAATTGAGTTTCACATTCACAACTCAATTGAGTTTCAAATACACAACTGTATTGAGTTGCGAAATCAGAACTGAATCGAGTTTTAAAACCGCAACTTGATTGAGTTCCATAACTGGGACGCATTTCAGCTCCTGAAGTAGCCCCCAGCATGTAGGATGAGACGTCGGACATCGCGTTGAACGATCCGTCGTAATCCCCGAGCTGCAATGACTGCACGCAAATAATTTTCCGTTAAATTTCACTCGGCTCGGTTCAATTCCAACGCGGAGACAAAAATGTAAGATATCGGTCAGAGCGATCCGTGCCGGCGTGCGACGAAGTGCTTCCCCCTAGCGTCCACAAATAAACGTGGACTTGGAGCGCCGTGGAAGTCGTTTAGGGGAACGTGTTCACGAAATCAGCGTAGGCGTCCCCTCCATGAACAGAGGCGATACACCCCCTTGTTCGGCAAGACTTCTGAGTTGATACTTTTTTCCCCCGACCGATAAAATTTGGAAAGAAACACAAACTTCGTGTCAGTTTTGACTTCTTGGGGCTCATCGGCAAGTGTCAAACAAACGCTGCCGGCTTGCCTGATGTCGTAGGCACGGACACTGCGTGGCCTTTTCCACAATGCCAACGGCGTAACGGGCTGCGTTTGGAGCACTGGCAAGGTGTCTTAGTGCACCTGAGTTCAGATCCTGACTAGGGTTGACATTGGTGGCGAGCGATATCTGAACCGGTCCTTTTCCCCAATCAGCACTGACCAGCGTGGTGAAGTATGGCCAGACAACCTCTACGGCCGACTTTGCATTGGGAGGCTTGGGTATCCGCGATCAATCAGGTATTCACATTCGGCGGGAGCTATGCATTGATTTTATTTCCCCCTTCCCGGCGACTGTGCGGAAACGATAAACGCGCGACAGATGTACCACCGGATCCGGCACTCGGAGTGCATCTTCCGGGTTACGCTGGAGAAGCTGTCGTATCACAGCGTGTGCACTGCGGAGGAGTCGCAGAGCCTCATGCAGTGCACGTTGCCCACGCCCATCGCCAAGGAGATAGAGCTGTGAGTAACCATCCTCGCTTTTTTTTTCTTCATTTGCATGTGAAAAAAATTTTCCCCACGAAAAAAAGGAAAAAGAACGTAGAGAAAGCAGAACCACCCCCGTCGCCCCCCCCCCCCCGTCTGGGGGGTTGCAAAGTAATTGCCGCGTCCGCCACAGACTTTGAACGCATCGACAGAGGAAAACCTCGTTGTGGTCTCGGGCAGGAAAGAGCAGCATTCGAGAGAGAGAATAGGAAGACAGAAAGATGATTGTTACGATAACAATGATTTGTTTTTGATAGCGCCAATAGAGCAAATAGAGTTAGTTTTACCTCCCCGCCCACGCCCCCCGTAAAGCCGCGATGTGACCCAAATTGCTCTCGAAATCGCGCGCAACACAGGCGAATTGAAACGGTGCGTTCGGGAGTCCCGAGCAACCAAATACCCGGCGCCACGAATCGCTGCGAGCGTATCGACGCTCGAAAGAACGAGTCGGTCTCCACTGCGAGCAACTGGTTTCCCGACCGCACGAAACGGGTTGCGAAGACATTCCACGCTTTCGCGAGATGTTAACTACCTCGCCTGGTATGCAGGAGGTTGCGGGTTCAATCCCGACCCTGATGCCTGCTGTATATTTGGAGTTTGCACGTTCTCCCCGTGGTCGTGTGGATTTCCCTCCGGGTTTTTCCCTCCGCTTTTATAAACATGCCTTTAGAGTATTTGGCTGCAATAAATGTCCACGTGATGAGCCACTTTGTTGAGCTATCTATTTGTGATCGCCAGGTCGCTTCTGAAAAAGATCTACACAGCTCAGTGGGGCCTTACCTGGTAAAATAAAAAAAATAGTTTAGTTTTTTATAGTTCTGATTCAGTTCGCGTGCAACCGGCCGCTTGGCGGTGGACCCGAACCTTCTGTGAAAGCGGCGCCGGTGACCCCGGCTGGTGAGGACCGGTGCTGGCTCTCGGTGCGCGCGCCGGGAACGGTGATCTCGCGATCAAAGAGCCGGGCGTCTCGCCAGGAACCTGAAAAGGCGACTGGCGAGCCGGTTGCGGCTCGCAGTCCGCGCCGAAGGAGCGAGCGAGCGCGACGAATGTGGAGGCGGCGTCGCGTCGTCGCTGTGCTGATTGTGTGCTCATTTGGCCCTGTGTGCTCACACAGGTACCACTTTGACATTGGGCCCTTCGAGGACCTGTGGCCTGCCTTCTTTCTGCACATGGTGCACAACTGCTGTGGCCAGAGCAGGTGCGTGTGGGACACATGTACTCGCGTGTGCTGTGTTGTATGTGCGAAGTATGTGTGTCTGTGTGTATGTGCGATGTGAACGTCTGTGTGGTGACGAGTGTGTGTGTTATATTTCGATTTAAAGCTTTCGTGACTGCAGGGATTCATCTTCTTGGTTCTTTCGGTAAAGTCACGTAGAAGGGAAATAATACAATAATAAAAATAAAACTTTATAAAATAATTCTCACGACGTTTCGGCCACAACGCAAGCAGCCGTCCTCAGATGAAGACTAGGTCTGTCGGGGAGACATTCAGACGCTGTCTCCCCGACAGACCTGGTCTTCACCTGAGGACGGCTGCTTGCGTTGTGGCCGAAACGTCGTGAGAATTATTTTATTATGTTTTATTTTAATTATTTTATTATTTTCTTTCTACGTGACTTTACCAAAAGAACCAATAAGATGAGTGTGTGTGTGTTAGATACAGTATATATATATTCACACATTGAGGAGCACAGCTGCTGGATCTGCCAATCATCTCAGGCAGTCAACCCATAACACCTGGGTCTGTCCCGTGACCTCCTGTCAGTGAGCCCTCGACACTTCACGTGTCCTCATAGTGCACCTAGCCTGGCACAAGTGCTTCGGAGACGTCACAGCCACTTGGTGGCACATGGCGGCTGCGGTGTATATACATGTCTATGTCTGAACCTCCCCTAGGTTTACTCGGCCTTAAATTAGTACCCGGTGCAGAGGCCGGTCATGGTGCTGGCCACCCGTCCCCATGTGTGCTGCGCTGGCCTTCACTGGTGCTCGCTAACAGCACTTTGCTCTAACAGTCCGTTAAGGCTACACGGGAGATCTTTGTCTCCTTTGCGTGCAATGTGCACGCAAGCGTTCGAGTGCGTGCGCGCGCGCGTGTGTGTGTGTGTGCGTGTGTGTGCGTGTGTGTGCGTGTGTGTGCGTGTGTGTGCGTGTGTGTGCGTGTGTGTGCGTGTGTGTGTGCGACATGGATGTGGATAAGGATTAACTCTGCAGTCTAATCTGTCCCGGCTTTGACACAGAGCGTCACACCTAATCTTGCCCTATACCGCCTCACTCGAGCTGCGAATAATGCTGCAATTAAACGTCGTCGTAGCTGCCTTTGGTAAATGTTAACTGGGCAAGAGGGGGGGGGGCGGGAGAGCTGAGTTTGGGGGGGCGGGGGGGGGGGGCTACGATTGCTCTTTGTGCCCCTGGAGTCTGCCAACGGTGCCCTTTGATTGGCTTCCTCTGGGAAGGTCCCATCACCCCCCTGCGAGCCACCTGATTGGCTCCCTGGAGGAGTGGCTTTTTCGCTCCCTCTTCTCGTGCGTCAGCGCAGTTGCGTAATCGCGGCTCTGGGGACAGAAATTAATTATTTAAAGTGGTTTCAAATATAAATATATATGTTTTGGAGGTGGCCCAATGGCTCAGAGGGCTCTCACAATGCCCTTGTAGAAGCCATTGAACGCACGGCACTGTGTGGCTTGGGTTCAAGTCCGTGTATCGGCCAGATGCACTGAAATGAAAACACAACAGCTGTGAAAGGAAGCGACTTTTATTTTGGCGAGGCTAGCCCAATCGGCAGGCGATGAGAGAAATGTAGACGAAAAAAACGTATATGAGATAGATTATATTGACGTGTTATGTTAATTGTCCTGCGTTGATTATTTACGGCGTGAATTTTGCACACTGATATTTGTATGAATCCAGGGTCCTTGAGTTTCTTAGGGCCATAAACATTCCCTTGATTTGCTTTTTCCGAAAGTAGATTTATAAATGCACAACTCTTATAACCTAGGTTCATCACGAGTGTGCGATATCGATGCAGTTTTGTCTTGAAATGTTTAATTTGCTTGTTAATTGTCTGTGTAGAGTGTCGAACATCGTGCAATGGTAGTGAGTTCCTGGCCAATGGACCGCTGAGTCGGTAAGTGAGTGGGTGAGTAGGTGAGCGAGTAGCTAGGTGAGTTCCAAGCTGATGGACCGCTGAGTAGGTGAGTGGGTGGGTGAGTGGGTGGGGGTGAGTAGGTGAGTAGGTGAGTAGGTGAGTGAGTGGGGAGGTGAGTTCCATGCCGATGGACCGCTGACTGCAAAGCTGCGAGGTCCAAATCTCGCTGTCCCGAGTGTGTGGAACGATCCGGAGGTCACCACACGAGCCGCCAAACAGAGATGGCGACGATTGACAACGGAGTGGACCGGTACTCACGTGGCCACCAGCTGTCAGACAGACGTTTGAAGCTTCAGCAAAGTGAAATGAATCCTTTAATGCTTGGCCAGCCGCACTATCCGTGATGTAATTATTGCCTCACTGTTGAAGACTCGAATAAAACTTCACCCGCGGTGGTTACTAGAGTGCTACGGTGGTGCACTCCACTGTTACTTCGGATGCTTTTTTTACTTTTTTTTTTTATTAAACGTCGGCGACGACGACAATCCCCGCCGTTGCCGAAGAGGCCTCTGTCGGGTCGAGCGCCGTTAGCGAGCGCCCACGAAGGGCACAGGTGTCGCTCCACGGGCTGGTGCAGCCGGCACCGTGCCCTTGCCGCCGCGGTCTCCCCGGTGTTTACACGAGGACTCGCACTCGCGTTTATTTACCCGTTCCGTTAATTAATCATGCCTGCGGGTTCGAACGCCAATTTTTTCATTCGACGTTTCCGTTCGATGGCACTTCGGCGACGTCTCGGTGTGCGCTCTTCCAACGGCTCTTAATTGCCTCCCCTCTGTGGCAAAGGTGCAGCCCTGCAATTGCTTGCGCACGTCACTGTTCATGGAAGAGCCTCCGCCAAAGCGAACTATAGAGAGGGTGTTTTCGCCTACTCTTCCACAATGTCCAGACGACTTAGCAAAGGTTGGAGTACCCACACTTACTACCCGACCACGAAGCCTGCCGATCAACCGACTCTGGCATCGCACGGTTTGGCTTAGTGGTGTATAATAACCAACGATTCCGATAGATAATATAATGCCCATATCAGTAGAGCACACCAGTTTGTTGCCTTTCCCTCACACCTCCGATTAGCATGGTTTGCTACGTACCGCTCTAAACAAGTTCAACATACGTATGCACAACATACGACACCGCACCGTGCCACACCGGTCCACACTACACCACCTCTTACCCCACCGTCATTCGATGGACGCGTGGTGTGTTGGCGTGGTAAAGTTGTGTATGGAATGACCACAGCAAAAGGAGACACGTGGGAGGTGGTTGTGTGAGAGCCACGGGGCGTGTGTCGGTGTTTTTTGATGCAGCGTTCACCTGTGAAAAAGAGCTTTAGAGCTCAAAGGATTCCTCCAGAGTGAATTAATACTCTGATTCTGATTCGACCAGGGAGTTGCGTAGAATCGTCGTTGTCGTCGTAGTAATAACAATATAACACCGCAGCGTTAATCTACGCAGGGAGCCGGGTGAAGTCTTTATGCCCTTTGGCGGAGCTCCGTTTCCGCCCTCTAGCGTCCTCGGTGTTTGACGACCGTCATTATAGCGTGGAAAAAAAAAACCCATTGGCGAATGTCACATTATATTTGTGACGTCAAGACGGGGAATTAATCTGCCGGCTGGGCTTATGCAATGATGCAATGCGATCGGCTTAATTGAGCGTCGTGGGATTACTTATTCTGCTGACGTCTGGGGAGGAAGGAGATGAAATGTGTCCTCGCGCTCACTGAGGAAGTAATCGCACTCGTGCAGGGACTCTGTGTGCAACTGTGTGTATCAGTTTGATATTTGGCACAGTAGGGGGCACTGGGTAGTGCATCTGCCAGTCATCACCGTCAGCCAACCCATGGCACCTGGGTCTGTGCCGTGACCTCCTGCCATCGAGCCTTTGACACTTCACGTGGCCTGAAAATGCACATAGCCTGGCACATGCGCCGTGGTGACGTCACCGCCACTTAGTGGCAAATAGCGGCTGTTGTCGTGTGTAATCGTGTGTGAGTGTGATTAATGGGGAGCAGAAGCACTAACATCGTGACAAGGGAGACAAAGGCGGCCAGGCGTAGTTCTGTCCGCAGCACCCCCTCTTGTGCCACGCCTGCCTTCCTAGGTGCTATATCTAACAGGACTTGCCCCAACAACCTGTGTAGGTTACATGGGGTATCTTTGTATTTTGTGTCTGTGTTTTGGCTGGGGGAGTGATGTCACCACAGTTTGTACATCATGGCGCATTCTCTTCAACACGAGGAGCAAAACACGAGGTCACTCCCTAGGTCAACTTGGCTGTAAACCGTTGGCCCGCTATTGTAGGGAAGTAAGTAATTTATTATTTAAGGCTTCAGTTTCTTTGCCTTCTGGGCAAATGCTAAACTGTTTGCCTAAACGTGGCAAAACCAGGGGCCGGACTCTCATATCCTGCAGGGCATGGCCCAATTCCCAAGTTAAGTTCAAGAAATATGTTCATTTTCCTCTCCGCCGTGGCTATTCCGTTGCTCCTCGTTGTCAACTGCTTTGCGTTTCAGGCTGGTGGCTCTGCATTTGGGATAAACCCCCTCACCTTCCACCCCCCTCCCAAAAAAATAGTCGCTTTCTTCACCTGGTGTTATCGACAAGATCTCTCCCCGAACACACTGGGCTCTTCTTCTTGGTTTTTTCGGTAAAGTCACGTGTTCTATTCGGCAGAGAGTAGCAGAATTTGCTGCCCGTGCTGCGCGTGGCCAGGAATAGAATTTCGCAGCCGGGAAGGGGGAGAAGCGGTGGGTGGAGGTGAATGCACAGAGACAGCGAGAGGGGCCGCAGCAGCAATTGTTATTCAGTCACCTGGGATCGATAGCCCTCCACGCCCCGGGGTCTGTGGCTGCCATACATTTACACGTGATGGTAAGCCATCCTCGTTGAGCTATCCATGTGTGGCCGCCAACTCGCTTCTCAAAAAGAAGCTATTAGCTCAGTGGGGTTTTTTTCCTGGTAAAATAATAAGAGTTTAGTTTTATTTGTGCATTTTTTTTTTTCAAGTGATTAATTTTGCCTTTCCTATACTTTGCACTCCAATCGTGTTTTTGTCGAGTTTGTTGTTGTTACGCTTTTACCCGCCCCGACCGGACATCTGTGAAAAAGAGCTTCATAGCTCATCAGATTCCTCTGGTATAAATAAATATTCATTGGTCATATTTGCCATTTTGACGTAAGCATCATCGTCCTCATCGCCATCGCGATCATCATCGTTGTCGTCAGTAACACAGACAATATTTAGCACTTCACTTTTATGCGATGGCGTTTTTTGTGTTTAGTTTGTTGTCCTACCCCCGCACCTACAATTGTCACGGTTGGCTATGTACGGTGCGAAAGAAGTTCAACACACACACACATACAGTTGAAAAAGAGTTTCTTCGTCATTATCGTCATCATTACCATTAAAAGTTGCTGTTACTGATAGAGAATGTTAATTATTGTCATCAACATCATCATTCTTATTATCATACCAATGCCAGTAGGATGTAAATACTCTTAGTTTTTTTGGTAAAGTCACGTAGGTAAAAAATTTAATTAAAATTAATAAAAATAAAATAATAAAAAATCACGACGTTTCGGAGGCAACACAAGTCTCCGTCATCAGGTGGGACCGTCACAGCCAGATTTGCTGTATCAAGATACAGCAAATCTGGCTGTGACGGTATCAAGATACAGCAAATCTGCAGTCACGAAAGCTTCAAATCTAGGATGTAAATAAACATCACTGAAATGTACTGTTACTGAAAGAGCTTTCATAATTGTCATCGTTATTATTATAATCATCATAATCATCATCACCGCCCTCATCGTGGCACTAACGATGGGTAAATGTCACCTATATGTACGGGGGATCTTTGTCTTTGTGCCGGTGAGCAGCTTCGAGCTGGAGAAGCTGTGCCGATTCACCATGTCTGTGCGCAAGAACTACCGCCGCGTGCCGTACCACAACTGGAAGCACGCGGTGACGGTGGCGCATTGCATGTACGTGCTGCTGCAGCGCAACCCGGGCATCTTCTCCGAGATTGAGGTGAGGAGGGCCGGTGGGGGAGCGCTGAATGCCCGTCGCTGCTGAAGGCTGAGCCAAATTGCTGAATATTTGAGTACAAAAATGAGTACAATGAGCAATGGGCAAGCATTAGCTTCATCATCTATTCACAGTCACCCATCATAACACTGGTCAACACACTTTTTCTGGCATAAGGTATTCCAACGGTTTGAAGGTAATTTTGGGGTGCTGATTCTAGCAGTTTTTGTCTATCACATCAGGTTTTTGAGATATCAAATATTGCATTTTCAATAAACACTGCAGAAGAAAAATATTAAATAAATGTGGATATCTACATAAAATGGTATTATAAACACACCATCCTAAAAATACAGCACCATATTGTAACACTAAAGCAGTCACTGACTCGCAACAACTTGCAATCATAAGTGACAGAATTAATTTCGGGTAAAATCAATGAAAATGGGATATGTCGACAGCATATAAATGAGATGTGATAGAGCAAATCTGAGATCAGATTTGGAATCAGCACCCTGAAATTAGTCTAAAACAGCTGCAAAAGTCCAGGCCAGAAAAAAAAGTTTTTTTTTGTTGACCAGTGTAATCAGTCGCAGTCAATCGTGGACGTTGTCCTCTCTTAAAGCCTCAACCTCTTCTCCATCTCCCATTCTCTTCCCTGCCCTCGCCCCTCCACTCCTTCCCGTCCCTCCCCTGCCCCTTCGTGATCCCCAAGTGCCCCTCTATCACGGTCATCCTTTCCCCAATCCTTGTAGCACGCCCCTGCCGTGGCGGAGGTACACAAGCACAAACGAACAAAGGCACTGCGGCCTTAAAAGGAAAATATATAATAGAAAGGCGACGTATCGAGAAATGGCCCTTCTTCACAGCACTTTGAAGCGCCGTTGCCAGAAATGTCGCCCAATTATATATTGTCCTATTAAGAATATCTCGGCCTAGCAGAGAACACCAACGTCTCTGGAAAACGCAGAATGAAAACAAAAATTAAAGACGCGAACTCCGCATCCGATCGTAGAAAAGCAAGCATTGACGAATGCTCTCCTCCCAACAGTGCAAGGGCTTGATGGTGGCGTGTCTGTGTCACGACCTGGACCACCGGGGCTACACGAACACCTACTTCCAGAAGTTTGAGACGCCTCTCTCTGCTCTGTACTCCACGTCCACCATGGAGCAGCACCACTTCGCCCAGACGCTCTCCATCCTGCAGGTTGGTGGCTCGTAAGGAGGAGGAGGAGGAATTAACCTTTTGCAATTTAGGGGCCGTGGGGTGGTGAATTGTTCCGATTTAAAGCTTTCGTGACTGCAGAGATTCACCTTCTTGGTTCTTTCGGTCAAGTCACGTAGAAGGGAAATAATAAAATAATGAATTCAGACGCTGTCTTCCCGACAGACCTGTTTTTCACCTGAGGACGACTGCTTGCGTTGTGGCCGAAACGTCGTGAGAATTATTTTATTATGTTTTATTTTTATTATTTTATTATTTCCCTTCTACGTGACTTTACCGAAAGAGCCAAGAAGATGGTGAATTGTTGTGAACTCCCTCGCACTGCAATGCTGGATGGAGTGGTTTCGATTTATTATCGTCGTCATCGGCTGCCTTTTCATTTGCGTGCCCGGCCGCGTGCGAGTTGACGCGCCGAACGTTTCTCTGCCTCTGCGCCTCGCGCGTCTCTCGCCAGCTGGAGGGGCACAGCGTCTTTGAGAACCTGGACTCGGCCGAGTACGAGGAGGTGCTGGAGATAATTCGCAAGGCCATCATCGCCACGGACCTCGCGCTCTACTTTGGCAATCGCAAGCAGCTGGAGGAGATCCTGCAGGGAGAGCAGCTGCAGATCAAGAACCAGGCCCATCGGTGAGAACCGTGCCACCTCTCCTGCTGATGCTGGTGGTGACGAGCGATTACCTGGTGGGGATGGGGGGGGAGGAGGGTGTCCCCAGGGGCACTTGCCTCAACAGTCTGTTAAGGCGTTACTGCGGATCTGTGTCTGTGTGTGCTCAGGGACCGTTTGATTGGCCTCATGATGACGGCGTGTGACCTCTGCTCCGTGACCAAGCTGTGGCCGGTGACCAGAGCCACCGCCAACGACATCTACGCGGAGTTCTGGGCGGAGGTCAGTTGCCGCTGGAGTGTGTGAGCTGCCGCTAGCTCCTATTGCACCTCCCCCTTGATTGCTCGCGATGCTTTTTTTAATGAACACTTTACAACCGAAGCTGAAAGGTATCGTCTATATCCTGCCCCCACGAGTGAATCTATTGGCCGCCCACCCATTACAATGTGTGAGTGTTTGTGTGTTCTGAGATGCGGTGGCGTAACGGTTCGCGCGCCGCGCTACGAACCCGGCGACCCGAGTTCGATTCCTGCTCACGGCCAACACCGGTGACGATTATATTTTCTGAACCGGTCCTGGGCCTCTCTAAGATCGACTGAACCTCAAATGAGTACCTCGTGCCATGTGTAAATGTTGCCATTCGGGAGACAAAGGTGGCTGGGCGTGGTCCTGGCCACCCAACCCCTCGTGTGTCGTGCCCGCCTTCAGAGGTGCTCGCTAACGGCACATGCCCCAACAGTCTGTTAATAGGCCATGTCGAGGGGTGTTTTTTTATTTTATTATGAGATCGAGGACCATTGCAGACTCGTGTGATCTGGAGCCTTTACTGAGCCCTTTGTGTCTGTTCCTTATTTCCCGAAGGGAGACGAGATGAAGAAAAATGGAATCCAGCCGATAGCCATGATGGACCGAGACAAGAAGGACGAAATCCCTCAGGGCCAGGTGAGGGCCAACTTTTTCAGCAATTCGTTCATCCACTCAGTTAATTGACTCGCACTCCAATTGTCCATTGCCTCACTGTTGTAGATTAAAGTCCCCAGAGCCTTCTTTGCGATCGAGCTCGCAGCTCTCGGTGGGGAGCAAACCCTGGGACAAGGGCAGCACCCCTCTTCTAACGAGCGAGCGACTTGATTCTGACCCCCGCTGACGAGACTCTCGCATTTACCCCGCAGACAATAGCCCGTATTGAACCGCGTCATTGGAACGACGCGTCGGCGATATGGCCGTGGCTACGTACAACCATGGCTGGGGCGTCACGGAGGGGAGGGGAGGGGCTGCCTGCTTATGATGTGTCCCGGTTGGGCCCCCTATGAAGTTGGTAGCTTTAATTCACGGCTAAAGTATTAACACAGCTTTTTATTTTACGAGGTAAGGCCCCGCTGAGCTATGTAGCTCTTTTTTTCCTATGCGATCTGGCCACGAATGATAGCTCACCGAAGTGGCTCATCATCACGTGGACATTCATAGCAGGCACATACCGTACTCGAAACGGACGTTCATTCGGAAAAAATAACAAAGGACCCGGAGTAAAATCCACACAACCAAGGAGAGAGAGAGACATGCAAACTCCAAATATATATCAATATAGCAGGCGTCAAGGTCGGGATTGAACCCACCACCTCCTGTATACCAGGCGAGGTAGTTAACATCTCCTAGCCACCGCGGTGGTTGCACGTTACGAGATTGAGGCTGGGTAGGCGATTGGACGCACAGTGGAAGGGGACCAGGGGCAGTGGGAGATGGACAACCAGGTGGCTAGATGCAGAGGTAAGAGATCCAGGAGAAGAAAATGTATCGAGACTGATGGAGGCATTCATACTGCCTAGAGACAGCGGGGGGAGAGGGGGGGGGAGGTGGGCCAGAAGAAGTGGGCCAGGTAGAGGTGGGCAAGGAGAGGGGGGCCAGGTAGTGGTGGTGGACCATACCCTTCTACTGCAGAGGATTTGAGGGCACGTTCGATGGCGTGGGTTTCGTGCAAGGCCATCGTCGTCAGGGTGACGGCATGGCAAGAAGGGCTGTGGGGCTTTTCGATTTCTCACATGGGCGCCCCATCAGTGTGGAATTTGTGAGTTCCCGTTTCCTGTCGTGGGTTTCCTTCTTCCGAGTTCTTCCCACAGCTAAAGTACGAAACAGTGTAACTGGTCTCGACCGTAAACATCCCAAATGCTGAAAAGTTACCTGCGAATTACTCAATTGGGATCGCACACGGCGGCGACAGCAGCAGCAGCAGCATCGCCTCCTGACTACGAAAACTGGGCAGGATCCTCCTGAAAAGGGACGTAAGGCTTTTGTGGGTTAATAATAATAAGAAGAAACAACAACAATATTACACACAACACCGCGCAGCCTATACAACGACAACACGCTCCGCCCTATAGAGTGTCAATAACGCGTTCACTCATGCATGATTGTGACCGTCCATGCCTTTCTTGAGCGCGGCTGATGTGATGTTGCGGTGCGTGCCTTCCGTGGCGGTGCTGCAGGTGGGCTTCTATAACGCGGTGGCCATCCCGTGCTACACCACCCTGGTCGAGATTCTCCCCACAGCCAACCCCCTCCTGCAGGGAGTCAGGTGAGGCCTTTGGTCTGTGCGGCCCTCGCTGTCGAGCATGCAGCCAGTGCAGCTGTCGAGCATGCAGTCAGTGCAGCTGTCGAGCATGCAGCCTGTATGTGCAGCTGTCGAGCATGCAGCCTGTATGTGCAGCTGTCGAGCATGCAGCCTGTATGTGCAGCTGTCGAGCATGCAGCCTGTATGTGCAGCTGTCGAGCATGCAGCCTGTATGTGCAGCTGTCGAGCATGCAGCCTGTACGTGCAGCTGTCGAGCATGCAGCCTGTATGTGCAGCTGTCGAGCATGCAGCCTGTATGTGCAGCTGTCGAGCATGCAGCCTGTATGTGCAGCTGTCGAGCATGCAGCCTGTATGTGCAGCTGTCGAGCATGCAGCCTGTATGTGCAGCTGTCGAGCATGCAGCCTGTACGTGCAGCTGTCGAGCATGCAGCCTGTATGTGCAGCTGTCGAGCATGCAGCCTGTATGTGCAGCTGTCGAGCATGCAGCCTGTATGCGCAGCTGTCGAGCATGCAGCCTGTATGCGCAGCTGTCGAGCATGCAGCCTGTATGTGCAGCTGTCGAGCATGCAGCCTGTATGCGCAGCTGTCGAGCATGCAGCCTGTATGTGCAGCTGTCGAGCATGCAGCCTGTATGCGCAGCTGTCGAGCATGCAGCCTGTATGCGCAGCTGTCGAGCATGCAGCCTGTATGTGCAGCTGTCGAGCATGCAGCCTGTATGCGCAGCTGTCGAGCATGCAGCCTGTACGCGCAGCTGTCGAGCATGCAGCCTGTACGTGCAGCTGTCGAGCATGCAGCCTGTATGTGCAGCTGTCGAGCATGCAGCCTGTATGTGCAGCTGTCGAGCATGCAGCCTGTATGCGCAGCTGTCGAGCATGCAGCCTGTATGCGCAGCTGTCGAGCATGCAGCCTGTATGTGCAGCTGTCGAGCATGCAGCCTGTATGCGCAGCTGTCGAGCATGCAGCCTGTACGCGCAGCTGTCGAGCATGCAGCCTGTATGTGCAGCTGTCGAGCATGCAGCCTGTATGTGCAGCTGTCGAGCATGCAGCCTGTACGCGCAGCTGTCGAGCATGCAGCCTGTATGCGCAGCTGTCGAGCATGCAGCCTGTATGTGCAGCTGTCGAGCATGCAGCCTGTATGCGCAGCTGTCGAGCATGCAGCCTGTATGCGCAGCTGTCGAGCATGCAGCCTGTATGTGCAGCTGTCGAGCATGCAGCCTGTATGTGCAGCTGTCGAGCATGCAGCCTGTACGCGCAGCTGTCGAGCATGCAGCCTGTACGCGCAGCTGTCGAGCATGCAGCCTGTATGTGCAGCTGTCGAGCATGCAGCCTGTATGCGCAGCTGTCGAGCATGCAGCCTGTATGCACAGCTGTCGAGCATGCAGCCTGTGCAGCTGTATGGGGGCCCACGTGCTAGAGGGGCCCAGGCACTGGGCTACGAAGTTGGGGTGGAAATGAACGGGGAGCTCTCTATTTAGCGCGCCACAGTGGCGAGATGTAAACTACTTCGCCTAGTGCACAGGAGTGCGTGGGTTCGATTCCAACCCTGACGCCTGGTATGTATTTGGAGTTTGCGTGTCTCTAGCCCCGTGGTCTCGGGGATTTTTCCCTCCACTTTTACAAACGTGCTTTTTAGAGTATTTGGCTGCTGTACATTTCCACGTGATAAGCCACTTCGTTGAGCTATTGTTTGTGGCCAGGTCACTTCTGACAAAGATCTGTGTAGCTCAGTGTACCTTGCCTGGTGAAATTTAATAGTTTTAGTTAAGTTTAGTTTATTTAACTCTTTGCGTCAGGGCCCATGCTTACGACCCTTCGCCACTGCACTTTAGAATAATCAATGGTGGGACGGCCAAGATTTGGAATGATAAACTCGTCAAAGCTTTAGGGGATTAAAGCCCTGGAGCGTTGATGAAGGACCAATTGCATCACATCCAAAGGAAACCATGCAAAGCAATCATAACATCTTAATGAAATCGGAGCCACTCATTGCTTTCTGTGATGGATCAATTAATCTGATATTTAGGATGATCAAGGGCTGTGAAATAGAGGGTCATGATGACGAGGGTTGGATGGTATTGGTGGCTCTGGGTAATTGTGTGGCCTAGCACCCAGCACACTGTGTCCCTGTCCACTCCGCTTCCCTGTGTCGCTCGTGCTGGGAGGGAGAGCGATCAGAGCCGAGACGGCTGAGATTCAGACAGGTCAGCATTTCGGACTATTGAGATTCTTCGTGACCGCGGTTGAACGATCGGGGGGGTGACCATTTGACGAACGTGTGGCCTTACACTCGACACAGCGTGTGCCCCCTACATCCGACCTCGTGTGTCTCTCCGCTGTGTCCTCCGGTGTGGGCAGGGAGAACCTGGCCCAGTGGGAGAAGTTGGTCAGAGGTGAGGACACCTCGGTGTGGATTCAGTCGCAGTCCCTCCCCAACGATGACACCATTCCCGTCGAGATCGACAACTGAGAGAGCGAGAGACGTTGAAAAGGAAACAAATATACCAATCGGAAAGGAATGACGACGGGAGAAGAGCAGGAATGGCGAGAAATGAGCCCGCTCGTTGCACGTGGGGCCTTTTCCCGCGCGGCAGGGGGCAGCGCAGGCGGCGTGGCAGGGACGACGCAAGGACGGCGCTGTGAGTGGGGGATGGTCGCCGCGGGTCTCCTGGTTCGACGCGCGCGGTGCACCGTCTGCATCGTTGGGAACGTCACGCAAGCGCGCGCTTACGCGAGCCGCGTGCAGGGAGACTGAGAACGTGCGAATGGCCAACTTTGGTCCTCAAAACGGGTTGCCTTAACAAGAAAGCGCAGAAATAAAAAATGTCGCGCTTCAAAAACTACTACTACTACTACAACAACAACATCGACAAAAGACACCAAACGATTTTTTTAAAAAGTATTTTGTTACGTTTTATGAAGTACAGCGATGCTGTTAGCTGCCTGTTAATGTCGGGTTCAAGATAAACCGGAGCAAAAAAAGAAAATATATATTTTTGTTTTGTTTGCGAAAACAAAATCGCACCACAGCGAGACGATGACTGCGGTTGTCGGGCGTTCCTTCGCGCCGTTTCGTTCACCGCAGACCTCTCCCCATCGCTCCCCCGGCTACAGCCTCACCTGCACAGGGCTCGCTGCCACCCGGCCATGCCGCTCACTCCAGCGTGCCTGCCTGCCTGCCAGCCATGTGGATCGCTCGTCGGCACGTCACGTGATCAAAACCGGCCAATGGAGAGACCGCCAGAAGGCCAATGCCGTTGGAGAGTCTCATCGATGAATGATTCAGTTTACTCGATGAGCCAAAAAGGAAACGTGGTCGTTCCTCTGGTTTTGACTCGTGCAGACGGTTAGCACGATTGGCTATGTACGGTGCGAGAGATGGTCTACACTTGCTGTGGTAAGTTCAGCGACTGCGCAGGAATGGGGCGGCCTTATGCGACAAGGCACGCTCGGCGGTTTGGGGTTTGGACGTGGGGACTGGCAGTCCAGACAACAAGAAACAAGGTCTCTTCTGAGGGGGCCTCTGTCCCAAAGGTCTCCATGTCAACTTTCAGCCAATCTCGCATTCGCGAGCTCTGAAATGAAAATAAAAAACAAAAGACTGAAATGAACGAAAAGACTTTGAACAGAGGAGCATTTTTTGCACTACATCTTAATGGCTTGCCTGCAATTTTAGTAAGGAATAAGTTAACCCTCAAGAGTTTCAGCCTCATTGTAAGAGACTTGAGACTGGAGCGACAGGCCCGGCTCATTGGAACTCTGTGAAGACGATGTGTGAAACTGTTGCATCGGACAAAAAAACTAAAGATTTAACCATTGGATGCAAAGTGGCGGGCACGAGTAATTTTTGCGAGACGCCTTACCGGGGTGGTGGGAATTATTTTGTTGGTTGTCTGAAGTCAAAAAAGATCAGGGCTTTTTCTTTTCATGACTGCACTTTAGAGCAAATGTTGGGTAACACTCCGATGTATGTGTCTAACACGTGGGTGAAATGACTTTATAATGAACTCATTAAGCTAACTGTAGTCGCCACCGAACGGGCGTGTAACACGATATACTTCAGCAGCGGGTAACTTTTAGCCTCTTGTTAATAAATAACCCAACCATAATCCTAACCTATAACTGATCGTATATACCTGCCACATACCGTAATGCATGCTGTACACATGCTGACGTGAATTGGGAGTATTATTGAATATTTATATTTGATAACACATCACCGCAGTGGGCACAAGCTACTCCCTGGCAGCTCTGTAATTGCCGTCCGGCTGCAGGCGTGGAAGTGTTCCACGCACGCGAAGGACAAATGGTGAGTAAGCAGCGCGACGCGTCCCTTCGTTTGTGACTTTCACTTTGTAGCGTCGCTGATAGGTCAACACCTGACCATGACTGCGCGCAGTTTCTGGTCACGATCCATTTGAAAACAAGAACCCACCGCCTTGCATTCAGCCACGACTCGCATTACAGGACAAATATGTTTTGTTCCCCCACCACCGCCCCCCCTCTCCCCGAAAGGTCAACCCTTGCGTAGCCGCACGTATCTTGTGAAACGAACAACATGAATGCAAGAAACGGTCCAATCTCGGCGATTGGTAAACATCAAATTAATAATAATTTCACAATGATTTACACTGATAACGAAACCCTGATATTACAAGGCAATGTTCAGCGGAACGTCATTCGAAAAAAAAGAGCAAGCCCACGTCTGTACCGGGTGTCATGGTTCAAATCTTGCCAAAATCTGGCAAAATGTAGCCAAAATCTGGCAAAATTGACCTAATTGAGTAAAACCACATAGTAGCAACATCGCCTCCTACTTGCAGATTATGCCTGCATGTTAAGAATGACATTAATACTACTACGTGCTGCCTCGTGCTTTTTCAAGACCGCGAGCTTCCCCAAACGTTCGGTTGATCGTGGCAATAATCTAGTGGTCGATATTTGACAGCTTTAAACAAAAATCTTGATTGTCCGATGGGGGTCCCCCCTGCACTTTATCGCCAACACGAATTTGGCGGTGTGCAGTGCACGTGGCATTCTCATGGATTAAATGACCGAACTAGAAAAAAAACCCTTTAGCGAATATAAGTAGCACGCGGTTATATGCGAAATGTAGCTTTGGTTTACTTAAAAAAAATTCCTGCAGGCTTATTAGGATGAAAACGCATTTAAATTATCTGTGAGAAGAAATATATTTTTTATTTTACATTTCAAAGCAGGTTGTTGCAGTTTAAACATACATTGCTAAAACAATGCATGTAATATGTAAATAGATTGACCAGTTGAGGTCTTTATTATTTGAATATCCAACTTTTTTTTCAATGAACTGATTTATTTTATTAGAAAAAAAAGACAAAAAATGCTTAAGGGCTTATCTTTTGGTGTTTATTTATTACTAATGTCAATCTTGGGCTTTGAAATATCCCTTTTTTGGTTCGTGGGTGTGGGCTGTTCTTAACCTTGCTTAACATTTTTTAATCTGATATGTGTAATATGTTCTTAAAATAAATAAAGTTTCCTTTTCTTTTTGTGTATGCCCAGGAACGCGTAAAACCTTCACTGCTCTACCGCGTCGATGCAACGGTTTTCGTTGTTGTGTGATCTCGAAAACAAAAACACCATCCGTTTCAGTTGAATGAAAAACGTTCACAATGGGCGACCAATCACTCCCAGTTACATTAATGCATTTTTTTGTACCGTCATCACTTACTCGTCGCTTAATTTAGACACCGTCCCATTCACCTTCGGTTAAAAAACCCGAATGTGGCAGCCAAAACGCGCATCAAGTTAATTTGGTGTTACTTGACGAAAAAAACGAAGAGCCACAGAATCCAATTAGATGTTTATTAGGCTTTTGTTTTTTTTGCTTTTAAAAAGCAATAACGTTATGTTACAGACGCTGCTAATGTGACAGCTTTGGTGTCATCTTCAACATAGCTTTGTTCTAAGTATCGCCATTATTTTTTTTGTATTTACTCGTAATACAAAAATGAATGCGAATGAATGACAATCGAGCAGATATTGTTTCTATCTCTCTCATAGCTACTTACAGCGTTGTTTAGGATGTAACGGTTGTGGATAAGTAGCATTACACGTACCTTCCCCAATGCATTGTTTGCAGATTAAGGTCTTTTTAGGGTATTCAGGTTCAGCCGGATTTCTTGTTGTTGGTGGAAGGAGAGGCTGCTCTCTGAACATTTCAATTATAAAACACCACGTACAAAAATCAACACGCTGAAATCAAATGACTGCTAATCTGCATGTGTCACTTTCATCCCACGGTCGGTATTTAAGAATTGGGTCTCTCGTGCTCGCCAAATGTGTGTTTTTTTTCTTCTTCGGGTTTTTCTTTATTCTTTCCCGCGCGTCGTTGGGCACGGTGTCTGAAACGTCGGACACCGTCGCCCAACGTCGACACCGGCGGCACAACCCGAGAACGCGCGTCTGGGGAGACGCTGCACAGCACAAAGGCGAAATCTTACACGGCGACATTTGGGGGGTCTCTCATTTCCACGAACGGACACACGCACACGCGCGCTCGCACGCGCGCACACAACGCGAACAAAGCTCCGATGTTATTGTAACGTGCGCCCTTAAGACTGCTGCCGCTTAGAGAAAAAAACAACTGTGAACCAGAGGCCGCGGCGTTTAATCGAGAGAACGGAAACAAAATATCTATATGTATTTAAAACATCAAATATCCCTGCAAGTGGTCTCCTCCGCTACTGATTATGTGTGTTGTTACGAGTGCTACCGGTGGTGTAAGATCACTGAACTGGAGAGACTGTTCCGTGTGTGTGGGTTTTTTTTTTTGGGCGCGTGTAATTTATTCTTATTATTATTGATGTCGTCATGATGATTATTACTTCTGCGTTGTTATACAACCGTCGCCGTCGTCTCTGGTGAAGCCACTGCTTGGAAAAATGGGAATTAAGGGGTCTTTTAATTTTCGCTCCAGCAGAGGGCAGCAGCACGCCCTCATCTTAATCCTGATCTCAAGATGCACTCGCCCGTCTGTGTGTGTGTAGTGGGGAGCGGTGGTGCAGCGGTTAGCGCGCTGCGCTGTTAACCCGGCGACCCGAGTTCGATTCCTGCTCATGGCTAACACCGGTGACGATTATCTGAACCGGTCCTGGGCCTCCCGGTAGGTCGACTCAGCCTCAAATGAGCACCTTCTGCGGTGTGTAATCATGGCCGGGCGTGGTGCTGACCACCCACCCCCTCGTGTACCGCGTCGGCCTTCACAGGTGCTCTCTTGCCACAAAAGTCTGTCAAGGCTACACGGGGGCATCTTTGTTGAGCCAGGTTGAAGGCATCAGTTGGCGCAGCCAGGATTTTAAAGAGACGGGAAGCAGACGTAAGAATGCCGGCTGAATTCGCTTTCACACTATGTGATATCAATTCAACCTGCTTTAAAAAAACCCCCATGCAAGTTTGGAATCGAATGAATAATATTAACTATATTGCGACTGAATACCTTTTTAACTGTGGCAGTCCGTGCACTGGGTAGGGACATGAGACCCCCACCACCACGTGCTGTGTGAACGGCAGCTGGGCTGTCGAATCATATCCGAGGTGGCTTCTGCTTCTGTACCCCCTAAGCGCACGTACTCAATGTGAACCAGAATTATACATTCGCAAGAGACTTGCGATCCAGAGGGTCCGCCAGTTCTCTCTCCCTGGGCGGCACTTGCGGCAACGGTGCAAAGTGTCTAAAACTCTTCCCCACCAAAGCAGTGTCGGTGGATACCACCGCAGTCGATCGGCAGGCCGCGTGCGGTGGAGTAAAGTGTGGGTACTGCCACCTCTTCCAAGACTTGTGTCCAGAGCTGGAGGAGTAAGCCAAAGTGATTTCTCTCCAGAGCTCCGTCTGGTGTAAGGCCCTTCAAACAGCGGTGGTGCGAGCGAAGTAAATTGCGGGGCTGCGCCTTTAAACTTAATTTAGTCTGCGGTGGAGGAATGCCGTGTGCGTGTTTGAAATGTGAATATTTAAACATGTATACCCATTGGAATGCGAGTAGACTTAACGAAAGCAAAAATAGTGGACTGCATTGGCAATCGCACGGGCGTGGAGTGAGAAGCTGTTTCCCATATCATCGCGTGCACAGTGCCCCGTAAATTGAACACCCATTTCTTGTCGTCCTTCACCCCGCACCTCCAATGAAGCGCGGTTGGTTACGTACGGTGCGAAAGAAGTTTCACGTGCGTACACACGTAACAGAATGACAGTGTAGATGGCAGGGTCAATGATGAACGTGGTGGTGAGGGTTTTGGGGTACACGTGTTAATGTCCGATTACAACATCCCCTTTGGTCAATCCACTGCTGGTGACATACAGAGGCAAAGGGGAGCTGCCTTTTCACACCGGACGCTGCAATCGATGGGTGCCAACCTCAACTCGAGTTGCAAAACGCTGCGACCTTTTTTTTTTGGTAATCATCGTTAACATTTGTGCACCATTGGAATGGTTTCCCCAAATTCACTTTGTTTTTGTGAGCTCCGTAAATGCATTCTGGACGGAGCGGTGGCACAGTGGTTAGTTGACACAGCATTGCATCCGGTCACCTGAGTTGGATTCCTGGACACGGTTCGGCGGTGATATTTAAGGTTCTGCCAGCTCGTTCGATTTTGATTTGAAGCCTTGACCAACGTTTAGTTAAAAAATATGCATCTAAATAAAATCGCATTGAGAAAGATTAAGGAACGTGTGGATTAGAGAACATGCACAGTTTATTGGCATTATTAAGATGGCTCGGACGAGTATGTGGGCTTGGGCAGAGCACGTCACGAGAAGAGAAGATGGTCAAGTAGACCGGCAGAGTGGCGGCCTAGGAAGCTGTCACTCCGCGTGTAGCATCGCGGGAGATGGCGACAGACTGGGGGAGAATCTTCACTCAGGAGTGGATTGATCGTGGCCGAGTAATGATGATGTCAGTTGATCCTCTTGTGAGATAGTACGATGGCTCCACTCGGCAGAGGCGAGCGATGAGGTCGGCTTGCGTTCAGGATGCTCGATTGAGTTTTACCTTGCCGCCGTAATCGTGAAGGGATGGAGGATTTTTAGGGGGGGGCGCGGGGGGGGGGATGGCTCTCCCAACCCAGCAGTGAATTGACCACAGCTGGCGATGACGACGATATCTGTGCCAATTCCTAGCATCGGTGGCTTTCCCTTCACGGCTATTTTTCACACACGTCCATTGGAGGGGGTGGGGCCGGGGGGGGGTCAGGGACGGGGGGGGGGTCACTGAGACCGGGGCGCAGTTTGAGCTGCGCGAAGACACGACGGGGGAGTGGAGAGAGTGGCGATTGAGAGGATGAGCGAGGGTGGGTAAGACGCTTTGGTGGAGCGCGGTGTGTGTGTGTGTGTTCAACGAGGGTGGCGTGTCAACGCGACTCCACGCGCCGTCGCTAATCGCCGGTTGCGTCGCACGGAAACAGTTGCGTAAATACAATTCCACAAAGTCACGTGTTTTTAAAAAAGCAACAAATTCCACCGTCGTTATCAAAGCGAGCGGCTCGTCATCATTGATTTTGAAATCACTTTGGGCTGTGCTGCGCGTGTCCAAGGAGATGAAAAGAATGTTGCAAAAGGATATTATTTGTCGTCGTTGGTATCTCAACATTTCGTTTATTATTATTTAAAAAACATGTTATTGGTTTACTAAAATAAAAGACTTTGAAATAAAAGAAAATTGCATATTTTTGGGGAGGATTGTTTTAAAACGCGCGACACAAAAAACAATGCGTGCTTTTATTTTTACGCCGTCCCTGATTTTCTTGGTCTGTCCACATTTGGTGCGGTGCCACTTTTACTATCGCAAACAAAATACGGAACACTTAGACACAAAACTCGTGTAGGGCCAGCGTCAGGGTGACCCGTCAACACAAAGATACACGTTCCAGTTTAAGCAATCTTACGTAAGCCTTGTTATGTACATACTAACCATTCATATATGTGTCTGTGAGTGTCTTCGTGGATAGATCTATACAGGCTGGCCCAAAAGTCAGGACGCAGGGTTATTATATTTATTTTAACAACTCAAATAGGGTTTCATTCATTTTAACAAATTATCAAACCCACTGCGATTAACTTTAATGCAGGCATTAATTTTCTTTTGAAATTAATTCAGGATTTTTTTAAAAAAAGACATTCGTTAATGATCTTCTGTCATCTTAATCCATTTCAGGGTTCTTGATCGAGTTTCGTAAACAATGATAATCCCCACAAGAAGAAGAGTTTTTTTTTAGAGATTAATAATGATCACGGATATATCATTAACTCAAAGAATAAACAACATGTTTTAATGCCAGTTTAAAAGTGCGTGAAATCACCCAATGTGTCCTGACTTTTGGGCCATGCTATACAGTCAGAATATGTACACTTGATATATGCATACACGTACAACACGTGCACACACACACACACACGTGTGTGGACATTTATCCAAGGCGATGAGCAGAGTGCATCGCCTGGCAGTCGGAAGTTACCGCTCAACGATGGTTGTGGATTTCCATCACTGGTGATCTGGAATCGACATACAGAGACGAGAGACCCGATCTCCGTTGAGAACGGGGTCACTGATGCTTTAAAACATGTATTTAGTATGTACACATAAATTGTGTATATATGTATGTAAGCCCACATTCATATGGTGGGCAGACACGTATAAATGTATTATATGCATTTATAAACATAGAGATGACTATACGTGTACATACGATTGCTTGTATACTGTATATATATGCACACATATAAAATGTTGACCTGTATTATATGCTATAGAGTGCAATACCGTATGCAGTGTCTTATCATTATAACAACTTCCACGTGTGTTTTATAACAATAATAATGTTCCTAGGATGCAAAAGTTATGTTGACTGTCTACTGGGTTGGGCAGGGATTCTTGGGAGGGAGGGCGGGCGGGCGGGGGGGGGGTGTGGGCGGGGGGTTACGAAGTGGGGGGGGGGGCGGTGTGGGGGCAATATGAATCATGCACATGTGGCAGTGGATATTTATAAATAAAATGAATGCTTGGGCAATGGAGTGTTTGCTTTAATTCGATCGTGTTGACTGTCGCTTGCAGGAGCGTTCGTATTTCACCGTCTCATCACTGGCGATTGCGTCTGCCGGATCCCCAGTGAACACGGAACGTTGGGCCAACGTTGGTTCAACGTTGGGCCAACGGTTGCAACCCACATGGCAACGTTGGTTCAACGTTGGTCCAACGGTTCCAAGCCACATGGCAACGTAGAGGCAACCGTTGCATGTTTCCTGGGTCGCATGCTGCATTGGTCACTTGGCAGCACTGTTGATGGTCACGTCTGGAACTTGAGCTGGTGGCTAGGAGATGTTAACTACCTCGCCTGGTATACAGGAGCTCGTGGGTTCGATCCCGACCCTGACGCCTGCTGCTGTATATTTGGAGTTTTGCATGTCCACGCGATCACGTGGATTTTTCTCCAGGTCCTCCGGTGTGTTTCCCTCCACATTTAAAATCATGCGTTTGGAGTGTTTGGCTGCGAAACATTTCCATATGATAAGCCGATTCGATGAGTTATCATTTGTGGCCAGGTCACTTCTGAAAAAGAGCAATAGCTCAGGGGACCCTTACAGTGAGGGAAAAAAGTATTTGATCCCCTGCTGATTTTGTACGTTTGCCCACTGACAAAGAAATGATCAGTCTATAATTTTAATGGTAGGTTTATTTGAACAGCGAGAGACAGAATAACAACAAAAAAAATCCAGAAAAACGCATGTCAAAAATGTTATAAATTGATTTGCATTTTAATGAGGGAAATAAGTATTTGAACCCCTCTCAATCAGAAAGATTTCTGGCTCCCAGGTGTCTTTTATACAGGTAACGAGCTGTACCTGGTAAAATAAACAAATAGATTTTGTTTATTTGAGAAATTGATTACACTTACCGATTATCGGATCGATTTGTTCGACGATTCAGAAAACACGAAAACACTTGGGGACGGGGGGCAGGAGGGGGAACAAACAAAATCTCATCTGGTTTCCCCATTCGTGCCGCTGTACGGGAGGTGATATGGACATGAGTTGGTGAAGGCATCGGCATCATCCACGACGTCGTCACACATGATAATTGTTCGTCGATTAAGAAACCTCAGTAACTAATCATCTCGGCTGTAGTCACATTAACCAATGCTGGAACGGTGTTACGCATAAGATGGACTCATTCAATGCGGAGAATGCAAAGAACAATCGGCAATGTTTTTTGTTTGGTTAGGCCACGAAATGATCTGGTTAAACGTGTGCCGTAGGACCCTCCACCATCGAACATAAACACATTTGATTGTCACGTGGTGTGCAAGCGTTTTCACAATGTGCTAATTCTTATTGCTTCAGCCCACTGGTGAGTTGATGGACAATTCTCAAAACGGAGTTTAGCAATTAGATACTTAACGCAGCTTTGCACATCGGTGGTTCGGTCATCCGTGTGATCGCGGTGTTGCGGCTGCCACTGCACCCGCCGTACACACATACAGACCGGGACTTACAAGTGAGTCACATGGGCTTCGGTGCTCACTTTTCAACATTAAGGGCCCTTTGGGGGTAATCGTTGACCACATGCGTACCGGTGCAGTGTCAACCGCACTCCCGTGGTCGCGCGGATGACCTAACACCCGTGTGCAAAGCTGCGTTCTAATTGCTAAACTTGTTTTTGAGAATTGTCCCATCAACTCACCAGTGAGCTGAAGCAATACGCATTGGCACATTGTGAAAACGCTTGTACACCACGTGACACTTTCATTTGGCGAGGTGATATCGTGGAGGGTCCTACGGCATACATTTGCCCGGATCATTTCGTGACCGAACCAAAATAATCAATCGAAAATAAAGAGAGTAATTTCCCACGATGTTTTCCCAAGTGTGCTATCGGTGTCATGTCGTGAGACCAGGCATCTCTTGCAGGGTGGTCCAACCCTTCGTGCTAGATACGTGGATGTTACAGGATTTCTGCCAAGATCCCTTCAAGTGGAACATTGGTCCATAGAGTCGGAGACAATATGGCGGTAAAACTGATATATATTTTTTAATTCTCTGAGCTGTACTTCTGCCAAATTAAGTGCGGAACACAATTTAATGTGATGAGTTCGTTGGTGGCTTGGCTGAGACTATCAACTAAATGCACTTGGGAACCTGAATTAATTACAGGCGGCTGTTTGGATCTTAACGGAAAGTCTCTTAGCGGTGCCAACTCAGCCCTTGTCCTCCATTACAAATTTTGAATCTTACCCTCAACGACGCTGTGAAAAAAAAATCATATCAATCGCCTGCCTAAAGGTGTTACTTTGTAATTTGCCGAGTTCCACTGTAAATGTGTTTGTTCCTTTTAGACACTGGCGATAGAGTGTTGCAAGTCTGAAAAGGTCCTTAACTCAAATAGCTTTAGGTGTTTTCGGTAAAGTCACGTAGGGGAAAATTAAATAAATATTTTTTAATAACTTAATTAAATCACGACGTTTCAAAATCACTGTACTACAGTGTCCTACAGTGATTTTGGCTGTAACGGTTCCACCTGAAGACGGAAGCTTGTGTTGCCTCCAAAACGTCGTGATTTAATTTAGTTGTTTTCATTTTATTTTTTACCGACGTGACTTTACCGAAAAAAACAAAGAGTATGGATCCTTGCATTCACGAAAACTTCAAATCTAGAATCAAATCGTTTTTTTCAGAATCGGAATCAGAATCTTAACTTCGACCAGAGGAATCCGATGAGCTATGCAGATCTTAAATTTCGATTTAAAGCTTTCGTGACTGCAGGGATTCATCTTCTTGGTTCTTTCAGTAAAGTCACGTAGAAGGGAAATAATAAAATAACATCATTCTCACGACGTTTCGGCCACAACGCAAGCAGCCGTCCTCAGGTGAAGAACAGGTCTGTCGGAAAGACAGCGTCTGAATGAGACGCTGTCTTTCCGGCGTCTGAATGAGATGCTGTCTTTCCGACAGACCTGTTCTTCACCTGAGGACGGCTGCTTGCGTTGTGGCCGAAACGTCGTGAGAATTATTTTATTATGTTTTATTTTTATTATTTTATTATTTCCCTTCTACGTGACTTTACCGAAAGAACCAAGAAGATATGCAGATCTTTCTCACAGATGTCCAGTATGGGCCACGGGGTTAATTTTAGAATGGAGTAAAATCAGAAAAGTCTTTAATGTATTAATTTGAAACTTCTGCGCTGAAACTTCGGTGAGTGCTTTTTTTCTTGTCGTGACCCAAGTCTTGGGTTCGTTTGTTATCGCGCGGATCTGTTTCTTTCTTTCTTTCTTTACGAGCTCTGTTCATTGCCCTGCGCTGATCTCATCCCATCCGCCGTGGCCTTAGAGGTAAATTTCTCGCCGGTTGAGGCCAGTCATCGCATGAAGGCTTCATAATCCTTTCATGGAGCAGCGGGTGAACGTGTCGAGTTATCTGTGTGCCAGCGCGTCTGTGCAGGTGAGGTTAGCTCCACGGAAGATTACAACGGAAACGCTCCACACTGTAGCCCTATTAACTATTCATATAAATATACATAAGTTCACACGGCTGCTAAGAGCGCCCTTATTTATTTTTAATTGATTTTTAAATACCGCGCAAAAAAAAAAACATTTCAAGCGCGTGCGTTGAATATTGCAACAGCTGGCATTGATCTGGCATCGTAACCCTTTGCTTGACGTCAGCACCGAGCCGCAGATTCACGCCGGAATTTGTTTCTATTTTTGGCGCGTCTCCGCGAACGGACTACGTTGACAGCCCTCAGTCAATCGTGGACTTTCCACATTGCTGTGGCGGGGGGCCAGTATGTCCACAGGATGAGCCACTGTTGACTTTGCACGCGGTGGTACTTAGTTATATTGACACCACAGATCTGATGGGCTGAGTCAATCGCCAATTGTATACAAAGCACGCAGTACACTAACTTATGGTTGCAGTACAAAGGTCAAGGTGCAGCCATGCAATTGCTGGCGGAAGGGCATGTATGTATGTATGTTGAACTTTTTTAGCATCGTACGTAGCCAACCAACCGTGCTAATCGGAGGTGCAAATCCGAGGCCAAGTAGTAAGGCACCACCACCACCACACAGTTGTTGGCGGTTGCGGTGTCACGGCTGTCTCGTGCTGGTTACGCGTTGCGCGGCGTAATGTCCGCTGTTCAGGAGCTGAAGTAAGGATTCCTGCAGAAGCTTATTTTCGAAATAGAGGAAAACGTCGGACTTCATGCCTGGCGATGCGCGGCAAGACCTCGAAAACACGTCGGAGGGACCGTCAGTTGGTCGTCGTCTGCCCTGGTAGTCGTACAAACGTTGGACAAACGTTGCATGTTTGCTGGGTGGTTCGTACTAAAACGCGTTGTTTATTGAATACAACGCCATCGTTGCATTGAACCCCCTGGAGCGATTTTGAAAGGGAGGCTCACCGAATGTGCTGACGTGTTGGGCTTCTCCTCTTGCAATAATAATACTAACAACAACAACACTAATACATTCACCTTGCAACGCACCGCACGATATTCGCTTCTGACTCATCGGAGAGACACAGCGAGGGAGAACGACGCTCGAACGAAGGCGGCGGCCACCGCATCGCGCGGCGCTTTCAGAAGCGCGCTTCTGGCGGCCGTCTGGAACGCTCTTCCGTCCAATATTGGGAAGCCACTTGGAGCGATGGCACTTTCAAATCATCTCGGTTGAAAACTCATTTCTTTAGAACTGCTTTTTTTGTGCGTTTAGTTTGTTGTCCTTCCCACGCACCTCCGATTAACACCGTTTGGCTACGTACGGCGCGAAAGAAGTTCAACATACAGCACACACGTACGAGCCACATAAATGCAGCAGCATTGGTCACGCGGTGAGCCAGCGCTAGCTACCAACAATTGCCCATGCCCTGCGGCCGTCCATGCATTAAGGTGATAGCGGCCAGCGAATTCGTGTTTACACTTCTCAAAGCACCAGTCTGGCCTAATGGGTGACGTAATCCTCCTTTGGTTTAGGTGACGGCGAGTCCGGCTTTCAGAGGCACTACCCCCCGTGGTTCTTAACCTGGGGGACACGCACCTCCCCCCTGGGGGTGCGAGACATGGCCGTGTTTTATTTTTAGAAGGTGAATCATCGAAACGCATGTTAAGTACAGCTACTTCGTTTCATCACACCCGATGTATTTTTTTGTTAACGTACATTATTACAAGGTGAAGGTCAAGAACCACTGCGCGAGAGCTCTGTATGGCGAATGTTTGTTGCTTTGTACGTAAGTACGAGGAACTTCTTTCGCGCCGTACGTAACCAACTGTGCTCATCGGAGGTGCGGGATAATCTGAAGCTGCCGCAATGTCTCTGCTACCTGAGCCTGAGCATTCAAGCCAGCGGCACGACACTTATTGACATGTAAATTACCGTCATCATCATCACCATCAGTGACGGTCAATCCATGCAGAAAGATTCGGCTACGACCTGCAATCAACCACATCGAGGGAATTAACTGTGCTTGATTGCAGGCGTGTGGTTGCTTGCAACAACACCTTCATAAATCGATATTTGCAGTCGAATAAGCTTACATTTTTGATTTTACAGCCCATTAAGACAAAAATAGGTGTTGGAGGAGGGATGGGGGCAGGAAGGGAGGGGGATGCAAGCCGGAGGTGGCCGCTTTGATTTCACGGCCGACAGGAGTTAGAACCACGGCGCACGCTTTTGAAATCGCCACGGCCTTTGTACATCCGGCAGCGTAAACGGGTCTCCAGCGCGGTTAGTCAATGGGCAGGCCGCGCGTGGGGGGATGAAATGTGGGAACTCGGCGTGGCAGGAAGAGTCGATCGAAGGTACCCCCCCCCAGAGTGACTTTCTTCTAGACTCCGAAGTCACCTGTTGTGCACAGCCTCCTAGGGCAGCAGTGGAATGAGCAAGCCACTACGTGGGCTGCACATTTACCATTTTGTCATTCACGACCCGCAAACTCTCGCAACTCCCTTCAGCAGCCGTGCCACCCGTTAGATGTGTAGGCAGATCGTCTCAACGCCATACGAAGTCCAAGCAATATTCCACTTTGTTCACAATGACCGTTATTGTTAAAGTTTATATTTGATTCGGTATCATTGCACCCTCCCAACAATAACTAACAAAGAAGGCCCAAAGGGGTCCGCCCGTCTACGGGAGAATGACGAAATATCTGCCCAGAGCGTTGCCTCTCCGAGCCAGGGCTTATTGACCGCCCCCCCTCCAGCCTGCTGAGAGAGGACAATGAACACAAACGTACCTGTGGCACCAGACACAGCATGCGGCGTTTCGAATCCATTTGTCACAAACGGAGCGTTATGTGTCGCTGCCTTTGGCAATGGTGCACAAGCAACAGCAACAACACCAACAACAACAACAGCAACAACACCAACAACAAAACTCACCTTCGTCCGTAACCCCATGACCTTTGAAGGAAGGTGGGAAAAAAACACAATAGGTGATGTTTTTGGCTACGGCTCTGCTTCGTAGCAGATTCGATTCTATTGTTGTGCAAGGTGGCGACATGTTCAGGAGATAGATCCCAATGCCAATGATAATTATTCATAGATCCCAATGATGATTCATAGATGCCAATGCCAATGATAATGAAGATATAAAATAGTCGCGTAAGGGCGAGCTGTATGAGACTGGAAAATCCTTCATTCCTCCATTGAATGGTTTATTAATTGCACGTTTCCACTATTTTAACAGCAGATGGCAGCAACAGATAGAACGTGATGAAAGGTCCAGTAGGAAGCGAGGATGTGGAGTGCATGTGCAGCTGAGTTGGCGTTGATTGACTTGATGAGTGTGTGGGTGATGTTTTTTTTAAAAATCTGGAAAAGCAAATAGTAGCAATGGTACAGATCAAGGTGCAGCCCTGCAATTTCTTGCTTACGCCACTGCAGACCAAAGGGCTTTCACTCTTCGGGCGCTCAAGACCTTCTGGGGGGCATTTGAATTCCTGACCCACGAAGGCCAGATGTCTTGGAATAGTTGGGAGTACCCACGCTTTACCCCACCACGTTCCACCAGCTGATCGACTCTCTGCCGTTGTACGCACGTTGTTCTGCTTGGTGGACAGAGGTGTGGGGATTTGAGAATCTCGCACCGTTTGTTTCAACTGCCATGCCAGGAGATGGAACCGAACTGGTGGCCTGTGGGTTGCAGGTCTCGTGAGCTGACAATTACACGATCGTGCAAGCATTAGCTCAGAGTTGTCCTACAATGCTACGCTCCAGCAAATGCCTGCCAGCAGTGACTTGTGTTTGCAGTGGGGAGTGCGATAATTAAGGTAAAATACCAAGGCATTCGAGTGTTAGAAAATGTGTGGTGTTGCAGCAGATGTCAATAGTTTTATAATCTGCAGCTCATGCAATTAAATATAATTTGAAATGGTTTTTTTTATGAACCATGCTTAACAATTAAAAAACGCACAAAAATTCAAGCAAAAAATCTGAACAGGTGTTCAAGTTGCTATATTGCGTTTGATATGCTTTGTGTTATTAGCTGTTATAATTCTTCGCCGAGTTACATTTCAAAACGCGAGTTACATTTCCCGTGGTGGTGGAGAGCCAATTCATCAAAGTGGTACCTATGTTATCGACCCTAGAGGGATGATGGGCTGAGTCAACACCCCAACCAAGATTAGAATTTGCAACCTCCATACTGCGAGCCGCTCGCTCTACTACTGCTGAGACACTTGGCCAGATACATTCAAAGTCCTCATGAATTCTCTATAAAAAAAGCTGCAAAAAATAAAGCCAATAAAATGAACCGGTGAAATAAGAAGCACACAACTTGTTTAGAATTCATACAAATCCTATTAGGAGAAGTGGATACAGCCTCAGAAATAGTTTTTCCTGGTAACCAAACGGGAACAATTGCCAAACTCTTAAAATGCCGTGGTACTGAGAGCAATGCATCAATCATGGTACCCGGATGTTGAGCAAGCAACACTATTCATTATGTTTTCTCTGGCAAAAAGTATGCGTGACCTGCCATTACATAACACACGTTACGAAATCAGACATTTGTGATCACGTGGGTTATTATTATTTATATTTGTATGATTGTATTTTATTTATTTCTATATTTGAAGCTTTCGTGACTGCAATAATTCATACTGTTAGGTTTTTTCGGTAAAGTCACGTAGGTAAATAGAAAAAAATTATATAAATACATAATAAATCTGTCTTTTATTTAGTTTGGTGATGTTGGTGACTCACTCACTCCTGCACATGTGCACACGAGACTCATCCTGGTCTCTTAGGTTCTCACCTGGGGAGGTGGGCGAGAGCGGCAAGCGAGCAATGATGCAGTGGTTACCACACTGTGCTTTGAACCTAGCTACCTGTGTTTGAATCTCGGGCATGGGTTAATATTAGTTCCAACATCTGAACAAATCATGAGGCCAAAGCTTCACAACTCACACTACCAGGGTGGGGAAGTATGGTCAAACAGCCACCCATGGATGAAACAACACGAATAAAACCTTCACCCCTAAGGCTGTTGTGACGAAGGGGTTGTAGAATATAAATTATTGTACTATTATTGCTGAATCAGAGTTGATAATAGCTGTACCAACCTCAAGTGCTATAAAGAATCGCCAGTATAATTGGCAGGGGTGTCTAGTGTCTTTTATACAATAAATGATGGGCCATTGATGTGTAATGAAATACATTGTTATTTGAAATCAATGCCACAACGTTATAAATAATAATAATAGTGAAGATACTGCCACTGTTGCAATCAATTACAAAAGAGCGCAGTCACAATGAGTCCTCTGCTCTGTTGCGGTATTTTTCCTTTATCCAACCCAACGATTCAATAAACCCAGAGACACAAGACAACTGATGGGCCGCTTATTGCGAGCGCGACGAGAGCTACATCAAGACACAATTTAAAGAACACAATGCATTTGTGTTAAAAAAAAACCTTTCGAGTGAACAAGTGCGGCGCATTTGACTGGGTCAGTAAACACGCTCGCATCATAAATAACCGCGTGCGGTGGGTGGCCCTGCTCCGGAGACGCGTAGACTGCAGGCTGGTTGGCATGCGAAACGACACAGACATTCGACAGATCGCCATACGTCTCGCGTCGTAACCTTGCATCGCCTGCGCCGGGACCCGACTCTGTTATGAAACCTAACGAGGGAACGAACATCGCTTCTGAATTCTGACCACGGCTCATCCGACCCGTGACTGCGGATCTGACTGTGGCACGAGGCCAGTGTTTCTTCACCTTCTACTGCAGCAGCCTTTGCACCCTTTGGGTCTCAATCCTTACAGCACGCGCAATGTGAATGCACACGTAGGTTTTAGAAACAAAGTAAGTTGTACTTACGTGCCCGTGCTTAATTTGTGTTTCGATGATTCATCTTCCAAAAAAAAAAATCTGGCCACGTCTCACACCCCCAGAAAGGGCATCTCGCACCCACAGAGGGTGCGTGCACTTCAGGCCAAGAGAACTCACTACAACAGACCAAGCGATGCCCCAATCCACGGCACGACCGGCGCCTCTACGTTAGCTAAGGGGGGGTTTGATTCACGATCTTTCCTTGCGTTAATTGCACACAACACCAGCTCGCTCGCTCGCTCGCTCTCTCCCTCTCTCCCCCGTGCTAATTTCGAAGTAAATCCGTGTGATTACGCCTGCGCAGCTCATTCCCAGCAATTCCTCGCTCGCGCACCTGCGCGGTGTGTCTTAATTATCAACGGGGGTCTCACGCAATGTGGCGTCGCTATGACGGCCACGCCCGTGTCGCCGTGTTCTCACGCCGACGCGGATTCCGCCTTCGAACCCCCACCCCTGAGTCGTCATCGCAGCAGCCGCTAATTGACGGCTTGCGAGCAGCCGCTAATGAGTTGTACCCGCAGATCATCATCATCACCACCACCACCATCATCAGGCCGCTGCACACACTTGCCGCTCCCGCAAAAACCCACGTTTTAAACCGCGAGAGGGCCCTTTGAAAGCGGCGAATTCAAGCAACGCGCGCTATTCTGCGTGAAAATGTTGTTAGCCCGGGGCAAATGACACCGCATCGTTCATCTGGGCCCAAATTACAATTAACGGGGGGAAGAGGCACGCGCCACGCGCGCGTCGTGCACGGCCTGCGATCCAGAAGCAATATCGGTCGGGTTGGTGGTTCATGCAATGACGGGACGGGTGTGGAACACCAGCTGCAGGTGGCTTTTCCAGGATCATCCTCTTCTCGAGAAGGGATCTGTGCTGGGGAATCTGTCAGTCGTCCCGGGGACACGTTCCAATTCCTGTTTTTTTTTTAAACATCAGTTGCTTCAGACGGCAATACACAACTCAAGTGCGCTAACACGTAGCTGCCCTGTCTTCTGGTATTGTGAGATATTATTCTTCGCATGATACGTCCTGGGTTTGTATTGTACTTCAGAGGTGGCAATCCAAGATGCAGGACAATGCAGTGCTTCTAGGAATTGGTCCGGCAGGTAGGTTTCTGAGAAGCCATCCGTGCGGAGATTGAGCACGATTTTCTACTTGTTAACGTGTGAGCCTTCTTGTTCGCTGCCGACAGACAAAAAAAATAGAAAATGAACTCAAAACGGAAGTGACCACACTTTCGACGTATGCCGAACTTCTTTCGCACCATACGTAGCCAATCACGGTTGTCGGAGGTGCGGGAGAAGGACAATAAACTCAGCACAAAAAGCAGTTTTCAAGAAATTCGTTTGTTAATCTCGATGATTTAAAAGTGCGTATCTGCAGTGGCTTCCTAACATCAGAAGGAAGAGCGTTCCAGACGGCCGCAGAAGCGCATCTGAAAGCGCGGCGCGATGCGGTGGAGCGACTTTGTTCGATGGCTGAGCCAAAAGCCGCCGCTGCCGCCAGGATGACCCGGAGTTTGCAAAGTAGAACTCCGTAAAACAATCGTGACATTCGTGAGGTTTTCACAGCTGAAATATTAATCATGATTTGGTATTATTATGATATTTTGTACCGTAATCTAGAGGGGCTCGCTCGAGATTCATCTAGTTGAGACCCGTCTGACAGCAATGGCGTGTGGAATCAATTGCAGGCCTGCGCTTTTACTGTTAACCCTGTTACTAGTACGTAATTCCAGAGCTGAAAAAATATATCTCTTACTAAAGTGACTTTAGTCGAGTGCTTAATTTTCATATATTTTAGACCACTCCTGGGTGTGCTGATAAATTCGTTTTGTGGTTGTCTATTATAATCCTATCAACCCATATTAGATTCCCCGACCTTTCATAACATCTTCGGCAAAAATTGGTTAATAAATTTAACGTTAAGCCTGCGCTAGGTCGACTCAGCCTAAATTGAGCAGCTGATGAGGTGTGTTATCACCATTCCTGACAAGATGAAGGCATCTGGATACACAGTAGAGTGCTGGCCACATCACCTGTTTGTGTGCTGCGTTGGCGTCAATAGGTGCTCGCTAACAGCATTGGCCTCATCGGTCAATAATGCTAAGTGGTGGGGGGGGGGATGATTGGCTTTTTAATCAATACATTGTTTGGCGGTTGCTGTGCTTGTAATTAAACACTTCCTTCCGTGCCTGTTGCACTACACACTGACCGTGCCTCAAGAATAATAATCATGATCTTTGCCATTCTTGGTACGCTTGTTTACCCAGGAAGGCCTCAGTCTAAGGAGAATTTTCCCGGCGGGCCCAGCCATATTTTGGCAGTCACGAGGCGCTGTTACTGTGTAATCCCATTGAGTAATTTTGCTGGTAATTTTTTTGTTACATGAGGTTGGGATGTTTTGGCCAATAGCAGTTAGATTGTATGGTTTTAAGTAAAAACAAATGTTTAATCTCTGATTTGAAGCTTTCGTGACTGCAAGATTTACTCTTTGGTTCTTTTGGTAAAGTTACGTAGAAATAAAATAAAATAAGTTAAGTCTGAGTTGTGTGTAAATCCTCCCCGTAGAGGTGGTTCACCTCGACTGGGAGGTAAGACCCACTGAGCTGTAGAGTTATTTTTTTCACAAGCGATATGGCTATCACAAATGATAGCTCAACGAAGTGGCTTTTCAAGTGGAAATTGATAGCCGCCAAATAGTCGAAACGCACTATTATAAACGTCGAGGGCAAACACCAGAGGACCCGGGGAAACATCCACGCGGCCACGGGGAGAACTGTGCTGACTACGAAAATACAGACGTCACTTTCGTGATCGAACCCACGACCTCCTGTTAACCTACTCACGCCGGCTTGCGCCCGCCCTCACAGTCGGGCATATTTGCGGAATACACCACGCCGCCGTTGACCCTGGCCATTGACCGAGCAACCCAACGTTCCTACCAGCTCCCTCCGCAGGAATGTGTTAACACCAAAGCCTCGTGTTAAGACGTTCAAACACCACATAGAGAGACATTACTCAGACGTGTGGTAAGACATGCAGACAAACATGCTTTGATAATGTGGATGTATGTGGAACTTCTTTCGCACCGTACGTTGCCAGCCGTGCTAATCGGAGGTGCATTGTCCTTGAAACCGAATGTCCTCACCAGGGACAATGCCTACATTTTCATTGCATATTTGCTTGTATATTTCTTCCCAAAGCATGCGTGGGGAATGTCGACATTGATGCCTTGCAATAGGTGTGCCTCTTTGGTGTTTGAACATCTTAGCACCTCCCGTGTAATTGCCGGAAAGGGTAAAGCCTATTCTCTTGTATTCAGCATCATCATCATCTTGACACTGGCATGATGATTATGATGATTTTAAAGCCTGTGCATCGGGACATTCCGTGGCGTGACCTAAGATTGGGGAGCTCAGACGAGAGGGCGAGCTGACCACACAGGCGCGTGGCACCTACACACGGGCGATGCTGGAGGATCTCATCATCATTATCAACCCCCCAATAAACCGCCTCGCGATGCTAATTGCAGGCGCAAGGCTAATCACCGGCGTCCTTGCCGAGACCAACTAACTCACTCACCAACGCGACAAATGGAGAAGACACATCGCTAGCCTCTCGCTCATCAAATCTGTACCGTCTCGTTGCCGAGGGTCGGAGAGACGTGACGAGGCCAGGGGGGAGGGGTGCATGACGCGTTGGGGGGGGGGGCATGACGCGTTGGGGGGGGGGGCATGACGCGTGGCAGGCGACAGTTCGCGTTGTCGCAGCGTTGCAGACGGGTGACCTCGTCACCCCCACCCTGACCCCGCGGACCCGACGGTGGAACTTGGGGAGGGGGGGGGCTCCCCTCCCGGCCCTGGGGGGGGGGCCCCTCTCCTCCCGGCCCTCCCCTCCACGCCGCTGTTGTCTGGCTCGGCAAAGCGAGCAGACGAAAGTCGGTAACATCATCGTCATCTTCTTGGTTCTTTCGGAAAAGTCACGTAGAATGGAAATAATAAAATAATGAAAATGAAACATAATAAAATAATATAATAATATCATATTATTCTCATTCTACGTGACTTTACCGAAAGAACCAAGAAGATGAATCCCTGCAGTCACGAAAGCTTTAAATCGAAAATCATCGTCATCATCATCGTCGTAGCGCGAACAATTGGAAGGCAATGGAGGCGGCATTGTCTGCCTCTGCATTGTATTAAGACGCTGATCTGCGTCCTCTGCGTGGAGGCGCAGGCGTGGGAAGGAGGCATTGGCCGCTTATTTGTTTTGTTGCCCCCCCGATATTCTCTCACAATGACGCTCATTTTTCGATTTAAAGCTTTCGTGACTGCAGGGATTCATCTTCTTGGTTCTTTCGGTAAAGTCACGTAGAATGGAAATAATAAAATAATAAAAATAAAACATAATAAAATTTCGATTTAAAGCTTTCGTCACTGCAGGGATTCATCTTCTTGGTTCTTTCGGTAAAGTCACGTAGAAGGGAAGTAATAAAATAATAAAAATAAAACATAATAAAATTTCGATTTAAAGCTTTCGTGACTGCAGGGATTCATCTTCTTGGTTCTTTCGGTAAAGTCACGTAGAATGGAAATAATAAAATAATAAAAATAAAACATAATAAAATAAGTCTCACGACGTTTCGGCCACAACGCAAGCAGCCGTCCTCATTCAGACTCTGTCGTCTCGACAGACCTGTTCTTCACCTGAGGACGGCTGCTTGCGTTGTAGAGAAACGTCGTGAGAATTATTTTATTATGTTTTATTTTTATTATTCTATTGCTTCCATTCTACGTGACTTTACCGAAAGAACCAAGAAGATTAATCTTTGCAGTCACGAAAACTTTAAATCGAAATCCTTTTCATGTTCGTGTAAAAGGGACAGATACCGGAAGGAGGCGGATTGCCTTCTAATTTATGTTGTTCAATTTGTCCGTGACGAACATTTTAATGCATTTGTGGTTCAGTTGTTTGCGTTCTTGAGGCACTTTCTAATGCCTTTGTTGCATGCACGAGGGGATTGCACTCGGCACAGCAGAGCAGCGTGTTTGTTTCCACCACCGAAGGGTTGTGTTGTTGTTGTGTTGTTGTTGCTTTTGGAGGCACTGGAGGTTAGGCGCGTGTTTACATCACGACACGGAAGCACGCTGGCCAATGTAAATTAGCCGCAACTGCCGTAACAACTTGAATTGCCCAGGAACGATAAAGGGCACATTAATTTGCGAACACTTGTACCCACTAAAGTCATGATCACAACATCTGCTGTCGTTTGTTCTTTAAAAAGAAAAATGTAACCTTGTGGTGGGCATATGTTTATGTGTGTGTTTTTTTTTATTTACATTTGCCTCGACAACATAACAATTGTGATGGGACTGGCGTGCCCTGCTCGTCAGGATTTCTGCTTCAAATGGGACTTTCGTAACCTTTCCCAGCACGCGACAATAAACGCTCAGTCATTGTCACCGTGTGATTAGAAACATTTAAAATATTGATCCATTGGTTGAAGATAGAGAGGGCAAATATCATCATCGTCGGCCACGTTTAATCCACTGCTGCATGAATGACAGTCTAAGCCGCATACTCTTAGGTTTTTTCGGTAAAGTGACGTAGGTAAAAATAAATAATAAAAATAATAGAAATAAAGTCTTTTTTATTTCTATTATTATTTATATTATTTTTTTACGTATTATTTACTATTTATTTCTACCTACGTGACTTTACCGACAAAAACCTAAGAGTATGAATCCTTGCAGTCACGAAAGCTTCAAATCTAGAAAGTCTAAGCCACCACCACCACCACCACCTCTCACGATCCTGCGATGTAACAATACCACCTAGCACCTGAACGTGAGCGGATTTCACCGTTCCATCTCTGCGATGGACGTTTTCTCTCTGGGGCCCGTTCCATATCCCTGGCTGTGCCGCTGTGATATCATCCGTCGGCCATCGCACATCTCAGGCGACGCATCCTGCCCAGGGGCCACCTCCTTTTCGCGATAGTTCGAACGATGTCATTAATTCACCTGCTGCGTGTTCTCTAATCCACGCGTTTCTCTTTCTGTCTCTCGGTGTGATCCCAAGCACGTGGCTGGCAATTTGCGGCAAAACGCGGTGCTTCTGTACGCACCGCAGCGCGCATTCGTGAGTGGTTTTGTTGTTGTTGTTAAACAGTTGAACAAATATGAGTCGTGTTTTTGTGCTCGAAAATGTTTGTACCACTTAAGATAATTATCATCAGTGCAAAGTGCCGAAGGTAACGTTACACGTCGCTTCATATGCGTAGCCTGTCTGCAAATGTGCAAATACGGGACTACACAGAGACCCCCCCCTCCCCAAAGCATGCCGTTCGACAACATTGCAAAAATTTGTACGCGCGATTAATTTGACACTGCGCGCAATTTTAAACAAAGTGAGAATGTTGTACATTAAAAAAATACCGCACAGGGCATGTTTTTTTGTAAACAAAAAAGGAAGCCTATTTAAAAAAAAAATCTTGTATCTGGGCACGTCTGTGCTTTTGCACTTAACAGGTCTTGAAAAGCAATTGGCTAAGAAGGGACATGCTGCGATATTGACACAATTGTTTTATTACCATGGTTAACAACACCGAAGGTTAAATTGTGCAAGGGAGCCAAGCGGAAGGGCTTTTTGTTCATTGTGTGAAATCGAGCGGCACTGCTTAAGTGTGCGCGTGTATGTAATTGTGTTGAACTTCTTTCGCACAGTACGTGGCAAACCGTGCTAATTGGAGGTGTGCGTGAACCCTTTGTTCGCGCGGTGTTTTAGCGTACGGCCCTACGAACCCGGCGAGCCGAGTTCGATTCCCCGTTCGTGGCCAACATCAGTGGCGAATGTCTGAAATTTGTTCTGGGTGGCCGGGCGTGGTGTTGGTCGTACCGGCCTTCATAGGTGCTCGCTAATAGCACTTGCCCCAGCAGCTTGCGTAGATTACACGCGGGGAACTTTGTCTTCTGCTGGATTTAAAATGGCAATGTTTGGCGCATGTTTCGGCCATAATTGGCACTCGCTAACAGCACTTATCCCAACAGCCAGGGCAACAAGGGGATATTTTTTCTTTGTTATGCACATCTGCGTGTGTTTACAAGTGACGGAGGGTGCGTGCGCATATGCGTTTGTGCAAATGCGTGGGCGTCTGTGCGTGAATGTCACTCTGAGCGTTCTGTGTTCCTTTCTCGAAATTGAATATTCAAATGAGAGAGAAAAAAAAACCGGAGCGAGGGAAAAACTTCCGAAGATACTTTCTTACAACTCATATTGCCACAATGGCCTGTGCCTTGCGTGACACATACAGGACTCTGTGAGTATTTTTCCGTGAAAAAAAAAACATTCTTACCATCAGCGGCAGAGGTATTAACAGATGGGTTTTATAAATCTAATAACGGTGGCATCATTTAAACGAGAATATGCAAGAAGTGGTTTGAAATTGCCACCATGCAATATATCTCTTTAAAAAAATAATAACAAGACGCGCGGAGTCAGAGCTCTTACAAAATACACCCTGGCGCAATTTCTGACACTTCGAAACGACAAAGACGGTGGAAGAATTCCAGTCGAATTCTAGATATGAAGCTTTCGTGACTGCAAGGATTCATGCTCTTAGTTTTTTTCGGTAAAGTCACGTAGGTAAAAAATAATAAAAATAAAATAATAAGAAATGAAAATAACTAAATTAAATTACGACGTTTCGGAGGCAGCACAAGTCTCCGTCTTCAGGTGGGACCGTCACAGCTACATTTACTGTATCAAGTGAAGAGAAATCCAAGAGACAAGATCTTAAAAACAAGTTATAATCCTCCCCCTCCCCTTAACCAGTATTTAAGATCTTGTCTCTTGGATTTCTCCTTACTTGATACAGTAAATTTAGCTGTGACGGTCCCACCTGAAAAACGGAGACTTGTGTTGCCTCCGAAACGTCGTGATTTAATTGATTTATTTTCATTTATTATCCTATCTTATTATTTTTCATATTTTCTCTTTCTACGTGACTTTACCGAAAAAACCTAAGAATATGAATTCCAGTCGAACCGGTGCTCGATTTAAGAAATTACCGTGGATGGCGTCCCGCGGTGTTTTTAAAATGTCAACCTCGCCGAGGTCACAGAAGCCGGTTCGGTGGGGCAGCGAACGGAGTTCGGGGCCCCGGTTCGGTGCGCGTGCCGAGGCTTCGGGCAAAACAGGAGCGGCTCGCCGGTTCGGCGCATTGAAACGGCGAGTGGCACCGTGGTGGTCCAGAGATGTTGACTCTCCCTCGCCCGGAATGCGAGAAGGTCCGTGTGAGGGTGCAAGATCGCTGACCCTTGACGCCCGCTGTATATTTGGGGTTCGCATGTCTCTCTCTCTCTTTCTCTCTCTCCGTCTCCCCCCGTGGTCGCGTGGATTTTTACTCAATTCCAACATTTAGAAACAACGTGCGTTTGGGAGTATTTTGGCTGCTATACATTTCCACACGATGACAAGTCACTTCGTTGAGCTATCATTTGTGATTGCCAGGTCGCTTCTGAAAAAGAGCTATATAGCTCAGTGCGCCTGACATGGTAAAATATTTTTTTTTCAAATGAATAGCTTCTTAAATACGCACACTCTTTCACCCACCTCTGTCCAACCAACAGCGTAAACACAAACGTGAGATGTGCTGGGTTAAAGTGAGGGTGCTTCTGCCTCTTCGAAGCCGTGCGGCATGCGTGGAAGAGTAGGCCAAATAACCCGCTTGAGAATAGCTCGATGGAGCTCCCTCGAATGGAGGGCCTTCGGCCCGTGGTGGCATTAGCGAGCAATTTCAGGGCTGCCCCTTTACCTCTTCATCCTTTTACTGGGCTCAAAACAACGAAGATGTCACGTGAGGGTGACTGTGTGGGTGACTGTGTGGGTGACTGTGTGGGTGACTGTGTGGGTGACTGTGAGGGTGACTGTGTGGGTGACTGTGAGGGTGACTGTGTGGGTGACTGTGTGGGTGACTGTGTGGGTGACTGTGAGGGTGACTGTGAGGGTGACTGCGTGGGTGATTGTGTGGGTGACTGTGAGGGTGACTGCGTGGGTGACTGTGTGGGTGACTGTGAGGGTGACTGCGTGGGTGACTGTGTGGGTGACTGCGTGGGTGACTGCGTGGGTGACTGCGTGGGTGACTGCGTGGGTGACTGTGTGGGTGACTGCGTGGGTGACTGTGTGGGTGACTGCGTTGGTGACTGTGTGGGTGACTGTGTGGGTGACTGTGAGGGTGACTGCGTGGGTGACTGTGTGGGTGACTGCGTGGGTGACTGTGTGGGTGACTGTGAGGGTGACTGCGTGGGTGACTGTGTGGGTGACTGCGTGGGTGACTGTGTGGGTGACTGTGAGGGTGACTGTGTGGGTGACTGTGTGGGTGACTGTGTGGGTGACTGTGAGGGTGACTGTGTAGGTGACTGTGTGGGTGACTGTGTGGGTGACTGTGACGGTGACTGTGTGGGTGACTGTGAGGGTGACTGTGTGGGTGACTGTGTGGGTGACTGTGTGGGTGACTGTGTGGGTGACTGTATGGGTGACTGTGAGACTGCGAGGCTGTGTGGGTGACTGTGTGGGTGACTGTGTGGGTGACTGTGTGGGTGACTGTGTGGGTGATTGTGTGACTGCGAGGCTGTGTGTGATGCGTCATTGTCACGGGCGCCTGGCCAGCATGTCCGAGGCCATGGGCTTCAGCATGAGAGCAGCGATGAGTAAATAAGAATGGCTTTGTCAGTGGACTCTTTCTCCTTCTCTTGGTCTGGTCAGTTGAAACAATAACAATCATAATAATAATAATAAGTATTACCTGAAAAGCATTCATAGTGTCTCAGAACTTGAAATCAATATTTATCCATTGAAATCTGTTGCTCGGAGTGGCAATGATGTGGTTATTGCCCGATGTGCTAGGATGTAGAGAAGCGTGGAGAGTGGTGCTACCGCTCGGCTTGGCTTTGACCACAATTTTGGTGGCAGAGCAGAGAGAGAGAGAGCGGTGAGAGAAAGAAGTCCGCACGGCGAGATACGAGATGGAAATTGTTTGCTGCCATGGCCACGAGTGTGGAAATTGACGCTGGGCGTTGTAAAAAAAAGAAACGTTAAGATGCTTCCATCCCTCAGCTGTCCCGGGTGCAGAGTTTTCTGTTTTCTCGGTGATTTGGAGGCCCCTGTAATGGAAAGTTGTCATGCACTGTGACAGAGGCAGTCTGTTACTCTTGGCGGCGGTAGAAAATCGTCTGCTGGGTGTGTGTGTGTTTTTAAAGGCGGCAGTGCCAAAATAAAATATCTTTAGCAGAGGGGGCAGACGGTTATGGTTTAGCTTTTACGCGGTGGCTTAGGGAATAACAGCAAAGAGTGGCTGATAAAAAAAATGAAACCGGCTTCCATCTCTCTGTCGGAAATTCCGCACAACTCGGTCCGCTGCGCGGGTCCATGAAAACAAAATGTAATAAAGTGAGCGAGCGCTTCTGTATTCTTGACCACGGTCCATACCTTTTCCGCCCGCTCTCATTTGTATCGAGGGGACGGGATTGCTCCTCTCTGCGGCGTGACGAGCGAGCGACGTGCGCTCTGCGCTTAGCCGCGTGCGTGTGTGCGGTGATAGTGGTGTCAGTGGTTCGTGAACTATCCAAAGTAACCGGCGGCTTCGGGTTCAACATTTTCCAAGCGCGCTACGCTGGCCGCTACGAACCCGGCCACCCGACTTCGATACCCGCTCACGGGCAACACCGGTGGCGATCATCTGAACCGGTTCTGGGCCTCCCCTAGGTAGACTCAGCCTCAAATGAGTGCCTGGTGCGGTGTGTAAAACATTGCCTACTAGGGAGGCAAAGGCGGTCGGGCGTGGTGCTGGCCACCCAACCCTTCGTGTGGCCGTGCCGGCCTCCATAGGTGCTCGCTAACAGCACTTGCCCCAACAGTCTGTTCAGGCTATACGGGGGATCTTTGTATTTGGGGGGGGGGGGGGCGGGGAGGAAACAGCGCTGTAAGTGGTGAGTGAACTGCCCTAAGTACCCGGCGTCCTGAGTCGCCAACACACGACAAACATCAGCTGGTGATCATAACAACTGTAGGGGTCGATCCTGGACCTCCCGTGGGTAGACTCAGCCTTGAATGAGTGACTTGATGGGGGTGTCTAAACGACAGCACTGGGGGAGAGAAACGACGTTGAGTGGTGCTCGCGAACGGCATCTGAACGTGGCCCTCTCGCGTGATTCAGCCCCGGGGAGTGACTTGAGCCTGCAAATGCAGAATGTGTTTAAGGAAGGCCAATGCTGACGAGCATCTGAAATATCACCAAGGACAATTGAGAGATCTATCTGCTCGAAAAATGCATCATGATCTATATTTGCACTGCACTGTATTGTCATGTTAATGATCGTGTGTTGAACTTCTTTCGCACCGTACGTAGCCAACCGTGCTCATCGGAGGTGCGGTTTTAACCTTGTTCAAAGTGCAATTGCGTTTACTCGTGATATGCAACTTTCAATTATACATTTTCAATCCACTGCGGGTGAAGGCCTCCCAACACCATACTGATCACTGTAGGGTGTTTTGACCATGCGGGAAGTGCACGCGCTCATAGCACTGTGGGTACTGAAACTCTCAGAAACCCCCACCCGCTTAATGTTTAATTTATAAATAATTAATGCAGAATATATGCGAATACAAATAACCCCGCACAGAAATTTGGAACAAGTTATGTTAGCGAGCACCTATGAAGGCCGGCACGGCACATGAGGGGGTGGGTGGCCAGCACCACGCCCGGCCGCCTTTGTCTCCCCTTTGGCGATGTTTAGACACCGCACCAGGTCCTCATTTGAGGCTGAGTCGACCTAGGAGCATTTCAGATAATCGTCACTCGTGTTGGCCATGAGCATGAACCGAACTCGGGTCGATGGGTTTGTAGCGCAGCGCGCTAACCGCTGCACTACCACTCCCCATATAACAACATCAACAGACATTTGGCACTAAGTTGGGGTCACATGAGCACGTGCTTGTGCCAGGTTATGTGCACTTTAAAGCCACGTGAAGCGTCGAACGCCCGCTGGCAGGAGGTCACGAGACATACCCAGGTGTCATAGGTTGACTGACTGAGATGACTGGCCGATGTTCCAGCTGTGCCCCCTACTGTGCCAACTTGCTGTATTTTACCTGCCCGGCGCTCTGCTCGTTTTTGTGAGCGTCACTCCTCTCCGCCCTCCGTTATTGTTGGAGGGCGACTGCCTCCAACGGACCAGTAGCGTCCTTCACAATCCTCCTCCATTAATACACACAGACACACAGCCGCTATATACACAGACACCCATTCACTCTCCAATCATAAATGTAGAGACTATAACTACTCTCACGGTGGCTTCTCTCCTGCCATTCCTATTAGCATCCAGGCCCTGTTCGTATAAACCTGTCCTTCTCTTCGTCACAGCGCGTGCCCTCTTTCTCCCCGGCACCGCTGTTCAAATGTTTGCCACTCCGTCCCTGTTGATCACGTGGCTGTTTGGCTTCGCTAGGTGACAGTGACTCCGCGAGGCGTGGGGGGAGGGAGCGACTGTGAAATCGACAACACCGTCGGGAGGCGGGTGGTGGATGGGTGGCGCTGAGGGTTTTTCGGCCAAATTTCGCAGCGCTGGTCAATGCGGGCTGGTGAAGCGGACAAGGCGGGGTAGGTCAATTCGAATACCACTCTTCATCATCCGTGGAGTGCACGCGCTCATATCACTGTGCGTACAGAACCACCCCCCCCCCTTAATGTTTAATTTATAAATACTTAATGCAGAATATATGCAAAAACAAATAACCCCGGACAGAAATTTGGAACAAGTTCAGTTAGCGAGCACCTATGAAGGCCGGCACGGCACATGAGGGCGTAGGTGGCCAGCACCACGCCCGGCCGCCTTTGTCTCCCCATTGGCGATGTTTACTACACACCGCACCAGGTCCTCATTTGAGGCTGAGTCGACCTAGGGGAGGCCTCGGAGCATTTCAGATAATCGTCACTCGTATTGGCCATGAGCAGGCGGGTTGCGCTGATGCATATCGTATTCCGACCAAGAGACTTGGCCGCTACCAACTAGGGGGGTGGACAACTTCTGACTGGTATCCACCATGGGCAGAGTTCACCACGCGGAGCGTGACCCGCGGGCGATGTCCACCGTGAAGAAAAAGCAGCGTGTGCAAGCCGCCCGTGCCACAGACACACTTGCTGTTGGCGTTCACGTTCTGGAGGCATTTCATATCACGTCCCCCCACCCCCCACCCCGCTATGGTAACCCGTTCAATGACACATTTTTTCATGCAAAGCTAACCACAGTGAACTTTCTCTCGCATGTCAAATTTTAACCAGTTATTTATTTGACCAGGTAAGGCCCCACTGAGCTATATGGCAATTTTTTTTAGAAGCGACATGGGCACAAATGAGAGCGCAACGAAGTGGCTTATCACGTGGAAATGTAAAGCAACCAAATACTCTGAACGTGTGTTTCTAAACGTGGAGGAGAAAAACCACAGGACCCGGAGAAAAATCTATGCGACCACGTGGAGAACACGCAAACTCAAAATATAGAGGCGTTAGGGTCGAAATGGGAATCGAACCCACGTCCTCCTGTATACCAGGCGAGGTAGTTAACATCTCGCCACGTATTTACCGTTGAGAGATAGCATGCTTTAAGAACATTCTTGTTGGTATTTGGCACTCTGGGTGGTTTCCGGTAAGCCAATTTTGGGCCACTAGCTCCATAAGCAAACTAAGAACATGCGTAGGGGCCCACGTTGCTCAAGAGGCCCCCAATTCATGAAGCAAAAACAGACACGGGCGAACCAATATCAGGCCAAATATGAATCCTAATAAACATCAAAAAGCTAAATCTACGTAAAAAAGTCAATTCATCTCTCTCATTACCATCTTGTCTGTAACACTATTGTTTTGCTACATTTCCTCTATCGCCTGAACTGATCTCTTCTGTCATTTCACTGGGAGTGTTTGCGAATAGAGAGATGACCGATGTGGCTAACCACTCTTTGCAGAGCACTTTGAAGTGAATTCGGTGCGGGTACGTCATCGAAACGGGAATCCAAAGTAAAAGGCCACGCGGGAGGGCATGTGGGGATAGGGTCACAATTGCGGGTGATTTTCGAATTTGACGCCGGCACACGCAATGGCCTACTCTCCCGAAAGACATGAGGGATGTATTTAACATCCGCTGTGGAGCAGCCGGCGCGCGGTATCATTCCGGTGGATATCGCGCCGCGGTGTTAACCAGGGCGGCCGCTGCGTCCGAACGGTGAGCGAGCGGCGAACGCGCTACCGGCTAGGCCTCGTCGCCGGCGGTGCGCGTGTCCGTGTGTGTGCATCGGCGTGCACGCGAGCTCTTTGGGGAGATGAACGCAGGTGTGAGGTCACCGGTAAGCGGGGTTGACGTAGCGACACCGGTGGGTTTTTCATTTTATCCTGGAATGTTGCATTGGTCAGACTCAGCAGTCTTGCCAATCCACCACCTCCACGCGAGTCCCAAGATCTGTGAGTGTCACCACTCGCACTGGACCACAGCAGCCCAGTAAACGTGTCAACGTTGGGCCAACCTCATCACGTGTTTGGAGACCCGCTGGACCAACGTTGCGCTGACGTTGACGCAACGTTCCATGTTTACTTGGGAGGCGACGTGTTGATGAAATGTCATTATCGCCGCATTCTCTTTCTTCCCAACCGTATGCGTTTTAATTAACTTTGCCCGTTACGTTTGTTTCTCTTACTCTGTTCAATTTCTCTGTCTCTGCTATCCGCGGAGACAAGCTATCAGGGCAGGCACCAGCGAAAGAAACCCTTGTGGATTTCTGAGGGCTAAAGTAGGAATTATTGTGATCCCCCCCTCCGGCGACATAATGAAGGCTCATCGGTGAGGTTACCTTTCATTGGCAAAGTGCTCATGATTGACACTTTTAATTACGGGCAGGGCCTCAGCGATTTTTTTTAGTTACGTGGACGGCGCTACAGCGACTCAAATGCGCGTCGAGAAAATTTCATTATGATCCGGCATTCAGCCGTGCGCGTGTATATCAAATTACAATATGAGACATCCAGAATGATACGGCAACGGCTTAATTGGGCTCGGCATCAAGTCCTTCTGAATGGCAGTGGCAGGAACGGAACACCTTAAACCCACCCCCACCCCATTCCCTGCGCATTAAGTGAGTTGTGGCGTACGTGCCCGCCAGTAATGCCGTGTGTCTTGTGCTTTTTTGTGTCGGTGCTCCATCAATGGTACTTTCACGGAGCGCCAGGAATTGATGCGTAACACGACCAAAAAGACGGCCCTTTTACGCACGACATTTGCTACAGATGAATTTGCAGCGTTCTAATTAACGCGCCGCTAAGTTCGCCAGATTACCGGAGCGAGGCTGGATTAGCGGGGATGCGCATTTCATTTGGGCAAATATCAAGGATGCTTTGTCATTTTTTCGTTGCCAATTTTGCACGTGCGTGAGCGTACGCAGAACGATGCGTGTGTGTGACAAGGCAAGGGCGCAGCCCTGCAATCACTCGATTGCTCCAATGCCGCCGACAGCAGAAGGCCCTCCACTCGAGGAAGCTGCTGGGAGTCCCCTTTAGAGACATCTTGGATCGGAGACGGGATCGCCCACACTTTACCCCACCACGCGTGACCTGACGATCAAACGTGGTGTAGACATCCGTTGTCCTGCTGGCGGGGTGGGGGTGGGTGGGGGTGGAGGTGGGGGGTGTGGGGTGGGCTTCGGGGGAGGGGCGAGGGGGGATTTAAGAAACGTGTTTCGTTGTTTCAACTGCTGTGCCTCGAGGTCAAGGTCAAATTAAACCGTCGGCCTCCGAGTTGCAAGCACAGTGTCTAAACCATCATACCACGGCAGCATCCCTGAATCATGGTTTTATATATATATAAATTGGACAATGTTTTGAACCAACAGCTTACTCAACATTTTCAAAGCACCGCCGTTATAAGACGTCTGTAATTCAGTCATCCGAGATTTGCAAGTCTGCATATTTCAGAGACGTTCCGTGCAAAAGCCGGGACGAGACGCAGACCGCCGGCGTGCGAGGCTGTGTTCGGAAAGAAACGCTGCAGAGCAACACACCCCCCCCCCTCCCCACGGACTCCTTGAACCCTGGAGAACGGAGACGCGTGGAAAAAAAAAAGAACGTCTGAATATACGTAAATATTCACAAGAATAACAATAATACGAACGCATTCCATTCACATCCGTGAAAGGAGATGTTGAATGGCCTGAACAGAAATATTCCAATGCAGATCAGAAGTTCAACGTACCTACATTGGCACGGCAGTTGCAACAATGGTGCAAGTTTAATGAATTCCCAACCGCCTCTGTCTGCCCAGCGGTGTACATTGCTTCTGTACAATTAGTCCCAGGTTTGGTTTACGCGGTGTTTTTACGGGGCAATAAACGCTCCTTTTTAATGGGGACCTGGTATCTCAATAGAAACCCGGTGACGGCAAAAGAAAAGTGAGCAAAATCGAGCATCATCACGGTACAACCAGCACACGAAATACAACAATGCTGGCCAAAACGCATAACATACAATAAGTACTGGGTGAAAAAGAGCAGCGAGGTTGTTAAGAGTGTAAAAAAAAACTTTCGTAATTTAAAGTGTGCAAAGTAGAGCAACCGATTGCACGTATCTGTGAAAGGACATTTTAGGTCCAAAAGTTATTTTAAAGATGGACAAGGATACTAATAGGGGTTTTCCCCTTTTTTCTGACAAAAAAAACTGACACCTTTTGCAAGGAATCATGCTTACATTAACCACAATACTTGCAGTCACATGCAAACAAAAAACAATACTCTGATAATTTATGCATTGTCTTTGAAACTGATTGGTCCACACCAGAGACAGCTTTCTTTCGAGCCTAGTCTCATATGGTGTTCGACCAGATGTTTGCATTTGACTGCAAGTATTGTGGTTAATGTAAGCATAATTCCTTGCAAAAGGTGTCAGTTTTTGTTGCCAGAAAAAAGGGGAAACCACCTATTAGTATATTTTGATACTGGCAAAGGAGGTCCCATGATGGACAAGGATGCTAAGGTATTGCCGCCTCTTCCAAGACGTCTGTCCATGCAGAGCTCCCTCGAGTGGAGGCACATTCCGCCAGCAATGACTATGTCACAATTTTTCATTTTACCAGGTAAGGTCCACTGAGCTATGTAGCTGTTAGTCAGAAGCGACCTGGCCACAAATGATAGCTTAACGAAGTGGCTTATCATGACGTGGAAATGTATAGCTACCAAATATCCATAATAGAGTTTTTTGGGTTAGATCCGCTAAATATGTAAATGTGTCGTTGAAAAAAATCTGCCTGTCGCCTGATGAAGCTAGTTGTAATTACTGGCGAAACGTCGTACTCAGATTGTAAATGTTGTGGCTTGGCTCTTCAACACACCGGTTAGTGCTGTACTAGTGACGAATTGGCCACGTTCTGTTTACGTGACAACCCTGACTAGTTTGCTGTGTCGAGTGGTGGCGGGTTTTAACGACACATTCATATATTTACGCCATCTAACCCCAAACAAACCTCTTTTACGGATGATATTGGTCGCGAAACCCTACATGTTAAACCAGCTACCAAATACTCTGAGGACATGTTTCTAAATGTGGAGGGGAAAACCGGAGGACCCGGAGAAAAACCCACGCGACCGCGGGACAAACGTGCAAACTCCAAATGTACAGCAGCAGGCGTCAGGGTCGGGATAGAACCCACGACCTCCTGCACACCAGGCGAGGTAGTTAACAGGTGTGAGGAAGCATTTGCGGGGCTGAACCTTTTACCTTTTTTAGAACTCCTTCGCGCATGCGGTTGGTGGAGGTGTTGGGGGTGGGGGGGGGGAATCCGCTGTCGAGTTCACGGAGAATCTGGTGCCCATCTCGCGGTGATGGAGCGCTGTCCGCGGTGCTGAAATCAACGCCGGGGGGAGGGGGGGCGAGACATCAGGTGACGTGTGTGTTTGTGTGTACGTGTGTTTGTGTGTGCGCGTGTGTGTTTGTGTGCGCGTTTGTGTGTGCGCGTGTGCGCGTGTGTGCGCGTGTATTTGTGTGTGCGCGTGTGTGCGCGTGTGTTTGTGTGTTTGTGTGTGCGTGTGTGTTTGTGTGTGCGTGTGTGCGTGTGTGTGTTTGTGCGTGCGAGTGTGTGTTTGTGTGCGTGTGTGTTTTTTTGTTGCGGGCGGAGTTTTTATTTTATTTTTTAAAACGAAGCGGCCGCCGTGCGTGATGGGAGGTAAATCTGAGGTGAGATGGCGGTGTGGAGGCCACGAGCTGCACAGCGGCCCCGGCGAGCACGGCGGCTGTGGGGGGGGGGGCGATGCATCAGAGAGAGGCTTCCAGGAGGGCCTGAGAGCTGTTAACGTGACATCAGAATGGTATACCGCGCCACGGCCAAGCCAAACGGGGAGAATTTACGATACGTCCGCGTGGCCTGAGTGTTTGCGCGAGGGCATTTATATATCTGTGTGTACGCGCGTGTGTGTGCGAGTTTGTTGTGTGGGGAGCGGTGGCGGAGCGGTTAGCGCACCGTACTGGAGGCAACACAAGTCTCCGTCGTCAACCGGGAGATGAGCACACACGAGATCAATGCTCATTTGAGCAGGAGATCACTTTTATTTTTTTGTTTCCTTAAACACCTTTTTTTTACTTCTGTTGAGGAGTTCCCACGGACGCACTCGGAGACGGAGATAAGTTATGGGCTTTCGCCAAGGGTTTATTAAAGGTTAACAATAACACACAAGGGAACACAACTCCCAGGGGCTAGGGGTCCTACACTGAGTCCTAGTCCCTGCCCGACTAGCTCCGGTCTCTCTCTCTCTCTCGTGTCGGATCGGGAACTCTGCCGACTCCACCGACCGGAGAGAGAAGCACCTCTACGGCTACCACCGGCTTCTCCCCAGACTCCCTATTCGATCCCTCTCTACCCCTGGTTCTCTCTTCACCCTTCCTACTCTACCCGTTCCCACAGTGACCCCGCTTACGTCACGGGGTCTCCCCTAAGTACCCTAGGAGACGTGACGTCATCGCACTGAACGGCACACCTGACGTCACGTCCCAATTTGACTCCGCTACACTTCCATGAATGCGATGTATTGTAAACAGTTTGAGTTCGCACCGAGATCGAAGCGGCCCGTGAAATGAAACGTCGGCGGCGTCACTTAAGGCGCACGCGTCTCCGTGACGTCTCCAACAGCTGACTGCCTTTCTCTGTCGTCCTACTCTGCGCGCACTTTGCAAAGGGATTCCTTTTGTCTTCATCCCGAGAAGACGAAGCGCATCGAGACTTTCCCCCTAGGAACAACCAGAAGAAAAAAAACATCCTCCGCCACCAAACCTCGCGGTTTGCCGAGATGGTGACACAGTGCGCTGTCGCGAGCGACGCCGTCGAAGGTAACGGGCTGGTGTGAGTCAATGGCCCTCAAGAGAAAGTTCACGTGTGTCCACAACAGAGGTCGCAATCGGGTACCCGATACCCGTACCCTACCCGTACCCTACCCGATACCCGTACCCTACCCGAAACCCGGCCGGGTAGCCAGGTATCGGGTAGGGTACGGGTACCCGTTTGCAACCCTGGTGCGGCCGGGTACGGGTAAGGAATCAAAACCCGTTTGCGACCTCTGATCCACAAGCCAGCAAACGCGTTCGCCGATCCGACGTACGGGTCTGGTGACCTCTCTCATCATCATCATCATAGGCCTTTGTGTCTCGAGAGACAATTCTTTTGCGCCTTACGAGGTCAGCTGTAGGGTTTTCAGCGCCTAGAATGACTTAGTAGGCCAATCCTTGAGTGGCAATCCTTGCCACAGCAATTGCAGGTGAATGCGGTGGCAGCTCTAGAGGTGTGTGTTGCTTGTCCTTGACGCCGCTCCCTCTTGGTCTGCCAAGCGGTGCGCCTTTTCTCCTCGCCTCTCCTGAGGCCTGTTTTCACAGCCTGCTACCAGCTGAGTCGGTCGCCGGCAGTTTTCTCCAAGTCATTTGGGTTGATGTCGCAGCTCTTCATGTCCCGTTTATAGACACATTTCAAGCACAGGACCGGGCGACCAGTGGCCCGTGTGCCTGATGCCAGCTCGCCGTACAAGACATCCTTGGGTGTTCTGCCATCCTGCATGCGGAGCACGTGGCCAAGCCATCTCAGGCGCCTATGACTGAGCAGAGAGTACATGCTGGGAATATTGGCCAATTAAATTTCGATTTAAAGCTTTCGTGACTGCAGGGATTCATCTTCTTGGTTCTTTCGGTAAAGTCACGTTGAAGGGAAATAAGAAGACAGACGCTGTCTTCTCGACAGACCTGGTGTTCACCTGAGGACGGCTGCTTGCGTTGTGGCCGAAACGTCGTGAGAATTATTTTATGATGTTTAATTTTTATTATTTTATTATTTCCCTTCTACGTGACTTTACCGAAAGAACCAAGAAGAATATTGGCCAAGTTCTCTAGCCTCTATATAATTACCACACTACAACAACAATAATAATACAAATAAACAATGTAAGCAATGTGCCAGCGGCTTGTCGAGGACATGTGTCAATAATAATTAATAAGCAGTACATTTGATTATTTGGGTTTTTCCGGTAAAGTCACGTAGAAATAAAAAATAAATTAAATAATAGCATACGACGTTTCGATTGCAACACAAGCAATCATCATCAGGTACGAATGAAAGAGAAAACAAACTTATTAAACTTAGAAATATAATGCAATACAACACAGAGAGTCGGCTAACATAACAGTCAACACCCTACCTGGTTGATTACGTTCTTCCAAAGATTGCTACATTTGAGAGAGAGACAAAACACAGACACGGAGACACACAGACAGACACATAAGCAGAGAGAGATAACACAGAAACACACAGAGAGAGAGACACACAACATATACATACAGACAGACACACAAGCAGAGATAGACAACACCGAGACACACAGACAGACACATAAGCAGAGAGAGAGATAACACAGAGACACACACAGAGAGAGACACACACATAGGCACACAGAGAAACAACGCCTCTGTGTCGAGGCCTTAAATAGAAAGAGAGAGGTGAGCAGAGAGAGGGGGGGGTAGAGAAATTAGCAGGTCATTGATAGATTTGAAGCTTTCGTGAATGTAGGAAATAACAGAGCAACAACACATTTTAATATTTTCTCTTTCTACGTGACTTTACCGAAATAACCAAAGAATAGATATTGGCGACATCATTATTTGTAGCGCAGGCATATCACGAGCATGCTACGTGTCATAGGCGTAATAACGTTGCTATGTGGAATGGCAATTGAGTAATTTACGGGTACTTTAAAAAAAAAAATCTGCCACGTTTGGAATGGGATGCTATTATTTCCGATCAAACGCCTGCTAAGGAGGCCCCCGTGTATCGTAGGCATTTGAAGGACACAAGGCTAAAATGGCCTCTGAAGTCAGTTATCAGAGGCTTGTTTGTGGTGAGAACCAGAAAGGAAAAAAAGAGATACCAGCCCACCTGGATAACATTTATGTTGAAAAAAATAATAACTTAAAACCAATTTTAAAAAAATTCAAATTATCATCTTATTCTGCAGAGGACATAACACTCGAAACGGACGACATGAACATGCGTAAACACACACACACGAAGACAAAGAGCCCCTGTGTAGCCTACGCAGACTGGGCTCGTGTTTGCGAGCACTTTTGAAGGTCGGAAAGACACACGAGGGGGTGGTGTGGCCAGAACCACGCCCAACCGCCTTTGTCTCCGCAGTGCCGTTTATTACTCACTGCACCGTGTACTCATTTAGGGCTGAGCTGACGTAGGAGAGGTTCGGATATAAATCACTGTTGGCCATGACCCGTATTCAAACGTGGGTTGGCTCAGCCCAGAGCGCTGCGCCCTAACCACTGCACTGCTCTCACAAAGACAAAGATCCCCCATACTGTATATCCCGTAACAAACTGTTGACGCAAGTGCTGTTAGCGAGCACATATGATGTCCGGCACAGCACACGAGGGGATGGGTGGCCAACACAACGCTCCGTCGTGGCGATGTTTAAACACCGCACCAGGTACTCATTTGAGGCCGAGTCGACCTAGGGGAGGCCCAGGATCGGTTCAGATAATCGTCACTGGTGTTGGCCGTGAGCTGGGAATCGAACTCGGGTGTTAGCCCGGCGCGCTAACCACTACACTACCGCTCCCCATCGTTTGTGCGCGTGTGCGCGTGAGTGTTCGTGAGAGCGCTGCACACAAATCAAGGCACACGCATTTAAAATCCAGTCTCGTGCTTAGTTGACTGAAGTTCAGTGAGACGAACCTGTGGTTAATAAGAACTGTTGACCGTACCCATGACAATTGGCCTCTTCAAATGGCCTCAGAGTCTCTTTGGAGATGAACACGGGGATCATAGATTTTTTTAAAAATACAGCCTCCTCCTGCAGACACGTGCCTACTTTTTTTTTATTGAAGCGTGTTAACAAAAGGTCCACGTGCTCACCACACAGAATTGCAGTGGTCTTGTGCCTGTGCGTGTGTAATGTTTCGGGCAGTGGTGCAGTGGCCAGCGAGCGCACTGTGCTACGAGTCTGGTTCTCCACTCACGGGCCAACCTCGTGTAACGAATATCTATCTGAACCAGTCTCGGGCCTCCACTAGGTCGACTCAGCCTTGAACGAGTAGCTGGTGCAGTGGTGTGTGTAAACGTCAGCATTTGGGGAGACAAAGACGGGTCGGCGTGGTTGCGAGCCACATCTCCCCCCCCCAACCCCCTAGCCTTCATCGCTGTTCATGAACAAGACTTGTCCCAACAGTCTGTTCGAGGTTATATGGGGGTAGGGGTGGTCATTGTCTGTGGTTGTGGTTGTATGTGTCTGTGTGTTGAGAACACATTTTGATGCTTGCTACCAACGAAAGAAAAACTTTTTAATTTTTGGAGGATTTCGCGACCAATATCATGCATACTATAAGTTGTTGGGGTTAGATGGTGCAGTGGTTAGCGAAATGCATTGTTAGGTCCCCCCAAAATAACCATTTTGCGGCCACAGTTAACATATTTAGCGAGTAATGCCCGTGCCAGACATGGAGTCTCCTAGATTTGAAGCTTTCGTGACTGCAAGGATTCATACTCTTAGGTTTTTTCGGTAAAGTCACGTAGGTAAAAATTTTAAATTAATGAAAGTAAAATAAATTATAAATCACGACGTTTCGGAGGCAACACAGCTTCCGTCTTCAGGTGGAACCGTCACAGCACGATTGCTGCATGACCAGAGTGGTGAAGTATGACCCAGATGGTATTGGGCAATGTCTTCATCCTGCAGTGGATTAACAACCGGCTGTAAGTTACTATTTGGGAGTTACATGAAAGCATATGCAAATAGATGTATTGAAAGCACTTCTGTATTCCATCACGTGTACTGTATTTTTTTTTAATTATTAGGGTGGGCCTCAGAAATGGCTTTGAAGTACAGAAGTTGGAAAGCCATGAACACATGCGAAAGTGAGCACACGAGGATTACTACACAGCAACGTATTAAGCAAAGCAGCACACACACACGCACACGGCGTACCAGCGTCTGAATGGTGCATTATGACAAGAAGTCCTGGTTCGCAGGGTTAGTTGTAATGGAATAAGAAATTGTCAAATCACGAAAAAAAAGTGACTTTTTTTCGTGACAGGCTGCTTCTTTGTTCAGGGCTGGCTCTCAAATGAGGAAACGTAACGTGGGGCTGCATCTCTGCCATCATTTTCACTTTCAGGGCTTCGGTGATGTTGTCCACGCGCCGTATTTTCTGCGGAGCGAATGCCGACGTTGTAAACGCAGCGCGCGTATTGCTACGCGTGCGACGAAGTTGGAAATGACGAAAAATGGAACAGTCACGCTGCCAAAATGTCCAGCGGCTAAATCTCGATCGAAAACTCGTTTCTTTAGAACTGCGTTCAGTTTGTTGTCCTTACCCCATCTGTCCCGCACCTCCGCTTAGCACGGCTGGCTCCGTCAGGTTGTGTGTAAGAAGCTCAGCAAACACGCCGTTGTCAAGGTCTGCTCTCCACGAGAAAGCTTCAGGAGGGAGAGTTACTTTGTGGCATTGTTCTTCGTCTTCTTCTTCCTCCAATGAATGTTGAAGGAGTGTGGAATCCAGTGGTTGACTGCGTGGTCCATAGTTTGCGCTGCACGGCCACGTGAAAAACCAAAATACTTTATTAAAAAAAAGAAGAAGGGTGAGTCATATGACCACGTGACGACGCACTTTCGGCAAAAGTTATTCGCAGCGATGTTAGTGATGACGAATGCTTGTGTTGCAATTGAAACGTCGTAGTTTTTTTGCTATTTTCTTCGAACCTATCTACGTGACTTTACCGAAAGATCCAAAGAATATGAATTCCAGAGGTCTGTCCGTAAGTCGATTTGTTCGTAAGTCCAAATTTACACCTGTCGATTCCAAACATGTTGTACGGCATGTACACTAAACACGGGGAATGGTTTAAAAGGTTGTATAATCTCCTGTAGATGTATATGCGCGGGGCGGTTTGAACTTACGACTCTCGATCCGAACAGGCAACTGGACATACGGACAGGTTTGTTTGTATCTCTGAAAATTCGTAAGTCCCAATGTTCGTAAGTAGAAGAGTCCCTGTACATATAGTCAGCTGAGACCTGACGGCATCTGCATCATCTGTGCGTTCATTATCACTGTCATTCGTAAAATCTTGGGTGCAGATGTGGAACTAACCACCGTTTTAGAGCAGGCTCTCGCGATAGTGTTGACAATTTTAATTTTTTCACAAAAAATCCACAGTGATAAAACAGATGTTTTTCTTTTTACATTTGCTGTGTTCCTCTCAACATCTCGTTTTTTTTACCAACCCATTATCTCTTTATTAGCTTTGTTCTTTTCATGCGCGACGCCTTTAGGGATCGTGAAAGGCACCTAATAAGTGTCAATTAGTTATAATTATTGATGACACATTATGACATCCTAGGATGCGGTTGGCAGCCGCCATTCTAAAAAGGGCCAGAGTAATTGCACTACAAAAACCCATTGATTAATATCCTTTTTATTTGATTCATAAACTAATTGTCCCATGCCCTGAACCAATGAGACATCCACCCGCAGGACAACGAGGGTTCTTCAGGAGGCTGTGCAGCAAGTAGGTTTAGAATGGGCTATGATATGTTTTCACAATATATTTTTTTGCCTGTTCATTTTCATCCTCCACTTTCAAAATTAACTGACCAAACATTCCAAGCGGAAGTAAAAATAATAATAATAATTATAATCATTTTAATTTATAAAGCGCCCTTAAACAATGCGTATGCATGGCAAGGCGGAAATAGTTTAACATCAAGCAAGGAAAGAAGAAGTTAGAAAGACGGTTTGAAAATAACGAAAGAGAAAAAGCCATTTTAAACGGATACGTTTTTAGTCGAAGTCTTCCGTAAGAAATTATGAATCTCAGCGTGTGTTATCTGTGTGAATAACACAGTAAAACTATATTCTTGGTTCTTTCGGTAAAGTCTATGTGACTTTACCGAAAGAACCAAAAATATGAATCCCTGCAGTCACGAAAGCTTTAAAACAATAAAACTACTTTAAAATATCTTCTTGGTTCTTTCGGTAAAGTCACGTAGAATGGAAACCTTAAGACGGCTGCTTGCGTTGTAGCCGAAACGTCGTGAGAATTATTTTATTATGTTTTATTTTTTATTATTTTTATTGTTTCCATTCTACGTGACTTTACCAAAAGAACCAAGAAGATGAATCCCTGCAGTCACGAAAGCTTTAAATCGAAATTTACTTTAAAATAAATGAAAATGCATCACATTTTTGTTTTACTAACTTTTCCATTTCCCTTTTTTTTGGGGTGGTGGGGGAGTGGGTGGGTTGATTGTCAAGATTTATAAATCATTGATGACAACGCAAACGGCCGAATAATTGGGGCACCAAATCAGTGCCGTTTTTTGTTCCTTTTACAAGAATTGATCTTCAAATGCAAATCTGGAGCCATTTCTTGTAAGCGTCGTGGCTTCCAGCAGTTAATAACGAATTGGCGATTGAGGAGAAAGTTGGCAGAGGCAGGCGAGTGCGTTAAACGTGGAGGCCACATAAACGAGGTGACTCGGGCTGAGAAATCAATTGCGGATAGTGAGAGGGTACGTTATTTAATTTTCGAGTGAGTCACATTGGCTGCAGGAGCCTCTTGTCCGTGGCCAAACGTGAATAATGTTTCTCGTTCCGCGTTCTTCGCGTGTTTTCCCCACCCCCCTCCCCTCTCTCTTTTGTCACCGGGAAATGATGTCGCGTGGCATTTCATCATCCGGTGGTCACTTTGCACGATAATGTTGCGTTCAGTGCACGGTTGCCACGATGCGGCGATGTATCGGATTCTATAAATATTCACGATAATCGCAATGGGTCACTTTTCAGTATGTCGTCACGTGGCGATTATTGTTATTTTTTTTAAATCAAATATTTCATTTTTAGACAAAAATTTGTGATGAATTAATAATGATGAATGTGAAAAATGGCAATTACCAATTAAACGAGTGCTTTGTCAAATATTTGCCCGAGTTTTTCATGCGCTGGCGATTATACGATGTCAATTTTGAACAGCGCGTGCGTTCATAACACTGCAGTTTGTGAAGTTGCAATGATAAGACCTCTGGCAGGCCTGTGCAGATGAATAACCTTCAAATGTAACCTTTACTCTTACAGCAAAGCACGTCAACAAGACGATACAAATGTGAAATACAATTACAAGTCGTGTTGCTTCCACATCTTCCCAGATGTCTAGCCAGCGTGAAAGAGTAGGCCAACAATATTCTCGAGAGAGAACTTATTTGACAGCAGTGAGTGGCGTGAGCATGAAATTGCAGGGCTGCACCCGAACAACCACATTTTTTGTTTACAATTGCAGGTTTAAGGGAAGCTGATATCGTGACAATCGCCATATCGCAAAATGTATTATCGTACTGTGTCGTGAAAAATTACGTCTCTCTGAAACCCATGGTGCAGTGAAGTGAACGCGTATTTGATCTCTTTCAAGGTGCGGTCGTGAAAGCGTTTGCTTGAGCGTACGGTGATCTCTGTTGCTAGCGTGAAGCACGCTTGCACGAGGCAGAGGCTCGCACACAAGCAATGCCCCAGCGGAATAACGTGGGGTCATACGGACACCGGGGTCAAATGAACCCGCCAGGGTTAACATATAAGACTCAAACAATACCTGGCTGCATTTATGTTCTGGAAGCATGTTTCTTTGCCCAGTTTTAGTCGGGTGCAGCACAATAAAAGAGTTTATTATTTCAGATCCAATCAACAAACAAACACGACGTGGTCACGCAATGACCAATGTGACCGCATACCCCATGAGTGGTCAACTTTGGCCAGCAATGTCACTGCCAATGAAGCCTGCAGATTAATTCAATGGCTGATTTCAATCTGGTTGGATAGCACGGCGGTGATGATAATTATGATGGTGTCATGCGGATAAATAGCAACATTTATACAGTACGAAGTTAAGTTATGTGGTTTAGTCAACAGCCGTCGGGAAACTACGAAGGCAAGCTCCGTGATAATTCCGGGGGAATAAGTGACGGTGCAGAGTTGTTCGCGTGATGTTGTTCCATTGTTTGAAGCTGTTCACCACATTCACAATGAGTGCACTTGAGTCTCCGAGTCTCATCTCTGCAGACGAGGCAGTGCTTCGAGGGTACAGCTCTCAATCCCAGGGTTGACAGTTCAAGTAGCTGGCTGAGCGTTGTCACAACCCTTCATCCTTCCGTAGTCAATGAAACGAGTGGCATTCCATGGGTAGCAAACAGTGGTCGTTATATGGACAAAACCCACCCGTGCTATCGGAATGTGGACCTTTCAAAATTCGATCCGTGCCACCAACAAACACGAACACCGCCCCTTGCTTCTTTTTTTTACCAAATCAATTCCTTCCGGGATGCAGCATGCAGCTCGAGTATCGGAAGCAAATTCACAACAATCGGCCACAGGGTCACACATCTGGGGGGCACATTTGCCGCCCAGTGTACCACCGAGAGCTGCAGGCAGCAGTGGCGTCTCTCACATGACCACCGAGGCACAGGACTTGCGTCATGGACACGGTGCCAATGAAGCCACCGTGGACATACCCAGCACACGACGTCGCTCATCGATGCTTGGGTCATAGATTGTAAAAACATGTTTTGTCTTTTTTACGTTTTGTGTCACATCGTGAGATTTAAAATCCATTGTTCTCTCGCAGGGCGGTGTAACCCGTCGTGTTAGAGAATGGTCCATGGAAGCGGGTATTAGATAACTACTTTTGAGATCCTTTCACGCGACCTACGGTTAAATAAGTAAGGGGGCAGCATTTTTCCACCCACTCAGTACTTTTTCAGCAGCCCTGCTACAGAGTAGCAATTTATCACATGACAGTCAAACCCATCATTTTTCATTCTCAAACTTGGAATACAGCCAGTCTGAGACCATCACCTGACGACACTAGAGGACCCAGTTGAATAACGGGCGTGTCGGACCTGGATTCGAACCCAGAATCTCAGCAGTGCCGGCCCGGCAAACTAACACAAATATACACAATGGGCAAGGCGCAGACATAACAGAGAGGCAACAGACACGGAGAGACAGACACGGAGAGGCATGGAAAGAGTCACGGAGGAGATGTGGAGAAACCAAAACCAACGAGACAGAGAGAGAGAGAGAAAGACACAGAGGACTGTGTTTGCTGAGACACAGAGAGCGACAGATACTTTGGCGCGCGCGGGGGCGGTGGGTGGCTTATTCTGCAGAATTTGGGGCCATGTCTACATGAAAATAGTTGTGCACCGACAAATGTAGGCGCTGCCCGTAGCACCAGTGCCCTCATTGCGTGCACGTGATTGCCGCATAAGGAATGGCCTTCACAATACGCCTGGCGCTCGGTCATTGTGGAAAGCCCTTGACATTTAACTCAGCCGACATGCCGAGAGGGGTGCGCCCGTGAATTACCGCAACACCGAGAGACAACGCGCACCCCACGCGGCTTGAGAGACGGGGGTGGCGGGGGTGGGGGGGGCACTGCAATCATTTTCATCTTTACCGAGGAGATCTCCGCCCGAGCCTTTAAAAGTAGATTTCGAGGTTCGGCATTCTTTTCAGTGGGACCATGGTCACCCCGCAGGATTTCGATTTAAAGCTTTCGTGACTGCAGGGATTCATCTTCTTGGTTCTTTTGGTAAAGTCACGTAGAAGGGAAATAATAAAATAATAAAAATTAAACATAATAAAATTTCGATTTAAAGCTTTCGTGACTGCAGGGATTCATCTTCTTGGTTCTTTCGGTAAAGTCACGTAGAAGGGAAATAATAAAATAATAAAAATTAAGCATAATAAAATTTCGATTTAAAGCTTTCGTGACTGCAGGGATTCATCTTCTTGGTTCTTTCGGTAAAGTCACGTAGAAGGGAAATAATAAAAGGAAAAATATTTTATAATGTGTTATTTTTATTACTTTATTATTTCCCTTCTACGTGACTTTACCGAAAGCACCAAGAAGACCCGTAGGATTTGTTTAACAAGCGGTGGCTTTGCTGATGAGACTCGGGAGGTTGAAGCCACGCCAGAGTTTGCTTGGTTGCTTAAACAAACACTGCTTGATGATATTGGGCTGTGGAAGCCAATCGGCTGATGGATTGCTGGCTATTTGCATTTATATGCGCAGACACGGAATGGGATTCTGCTTATATTGGCCTTTTCGGAGAAGGGGGGGTCTTTCTTGGGATCTTTGGAAAGTTCTCCAAATAAGTTGTACGAATAATACAATAAAAATAAACACTGTCATCATTAATAATGCATTATAACACTTTCGTTGTCATACCGCCTTAAATGTGTCTGATCTTCTCATATTTCAGAAGCTGAACAAGTTTAAACTGAACTATGCTATTTTACCAGTTAAAGCCCACTGAGCTATTAGCAGTTTTTAAGAGGCGATTCGGCCACACGGGAAAGCCCATCGTTGACGTCACACGTGGGCATTCGAACGTAGCAGCCAAATGATCTGAACGCGTTCGTCTAAACGGAGAATCGGGGCGAACACCAGAGGACCTGGAGAAAAAAAGCCATGCGAATACCACGGAGGAAAGATAAAATACGGACTCCCAACTATACAGGCGTCGTTAGGGTTGGGATCGAACTCACAACCTCCTGCGTACCAGGTGAGGGATCTAACATCTCGCTTCTGCAGCACCTCGTTTTCCAGGTTTATCCCTGGAGAGTGTTTCGTATGGGTGACCTCCACGCATTATACAGGTGTTATAGGTTGTCGTGTAGAGCTGAGTGGTGGCCAGCAGATGGCATTGCAGCACAATCCTTTGCTGTACTGTACTCTGCTCACAGTCCATGCAACACACACGCCAGGAACGTCCTCGATGAGAGTTAAGAATGTTCTTGATGCTGGTCCTGACTTGCGATGCTTGGCCAATTTTATTCAAATGAGTGGCGTTGTGGAAGGGGAATTGGGGTACCTGGAGAATTCCCCCTCCTCCCAATTCATAGTAGGTGAAGCCCTGCACAGATGGATTCTATACAGTTGCTGTGCTGCCATTCCTGGCCACCTCTGCTTAGATAGTTTGGCAGTTTCACGACCCTCACCTCCACAATTGCCTTATTTAAAGAAATGTGTGTCACCCCCCCCTTCGCTCCGCTGATGGTGTGAGAGTTACTTGATATGTGGTGGATATGCAGCGGCCCTTAATTTGGGATCATATGCGATAGGTACTTGAGTATGGTAACAATCTTAGGCGAGAGGGATAGAGAAACGAAATCCGATTGTACAAGGCCCTTATCTAGCAATGGATAGATCATGGCTCGTGATAATATTTAACCCAAATTTCAACTGAAAGTGAATCTATGTTTGCATTATCTTGATGCCTGTTCAACTTCTTCTGCACCGTACGTAGTCAACCGCGTTAATCAAAGGTGGGGCGGGAGGACAACACACTAAACACAAACGCAGTTTTAAAGAAATGAGTTTTCAATCTAGATGACTTAAAAATGCATCGCTTTAGTGGCTTCCTAATATCGGAAGGAGGAACGTTCCAGACGGCCGCAGAAGCGCATCTGAAAGCACGCGATGCAGTGACCGCCTTTCGTCGATGGCCAGCCACAAGCAAGCTGCGAGGATGAGCGGAGTTCGCGCGATGAGTTATGCTCCCTGACGAAATCGGCAAATTACCGTGATTCATTTGTGGCAAGCAACTTCGTGTGCAATAAGTGCGACCTTAGAATATCAACACGCATGCTCGTGACAAATATTACGACAGTGTTTTGCCATTAAACGCGATTTGCAAAGCCATAAGCATTGCGCCCATTCATGTCGGACAGGTGTAAGCAATTACCGGCAGAGTCACGCAATTACCTTCTTACAAGGTGGTTCGATGGGCTTTGTCTTGTCTCAGAAACAAAAAACACCTCATCACCACTCTCCAGCGTCTGGCCCTTCAACGGCTGCGTCTGTCACAAGGGGGACCGCCCCACCCCCACGCCCACTGCATCTAAGATGTTCACTTTTCCGCTCACTTGGGTTTATTTGTTTGCGAGTGATGTGCAGCGTGGGGCACATTGTTTACCTAGGAGGGAAAGTCCTTAACAGGCGAGCGCACTTGCGGTTCGTGCCGCGGAGTGAGCGTTGCTAATTAGCTACGATGAATGTAATTACCTTGATTAATTAATAACACGATGTAACACGATTTTTGGTCCTGGCTAGTACGTGTTATTTCGTAATTGCTTTTGCTTGAAAAGTATAGAAAATGGCTATTATTAACCACAAACTTTGCTTTTGTGACCAGGACAGTGATATAAAACATTAATAAAAATTAAAATGTATTTATACTAAAGTAATACAAAAATTACTACAAAAGATTTAGAAGTGAGTAGTTTTTCGAGATTTACGACTCTACTGTAAATAACTCACGAATCAGCCCCTTAATGTAGTCTCCCATCATGTTCTCGTTATACTGTCCTTGGCAGCGGCGTTCAAAGTCCAGTATATCCTGATGGAAGCGCTCGCCTTGCTCCTCCGAGTACGCTCCCATGTTTTCCTTGAATTTATCATGATGAGCATCAATGATATGGACTATGAGGGACATCCTACAGCCCATTGTGCCGTAGTTCTTCACCAGGGTCTTAACCAACTCCACATAGTTTTCGACCTTGTGATTGCCCAGGAAGCCACGAACCACTGCGACAAAGCTGTTCCAAGCCGCTTTCTCCTTACTAGTGAGCTTCTTGGGGAATTCATTGCACTCCAAGATCTTCTTTATCTGTGGTCCGACAAAGACACCAGCTTTGACCTTTGCCTCAGAGAGATAAGGGAAGAAGTCTTGAAGGTACTTGAAGGCTGCCGACTCCTTATCTACAGCTCTGACAAATGGTTTCATAAGGTCCAATGTGATGTGCAGTGGTGGCATCAGCACCTTCCGGGGGTCCACCAGTGGCTCCCACTTGACGTTGTTCCTCCCCACAGAGAACTCGGTCAGCTGTGGCCAGTCCCGCCTGTGGTAGTGCGCCTTGGTGTTCCTGCTGTCCCAAAGGCAAAGATCACAGGGAAACTTGGTAAAACCGCCTTGGAGACCCATCAGGAATGCCACCATTTTGAAGTCTCCAATTACCCCCCAGCCGTACTCATCATACTTCAGGCGTCCAGCAAGGTCTTGATGCTGTTTTAATCCTCTTTGAGGCGCACCGAGTGAGCCAGGGGAAGAGACGGGTACTTGTTACCATTATGCAGCAGCACGGCTTTGAGGCTCCTGGATGAGCTGTCAATGAAGAGGCGCCACTCATTCTGGTTACAGGCGATTCCGATTGCCTCGGAACAGACTGGTCACATTGTGGCAGAAGCAGAGACCATCTTGACGGGTGAAGAAGCTGCAAAAAGGTTGGTGACGCTTCCTCTGATCTGCGACTTGCACACTTTCATCCAACAAGTTCCACTGCTTGAGCCTAGACGTCAAAAACTCGGCATTGGACTTGGTGAGACCAAGATCTCTGATCAACTCGTTGAGGTATGTTTGGTTGGGGTAGTATGGGTTTTTCTCCTCAACTGGATCTACGACGTCTTCCTCGCTCTCTGACTTGCTGCCCTCTTCTCAAGACGGCTGCTCTCTCTCCGGAGGGGTGGGTACGGGGAGCTCATGGCAGTGTGGCTCCGGGGCGATGGATGAAGAAAGGTCCGGACACGTGATAAATTGTAAAACATAACATTTTTTTAACTTTTACAATTTAAGATTGTTTTAACAAAGTTTATTACGTAAAATTCCGAGCAACAATTGTCCATCATACCTTCCACAGTTTTTTTGCATTGCTCGCAGGTGAAATGAGGTGCCCAGGGTTTGTCTTTATCTCCGACAGACATGCCGAAATTTGACTTCTGGGCCTCACACATGATAGCAGATGCTTCCACAGAGTTCTTTTTCGCTCTTGTCTTGATAAATTGGCCGCAGACATAGCAAAATGCGTCTGCCGGATGCTTGCAGCCTCTTGATGTCATCTCAGAAAAATGCAGATATGTATCCACTTAGGCAGCTGGAACTAAACTGAACTGGTTTATATTACTGGAAAGTTCTAGAATGTTCTAGAAATTACTCCAAGTTTACTCGGCACTGAATCTATCTGGAATGTTCTGGAAAATAGGTCAATTTCAAAATATCACTGTCCTGGTCACAAAAGCAAAGTTTGTGGGGAATAATAGCCATTTTATGTACTTTTGAGGCATAAGCAATTAGGAAATAACACTTACTACCCAGGAAAAAAAAATGTGATACACTGTAATAGCATCGTAATCATCATTTCGACTTGCAACACGCTGCCGCCGCACAGTGGTTCCTCGCTGTTGCAGAGAGAGAGAGAGAGGACGACTCGGAGCCGCGAGGTGGCACCGCAGACGATCGGGAAAACCGGTGCCAACAATTGCCAAGGCTCTGCGGTCCTGCGTATATGAAGGTATTATCGGTCAACTAATGAGTGCTTACATGTGGGAGGAAACCGGAGAAGCCGCAGCAAAACCCACGCGTGCGAGGGGGAAACACTGTATCCCGTACAGACGGCAGAGGCGCGGTCGACATGTTTCCGTACTGCCTTCGACAGGCGAGCCACAACATCGGTGGGATTTACAAACCTTCACTGCCTCCGCAGTGACGGATAACAATGCCACGTGCGTAGCCACCACCGACTCCTGCAGCAATCCACTGCTGGATGAAGGCATCCTACCAAACGCAGCCATGCGGGGTTGTTAGTCCGTACATCAGCACGCTGGATAACGCGGGGGTGGGGGGGGGGGAGGAGGCACCCACCCACCCACCCACTGCAGCAAACTGGAATGTTGAAAAGCAAACAAAATAAAAAATATACCATTCTGGTCTGTTGTGTATATGTTCTATTCTCTATCGTTTGGACGTTACATTTGGGTGAGCAATCGCTTCCTTGTCGAGTAAAGACAAAGGGTTAAAGGTGCAGCAACTGCAGTTACTAACTCGTCGTCACTGCTGGCAGAAGGGCCTCCACTCAAGAGGAGGCTCTCGACCAGTGGTTCTTAACCTTTACTGCAGCGCGCATGCCTTCGGTTCTTAATCGATACAACATGTACAATGTTAATAAAGACAACGGTTTGATGAAACAAAGTAGTTGTGCTTACCTACCCGTGCCTCATTGTTCTTTTCGATTATTCACCTTCTGACAAAAATCTGGCCGTGTCTCGCACCCCCAGAAAGGGCATCTCGCACCCCCAGGCGGTGCACGCACCCCAGGTTAATAACCACTGCTCAAGAAAGGATATCTACAGTGGGAAGTTGGCCGGGTCGTCCACACTTTACCCCACCACGCACGACTTCCAGATCTGACTGTGGCGTAACGATACTGGCTTGCAAGGTGGACGGCCTGCGGGGGGGAGGGGCGTCATAATTCACGTGCCCGAGGTTTCCCTTGCCGCGCCGGGAGATCGAATCGAACCGACAACCATGCATTGCAAGTCCAATGCGCCGAGCCATTACACCACGAAATGTAAACCCCAAAAAATCCTCATTCGTTTTGGGCCCTCTCGAGATGTCCCCTTGCACTGGAAGCAAGGTGTAAAGAATAGATGATAACGATCCCGTTGATGATAATGATGATGGTGATTATAATCAATACGTCACAATCACAATGCTCGCCGTGCAGAGCAACCGGCGCGCCATCGATAATCAGCGAAGCCATCACTCAATCCGCATCGATCAATCAATCGTAATCTTGTTGGCCAGTTAGAGCTCCGTGATTTGATTACAGCTGCCTGTAATTCAATGTGTGGGGGGGGGGGTCGTCATTAAAACCTCGGGGAATCCCCACGGCAATCGGTACCTTGCACAGAGCAACACGGCACCTGCTGGACGCACGTTTGTTGAACCTCTTTCACACCGTACGTAGCCAATCGTGCTTATCGGTGGTGTGGCGTGGACGGTGGACACTTGACAAAGGAGCGCACGTGGCAGTCAACTTGGAACTTTGAGTCAACGTTCGTCCAACGCTTCAGCACACATGGGCAAGGTTTATATATTCATTTGATCAAATGTTCAAACCGACTGCCGTTAACAGTAACGCATGCACACGTTATCGTTTGGAACGAGTTTAGTACTTTTCTAAAGATTACACGTGCAATCTGTGAACATTTATCAATTGTTTGGTTTCAATTCAACTTTCATTCAATGTACATGAATAGTGATAATAGATGACATTGAATTAAAGAATAAGCAATTAAAATGGTTTAATGCCAGTGGCACATGCATGCTAAAACTTAGTATATTCATAGGCAGTCTTCCATCCAACTACTGATCAGACTACTAATCAGAATTCTTATTTTTGTATTTTGTTGTTGTTGCTGCTGCAGCTGCTGTGGTCACGCACCACGGATCTCCCGTGTAAAATAACCGGGACACTGGATAAACGGGTCCGTCATCATCCGTGTAACAAATCAAATACACTCCTAATTGGACTCAACAATGATTTCTATTCCGGAAACATGACGAAGTCGCCCTCATTATCAATCAACAAAGTCGTCATCCAGCATCTCTTCAAATAGTCGTCCGCCAAATCGCAACACACTTCTTTTCAATGTCACTTAGAACAATTTTGTATGACGAGATGATTTGCCTTCGAACTGAAGACCCCCTCCCCCCCCATCGTGACAGGTCACCACCACTGGGTTGAAGGGAGCCTGGGTTGCTTGATGAGACACCGTTTTGTTTTGCCAGACTGGAGGCAGCGATGCTGAAAGGAAACACGCCCTCGAAGCCAGTGGGTGTGATTGGTGGCTTTTGTGTAAGCAGCGCTCTGAACCTATTTATGTATCTATAGAAAGAGAGACGGACATTTGAAGGATATCCTCGTCTGCTTTACACGTTATGATATTTAAGGGGATACGCTTGTCGACGCGATTGATACGTACGCCGTGTATTGAGCGTGCAAATAGACTGTACTTTGTTTCAACGATGCCAAAGTTTGGCGATTCGATGCCAGGGATCTGGCACTGTTACAGTACACAGCACGGCCACCCCTCCACTCTCTCTCTCGCCAAGTGGACATTCAAGCGTTACCCCGTGACGTCATTCAAGCGTTACCCCGTGACGTCATGCAAGAGTTGCCCCGTGACGTCATTCAAGAGTTGCCCCGTGATCTCATTCAAGAGTTGCCCCGTGATGTCATTCAAGAGTTGCCCCGTGATGTCATTCAAAAAGAGAGTGTATTCTTCAACTGTCCCGGTGTCGTTAAAACGAGGCAGGAGAAAGATAGAGAGAGAGAGAGGCGAAAGAATACACAATAACAATGGATGATTCATGGCTTAGGTATAAATGACCAGCGGCTTGTCTTTCCGAAGAGGTAACGCGGTTCGACGCCTTTCTTAACCGTCTGAATAAGGTGCATCAATCACTTTGCTGATATATATTATACCAGTGGCATGCACCCACCCCCCTCCCTTAATTTGCCGGTTACATAAATAGTCAAGTCCAGTCGTGCATTTGTTCGCGGCTCGGGCTACTATTGTCGGCTTTTCGTGGCCATTGTCAAAATGGGGCTATTTTTACGCTTTGATTAATCGTCAGACACCGCGAAGTTTTTTTTTCGCGCAAGCGCAATCATCACTTGAGTTTCCAGTTGTGTTGTTCGCTGATATAATGTAACATACACACAACGACATACACGATAATGCTACATGCAATATATACACGCGTGTGTGTGTGTGACGTGGAAAGGGGCGCTAAATAGCAACACCGGTGACGAAAATCTGCACCGGTTTCTGGGCCACCTCCAGGTCAACTCAGCCGCAAATGAGTACCGAGTACGGTGTGTAAACACCAGAAATGGGGAGACAAAGGCGGCCGGGCGTGGTGCTGCCCACCTACCCACGTCGTGTACCATTAATAGGTATTCGCGAAGAGCACTTGCCCCAACAGCTTGCTCAAGGCTATATGGGGGGTTTTTGCCTTTGGGTGAAAGCGGTGGTGTAGCGGTGAGACCACTGCGCTACAAACCCGTCAATCGAAGTTCCCATCTCGCAGTGGCCAACACGAGTGGCAAGTTGTATCGGGCTCACACGACCACCTGGTGTAGTGCGCGCGCGCGTGTGCGTGCGTGTGTGTGCGCATGTGTGTGCGTGTGTGTGTGCGCGTGTGTGTGCGCGTGTGTGCGTGTGTGTGCGCGTGTGTGCGTGTGTGTGTGTGTGCGTGTGTGTGCGCGCGTGTGTGTGCGCGTGTGTGCGTGTGTGTGTGCGCGTGTGTGCGTGTGTGTGCGCGCGTGTGTGTGCGCGTGTGTGCGTGTGTGTGTGTGCGTGTGTGCGCGCGTGTGTGTGCGTTGTGTACACGGCATCGGCACCGGGGAGACAAAGGCGGCCGGGCGTGGTGCTAGCCGCACACACACACACACCATCCCCTCGTGTGCCTGTGGCGTTTTTCGTAGCTCGCTAACAGCACTTAGCCCCCGAGGTCTATAAGGCTAACGGGGGGGGGGGTGGTCTTTGTCTCCGTGTGTGTGCCAAGCAAGAAACGCATAAATCTTCAAGGACTCGCCTAAAGACCAGCGCTTTGCAGCTTTCTGCAAAAAGCGCTGGGCTGCATCAGCGCGCGCGTGTGTGCGGTGGCGGTGGTGGTTGACGGGGAGAGAGCGTGGTGGTGGTGGGGGGTGGGGGTGAGTGAAGGGGTGGTTAGGAGAGGAGGGAATGCGAGAGAGAGCGAGGGAGCGAGAGAGCCGAGCGAGAGAGCCGAGCGGAGCGAATCCGCGCCACTCCTCACTCCACCATGCACGCAGGAGCGCAGGCGACGCCGCGAGGGGAGCGCACGAACGACACAAGCGCCACCATTCAGCGGCTGCTCTTCACGCCTGCGGCTTCGCAGAGATACCCACACGTCGCCTCTTCCTCTTCCTCCTCCTCCTCATCCTCCTCCTCCTCTCCTCCTCTTCTTCGTCCCAGAATCTCCTCTTCATCCAATTCTTCCGCCCTTGCCGGACCGCTGGCTGCGAGCTGCTAACGACTTGGAAGGCTTCCCAAGCACGCTCCCTCTTCCTCCTCATCATCGTCCTCCTCCTTCTTCGTCCTGAACGCCACACAACCACCACCACCACGACTACTACTACTACATGGCTGCGCTTGGACACACGGCCGTGAGCGCAGCGGTGTTGTTTGGGCGTGAATGACTCGCAGGGGTTAGCCTCACCCCATCACCACCACCACCAGCAGCAGCACTTGCACCAGCCGTGCAATCTCTTCAGCCGCAAAGTCCCACAACTGTGATATCTTGAACCCTCCCCATCCCCTTGTAGTAATAATAATAATCATCAACATCATCATCAGCAGCAGTATCATCATCAGCAGCAGCAGCATCATCAGCAGCAGCAGCAGCATCATCAACATCATCATCAGCAGCAGCAGTAGCAGCACTGGCTACAAGGAACCGCTCAGGATGAGCCGCCGTCCCTTCCCAGCCCGTCGGATACGGTTCAATTCCGGGCTGCGAGTGTTGGTGTGGCTGTTCTGCAGCGGGCTGTCCGTGGCTATGCCGCACGTTCTGAGAATAGGTAAGTGTGCCCCGAACACCCACTCACTCGCTCAACACACACACACACACTCCCTCTCTCAAAGCCAACCTTCGCCGATGTGTGTGTGTGTGTTTGATTGCATCCAACGTATTTTTTTTGTCATACACGCGGAGCGTTTATGCGCAAATGCGCTTTCACGCAATTACACGCGGCATTGTGCCGAGTGAAACGAAAGTGTTAATGTCGTGAACTGGCACAAACCAAGCCCGCAAGCTGCTAGCCCTCCTGCATTTCGAGCAATGTCATTCCAACTCGGGGCCATAAACAAAATCTCGGCTGTTGAAAACAGGTGAGTGGGCTCTCGCCTAGTCGAGGGATGAGAAACACCGTACCCTGTACCCGGGTTACCTACCTAGTTACCTACCCAGTTACCTACCGACCTCTATCGCTAAGGGACTGAGACCAAGCACATCAAAGGCGGGGCGAGAACAGCGGTTGGGAAATGTTAGCTGGGGTCACGATCGTCAGCAGGCGATCATCAATCCACTGCTGGATGAATGCCTTATCTCCACCACCACCTCTCACGATCCTCCCGATGCAATAATCCACACAGCACCTGCACACGAACTGACTTAATCGTCCCCGCAGGAACACGATGCTCGTGTGTGTGTGTGGATCAAACGAGCGTCTTTGGTCTTAATAAAATAAATACCTCTCATCCACCCTGCCCCGGAAAGATTGCGAAGGGGGGGGGGGGAGATATGTTGAAAGGAGAATTGCATCCGCACGTGCGTGGTGTAATTCGGAGCGACATGGTCACATCGGCGGCCCTAATTCTAGATGTGAAGCTTTCGTGACTGCAAGGATTCATATTTTTAGGTTTTTTCGGTGAAGTCACGTAGGTAAAAAATTTAAGGACGTAGGTAAAAAATGTAAAGAAAAATTAATAAAACGTCGTGATTTTTAATTTTTAATTATTATTTTATTTTACTTTTATTAATTTTAATTTCAAATTTTTACCTACGTGACTTTAGCGAAAAAACCTAAGAATATCGGCGGCCCTGTATGGCGGTGCCGAGCTAACGTGGCGACTGCACACGGCTGGGCTTTGATTGCAACATTTGTTCCCGTCTGCTTCTTTTCAGCTGCTTGCCTTTTTTTTTGTAACTGCGGCCGTCAATAGGCAAATGGGGCTGTGCCACTGAGCCCTGTTATGTACAGTTCAATTAAAGTGAACTACAACCGGAGCGCACAAATTGGAAGTGATGGAACGGTGCATTAAATCACGTTTATGTAGGTGCGTAAGTTCGTTACGTCCTTAATGCGGTGTACGCATCTTCAGTGCGCGTGGATCTATCATCCGTACTGTCGAGGCAAGCGTGTGGTGTACGTACACAGATTGTGTGTGCGCCCAGACCAGCACATCCGGCAGAATGTACGTATAATAATATGCTACCGCAAAAAGGTGGTCATTAAGGAGAGGTCAGCATAGCCATGGAGTCTTGAATCCATCTGTGCGGAGTTTTGAGCGGTACCACCTCGTTTAAAGCGCGTTTTCTCCTCCCACGAGGCCAAACACGTATGGATTGAATTACGAAACAAATAAAACAGCCCAGCGCATACTCCTCCTGCAAATGAATACTGAGACTCGGGTGAGCCTTTGCAGGATGAATACGTTCTACCACTGATATTAACACACAACTATCATAGGTATGTGTTGTTCTGTGTATGCACGTGGTAGTAGAGTGTATTCGGTGCTTCCGTGGATTATAAGCTCACGCTGTTCACTGTGTTCAAGCGTTATGCCACACGCACACACACGCACACACACACGCACACACACACGCACACACACACGCACACACACACGCACACACACGCACACACACACGCACACACACACGCGCACACACGCACACACACGCACACACACACGCGCACACACGCGCACACACGCGCACACACGCGCACACACACGCACACACACGCGCACACACACACGCACACACACGCACACACACGCACACACACACGCACACACACACGCACACACACGCACACACACGCGCACACACACGCACACACACACGCACACACACGCGCAAACACGCACACACACACACACGCACACACACACGCACACACACACGCACACACACGCACACACACGCGCACACACACACGCGCACACACGCGCACACACGCGCACACACACGCACACACACACGCACACACACGCGCACACACGCGCACACACGCGCACACACACGCACACACACGCGCACACACGCGCACACGCACACGCACACGCGCACACGCACACACACACACACGCGCACGCACAGGAAATCCATATGCAGGCAATGTTCAGTTGTAAAAGAGTCAAACGAATATACGCACCCAGAGAACCATCACCATGTAGCGTGAGATATATGTAGGGTTGAGCGGTGGTATAGTGGTGAGCGCGCTGCGCTATAAAACTGGCCAACAGAGTTTGATTCGCGGCTGTGGTGAGTGATATAAGAATTAGTCCGATACCCTCCCAAATTCCGTATTGACCATCGTGGTGAAGTATGGTGAAAAAAAACAATGACCCCCCTATGACCGACGTGGCGTGGAGAGGACTTAACCTATGAGTGCATTCATCTTTAATTATAATTATATGTAGACGTGCGTAACAGTATACATCATAAGCTATGCAGGTTGCATAGGCAGGCTCTATCCTGAGACTCATTGTAACTGCTAATTCAGGGGCGAGTGAGTGGGCGGGTTCCACGTCTACGCTCTTCGGCTTTCCACGACAATGTATGTACACAATGTATGTATGTATACGATGTACGTGTAGTCATGTATGTGCTACATACATAACGTGCACACTGCAGCAAATAGACACGTACAAACACACACGTGCAGATAGACTGTTGGGAAAATGTGCCGTTAGCAAGCACCTATGTGGAATGCGCATCTACAGCACACACGCTTCGTCAAAACAATGCTGTCTTTCCGCGATCTCATTTTGGGCTGAGTCGACCTAGGGGAAGGCCCGTTGTGTTTGGAGTTGAAGGGGAGTGCCCGAATGATTGCGCGCACACACACACACAAAATAAAGCGCTATATTCTCTAAGTCGCTTACCAGGAACGTAGCGAATAGAAATTCGCGGAAGGTTCGTGATGTCTGTGTCATCCGATTGAGAGCTTCTTCGGATTTTCATTGTTGTTGTTGTTGGTGTCCAGCCAGCTTGGGCTGGTGTTCAGAAAGTGTCTACGGGAATTGCCTTACAATTACACTGGTCAACACACTTTTTCTGGCATAAGATAATTCAACGGTTTTAAGGTAATTTTGGGGTGCTGATTCCAAATCTGGCATCAGTTTTTGTCTATCACATCAGGTTTTGAGATATCAAATATTGCATTTTCAATAAAAACTGCAGAAAAAATTATTAAATAAATGTGGATATCTACATAAAATGATATTATAAGCACACCATCCTAAAAATACAGCACCATATTTTAACACTAAACTAGTCACTGACTCGCAACAACTTGCAATCATAAGTGACAGAGTTAATTTCGGGTAAAATCAATGAAAATGGGGTATGCCGATAGCATAAAAATGAGATGTGATAGAGCAAATCTGAGATCAGATTTGAAATCAGCACCTTGAAATTAGTCTAGAACAGCTGCAAAAGTCCAGGCCAGAATTTTTTTTTGTTGACCAGTGCTATGCGTCATTATCATCATCATCATCAGCCATGATCAATCCACTCTTGGATGAAGGCTATCCCTAAGGAACCCTGCGATGTAATCATTCTCATCCACCGAGCGCTTGCAGACCAACTGTTTTCATCGCTCCATCTCCTAGGAATGAGATTTTTCTTGACACGTTCCATTACTTGGCTGCCACACATTATAATTGGCGATACAACACAGTGGTGCGTCGATAAGGAATTATTATTCAGCGTGGTCATCGGTCATCATCAGTCCACTGCTGGATGGAAGTTTCCCGACGCCGTGTCAGTCAGGGGGATCGCTTGACCATACTTCACCACGCTGGTCAATACGGATTAGTGAGGGAGCGAGCTCACAACCAGTTTCAGATCTGTGGCCGGGAATCGAACTCGGGTGACCAAGGTTTCAGAGCGCAGGGTGCTAACCGCTGCGCCACCGCTCGACCTGGTAGTGTTATATTGCAGTGTGTGGCATTTGACGAACACAATTGGAAGAGTGACACGTGCATTTCGCCTGGCACTGAGCTGGACTCAATGGGACGGATGCATTTGAACGCACTGGGAGGGTCATTACAGTCGTGACATTTTATAGCAGCTACCATCCCTCCCTCCCTCATAATAAACATAATTTAACGTGAGCAGTAAATAGTTCCTCTTTTTTTGCCCGTAATGATTCATTAAGCAGTTACCGCCGCACGGTCACGCCCCGTGCGCCGCTTTTAAATAAAGTTGATTGCCTCTTTAATGTGGCTGATGGCGTTGGTTGGAACTCACACGGACACATAAACGCCTTGCGGACAACTGCCGTAACTCGGATATACGCAGGTGCATTAAAGAAGTAGCCACACACACAGAAGCATTTAAAGTTATTTATTTATGAAATTTTTGCCAATCCACTGCTAGATGCAAGGCCTTCCCATGCCTGTGCCTATCACGGGGACTGTTTGTCCATTACCACGTTGGTCAGAGCGGGTTGATAAATCGGGGGAACCCCCAACCGGTTTGGATGTCACTCGCCAGCGATGCTAGCCGTGGTCGGGAATCAAACGCAGGTTACCGGGTCCGCTGTTCCACCCCACGGCGCTTGTGCCAGGCGAGGTACAATTTGAGGCCATCATGTGAAGTGTCGAAGGGTCTTTGGCAGGAGGTCACGGGAGAGACCCAGGGTTCTAGGGGCTGACTGAGATGACTGCCAGATGCACCACCTGTGCTCCTCACTGCGCCAGATTGCGTGTATATATACATACAAAGACAAAGATCCCCCGTATAGCTTTAACAGACTGTAGGGGCAAGTGCTGTTAGCGAGCACCTATAAAGGCCGGCATGGCACACAAGAGGGTGAGTGGCCAACACCACGCCCGGCCGTCTTTGTCTCCCCAGTGGCGATGTTTACACATTTCTCCAGGTACTCATTTGAGGCTGAGTCGACCTAGGGGATGCCCAGGACTGGTTCATATAATCGTCACTGATGTTGGCCGTGAGCGGGAATCGAACCCGGGTCGCCTGGTTCGTAGCTCAGCGTAGCGCTAACCGCTACACTACACACGCACACATTGACACACATTTATCAGTCTTGGGAATTTTGGTCCTCACCATAGGAATATGGAATTTCAACCGAATGTACAAAAACATCAATATACATATTGTTCATCGGAGCGTGAAATCACCGAATGTATCACCGTGCACATTATACGACGAGGACACGAGATCTCTCATGTTCGGCTGAATTTGGTTCGTGAATAGCCCCCTTTCTTGGGTTCATCAAAGTGCTGTGCATGATGCAGGACAACTCTGTTCGATGCAACTTGTTAATTAACGATTTTGTTCATTAAATTTGAAATCGCAAGGTGTTGCATCGTTTTGTTGGCGACGGGGAAAACCCACGCGCCCTTTGTGTGCGCGTTGCATTGTAACATTCTCTCTTTTGTGACTCCGAAGCCGAACCAACCTCGCCGATGCGATGGGGAACAATCTCAGATGAGTGCTGTTCAGCCAGCACGCGAACAAAAAAAAGAGCCAGTCTTCATCTCAGTTGGCTCTCGCATGGCTTTGTTGTTGTCGAACTTGTAACTTGAAACTGCGGGACAAAGGCCTCCCCCCAGTTCCTCTCATTCAGTCGTGGTCATCCAAAATAGACGCTGTCAAGCCTGGTGGTGTGTCATTCAGACGCTGTCTTTTCGACAGACCTGTTCTTCACCTGAGGACGGCTGCTTGCGTTGTGGCCGAAACGTCGTGAGAATTATTTTATTATGTTTTTTATTATTATTTTATTATTTCCCTTCTACGTGACTTTACCGAAAGAACCAAGAAGACATCCAACACCTTTTTTGTCTCGCCACTACCCATCTCTCGCGTTCTCCTACCTCTGTTTCTCTGCCCCATCTCGGGGTCTCCTCCACTTCGTCGTCAAATGTTGCCTCTCATTTCTCATCAGCTGTTCCCGTGACGCGTCCAGCCCAGTTCCACTTGATTAATTTCGCTTTAACAACGGGCATCGGTGACCCCTGTTCCATTTCTTAATTATACATTCCCTAACGTAGCTCTTCTCCTTACACGTAACATGCTTCTTCATATAGATACGTGGTGATATTTAATTGTCGGCTAAAGATATACCTCTACTCGACGACACTGCAGATTTAATAGTGTACTGCCAACCGGCTGAAGTGGCTAGAAATTCCAACACCTGAAAGGGCCTTTATATTGAAAGGAATCTTTAAAAAGCGTCTTTAATGTTTTAATTAACCATACGATGGCTAAAGGTATACATTTATGAATGCAGTTACTTGATGACACGACATCTTTAATATTGTACTGCCAACTGGCTTAGGTGGCTGGAAATCATCATAGCTGAGAGGGCCTTTATTTTGAAAATAAACATATTCGAGGCCCTTATTTTGAAAGAAAACTTAAGACGGCTGAAGGTCCCATCTATATGAATGTAGCCACTTGATGGCACTGCAGATTTAACGGTGTACTGCCAACTGGCTCAGGTGGCTGGAAATTCTGACAGCGGAGAGGGCCTTTATTTTGAAAGGCACCACGAGACGGCTGTCCAGCATGAGCACGGCTCGAGATTTGATTTGGGCTTTAGACCGAGCGCACACATTCACATGAGCAGCGTTATTGCTCGGGAAATTTAATTCCTGAACGCCACTGTTTAAATCAAAGCGTGTTGACTTGGCAATTATGACAATTTCTCCCTGGTCTGGCTGATTTTTCTTCTTTCAGTTTTAAGCATGCGGTGTTTTTCATGGCTTTGACTGGAGCCGTTTTGAATTATCATATTTTTCCAATACAGTATATGTTTGCAGAAGAATACAAATGTACAATATATAAACATAGCTGGATTATTTAACCAGGCGAAATCCCATTTCAATGCGTTAACTTTATTTGCACACGAGATCTGAATGTGATTGGATACATACAGGGCGACTATTGTTGCTTTAAATATTATTACTATACAATTGTAGGTATTTTCAAATTCAGATGGTGTGCTTTGTAATCAATACGCAACTTTCCACTTCACTCATTTTTCAGGAACACCTCTGAAATTAACTCCACATCTCCCAGAGCTTATATCATTACGTGAAACAAATGCCATTCCTCCACACGAGTCATCAAACATCATCATTGTTACACAATAGTAAACTCTTGTGGATGAGAATACCAATGATCACAACAGTAATGTGTGTACATTACTGTTGTGTACATGAACACCACTAAATGTATTCGTCACTATGTTAAAGTTGTTTACGTGGTCACTTTAACATAATGTTTGATTTCAGCATTAATGAAAGTATAACATCGAAAGGAAGAAAAAACCCGTGTAACCAACATGAACATATGCAAGGAAAAAAAACATGTTGCCAAAATGTCCTAAATCAGGGCCTCTTACCTGTGAGTCTTGAAGACGCAGTGATGACTTAGCTGGGTAACAAAAGGGCGCTATATGTTTTATTACAATTTGAGGCATGCGCTTCGGCTGTTGAGGATGGCGCAACAAGACGCCTTTTCTGCATATATGTAAATTCATCTTAAATGTAGATTTGGAATTGCCAAACGAGTAGCATTTAATTAGGACTTAAGACCCGTGAAATTGGCTGTAATTGACACGGTTGACTAGAGGAGGTTTTGTCTGCCCCTGCCGGCAGAGGGAGCTATCACCCAGGCTGCGTCTGTTATGCTCTGGGCATCCATCACTTTCCTTCAAAATAAAAGTCCCCCGGCTCATATCTGAGCAGATAAAACAATGTGCACGTGCAATGAACAACCCAATGTCAATGCACTGCTGGATGAAGGTCTTCCCAACGCCATATCGATCGGTGGGGTTTGCTTGACCATACTTTACCGCGTTGGTCAGTGTGGGTTTGGTGATAGGGGTAGGCCCAGGACTGGTTCAGGTATCACTCACCATTTTTGACGTTTGCCGTGGCTGAGAATTGAGCTCAGTTTGCCATGTTCATCGTAGAGTGCACTAACCAATATGCCATTCCTGCTGCCATAGATTAATATCATAGCAATTCAAGTATAACGCGTAGTTGTTGATAGAAGTGCACCATTTACAATTTAGTGATAGCACCTGAGCTAACCCAGAGCATCTTTAACATTCGTAAGTACATTTTTTAAAGCTGAAATTTGCGCTTATAATTTTTCCCCAGTAGCTACCCAACGGACTTCGCATTTCTCCATTATAATGTTTAAAATATATTTGTAACCAATCTACATATGTAAAACATATTTTGGCTTTCCAATTGATTGATATAGTTTGTTTAGTTATCTGGGTCGGACCTTATGGTATTTCGACTGCCTCATATCTGATTAAACGCTTTAATGCGTGTGACCAAATCTCGGTGGCTGGGCCTCATCTCATCCATCAGAGCTCAGAAGCCAAGCAGGGGCCGAGCCTGCACAACGCTTACATGGGGGGTTTAACCAATCACCACGCACCAACCACCTCGCACCGACCACCTCGCACCGTGACTTCAGCGTGGTGAACTCACGGTGCTGATGTCCCTCACGGTCTGCAAAGTCGTGGAGAATCCCTCCCATCCAGCAGTGGACATACAAGATGTTCCACGCGTGTACGAGTACACGTCTGGTTTGTTACGTTTGTATTTAATTTATGTATAAACGTTGCTTGTCTAGTATCGCTCCGTGCGTGCTATTACCGCATCTTGCCTTGACGAGGGGGATATTCTCTGTCACCAGTATACATCACAGCGTGCTTTAAAACACTTGTATGGGATCCATACTCTTTGGTTCTTTCGGTAAAGTCACGTAGGTATAAAATAAAATACATTAAATTAAATCACGACGTTTCGTCATCAGATGGGACAACCACAGCAAGAAACAATTGCTGAATTATGGGGCTCTCGTTTTTAATGGGAAAAGAACGGATAAAACACTGTCACGTGATAACAAATGTCATGTTAATAGCTTCAAAAAGTCAACGAGTCTCTACATCATGGGACCTCCTTTGCCAGTACCAAAATATACTAATAGGGGTTTCCCCTTTTTTCTGGCAACAAAACTGACACCTTTTGGCGTCATCTGGTCGAACACCATATGAGACGAGGCTCCAAAGAAAGCTGTCTCTGGTGTGGACCAATCAGTTTCAAAGACAATGCATAAATGATCAGAGTATTGTGTTTTTGTTTGCATTTGACAAGTATTGTGGTTAATGTAAGCATGATTCCTTGCAAAAGGTGTCAGTTTTGTTTCCAGAAAAAAGGGGAAAACCCCTATTAGAGTCTCTACTTGTTCGCTATCGTTGGCAACGCGTGGCCTGGAATCTTCTCCAGGTGGTCTCCAGAACCCGGATGTGACGCATTCCTCTCGTGGCGTCGTTACAAATCCTCAGAAGTGTTCAACATTTTTCGTGTGAAGCACCTCGCATATAAAAAAACAAAGTTAAGCAAAGCGAAACAAAAAGTGGCCGAGAACATTGCTACCCGCAAATTGAGTGAGACCCCCCCCCCCCCCCCGTGGGTCCAGGGGCAGCGTTGTGGCTTGCCCCCCCTCTCCGTCACGAGCAAGGTCACGGCCGCTCCTCTCAACGCGATCGGCAACCGTGGGGGGGGGGGGGGGGGCCGAGCCCGTTGCTTTCCATCGGGCTACGGGACGGAACCCGCGGTTGAGATCAGGACCGAACGGATCTTTGCGGCTGATATGCGGCGCTTACATTACAGGGCCTCCCGTTCGGTTGAGTTCCCGTCTTGCTCTCGGAGCGACTTGCCACCCAGATCCGTTCAAAAAAACCCCGCGCGCCTGGCGCGTGTGCTACCGCGTGGTCCACTCAGCCTGAAAAGGAGCGCGCGTCATATGGGACCGCCCCCGTCGGTTCGTTTGGACTCAAACGAGGTCCTGGCGGGCGGCTGTGTTAGCTGGCGACGAATAACAGGAAGAATCATGCGCACGCGTGGATTGTGTGATGTGGCCCAACGCGCCTTTTATCCTTGGAGGTGTCTCACGAGAGGTGGGGGCGTTACCTGGGTCTCGTCGCACAGCGCAGGACGAGATGACATCACACGCATTGCACGTGCGCATGGACGTCTTCCGTAGCCGACCGCGCCAATCGGAGGTGTCGGGGAAGGACAACAAACGAAACGTTGACACCATCGCCTTGGGCAAAAAAGGCAAATCCATTCATACGTATTAATCACCAAATCTTTGTGAAACCCTTGCATCGATTTCGCCAATTTTTTTTACGTTTAGACCCTAATTGCAGCACAACTTTACACTGAAATGGAATTTGTAATTGGGTTATTGCGACCGCCATGTGACAGGCGGGCCGACAGACAGACAGAGCTAATGCTAATGTCTTTAAAAGGGAACATATTTAGCGCATACCCTGGACAAAGTCTAGCATATGCGCTGGGGTCTGTCAATACAGCAGCATTGTACGGCGAAGTCACACGTGCTTTACATATATATGCGCTATTCAACGCATGCAAAGTATGCATTTCATCCATTATCATTACAAATGCATGCATTCGCGATGGTTAACAGTGTGGTGCCATTAGGCGTGAGTGAATAAAACAGAGCCAACGTTTGCAATTTAGTCGAGCAGCGCTGTGCAATTGCCAGTATTCTGGGGAATGTAATATCGTGATAATATAGTACGGTATTGCATTAATTTTTTTTTCAATAGCACAAGATCCAATTATTTTTATTCAATATATATTCCCAGACCTAGTTATTGCTGGGACATGGGTGACCCCATCCCGCTTTCACCTCGTGGCCTCCTTTGGGGCCACGACCTTTGGGGGAAGGTTCTGGCTTCTTTAAAAAAAAAAGTTATTTTTTGTTTGAAATCCCCCAGTGTATAGATTAGAAGGGGCCCCCTGGTGATGAGCCCGCTTGCCGCTGGGTTCACGGTCGTCGGTTTGAATATAACCTCAGTTGCCTGATTATAATGCACCGGGGTGATGTCATTACTGATCAATTGTGTGTGTGGCGCTGCTAATTTGTTTCGGGGTATCAAAAAAATATATAATCCCGTGGTAGTATTCGTGTGACGAGGCAATGTAAAAGTGTGGCCTTCAGTTGCTCCTTCGCCAAATGTTGCTGCTGGTGATGATGATGGGAGCAAGGGTTGAGTCCAGTCAGCCTTGCTCTTTACTGCAGCTTTCATCATCATCATCAGTCATTGTCTATCCACTGCTCGATGAAGGCCTTCCCACGCCGTCGCCACCATTCGTGGTCCAGTGCTGTTACCATCCATCTCGCTCCTGGACACGAACCGATCTCATTGCCCCATCTTCACGGTGGCTGCTGCTCTCGGACGCGCTCCCTCCTTTGGTTGTGATTCCGTCGCCCGTCTCGTCAATCTGCCATCATCCTGTCTCTCGATGCCTCCTGCCTGAGCCAATTTATGTTTCCTCGCTGTCAATTCGATCTTTATAATTTCCGTTTATTATCTGACCCATGTGTTCCTTTTGTCGGTCTCTTGGTATAATTCCCAGGATGCATCTCTCCATGCTTCCTCGTGCAATTATACACAAACTATACACCGAATTTTTATTTAAAGCTTTCGTGACTGCAGAGATTCATATTATTGGTTCTTTTGGTAAAGTCACGTAGAAGGGAAACAATAAAATAATAAAAATAAGCAAGAACAAATTATTGCTGTGGATTTCACACCTGATGATGATTGCTTGTGTTGTAGTCGAAACGTCGTGATAATGTTTTGTTTTATATATATATTTTTTATTGTTTCCCTTCTACGTGACTTTACCGAAAGAACCAAGAATATAAACTATACACCAATGAAATACACCTTTGATTCCATTTCCTTTATCACTGCCAACGTTTCTGATTCGTATTTTTCGCAGCCGGTGGTTTGAACGGTGTGGCCACTTTATTCTTCGGACAAACGTGTAGCCGAATGTTCAACTTTACAATGACAATCTATGCAAGAAGGCTGGTCAGCCAAAACAAAACGAACATTTTTGCAACCGCATATGATTATCCTCTTTATTTATGTGTCTGTACTTTAACATGCATCGAATGCTTCTGAAAATCGACAAAATAGTTTCCTGGTCACATGAGTATGGGGAGGTGGTGCTCTCCTCCTCTTCACAGCCCTGGGTGAGTGGTGACAATTCCACATTTCTATGGTAGGGTTGAGTCTGTTTTATCGGACGGCAGCTGTCGAGATTCCCACGAAGTGCTGTTCATTTTATTGACCCCCGAAGTCAGGAAGTGCTGAGTCGGAGCCCCAAACTGAGATTTGAACTCTCAACGTCCTCATTTAAGGGTTAGACATTCTCGCCACTTTGCGCCACAAATTTGAACGCGCACATATGCCAGTACGGCATGCAAACAACCGCGACCAATTACGCGATGGCAAATAGCATTGGCACGCACGGCAAGAGAACAGGCTCCGAAGGAGACATTTAAAAGGCCTACAACTGCAACAGCCCCAAATAGCCCAAATACGCCGCGACACCTGCAAACAGGCAGCACACAGGGGACCCAGTCACAGGCCCCCATAAACTGGAGCCTTAAATCAGGCGCAGACATTGCACGTGCAGTTTAACGGTCAAAGCCGTAAATAAACACCACCCTTGATCGGCCACGCAAATGCTTTCCAGGTGTGGCTTGCCTGCAGTTAAGCCGGAGGTGATGGATGTCTCCGCTGTGCGACACACTCTTCTCATGCTATCGTGGCCACGCCCAACGTTGATCAACAACACGCCTCGTTTCGCCAGTCAGTCTCCGGGTCGGTGCTGGCTCTGGGCTGGTCCCCCAAAGAGTCTGGGTGCCCCCAGGGCCAGATTAAGATTTTGTAGGCCCCTAGGGCTACAGGTACTGTGAGGCCCCCAGTAATATTTTCCAAAGGAAAACAAAGTTAAAGAAAAATAAAATTGTATTTTTACAAGGCTAACAACAAATAAAATTCAGCATTCACAAATTAAATAACTTTTCACTTCATCTCTGGATGCCCTCCAGATAGCAGCCCCTGAAGCCCCGTGCCTTAATGCGGCCCTGGGTGTCCCACGGTAGGCCAGGCGGGTCGATCGGACCTGGCAGCACCTGGGTTGTGGAACTCCCCTGCCGAAGGCTGCCGGGGAATTGCCGTTCGGTTGGGACCTTAAATTCGTTTTTCGATTTTAGCTCGGCCACCGCTTAGCAAACCCCAACCCCCATCGTCATTGATGTAAAGCGCCCTGAGGTTGCGTGAAAGGTTTCCGAATAAGCTGTAAGCATTCTCACTATTAAGTGAACTTGAAGACTCACATCCCCGGGCTCACTCCTTCACTTGCCCTGCACGATCAGAACCAGTCACAACCTGCAAGTGTGGTGGGGACACGAACTTGCATCTTGGTCCCATTCCCGTGCCGTTCCTGGGCCGAGAGAGCCTGGTTTCAAGTGGTCATGGAAACGAGACATCACCTTCCTCTTTTCCACTGCACAACCGAGCTGCGCCAGGGCTGCGTCAAAACCAACCATGTGCCTTTGGGTGCGGCTCGGGACAAGCGAGGTTGGTTTTTTTCCACTGCAGAAGCCAAGCCGTGCCACCTGACGTCACATACGTCGAGACGGGGGGTATTTCCCCTCCTTCCCACCACCCTTTTCCATTTGTCAACCTTCTCCGCTACCCAGAACCCAAGAGAAACTGAGTTTTGGCTTCGGTCCACAGCATTTCTGGACCATCGCAACCCCCCCCTCCTTATTCTGTTACAGTTTGTACCGTGTACCGGGTTTTTGTTAAAGTATTCAACATATTTTTTTAAACGAGTCATCGAGTCACGTGTAGCCGTGTGGTGGACAATTTAGAATAGTGTAAGATGCCTTGCGAGGCCAGCGTGTCGCGGTTTTCGGTTGTGGCTCAGCACGGCAAATGGCCAGTGGAAAACCGCCCGTTACTGTGAGGGGCCGTGCGTTATAGCTCGGCTCGGATGTGCCAGTGGGAAAAATGTGGTGATAGGAGACACGAGCTGGGCTCTGCGGGGAGATTATTTGACTCTTTCAGAGTTGTTGCTTTCAGGGAGCGCGTCCGGCAAATAAATAGAGTTCGCTCGCCTTTATATTACCAGATAAGAGCCTGGGAGAGGCGATAAGACTCCCTCGCGAGGTGGACGATTTAGAAGCAGGTGGTGAACGATTGAAACGTTAGAACTGTATATTTCCTGGAAGATCTCGGCTTAAATTACTTTTAATAGGGGGTTTCTATTTTAATAGCATCTCTTTAACATTGAAAAGCGACAGTTGTGTAATTGGTCTTGAATGATGATTTTCAAATAATACCTTATTGCACAAACGTAGCGAATGATTACAGTTGTCGAGAAGTTTTGCCGTGTGCTGCATCATCCGTCGTGATAATCACTTTTCTTGCATGGTGTCGTCCATGTGGCGGTAGTGTAGTGGTTAGCGCGCTGCGCTACGAACCTGGCAACCCGGGTTCGATTCCCACTCGCGGCCAACACCAGTGACGATTATCTGAACCGGTTCTGGGACTCCCCTTGGTCGATTCAGCCTCAAATGAGTTCCTGGTGTAATATGTAAATATCGCCACTAGGGAGACAAAGGCCGTCGAGCGTGGTGCTGGCCACCCGCCCGATCGTGTGCTGTGCCGGCCTTCATAGGTGATCGCTAACAGCACTTGCCCCAACAGGCTATGCGGGAAATCTTGTTCTTTTTTAAAATCACCTTTCTAATTGCTTGAGCAGTTCACATCTAATGTAAAATTACGGCTGGTTTTTAGTCTGAGCAATGGGCAAATGGAACTGCATTCGTGTCCATGTTCTTGAGTGGACGGCAGTTTATTGGATAGGGCGCTGCTGTACGAACCCTGCGAATCCTACTCACGGCCAACATCGGTGCAAATATTTCTACGTACGTAGAAATATTTCTACGGTCGTAGCCAACCGTGCTAATCGGAGGTGCGGGAGCCAGTCTTGGGCCTCCCCCAGGTCGACTCAGCCTTTAACGAATACCTAGTTGCGGTGTGTGAACATCGGCACTGGGGAGACAAACGGCGGTCGAGCGTGGGGCTGGACGCACCACCCGCTCGTGCGCCGTGTCCCGGCCCTCATAGGCGCTCGCTAACAGCACTTGGCCCAACAGTCCGCGTGGGCTACACGGGAGGATCTTCTTGACCCCGAGATCTAACGTTCAAAAGCCTGGCAACGCCGCCCAAAAGATTGGTTGTTAAACCATTCACATCAAATGTAAAATGCGCTGGAGATGACAGTGGGCTTCGACAATGTCCTTGCGTATATGTCACGCGATAAATACTTTTTTGGCTGAACGTCAGCTTATTAATATATATTTTTAGAAAATGCTTTTACGCTCCGTGTGGATTTGCAGGCAAATACGATTTTCGCTTTTGATTATAGCTCCCAGGTACGGGCGCAAATAATATCTCGGATTATTGTGCTTTGCGCTAAAAGTGTGGTGTCGTGAAGCAAATCAATTTTTCTCTCCCATAAAAGAAAATCATTCAATCTCCCTAAGACAAATATTGCTTGAAGTCGGATGTTATTTTTAGGAAGCTCTCAAGATGTTAAAACTTGAAATATGAGCCGTCAAGGTAATTTGATTACCTTGGTGCTCGAGTCTTACAACCCCGCTCTTTCTATTTTACACATTCTGTTTCGAGTATTTGTTTACACTCATTTATTTAACTTTCTCTGCGCTTGTCCAGAGACGGTACCAGACTGAACAGTTGCCATGACAGTACAATTTTCAAACATCACACTGATTGTTTTTCATGGGGGGCGAATAAGCAACTTGCCAACTGCCACATCGAGCTGCATTCGACGTAAATTTGACAAAGAAACAGGTCAAGTTTCTTTTTTAATTTTCGTTTCAGAATTCCTGCTATTTGGAATACAAAAAAATCCACCCCGCAATTCTTCCTGAATGTAATTATAGTTTTGTTTAGAAAAAAAAACCAAAAAGCTAACCATGATTCATGCTGATTTTCTCACCTGCAATTGTTTTGGCAAATTTTTCATTTTTTGGGGGGAGGAGGGGGGTGTGTGACAAGGCATTTAAAACGGCAGGCATCCCATCTGGCGTTGTGCGCGAACTAAAGTGGTATAAATGCTCCCCAAAGCCTTGCCCTGCATTCTGTTCCTGCCAACGTGCTTGTGGGTAATTCTGGCAAAGTAATTCAGACTCCCCGCTTGGCGGTTCTGTTCTGCTTCTGAAAACACAAATAAATGAGCGCCGCAGCGGCGGCGATTGCCTGGCAGGAATAACAAGTGCTGAGCTCGCCACCTTCTTAATTGTGCAATTCCAGCCTTTGTATATCATAGTCACTCCGTGAACGTGGAACGTTGGGCGAATGTTGGGTCAACGTTGGGCCGAAGGTTCCGACCACTCGACCACCGTTGGTCCAACGTTGCACATTTACCGTGCGAGTGAAAATGTTGGCACGTGTGAATGTGTGAATATATTTCCACGCGCCAAAAAAAAATCGAATGGGTAAGTGGTTAATGTCAGCCAAGATGTAACTATTCAACCTCCCCGTTTTGAACACGTGTTTTGTACGTGTTAACGTCTCGTTGCTGCGGTGCAACGGTTACCCGTTATGTCTGGCCAGTGTGAAAGAGGAGGCCAAATACGTTCTAGAGGGGGCTCTCCAGAGCTTAAGATAAACGTCTTCTTACGTGCATAAACTCTTGCGCATGAGGACGGATTTAAATCAATAGATTAGATGAGTAGTGCGGTTCGGTCGTACACGTGTGCAGCGCTTGAGCGCGTGTGCAGGTGTAGTGCGCGTCCACGTTACCCGGCGTCTGGACTTGGCAGTGATCAATGTGGGAAACTTGTTTTTGTGTGTTCCCGTGTGTGTGTGTGTTTTTTCTTCTTCTTGCGAGGAGCTAAATCCCCAGCGAAATGAGAGCCTAGCCCCGATTGCACGCGTTCAACCACCCGGCCGGCACCGACAACGAGCGTTTCGCTGATCTGCGAAGTGAGAAAAAGGAAAAAAAAAACCGACCAAACGCAATCGCTTCATATCAAGGGTTCATTTCTCACCCAATATATTCTGGGTCGCTGGTAGACTGCGGCAGGCAGGTGACCAATAGCAGCCACAGCCGTGGCTAGGACAGGGGCAGGGTGGATGTGGTGTGCCAGGTGGAGTGCCCACATCTCCCAGCAAGCGTTTTTAATCCCCCCACCACCACCGCAGCCTATAACCATGCAGCGGTGTAAATGGGGCCACCACGGTTAATCGATCGGCAGGTCACGTGCAGTGGGGTAAAGCGTGGGTACTCGAACTTCTCCCACGACGTCTGGACAGCGTGGAAGAGTAGGCCAAAATACCCTGTAGAGGAGTCTCTCTGGAGCTCCCTCTAGTGGAGGCCCTGTTGCCAACAGTAGCGTGAGCAGTTTATCATCTGGTAGGTTATACTGGTAGGAACCTCCTGGTTAGACCAGCCCACAGGGGATTATTGTGTCCGTCCGTCGTGCAGGGAGGGACTGGGTGGGGAGGGAGGGGGAGGGTGGGGCTGGTGGGGGGGGGGGGGCTGAGGGGGGGGCTGGGTGGGGAGGTTGGGGAGGGGCTGGGTGGGGAGAGTGTGGCTGGGTGGGGGGTGGGAGGGGTGGGGCTGGGTGGAGGAGGGGCTGGTCACCCCGTGGTGCCCTTATTAAACTCAACGTTTAACCTACTCACGCTGGCTTGTGCCCGCCCTCACAGTCGGGCATATTTGCGGAATACACCACGCCGCCGTTGACCCTGCCCATTGACCGAGCAACTCAACGTTGCTACCAGCTCCCTCCGCAGGAATGTGTTTGTTTTTATTTTTTTTGTGTTTTTTTTCCAGGAAAGTCTCGCTTAGCCTCGAGACTCATTCTCAGTCGGGTTCCACCAAGTTGTCGCTTTTTTCAGGGGGGGGGGGGGGCGCAATGTTTTTCCGATGTGCAATCCCCATTGAGTAATTCTGCTGGTCATTCTTAAGCACGTGGGATCATTGGCCACTCTCAGTTACATTGAGCGACTTTTTTAGGCAATTTCAGGGCTGCAACCCTTTTTAGTGTAGTCGTGGGGATGGCATCCCAGTGCACAGATGTGTGTGTGTGAGTGGCTAAGTTGGCTAAATTAGTAGTCGTAGTTAGTTGGAAGTGGGAGCAAACCGAGTTCGATTGTCGTTCACGGTCAAATGCCACTGATGAATATCTGAACCAGTCGCGGACCTTTCTAAGGTCGAGGCAGCCTTAAATGAGTGCGATGTGAAAAAATAATCGCAATTGGGGGGAGACGTTGAAAATCGGGCGTGGTGTTGGCCACCCCCAGCCATGCCGGCGGCCTAGATCGGTGCTCATGAGCAGCACTTGCTCCAACAGGCTGTTGAAGGGCTAAATGGGGGGCCCTTTGGCCTTTGTTCATAACCCTAGGTTAGAATCGTGTCGCAGATCGATGGCGCGAGAGGCACGTAGAGTTTGATTTCTGTTGGCTCGCACGTGGTCTCTAGGCTTTCAAACACGTACCGCTTTGAACGAACCACAACATAAGAGGAGGGCCGTGCATTACGGTGATGCACGGCCTATTTCTTACGGCCAAAATCCCCAGGATGCCAGCGGAAATTGCCCAAATGTAATATGCGGCCTCTAATTGACAATACTCATGGTGGTACAATGACATCATCATCATCATCCTTTGTCCGAAAAATACAGAGGCTAGCTTTGTGGATGGGCACTGCGGCCAATACCGCGTCGCCGTTTGTTTATCACGCAAGTCTATGTGGCACGTCAAGAGCTCGCTGCTGTGGTTAAACTCCCTTCTCTTTTGCTGAGTTGCCAATTTTGGAGATTTTGTCGCAAGATCTGGCAACTAACTTTTTTGGGGTTCGTCCAGCGACAACATTTATTTGGCGAAGTAACTGGCGACAATTCTAGCCACTTGTTGGGAACGAGGGCCATTCTGCTGATTTAGGAGCGATTCCAGGCATGTTGCTGATGATCCAGTATAATATTGTTAGGCTTTTTCGCTAAAGTCACGTAGGTAAAAATTAAAAATTCAAATTAATAAAAGTTAAATTAAAATTAATAAAAGTAAAATTATCAAGTGCTCTCACTTGATACAGCTATCGTGCTGTGACGGTTCCACCTGAAGATGGAAGCTTGTATTGCCTCCGAAACGTTATTTTTATTTTATTTTTATTTTTATTTTATTAATTTAAATTTTTTACCTACGTGACTTTACCGAAAAAACCTAAGAATTTGAATCCTTGCAGTCACGAAAGCTTCAAATCTAGGATCCAGTATAAGTTTGCTCCGTGTGAAACATTTTCGACCACGTTTGAAAGATCCATCTCGTAACGCTTAGTGGCTTTTTCAGGTTCGTTTGTTGACCTTGGGGAGTGGGCAGCCCAGCCTCGTCACGGTGTGTTACACACTCGGGCCAAGACTCCTGTACGATGCTGAATTGACTTGCACATTATCAGCTGACCGCTCGCACATTAAGGCATCCGTAACGTTGCTATAAACGTTACTTATGAAAACCCATCAAAAAATAAACTGGAATCACAACCTTTAATTTCTCCCATCATCGCATTATCCACCCCCACCCCGCCCGCCACTGTACCCGTTGTTTTAATGCCACTTAAAACACCCGCTTGTTATTCGCATTATTCCATTCCCCATAATTGAATGCGTTAATTAAACTCGTTAGAGCGGATGCTGTATACAATCGTCTGGCAGGTGGCAAATTTGGAGCCGCGACTTATTTTTTTTTTATTTTTGCGCCACACCGCGCGGCGGTCCACGATTCCATTTGCGGGGAGCCGTGCGGGGGGGGGGCCGGGCTTGGGGAGGAGGGGAGGGGGGGAGGGGGGGCCGTCACGTCACAGTCCTCGACGATGACGACGACGACGACGGCTCGACGAGCCAGTTGGTTAATGTCGCCGTGGCGCGGCACATAACGGCCCGCGGCTCTGATTTAGCGCGCGTCAAATCACCACCCACCCACCCACCAACCCACCAACCCACCAACCCACCCACCGCTCCAAAAGAAACAAAACGGGCGCTTTTAGCTGCGCTTCCCTCGCAAAGGGCCGAACGAGACGGCGTTTCATTCGGGGGGGGGGGGTGGGGTGGGCGGCCTATGGAGTGACGGGTGCTTCGCCAACAAACGGCTGCGTGTTTAGTTTTATTTCTTTCCTTCCGGGAACGTCTTTCTTGTTCGCTCCGGAATAAAGTGTAACGACGCAAGCTGCTGGGTTCACTTGGAGATGGCTCACGGGGGGGGGGGGGCAGTGCGGACAGGGAGGGAAGGGGGCGTAATGCGACACACGAAGAGAGGACCGCGTCTGGAGTCTCCGAGGAACGAACACCGAGGCAGAAAGGGCCTCGCCGTGGTTATGGCTAAATAGCTTGCCGAGGTTTTTTTTTGTTTCGTGAGCTAATTTCGTGTTTATTTGTGGGGTTGGGTGGCGGGGTGGGTATCTGAATGTTTGCACCGGTTGCGCGCAGATTGAGCATTCGCGCTCGGGCACAGTGGCGGCTTGACTCGGCAGCAACATTTGGCAGCTCTGCTTGTGACATCTCTTCGGAGAGACTGAGCTTTCAAAAAACCCTCGGCTGCTCTCACGCTCTCCCGCCCGCCAGCTGTTGGACGCGCAAATGTAGCGCTCAGTCTTTGTTCCATCGGCTGGATTGCCGAAGGGTGCAATGGCCGTTGTGGTGAAGTTATGGGGTTCAAGCAACTCTCGTGACCGAGGTGTGGCGTGGGGTGGCCCTCGTGCAGCGATGATGAGAGAGCGAGAGAGTGAGCGAGAGAGTGAGCGAGAGAGTGACCGAGAGAGTGAGCGAGAGAATGAGCGAGAGAGTGAGCGAGAGAGTGACCGAGAGAGTGAGCGAGAGAGTGAGCGAGAAAGTGAGCGAGAGAGTGACCGAGAGAGTGAGCGAGAGAGTGACCGAGAGAGAGAGAGTGACAGAGAGAGAGAGAGAGCGAGAGAGTGAGCGAGAGAGGGCCGTAATGAGTTTAAATTTTCGGTCGAGAGCTTTTTTTTTTGGGGGGTGGGGGAGACATTGAACGACTCTCTGAGATGCTTCTGTGGAGCGTGCGACAATGGGAGGCCGGTCGCTCAGACGAGCCGTGGGGGTTGGAGGAGGGGTGGGGGGAAGTCGAGGTTTGCCCACCGCATTCGCACACTCGCCAAGCGGATTGGCCACGAGTCCCAATTTGTTGTTGTGCCCTCGTCGGCAAAAACTGCACCGGCAACGTGAGACTTTGTAATCTCCGCCGAACGTGTTGTCATCTTGTGGTGGTTTGACCCATCGCTTGACCTGAGCGGTGCTGGCCGGATTCTCCGCGAGAAGGACGGGATTACAGCCCCTCGCCGCCCCTGCCCCACCCCTCCCGCCCTTCAGCGCCACGCAGCCAGCTCGGTCCGCTTTTCGCCATCCTTTAATTGTCCCGGTTGACGCGAGACGTTTACGGAGGCGGATCGGAATGCAGGCGAGGAAATTAAGACGTGCGGCAAACGGCAGCTTGGAGTGCATTTGGGGAAAAAAAATCCCGTTTGATAATAATGAGAAGCAGGAGAGAGACGAGACGTCTATCAGGGAGATGGAGCGGTGAAATCAATTCAGGTGCTCATTGGATTGTTACGTCTCATGAGATGCCTTCATCCGGTGGTGGATCGACCATGGCTCACGTGATTTTTCGATTTAAAGCTTTCGTGACTGCAGGGATTCATCTTCTTGGTTCTTTCGGTAAAGTCACGTAGATTGGAAATAATAAAATAATAAAAATAAAACATAATAAAATAATTCTCACGACGTTTCGGCCACAACGCAAGCAGCCGTCCTCAGGTGAAGAACAGGTCTGTCAGAAAGACGCTGTGACAGACCTGTTCTTCACCTGAGGACAGCTGCTTGCGTTGTGGCCGAAACGTCGTGAGAATTATTTTATTATGTTTGATTTTTATTATTTTATTATTTCCATTCTACGTGACTTTACCGAAAGAACCAAGAAGGCTCACGTGATGTTGATGTCCCTTGAGGTCAACTTACCAAGGATTTCCAAGTGAATTATTCAACGACAAATGTGTGTATGTTGAACTTCTTTCGCACCGTAGATAGCCAACCGTGCTAATCGGAGGTGCGGGGGAAGGACGACGAACTAAATACAAAAAGCAGTTCGAAAGAAATTAATTTTCAATCTAGATTTAAAAGTGCAAAGCTCCAGTGGCTTCCTAATATCACAAGAAAGGGCGTTCCAGACGGCCGCAGAAGCGCACCTGACAGCGCGCGATGCTGTGACCGTCTTTGTTCGACGACTATCCAAAAACCGCTGCGAGGATGACCGGAGTTCCCGTGATGAGAAAATATAATTACATGCTACATTTTACATTCGTGTAGAGTCGGAATGCTACCACATCTCCAGCACATCACAGGGGGGGGGATGTTTTGCCAAACGCACGTGAAGAGGAAATGTGTCCGAAAGTCTTGACTTGAACACAAGCAAGAGTCTCAACTGTGCACGGAGTTTAAGAGGGAGAGATTTCCAGACGGCCGGAGCAGGACAGGGAAGTGAAATACTCTTAGTTTTTAAAGTCACGTAGGTAAAAAAATGAAATAAAAATTAATAAAAAATAAAATAATAAAATAATGACAAAATATTTTGTTATTATTTTATTTTTATTAATTTTAATTTATAACATTTATAAAATAATAACAAAATATTTTGTTATTATTTTATTTTCAGTAATTTTAATTTCATTTTTTACCTACGTGACTTTACCGAAAAAACTAAAAGTATGAATCCTTGCAGTCACGAAAGCTTCAAATCTAGGGAAGTGAAACTCACCGCACAGTGCTCTCGCTCCCGTGCGGGCCACGCGAATCAATCTGTTCAGCAGTGAAATATGACATCGATTTATAGGATTAATATTTTGACGATTGATTGTTTAAATCATTGCAGGCATAACACCGGCCAAGTCACACATTTGTTAGTTGGAGTTTGTTTTGTGTGTGTAACCACGAGTTCAAATTGTGAGTCAGCCCACCCTTCACAGTTTAAAAGGGAAACGTTTTAGTCAAAGGAAGACCCTAAGTAAATACATTTGTGATGTTATTCATTCATTTAATAAACCTGCACTGCGTAGAGTGATTTCAAATACACTTTTTGAAAAAACGAAATAATTGATTAAGTTATTATTACGTTATGGTGCTGCAGCTAATCTTAGAATGCATTTCTACATGTAGTTAATCACAAGAGCATACCATGAATTGTACTACTTCTACCGCTAATTATATAAAAAATATATCAATACACGTATACGGAATTTGGCCAAATACTCCAAAGCGGGACACACAGAGGCTGATCTTGGCATTTTTCTGGTAAAAATCCTTGGCAGGTCCAATGAGCACCGCATCCTTCTTTGACCGCATCAGCTCCCATCTCTTCTGTAGTCCGTGCCACGCCCGTTTAGCCCCCTCTATCTACCCCGCCAAACAGAAGCAGCTTGGGCATGGGGTGGCTGGGCATGCGGGCTACCTGACCCAGCCAACGCAGCCTCGCCTGCCGGAGGAGCTCACCGATGATGGGACTGCGTCCAAACCTTTCAAGGATCTGTAAGCTCCTCGCACAATCCAGCCTGGTAAACCCCACAATAGTTCGTACACATGTCCAGCCTGAATGCTTACAACTGGCGCAGAGGGTTCCTTTAAAGTGCTCCATGCTTTGCAAGCGTCGAGAAGGGAGGGAATAACCGTGACAGACCAGGTGGCTTCGACGCAGCGTTACGCAGCAATCAAAATTAGCGCTCCCTTATCTGCCGCACTATTCAGGGAAATGAATGTGGCTTTCGCTGCTCCATTGTGATTGTTCGGAAACGCTCATCGGCTCTCTTATCAGCGCGATCGGAGCGTTGTGCGGACGCGACCTACTTTGACGGGAGGCGACATTAAATGAGTCGGATGCTTTGAGGGCTGATCCTCGGCACTGACAACCGCTCGGTTGCAGCGCAAAAAAAAAATGTTCGCCATATGGCCTCATTAGATCATCCCCGCCGTCGCTCATGTTCCCTCGGATGCACCGCTAAGTTGGTGGGGAGCCGGCGCTGTCGCAGAGATTCTCCTGCGGAAGAGGAGGACATGCCACGGGCGCGTGCACAGGACGCGCAGGGCATTGCCGTGCCATGCCGCCCGCCCCCCCCCCCTCCAGCTGAAAATGAGTTCCCGTTCGCGTAGGAACAGAAACAACGTTGCAAAGTCGTGCCGCCTTGACGCGGCCGAGCGGCGAGCGAGATTTTTCTCCTCCAGTTTGCCGCAGAGGTTTTTGCGGTTCGGAGCCAGCGCCGAAAAAACGCGACGCACGAGGCACTCCTCCATCCTGCGCACGTGTCCCACCTCCACCCTGCACACGTGTCCCACACCTCCACCCTGCACACGTGTCCCACCTCCATCCTGCACACGTGTCCCACACCTCTACCCTGCACACGTGTCCCACACCTCCACCCTGCACACGTGTCCCACCTCCATCCTGCACACGTGTCCCACACCTCCACCCTGCACACGTGTCCCACCTCCATCCTGCACACGTGTCCCACACCTCCACCCTGCACACGTGTCCCACCTCCATCCTGCACACGTGTCCCACCCAGCGCAACATATGTTTGCGTAGTTGCACCTCCAACACGCACTCGCCGTGTTCTCTTCTGGACTTGCGCGTCGCTTTACACTCTCTTGCCGCAATATTCCCAGTATCCGTCTGGGTCAGCTGGTGTTCAAATGCAATCCGAAGGCACATTCAAGGGGACTTTTGGTGTGAGAAAAGACAACAGTTATTGTGTTTTTTTTCTTCATGAAAAGTTGTACGAAGCATTTCGAACCAAACAAACGTAGGACATCAACACCAGGACACAAAGGAGCGGACGATTGGATCTCGAGAAGATCTAAGGCAGGGAAGAGGCGGGAAGCAGAAGAAGAAGATGTGCTTCTGCGGCCGTCTGGAACGCTCTTCCTTCCGATATTAGGAAGCTACTGGAGCCGTGCACTTTAAACTCTCGATTGAAAACTCATTTCTTTTAGAACTGCTTTTTGCTGTTTAGTTCGCTGTCCTTCCCCGCACCTCCGATGATTGTGGTTGACTTACGTCGGGTGCTCAAGAAGCTCAACACACGTGCGTACGAAGGCCAAGAGTTACGGGCAGCAAAGGCACAGAGGCGGGCGAAGACGTTCAAGCCCAGTGATGGGGCCTTCGCCGCGCCTCATGAAATTGAGCCACTGCTGATCGGCGGTGCATCGTGCGAATATCGTGCGAGCCGTGGCAGAGCAGCGAGCGGTCACAACGGCCGAGGCCAAATCGACCGACCGATCGACCGACCGACCGACCGACTGAACGAACGAACGGCGGACGGCCCCCACGTGAAGCGAGCGGCGATTGATGGCGCGTCCTGGGGCTTGCGGCTGACGTGCCTTTCTGGAAAGGAAGGGCTTAAGCCGAAGGCTCGCTCCGTCTGACGAGGGTTGTGTTTAGGGGAGTAGGGGGTGCTGCATTGCCACATGCTGCGTGGGGTGCGTGCAAGAAGATTTCTCCTGAAAATGCTACGCCCGCCCGCCCGCACGCCCGCACCCGTCATCCGCATGGGGCTCTCTCACTAAAATATAATTGATGGACAAAACTTTCCCTGTTTGCAAAAGTGAGCTGGCAAAAACCAAAACCCGAATAGAGCGAGAGGGAAACACATTAACATGCGGCTATCATGTGCAACGATGTGATCTTCTCTCCAGATTTTTATACTAAGTTTTATTGCCCATTACTCAGCTGGTACTTGTGGTGTGGGGCTGGTGATGGTGATGGTTTTGCCGGATGCTCGTTTCGCGCGCGCGTGTGTTTTTAATCACAGCTGTTGAGCACACAGGCCGCCCCCAAGGCCCAAACGCCAAAGCGGGCAGCAACAAACGGCACCGTTGATGATGCCATCGACATCAGCTAAAGTTTCTTGAGCTGAGCAAGTTTATATTACACGCGCTTGGGAAAAGAGACGATGGGATGGAATCCAACAGTCGAGGAGTGCGAGGGACATTGCTTAACGAGAAGTGTTGCAGGCTGCAGTGCGGTGATTGTTTGAGTGAGTGGGTGGGTGGGTGCGGAGTTGAGTGTGTGAGTAATTGATTGAGTTCATGAGTGAGTGGGTGAGTGCGTGGTTGAGTGACCTGCAGAGTGGTGGTGGTGGTGGTTGAATATAGTGTGGACAAGACGATCAGTCCGGTAGGCACCGTTTTTTTTCCAACATGGACGGAGGAATCGATGAGTTCATGAGAAGGGTAATCATGGTAGTAATGATATAAGAGTGATAAGGAGGCAACTGGCTGCTGCGTGAATGCATTCGTGAGTTCTGGATCATCAATCAACCGGAATGCTTTTGCGTTTTTGTTGATCAAAATCTGTCTCTCTGTGGTCGAGGTATAAATTGGGGAAATGTGCAGTTTTACAATTGTTTTTATGGGAGCCCAAAGACTATTTATCCCTGTGGCCAGGAATATTATGACTGTTCACCCACACATCAATCTGAGGAAATGTGACAATTTCCCCCCCCCCCCAACATCTACAAAAAGTCCCTGGGTATCCTGCCGTGGTGCAATCGTTATCACACTGGACTTGCACTCCCAGAGGCGGCCCGCGCTGCAGTTGAAACGATCAGCCCAACTTTCTTAAATCTCCCCGACTCTGTCCAAACCCTGGTGCGTAACATCGGTGACACCATAGTTGGTCGTGTGCGTTGGGCAAAATTGCGTGTACTCCCACCTCCTCCGATACATCTGGTCAGCATGGAGGAGTAGGCCAAATACCACTTTAGAGGGATCCTCCCGAGCTGTGCCGAGCGGAGTTGCTCTCCGCCAGCAGTGGCTTGAGCAAGCAATTGCAGGGCTGCACCTTTACCTTTCTTTACTTTACAAAAATTAATCAATATCGATTAACCTCACCACACAATTCGCCAATACCAATGTACAAAACTGCATGGCTATTTTGGGCACGATTGGTTATGAAACACTTTGAAATAGCTTTGTTATATATATATCTTCATATAAATATTTTCTGTGAGCCAGCAATACATGGGCGTGCGTGCGTGCGAGTGTGCGAGTGCCTTCCCGTGTTTGTCCGTCCGCGTGTTTCCAAGTGCGTGGGTTGAATCCATTAAGGAGGTAGAGGCTCCCTGAATGGACTGGCTTGTCCAGTGTCTTTAACTACCAAAGTATGAGCCGCCAGGACTGATTGATGGTCTCGCCTTCACTAAAACGAACTTCATTAATGAGTGCTAGACAAACCTTATACACTAGCCTTTTGCCCGTCCAAGGACGGGTGTATTGCAGTCAATCTGAAACTAGCAAGCAAAAGGCAGACCGCGACGTGATATTCATTGCATCAATGCGTGTGCAATTTGTAAGCGCGCGGTGACACAGACTTATTTCATTTTAAGGTTATAATCCCTTGTTCATCATTACGTCCTTTTTACTTTGACGTCTCAACAGCGTCACTGCGCCTTTTGGCGTCATCTGGTCCAACACCATGTGAGACTAGGCTCAAAGGAAAGCTGTCTCGGGTGTGGACCAATCAACTTCATGGACAGTTCATACATTATCAGAGTTATGTTTTTTGTTTGCATTATGACTGCAGGTATTGTGGTCTATGCAAACATGACTCCTTGTAAAAAAGGTGTCAGTTTTGTTGCCAGATAGAAGGGTAAAAAAACAATTATCAGCGTTACCGAGATCGCGTGACGTGAGGGTTCTGCCTTTGTAGTGAGGGTTGTAAGTTGACGCCGAGGAGGGGGGAGGAGGCGCCTCGGCCCCCCATGTGGAGTGACGTCACCCGCTCATGATTCTTAATGGGGGGGGGGGTGGGGGTTCCATGTGGAGGACGTCACTTGTTCATGATTATTAATGAGGGGGGCTGGTCGACGTAGATTTGACGTCACGCACTGGACACACAGACATTCTTGGCTCATTATCGTAGTGAATGTTTAGTTTGAGTCTATGTATTTGTTTAGTAAATGTTTAGTTTGAGTCTATGTATTTGCATTGCAAGATGCATTGTGCTTTGAACAAACCTTCCGACAATGCAATGCACCACTGACATTTTATGAGTTTTTTTTAGTACTTCTCTTGATGATTGAAGGGTTTTCCTGTTTAAATTTCTATTTAAAGCTTTCGTGACTGCAGGGATTCATATTCTTGGTTCTTTCGGTAAAGTCACGTAGAAGGGAAATAATAAAATAATAAAAATTAAAACAATTAAATTCTCACGACGTTTCGATTGCAACACAAGCAATCGTCATCAGGTGTGAAAACCACAGCAGCATCGCCAAATATTTTGTTTTAATCTGTAATGAATCGTTTGAACATTTGTCCATGCACTTGAGTACTGTATCGACTACGTGTAAACATTCTAACAATAAAAAAGTCCAACTGATGTCTTGTTTAAATGAGGATTAAGGCGATGCTCATTCCCTACCGATCCACACTCCACATTGCTAATGCCAGGGGTGAGTCTACAGCAACTTTGCTGTAGCGGTTCCACCTGAAGACGGAGGCTTGTGTTGCTTCCGAAACGTCGTGATTTAATTTAGTTGTTTTCATTTTAATTTATTTTTTGCCTACGTGACTTCACCGAAAAACCCAAAAAGTATGGATCCTTGCAGTCACGAAAACTTAAAATCTAGAACCACTGTTGCCTTCCCCAACAAACTGGTACTCATTTTTATCAACCCCAGAGGGCTGATGGGCCGAATCCACAACCAAGATTAGAATTCGCAAACCTTAGAACTGCAATCCGCTTGTTTAACCGCGCAGCCATCTTCCTGCTAAATAACAAAAACCCTATAAAGATTCTATATTTCAATATGGTAAGATGCAGTCATAAAGGGAGCTTAAATGTCCAGGCAGTTAAAAGCCCCAGGTCCATACGCCGATTACCATTTGGCCACGAGTCAAACTTGGATGAAACTTGGATCACTGGGACTGAAACCCAGCTGCAGCCTATTTTAATAGGTGCTCGCAAACAGCACTGGCCCCCAGAGTACTGCCAAGATAAATGGGAAGTGCTTGTCTCTGCGTATGAACGCTCCCAGGGGTGGGGGCGGTGCAGTGAGCGTGGGCAAAAAAGCTGCGGCCGTAAATTGTATTTCCAGATTGGCAATTAATTCACGTCTTTGTGGTCTCGGCAATGCCAAGGGGAACGTCTCACGAGTTTTACCGCAATGATACAAAATAGCCTCATAACAAACAAACAAAAAACGACCTCGAATTCCGTTTACTACTACTTCAGTGCACCGCGAGGGATGGGGGATGGAGGGGGTGGGGAGGGGGGGGCTGCTTCCTTCGGTATTGCTCAATTATTTAATTAGAGAAGGTAGGTCGTTGATTTATTAAAAGTGTTTACCTTGGGCACACCTGCGCACAGACGGCGAAGGGCCAGCGCGCACGCGTTTAGAGTGTCGTATGAGACGCAAAGTGGGGGGGGGGGGTGTTTTGTGTGTGTGTTGTATTGTGTGTGTGTTGTATTGTGTGTTGTATTGTGTGTGTGTTGTATTGTGTGTGTATTGTGTGTGTGTTGTATTGTGTGTGTGTTGCATTGTGTGTTGTATTGTGTGTGTGTTGTATTGTGTGTTGTATTGTGTGTTGTATTGTGTGTGTATTGTGTGTGTGTTGTATTGTGTGTTGTATTGTGTGTGTGTGTTGTATTGTGTGTGTGTGTTGTATTGTGTGTTGTATTGTGTGTGTGTTGTATTGTGTGTGTATTGTGTGTGTGTTGTATTGTGTGTGTATTGTGTGTGTGTTGTATTGTGTGTGTGTATTGTGTGTGTGTTGTATTGTGTGTGTGTTGTATTGTGTGTGTTGTATTGTGTGTGTTGTATTGTGTGTGTGCTGTATTGTGTGTGTTGTATTGTGTGTGTGTTGTATTGTGTGTGTTGTATTGTGTGTGTGTTGTATTGTGTGTGTGTTGTATTGTGTGTGTTGTATTGTGTGTGTGTATTGTGTGTTCACGCATAGCGCCCTCCCTATAACGCGAACGTCGCGTTCACGAATTTCGCTCGAATTGCGGTCGACAAACAAATCGCCCCGACAATAAATGTCCCGGCGGCGAGCAAAGCTGTAAAGGACAGCGCTGACATATCCATTTGAATCAAACACAGTCCCGGTTCGAGGTCACCCCACGGTATCCGGGCCTGTGATGCCACCGGAACTCCTGCTGGGAGGGGTGGGTTGTTCTGTTCGAATCTAATTGGACGCTCCGGTGGAACGACCAGCAGCCCACATTGCTTCGCAAAGCCGGAGGGTCCCACACCGGTTCAACGTTCGCGATTCCATCCCTCGGCTCGGCGTGCCAGTTGCTCTGTCCCCCACCCTGCATCGGTATCAATGGGTCACAATAACACCGCGGTTGCTAGATGTTAACTGCCTCGCCTGGTACGCAGGAGGGTCGTGTGTTCGATCCCAACCTTGACGCCTGCATATGTGGAGTTTGCATGCTTCTCCCCGTGGTCGCGTGGATTTTTCTCCGGGTCCTCCGGGTTTCCCCCTCCACATTTAGAATTAACACGGTGCGGTGAGAGTATTTGATTGCTATAAATGTCCGCGCGATAATCCACTTCGTTGAGATATTATTTGTGATAGCCTGGTCGCTTCTGAAAAAAGAGCCACATAGCTCTGGTAAAATTATTTTAAAATAATAATTTAACCTGGTAAAATGATTTTACCAACTAAAATTATTTTACCAGGTAAGATAAAAAAAAAACTGTTTTAGTTTAGTTGATTGGCGGTTCGTGTGTCATGGGATAAAGTGTTGGTACTGCCACTTCTCCTTTAAATATGTCTTAGCCAGCGTGGAAGAGTAGGCCAAAGATACCCCGAAGAGGCGCTCTCTAGGCCCCCCCCCCACTCCCCAATGGAGGCCCTTCCACCAGCAGTGTCACGGGCACGCAGTTGCAAGGCTGCGCCTTTAACTTTAGTTAAGTGGCTCAGCATTTGTTGTTAATTTCGAGTGCCACTATCCACCAAAGCAACACCATCATCATGATCATTGTTATGATGATGATGATGACTGTGATAGCCATCGTCATCGCGGCTTTTAACGTTCTGTCTGCGTGTGCGAGTAAACCGTCGCGTTACAGAAGAAGTTCTGTGTGAATCATCTTTCTGGGCCGGCCATTCCCTGACACAATGCGATGCTTTACAGACTGGAGGCATTCTGGAAGGATCTATTTATCAGGCGCACATTAGAGCTGGACAATCCTATGCTTTTTGGCCTCCTCTTGTTAAGAGGTGGGTGCACCCACACTTTACCCCACCACATCCCACTCTAAACATCTATAGATCTGATAATTGGTTTTTTGCCCTTCTCTCTGGAAACAAAACTGACACCTTTTTTTTTACAAGGAGTCATGTATGCAAAGACCACAATATCTGCAGCCATAATGCAAACAAAAGACATACCTCTGATAATATATGCACTGTCCTTGAAGTTGATTGGTCCACACCCGAGACAGCTTTCCTTAGAGCCTAGTCTCACATGGGTTGGACCAGATGACGCCAAAAGGCACACAGCTCAAAGACAATGCACCATCAGAGTATGAGAGCTCGGGGTAAGCATTTACACCATTGGAACCTCATTTGCCAGTAAAAAATATGATAATTGTTTTTTTACGCTTCTATCTGGCAACAAAACTGACATTATGGCTGCAGGTATTGTGGTCTTTGCAAACATGACTCCTTGTAAAAAAGGTGTCAGTTTTGTTACCAGAGAGAAGGGTAAAAAAACAATTATCATATTTTTTACTGGCAAATGAGGTTCCAATGGTGTAAATCTATAGATCTATTTACGCAAAAAAAAGTGCGACTGGTCTGTCGTTGAGGCTACCGCACACACTTGCATCTGCCCCTCCGCACGTTCGCCCTGCACGCAGCGCTCATTTCGGGAAGCCATTCATTTGCCTAATACCTGTGAACCGTGAAGCCCCATTAGCTCACAACACGGCTTTGTGTCGCTACTTTTTTTATTCTTCGTCTTCTCTAAACCCGTTACGCAAGCCTGCACTCCCTTCGGAGTGGGCACTGTGACATATCGTTAGTTTATTCAGCCGTGGCAGCTTAGAGAGCTGGCAACACGAGAGGGGGCGGTGGTGGGGTGGGTGTTGGGACGCGTACGTCGCGAGGCGGCTGGCGAATGGAAATGACAGAGGCCAGTGGCTTTAAATGTTTGCTGGTGAGTTGGCAATAATGCTGATGACGACAATTGTTTTTTGGAACTCGCGGTTATTATAACACGTGGGAGGCTTTCGCGATCAATATTATTAGGATTGTTTTTGGTGAGATCGAGTAATTGTGTCGTAAATTCGCCTCCACCCTGCACAGCCAATTAGTAAAGTGTGTGTCACGTGGACAAAACGATTAGCTGCTACTTCAGCACTAACCGGTTGTGCGTTGGAGAGCAAGCCCACAACATTTACAATTTGAGTTAACGATGTTTGGCTGGTGATTACAACCAGATCATCATTAGAGCTCCTTTGCCAGTACTAAAATATAATAATAGGGTTTTCCCCTTTTTTCTGGCAATAAAACTGAAACCTTTTTACAAGGATTCATGTCTGCATGAACCACAATACTTGCAGTCAGAATGCAAACAAAACACACACTCTGATAATATATGCATTGTACTTTAAACTGATTGGTCCACACCAGAGATAGCTTTCTTTTGAGCCTCGTTTCAATTGGTGCTCGACCAGAAGACGCCAAAAGGCGTACAGCTCAACGACAATGCATTATCAAAGTAATGAGGGCTCGGGGTAAGCATATACATCATTAGACCTCCTTTGTAAGTACTAAAATGTAATAATAGGGTTTTTTCTCTTTTTTTTGGCAACAAAACTGAAACCTTTTAACAAGGATTCATCAAGGATTCACAACCAGCTTCATCAGGAAAATGCCAGAATTAGTGGTTGGTGAGCACAGATCCAAACGGCACCAAATATATGTCAAGCGGCTAGCAACAAACACTTTACCCCACCACACCCAACTCTAAATGTATATATATCGAGTTAACACGTGTTGTTGAACTTTAGTAGGGTTCGTACGCACTTGGGTAAAGAGACGATGGGAGGGGAATTGCAATGTGGTAGAGTGCGTGGAGAGACGCGGAAAGAGAAACGCCGTGACCTGCAGTTGTGTTGGTGGTGGTTCCACAGTGAGAGACGAGATATTTTTCACGGGATCACATTTTTCGTGGGATCACCTTTTTGTGGTATCACGTTTTTGTGGTATCACATTTTTCATGGGATCACATTTTTGTGGGATCACATTTTAATGGGATCACATTTTTCATGGGATCACATTTTTGTGGGATTACATTTTTGTGGGATCACATTTTTCATGGGATGACATTTTCGTGGGATCACTTTTTTGTGGGATCACATTTTTCATGGGATCACATTTTTGTTGGGATCACATTTTTCATGGGATCACATTTTTCATGGGATCACATTTTTCACGGGATCACATTTTTTGTGGGAGCACCTTTTTGTGGGATCACGTTTTTGTGGGATCACCTTTTTCATGGGATCACATTTTTCGTGGGATCACTTTTTCATGTAATCACCTTTTTATTTGCCTCTTCTCTCTCCGTCTACGTCTAATGGGTGCACGCGTAGATGATTACGAATACACCATGGGTTGAGGAATCAACAACGATGACGATGGTGCTGATTTTGATTATGTTGATTGTATGTATGTATGTTGAACTTCCTTCGCACCGTGCGTAGCCAACCGTCCTTATCGGAGGTGTGGGGGGGGAAGGACAATAAACTAAACACAAAAAGTAGTTTATGATGGTAGTTGCTAGTGGCTGTGATGAAGGCAGCGGAATGAGTTTGATAAGCAGTGTCGCTTGGTTCCACGTCAATACTGATGACGGTGGTCGTGATGGATGATGGTGATTGCGGTGAGGGTGATGTTGATCCACAAGTGGCGTTGACGGTATTGCGTCTGTTTCTCCTGCTTGTGATGAGGATAATTATGGTGATGCTGATGGTGATGGTGGTGGTAGTGTTGGTGGTGATGGTGGTGGTTGGGTTGCTGCCGATTATGATGGTGAACGTGAAGGATATTTTATTCGTCGTGACAAAATAATAATAATCCCAAACCATAAATTAAAAATAAAATACCGGTCCACTTCATTATTTCAGCATGCTTAGTGCTTTTGGTAATCGGGCAATTATTGTAGTGCAAGGCAACCGAGAAGACGCTAAGTTTCACAGATGGGTATAGTCTTCCAGTAGGGGAAGATGATGCTGTCATTTTCAACTTTGAGAAAATGTGGATAATCACGCCGGTACACGTGACGTGCTTTGAATGAATTACTTCACGGCGTGCTTAACGTCCACTGCACAGCAGACAGCGAGTTATTTTTGTTATTGTTGATTAATACGCTCGCAACATTAACCAGGAACGGCCGCCGGGCTCGAACCGCGCACCTGCGTCAGCAAAATAAAAACCTCGGCACTGAACGACGAGCGTCCAACCTGATGGCGGGCAGCACCGTGTCGTGCAATCGCGACGTAGGCGGCCTTTGCTTTCCGTATGCCTTTCGCATCTATCAATTGATCATTTATTACGGATAAATTACGTGGGGGTGGGGGGGGCTACAAATCCATACGCTCTCAACGGACGCGCGCACCTCAATCGGGCGGTGATCCTGAGTTGGGGATGTTTACCGTTGCGACATCCCAAGACCCCGCGTCCTCTCACCGCCTCATACCCCCCTTGACTCTCCCGCCGCTCTTATCATGATCTCTCTCGCCCATGTATTCATTTATTCATTTGACGCCTAGCCCGCGTTCGAGCGAGACAATTATCGAGCCACGGTGTTTGTTTATCTCCGGGAATTGGCACCAACCCCAAATGCCCCGCCGTGACCCCAATAAGAGCCGGAAGATTTTATTTTTTTGGTGCGGGCGAGGGGTGGCTGAAGGTGCGCGAGTTTGGGTACGCGGTTTGTTGTTTTTGTTTGTTTTGTTATTAAGGGAGCTTAACGCAACGGCGACACGCACGGCAACCGAGCCAGTTGTGGGCCGTGATCTCCGACGTTTTTGCTCATACATTTGGTCGGGACGTTTTATTATATTGACTCGTTTATTCGGCAAGAGATTCAGGCTCTGGGCTCTTTCCACACCCCGCTCCCAGACCCACCCCACCCTGCTTGGAAGGAGGATTACAGAGCTTGAATTGCCGGCGCTTATTACGCCTCTATTTTACATTTACCAAGGCGGTGACTGCTAATCGCAAGGTAGTGTCGCAGTGGCAAAATGAAAACAAGTGTTTTTCAGACTGTGGTTATTATTATTATTATAATTTTTAGTTATTATTCCAGTTGCTACGCACAGGTGCAGAGGTCCAATTTTCGAAACCGGCCTGCAACAGACGGCACGGTTAAAGTTGTAATAGATGTGCGTGAACACGCTTCTTGAATTGTGCGAGGTTATCATAGGAACTTGCTAAAAGAGACTCAGGAAGGGAATTCCCAACACAGATTGCCCATGAAAAAAAAATCTAAACCAGAAAAAATATTGTCATCGCACAATCGCAGTTTCCTGTACACAGTCTGTGTCGGTGTGGGCCCGCTGTATATACAGTGGGGGTGCCGAATTGTAACGGTTAGCGCCACTACACTACTAAACATTGGCGACACGAGTTCGATTCCCGCTCACGGCCAACACCGGTGACGATTATCTGAACCGGTCCTGGGCCTCCCCTAGGTCGACTCGGCCTCCAAGCCAGTGACTGGTGCGGCGTGTAAGAATTTCGCCACGAGGGAGACAAAGGCGGCCGGGCGTTGTGCTGTCCACCCACCCCGCCTCGTGTGTCATGTCGGCCTTCAGAGTCGCTCCTCGCTAACGGCACTTGCCCCGCAAGTCTGTTGAGGCTATACGGGGGGGGGGGGGGGGGATATTTTTCTTTGTTTACAGGTCACATTTATTCGCGCTCCCGCGATAAAGGTCCGTGCACGGGCAGCCTTGGGCTGACTACGTTGACGCCTTTCGCTGGTCAGCCGCAGGCCTTGAGTCCAGATTATCGGGGTAGATGGCTGTAGCCTCCAGCGCGGTCTGGGCCCCTGATCCAACCAGCCAGCCACAGCTTGGAATTGTGATGAATACGGCCAGAACCCCAAATTGGCTGTCGCATAGACACGCCGTGTTTTATTTGGTTTTATAATCTCCCCTTTAAAGAAAAAACATCAGGTTCAGTATTTACCAGTCCAAATTTACACAAGGATTAATTTACTGGGACATTTTTTGTGACTTTTCCTCGTAAGAGAATGAGCATGCGGCAGCTCTGTACGGTCAAATGTTGAACTCGTTAATTATTGTATTTTTTTCATTAAAAATACTTTAATTATAGTTAGCAATTAATATTCCCATTGATATTACAGCGAGTGATTGTTAATCGTGTGTGAGGAAAAGGCTGTGCATTACCTATGGGTTTTCCCTCCCAAAAATGAATTAAAACTTCCGTGCCTCGGGATTTCAGGCAATTTTCGAGACTTCAATTTGCAAAAAAAAAGTTTCTTCCCATTCTCAAGCAAGTGCTGGTTGATGGCCTTGTGCAGCAATCAAACTCAGGTCGACGGCATGGTAGCGCAACACGCTAACCGCTACACTACCACATACACACCACTCCTAGTCAAGGACATGACCAATTGTCCCAACGCAGGAGCCTTCGGAACAGGTCTTGAGATTCATTGAAGCTTTTCTGGCGAAATCATCATCAGCAACATCAGCCATGGCCAATCCACTGCTGGATGAGGGCCTCCACAAGCATCCACCACCTCTCGCGATCCTGTGATGTACTAATCCACCCAGCACCTGCATACCAGCTGATATTATCGCTCCATCTGCTCCCTCAGTAGATGTCCTCCCGGATGCCTTCTGTCCAAATGAAGAAGATGATTTTTTACTCTGACCTGTAGAAGCTGGATAAAGGGGCACATTATTCAAGCACCTTTCTGATATAAGCGGCACATCCTTACTCGGCACTGGCGGGGCGAAGGACAACTTCTGGAAACAGCACACTTTGGTTATAAGCACACATGTCCTTTCTCCCAAAGGGGTGTGCTTATATCCAGCTTCCACTGTATAGAGGAGCAACCCGAGACTTTTCGACACAAAACGCAGACGCAGTTTTGCTAAAAATTTGTGATCAATAAAATCCATGGGGCCTGGCATCCCAAAAAAACAAATGTATACGATGTCTTGGCAGGTCTGGGCCGGCCAGCGTGATTATGAAAGAATTCAATTTGTATTTAAAAAAATGGCATGGAGGGGAGGAGGGACTCGAGGCGAAATTAAAAAAATTTGTGGCCTAGGCAGGGCAGGTGGAGCCACGCCAGGTGGAGTGAAGGGGTCCGATTGATGAGCGCCACGGCAAATGTGCACGTTGTCCCGTTCCTCAAATAGCCGGCGAAACAATTTCTGACGCTTGAGCTCAGTCAAAATGAGAATGGCCCTCGGATTAAGATTAAAAAAGTAAATTCTTGGAGTGGTGCGGTCTTCAGCCAGTGGTGGAAATTCTACGTTCCCATGGTGGGTCCAGTCTCTCCAAGAGGAAAAAGCCAGATGGTGTTTTTTCCCAAAATACCAAGAAAAGTCAAGGTTATATTTTGGCCTCAAATGAGCATTGAGGCGGTGCTTGTTTCTTGTTCACAGGCTTGAGCCGGTTGGTAAAATTCCATATTCCTATGGCGGGGTGAGTTTGTTCAAAGGATAACGGCTTTGGATACTCATTTGATCAACGCCGAGAGCTTTGAAGTGCTGGGTCCACACATAGGATTCGGGTTTGATAACAATGCTTATCAGAATGTTGTCTGATGACATTGTAAACAGCACTTCTGCTTCTACTGCCTGTTCCTCTTCCTGTGGTTTCTACCTTGGACACCTTCACCGAATTTTTTACACAACTGTGCAGGCTAGGGATGGCCAATGTAACACGTCTCTCTCTTCTCACGCTCCCAACGCCTTGACGCCCGTAGCATATTTATCCTGCTGAAATGTGTTGCAATTAAAACAGCATTTCTGGATGCAAGTGGCAGGCGCGGGCCAATTTAAAAGTGACCGCCAAACCCGACATCCTGTCTCCCGAAGGCGGGAAACCCCATTATAAAGCTGCTCGTGATTGCAACCGATGATGCCACTGACATCACCAAACCCCGACCATCAACCTCCCATCCAGCGTCACACGTGGGGACAGAAGGCGATACTTTTTTTTGTTCCACCAATTATTTGTGTGTGTGTTTTTTCCGTTTCGTCAAGCAATCGAACCGATAATTGGTTGATATAATCGATTACCTATAACGATCAGTGAAAGAGAAAACGCGGCTTTGATTGTCTTAGCCTGAGCACCTAGAACCGGCTCCCAATCAACACTCTCCTGCCACGGGCAACGCATTTGCACCCCTGGCCACATCCGTTTACGACCGCCGTTCGCAGATGCCTCTCGAAGTGTGGGATCACATTTTTGTTGGGATTACATTTTTGTGGGATCACCTTTTTGTGAGATCACATTTTTCGTGGGATCACATTTTTCGTGGGATCACATTTTTCGTGGGATCACATTTTTGTGAGATCACGTTTTTGTGGGATGACATTTTTCACGGGATCACATTTTTCACGGGATCACAGTTTTCGTGGGATCACACTTTTTGTGGGATCACGTTTTCGTGGGATGACATTTTTCATGGGATCACATTTTTCGTCGGATCACTTCTTCATGTAACCACCTTTTACTTTGCCTCTTCCCTCTCCGTCCACGTCTAATGGGGGCACGCGTATGCACGGCCGTGCGTTTGGCGGTAGGGTTTAAGTGCGGCGTAGGCGGCGGCGATTTCGTTTGCGGCAGCGGGGCCACTTTGTGATGGGGTTTTTAAAAAAACATGTTTATTTTGGAGTGCCGAGCTTTGTGGCTCAAGATGCAGCCTCGACGATCTGTTGGCCGTGACCCAGACTTAACCCCGAAGCCTGTTGCGACAGAATCGTCGCACGCATGCGGCGCGTCGAATAAGCCCATCCGCAACTCCCAACTTTTTAATGACAACAAGTATGGCAACATCATGCGTCGGTGACGTCACACTTTCAAGCACATGCTTGCATTTGTTTTCTCGCAACTGTGTGGAAGCCGATGGCTAGATATCGATGCAAAATGTATCCGCAAATTGCGGATATGGTTCTTGTCGCTGCTGGTGTATTCGTATCGGATCATCTTCGCGGGGAATCGCAGTGACCCCTCTCGCCAGTAGTCCGGGACGATGACAGATGGGTCAAGAATAATCACGGAGTGGCAGTGAAGGAGTGGAAGGCGGTCCCAGAGTACGTCCGTCGTGGAGATAGAGCGATGGAATCCGCTCGTGTGGAGGTGCTAGGTGGTCTTGCGTCACAGAATCGCTGGAGAGTTTCAGCGGTTTAGGGAAGCTTTCGTTCAGCAGTGGATTGATCATGGCTGATGAAGAGTCATTAGCATAATCTTCTTTGTTCTTTCGGTAAAGTCACGTAGAAGGGAAATAATAAAATAATAAAAATAAAACATAATAAAATACAATTCTCACGACGTTTCGGCCACAACGCAAGCAGCCGTCCTCAGGTGAAGAACAGGTCTGTCGGAAAGACTGCATAAGTTATGCATGCGTGTGTCTTGCAATGACATAATGCAAGTCTTTATGGGCGTGTTGATGTGATGGCGCTTTTGGTGGAAGATCTGTGACGAAACGGTGCCACGTGTTGATCAAAAGTAAATTAGACTTGACTCGATTCGTGACGTACAATTCCATCAAAAGCTTTTTTTCAAATCATCATCTTCAGCCATTCTCTACGAACTGCTGGCTTAACCTTGATGCCCTTAGCCCTGGGTTCTGAGCAGGTGAAATTGTCAAGGCCTGTGCACGGGGCACGTCTCGGCTGCTGCAGGTCCGTCACTAGGCCGCTGGAACGGCATGGCTCAAAACAAACACGCGCAGAACTTGACTTAAAGCTTTCGTGACTGCAGGAATTCATATTCTCAGGTCTTTCGGTAAAGTCACGTCAATAGGTTCAAAGAAAATAAAAAAAAATCGGTAAAGTCACGTAGATAGGTTCAATAAAAATAACTAAACATATACATTTTTTGTTGTTGTTATTTTTTGTTATTTTTTTTTTAACCTATCTACGTGACTTTTCCGATAGACCCAAGAATACGCGCAGAACTCCCGCTCCCTCTCTCCCCGTCACCACGTACAAACTCGTTGTAAACTTTCGCTTCTCCGCTGGTAGATCCCACTTTGGTGGAGCGGTGAGACCGATTCCCGTCCTCCGCTAAGCGCTGCCGCACCGATCTCGGCCTTTTATTCGCAGAATTTCTGCGGCGTCCCCCCACCCCCCCCCCCCCATTTTGTTCTTTGATCGGTGATCTGTACCGGGCTCGCGTTGAATACATTTTTTGTAAATGTTGTAGCCCAGTGTTGTTTATTGCAAGCCCCACGGGCCACTGGCAGCTCTTGGTGGCCTTTACTGCGGCCCCTGACAATACACAACACGTGACAACACCGCCCATCATCATCATCGTGCTGCTGTCAAACCCCCGATGGTTTCAAAACGCGTGGCGGCCCTCACACCGACGGTGTCTTTGTCGGCGAAAGTGGCGTCCACCCCCCTCTGAAAATTAGCGAAGAACACCGCTGTATAGCCCGTTGGGCTATCCGCTGCGTCTAGCCTCTCGGCTCGACGGCCATCGGTTGTTGTCAGTCGTTTCCGCTGCCCTACTCTATCTGGCTTCACCCGTGGGATGATTGCTTTTGTAATCTTGGAGAGATTCTCACACTAATCCCTGCTGCGGTCCACGTGTGTGCGCGTGCGTGTGTGTGTGTACCATGTGGGGAGCGGCGGTGTAGCGGTTAGCGCCCTGCGCTGCGAACCCGGCGACACGAGTTCGATTCCCTCTCAGGGCCAACGCCAGTGACGATTATCTCAGCCGGTCTTGGGCCTCTTCCCCGAGGTCGATTCAGCTTCAAATTAGCGCCTGGTGCGGTGTGTTAAAAAAATCGCTACTGGGGAGACAAAGGCGGTGGGGCGTGATGCTGGCCACCTCACCCACCTCGTGGTGCCGTGGTGGCCTGAAGAGGTGGCTCGCTAACAGCACTTGCCCCAACAGTTTGTTAAGGATATACGGGGGATCTTTGTCTTGTGTGTGTGTACTATAGACCGATTCCCACGAAAGTATTTACGCATTCATTAAATTGCTCCTCGCATTACGGGGCGAGTTGTGTTGAGTGTTTACGGGTGATTGTTTTGATAGACGAGATGGAGGGAGAGGGAATACAAGCGCCGGTCTGTGCATGTGTACTCTGAATGTTCCGTTTTAAAAGTCGCACACCAACGTTTATTTTTGTAAATGTCAAAAAATGTCAAGCGGCTGCTTCCCCCCCTCCCTCGCAATTCCTTCGTCTTACTCCGCTATTTCGTATTTGTTTTAGACGATAACTAGGGACGCGTATTGACACACACGTTCAGGCCGGTTGCACAGACACCGTGTCACCCCTGTATCTGTTGTTGTTGACAATATTCGGTAAATAAAAAGCACACAAGATACAAGGCGGGGGTGTGTCTATGCACAATGAGCATTGGGGGGCCCTAGATTGGTCCGGACGCAGGGGCAAATTCGCAGTCGAGGAGCGATGTGACTTGGTGGCTATAGCGCACTGCCCTGCGAACCCGCCAACACGAGCTCGATTGCCGGCCACGTCAAATGTCGAGTGATGCATGAACCGGTGGCTGACCACCTGGATCCTTCTTGATTGGGTGACATCCAATGCCGACCAGGTGTCAAGGGCCGTGCAGGGGGGTGGCGAAGATGTCAGCAGCAAGTGGACAATGCAGAAAAATGTATAGTTGTATTGTACTTCTATGCTCCCCGCGTTTCAACCCACACTCGTCAGTGTGGCGAAGTATGGTAAATCTCCCCATAACCGGCACGGCATAAGCAGGCCTTCATCCAGCAGTGGACTGACCACTTTGTGGGGAAGTCAAGGGTGGTTGCCCTATTAATGGACGTGTCCCTGCCATAGGAATGTGGAATTTCCACCACTGGCAGAGAGCTGTAAACGGCAGATGAGCACCAATGCTTGAATGCTCATTTGAGCCAGACATCTCTTTGACTCTTGACTAACTGTGATTGACTGCTGTTACTATGATGGTGAATTTTTACTCTGATGGTGATTTGCTGTTATGATGGTGAATTGTTACCATGATGGTGAATTGTTACTCTGATGGTGAATTGTTACCATGATGGTGAATTGTTACGATAATGCTGAATTGTTACTCTGATGGTGAATTGTTACCATGATGGTGAATTGTTACGATAATGCTGAATTGTTACTGTGATGGTGAATTGTAATTATGATGCTGAATTCGCCAGGCAGCCATTGCTAACATCCATCCATGTTGACATTCTTCACTGGGTGGTGTTTATTTTACTTACACTGGAGGAACGATGATGGGTGATGTAAATTAATCAATTCATTCATTAACACAAACTCCCTCGCTGGTGGAGGATGCAATAAATCACGTGTGTGATATTTATTTATAAAAAAAAACATTTCACGCGTGTTTACGTCGCTATAGATTGCACATGCCACGTGCATCATTTGAGTGTCAAACGATGATTATGAATCGTGACACTTCATCAATATTTTTTTTGCATTCCTAATGATGATGATCATCACGATGAAGAGGACTGTGAGGCAAAGGGGCAGCCCTGCAAGTGCTTGCTCAAGTCACTGCTGGCAGAATGGCTTCCACTCGAGGGAGATCTAGAGAGCCACACTTTACCCCATCCTATGCGACCTGCCGATCTGTAGTACTAACTGTGGATAATTTTCTACGTAGGCTTTCATGACCATTATTTTGATCTATAAATTATTTATCTTGGATTATAACGTCGTGGTGGTATAATCTTACTGTCTAAATGATAACCCTCTGGCGCACGACAGAGCCAACCGTTTCAAGTTGTCACGTCATGGCAAAATACGCAAATGGATTTGTTTTAACAGCAAAAAAGGAAGCAACATTTGTGCAACGTTTCACTGGACATTACACCAAGAGCTCAGCCGGTCACATATTGTTAACACGTGACGAAGCTCGTCGTTAATGCCAGGGAAATCTCGCTTAAAAAATAAAAAGTTAAATTCTGCTCGCTTCTCAACATTTCTCCTCTGGTTGCGTTGATAAACCAAATCAATTGGCACGTTTGCCCACTACGCAAAACAACTTGATTTGATTGGCTTCGTCCACGGTGGTGGTGGAGGGTTATTGTTAAGAAATTGACATCGTACCTACGTGACGATCTAACCAATTCGTGAATCTCTTAACTGTGGTGAGCCCAAATTTCGATTTAAAGCTTTCGTGACTGCAGGGATTCATCGTCTTGGTTCTTTCGGTAAAGTCACGTAGAATGGAAATAATAAAATAATAAAAATAAAACATAATAAAATAATTCTCACGACGTTTCGGCCACAACGCAAGCAGCCGTCCTCAGGTGAATAACAGGTCTGTCAGAAAGACAGCGTCTGAATGAACACCACCAGGCTTGGCAGCGTATATTTAAGCTGGGTTGGAGGGGGAAGAGCGCCTTGACAAAGGAATTTGCATATCTTCACCTGAGGACGGCTGCTTGCGTTGTGGCCGAAACGTCGTGAGGATTATTTTATTATGTTTTATTTTTATTATTTTATTATTTCCATTCTACGTGACTTTACCGAAAGAACCAAGAAGATGAATCCCTGCAGTCACGAAAGCTTTAAATCGAAATCTAATTTTATTTTATTATGTTTTATTTTTATTATTTTATTATTTCCATTCTACGTGACTTTACCGAAAGAACCAAGAAGATGTGGTGAGCCCATTGATGCCACTCGACGAGCAGAGGAGCCAGTAGATCGGTATCGAACCGGCGGCCTCTGGATTGCGCGCTAATGATGACAAAGCGAGTAACGACGCCCTGGCAGGATTGCGAACCTCCGCTCGCACGATTTGGCAGCCCTCGCTGCCCTTGACAGCGCGTCGGTGACATCATTGCGAAATTCGGGCAAAATGACCATTGAACACCGAGAGAAAAAAATTACCGCAATTAAGCTCTAATTAATGAGGGAGCCAATGAATGAATTAATGCGGCGCATACGAGTGAGACGAGCTGGTTTGTATCGGCGCGCGCGGGCATGGCGGTTCGGTTTGGCCCTTGAGAAGGCCCTTGGTAGGCACAGCGCCGTGATTGAATGTGGCACGCACTGGTGGCCAATGCTGTCCGCGGTGCAATCGCCGTAAGTTTAGTTTGGAACATCTCGGGGGCACTGGGCTGCGAGCTGGCAGATGGAGCAAAGCGTGAGCATAAACATTGATATTAATGATGAATGTCCCGTTTGTTAAAAAAAGTTAATTGTTGTTTTTGCAAATTAATCGTTATAAATGGAATGGCAGCATGCCAAGGCCAACACATGTCAGCGTTTGTATGTGCCCGTTCACACGTGTATTCAAACATAGATACACACTGTAGACACGTATCCTTGGATCCAAATATAACGACACATGGCAGGGACTAGCAGCCGCAGCTATAGCGAGAGGTATTCTGGATGTGGTGTGCCGGGCTCGGATATATTTTCTGGTAAGCCAATCTGCACAGACCCGTCTGAAATGAATCTGCATATATAGCACATGCATGTATGTATGCATGCACATATATGTACAGGATATACATACATGGGAGTGGTGCTACAGTGATTCAACGCTGTGGTGTGCTGCTTTGAAACCTACGTTCAGTGGTCATGGTACCAAAGCTTTCTTCATGGGATTCCCTAAAATGTCGAGGTCTCAAATGACGATGGTGATGATGGCGGATTTATGGCACCGGCATCAAAACCTAGAGACGAAAGTGGCATGATGAATGAGGGTTCAATTTTTTCGGCCGATATTTTTCTAGGCTTGGCTTGGAGTCGGGATTACGAGCGAAAGGCACTATCACTAGGACACAAGGTACGGTACGACCGTCCATAGTAGTCCTATGTCCTTGTACTCCTATAATCGCATGAGGACAATAAATGTATTGCGAGGATGAAATGAGGCGAGATGTATGTAGGTGGTGTGACCAAATAATTTCCGGTACAGCGTTCCCAGACTGTTCCTGCTGAATGTAAGCAACCGAGCATAGTGGCATTGCGAAGGGCTCGGCAAACCAGGAATAGGGATTCTGTAACAAAGACTTGGCCCGGCAGCCAGATAATATTGAGCGGATGAGCGCACACACGTTCCCGTTCGTGCGTGCATACACGGACTATTAATTATCCAAGGTGTTGAGTGAAGTTGAAAGTTGGCTTGTTTTCTCCTGCCTTCCTTTCCCCTGCCTCTGCAGAAAATACAATATTAAGGAATGGAGATTAAATGCGCCCAGCTATTCATTTCTCATTTTTATAATTTCTGGTGTTGTGCGCACACGGTAGGCCAACGTTCTCCCCAGTGAGCAGGCATGTGGTGAAAAACGTTAATTAAATTCAAATTACTTTCTGAAGCCAAGAACATTAACTAAGGGGGAAGGAGAGGGGAGGGAGTATAGATTAAAAAAATGGCAATTAGATTTTTTTACAACATAAATAAATAAATACTTCTGGGGGGAGGAAATCTCGTAAGTTGTTGTTGTGAGCAACCCGCATTTAAAATTGATCTAAAAATGTTTATTCATTTTAAAACCCACGGTTTTACTTTGATTGCGTCCCTTGCGAATATTTTTTGGAGGGTACAGAAAGGGCGGATTTGAATTTATGGATTTTTGTGCAGATTGCTCGAGTTTAGACGTTGCATGTATTAACAGCCATTGAGGGAAATGGTATCAAACCTGTTTATCTTCCCGTAATTATGTTTCTGATTTGTTTTGGGGCGATTACACCGCACAGATTTACTGAAATCAAAACGATTTAAAGCACTCTGCCAACCCACTGGGTGGATCAAGGCCACAGCAAACTGTCGGCCATGAGGCGGGATTTGTAACCATCCCGCATTGTAGGTTGGTGAAGGGAGATCCAGGATCGGTTTAATTGTGACCAATCATCACCGATTTTATCCACAGATATCTCCAGATTTTATAAGGGCAGTGCAACGATGGATACACTGCCTTCTGCTGATGAACGCCACGTGACCCTGCAGACAGCTGCCGGGAACACACTGGCATGTGTCGTGGTGGCCCATCCAAGCACTATCCAGAGATCGGGGGTTTGTTTCTCTCAGAGGAAAGGAGGTATGAATATGGAGCGGAGTATATCTGGTAATGGTTATCGCCAGGGCGACAAGCTTCCGTAATGCGCTCTGAGATACCTTGAGGACAAACGGTTGCCGTGCAGTGGATCAGATAATGTGAAAGAACAGATGCAAGCCTTCCCGTGTGTAATCACTGTCTGCCCGCAATGTTCTTACGACTTCAAAGGAAATGAATACGAGGGTGCGCGTGCCCACGTTCGGCTCTGGCCAACGGGCACCTGGTCTCGCGTTCGGTTAGCGCAGATGCTGTAATCACGAGTTCCGTGGGTTTTTGGCGAGTGATGTTGACGTGTTTTCCGAAAGAAGAAGAAGTCGGAGGAACAACAACAACAACAAGAAACTAAGACGTGTTAAAAATCGTATCAAGGTTTTTTTTGTTTTCCTTGGCACTTGCCACCTGTGCTTCCCACTGATGTGCTCTTCATCTCCGCAATGTGTTTTCCTGTTGGCACCGCGTCCGACATATCGCTGCACATCATTGGGAGTTGTTGTTGTTGTTGTTCTTTTCTCCCTGACTCAATCTCCCAGCGAGTAAGAGGAGTGCTTTGCACGTCGCGAACTGATGGAGCTGCCCACCACTCGCAATTGTAAATGATGCAATGCAGTCGATGTTGTTGTTGTTGTTGTTGTAAGAAATACAAAATAGACACATCTCGAGCCTTCCCTTAATTGTTTATCAGATGCAGCCTTCGCATGTCGTCCGTGTGGCCGCGAGGCATTCAGAGCTTCAAAAAATTCACCTTCCAACTAAATCACGATAAATGTGCCCATAGTTTCGCGGTGTGTGTGTGTGTCATTGTTGCTGTACAGCACGCTGTCTGACGTTTCATTGCACGTGCCAGGAGCTTCTCCAGGAATCTGGGACATCATGCCGAACAAACGCGTTATTGATCTTAACAAAACTACTTTGATCCCTGTCGCCGGAAACACCCCCACCCCCCGGCCACATTCACGCATTCCGTAAATAACCCTCGCCCCCACGCTGCCGTCCATCCATTGTAATCTGCGGTGTCGCCTCGTGTAATTGTCGCTGATTAGGTCGCACACAAAGACAAAGATCCCCCGAATAGCCTTAACAGACTGTTGGGGAAAGTGTTGTCAGCGAGCATCTATGACGGCCAGCACGGCACACGAGGGAGTGGGTGGCCAATACCACGCCCGGCCGCCTTTGTTTCCCCAGTGGCGATGTTTACACACCACACCAGGTACTCATTTAAGGCTTAGTCGATCTAGGGAAGGCCCGGGACTGGTTCAGATACTCGTCACCGGTGTTGGCCGTGAGCGGTTATCGAACTCGGAATGCCGGGTTCGTAGCGCAGCGCGCTAACCGCTGCACCTCCGCTCCGCAACTAGGTCACAGACGCACACACCATGAACTAAACTATTTATAAAACGATAAACTATTTTGATTTTACCAGGTAAGACCCACTGAGACATATAGCTTTTTTTTCAGAAGCGATCTTGTATCACAAATTATAGCCCAATGAAGTGGCTTATCATGTGGCAATTTATAGCAGCCAGAGACTCTAACCGCATAAATCTTGACTTAAAGCTTTCGTGAATGCAGGAATTCATACTCTTTGGGTTTTTCGATAAAGTCACGGTGATAGAAAAAAAAAATCGAGACGTCGTGATTTAAAAAAATATTTTTTTCGATCAACGCGACTTTAACGAAAGACCCAAAAAGCACTCTAACCGCATGTTTCTAAATGTGGAGAGAAAAAAAAACCGAAAGACCCGGAGAAAAATCCACGCGACCACGGGGGGAGAGAGAGAGAGAGAGGGAGAGTCAATGCAAACTCCAAATATACAGCAGCAGGCGTCAAGGGGTTCGGCATCGAACGCACGACCTCCTGCATACGGGCGAGGTAGTCAACATCTCCTAGCCACCGTGGCGGTTGTTGAGACACGTGCGCCGCAGCTCGTCGCCGTGAGCCGTCTTCCTTCGCTGCGGAGCCGCGTTTCGCATGAGGCGTGCTGCTGTGCCTATTCCCCCTCCCCCCGTTCATTGCCATCACTTAAGAGCTCGCGGGTGAGAGGCAAGGTGCTTTAATTAACATGCTCGTTTGCGTTATGCGTGCCGGTGCACGCGCACGTGCGCGTGTGCCCGTGAGTGTACACGTAAATATGCCAAGATGCATTCATATTGCGGCATAAATGGAAGCGCTTATTTATTTTGTGCGGGGAAAGCAATTTATTAAGGGTTTTTTTTTTTCTTGTTGCTGCTGCTGCTGTTGTTGCTGTTGTGCCTTGTGGGAATGTTTGATTGATTGTGAAGTTATGCGCGAATATCCCACGGCTGCGTTCTTCACAAGAGGCCATTCCTGTTAGGTCGCCGCGGTAATGAACAAAAAGTAAGTGGAGGTGCAGCCCTGCAAGTGGTTGCTCACCCCCATTGCCGGCAGAAGGGCCTCCCGCTAGAGGGGAGGGAGTTTGGGAGTACCTCCGTCGATTCGAACCGGTGACCTCTGGATTGCGAGTCGAGAGTGAGGACCATGACACCCTGGCAACATCCCCAGTGTGTGTCTCTGTATATGTGGAGCCGGTGACCCGAGTACCGATACCTGCTCACAGACAACACCGGTGACGATTATCTGAATGGGTTCTGGGCCTCCCGTAGGTTGACTCGGCCTCAATATGAGTACCTGGTGTGGTGTGTAAAAGAGAGACAAAGGCGGCCGGGCGTGGTGTTGGCCAACGACTCCCTCGGGTGCCGTGCCGGCCTTAATAGGTGCTTGCTAACAGCACTTGTCCCATCAGTCTGTTAAGGCTATACGGGGGATCTTTGTCTTTGCGGTATACAGTGTATATATAAATGTATATAGAGTATATACATGTATGCAGATACATATACACACAAATATTCCAACAATAATGAAATTTGTGCATGAAATTAAGTGCTTATTTTATTTTTTGGAGCGACTGAACGTTTGTATTTATTCACCCTTTCGGGTTTTGTTTTTGTATTCCTGCAAAGTGTGCTGCTGCAATTGTTATTTATCTATTTACGAGAGCTAATATATCGTGTGAGGTTGTTGTTGTCGTTGTTTTCTTGTTTCTTAAGTTGCCATTGCTGTGATGTAGCCCTTTGCTGTTAAACAAAACGGGGATAAACATTATATAGAGAGGATAAAAAACTTACCCCTCCGGGGAGTTTTTGTTCCACGGTAATCTCTTCTGGAATACATTAAAGGTTAGGGGGGGGGTGCAAAATTTAAAAAAGTAGGCCGCTTATTTATTTATTTTAACATATCTGGTTAGGCGATGGGCTGTGGATTTGCACGGGATGGTTCGCCAGAGCTGATTGCTGAACAGTTGTTAATCTATCTTAAGCTGGGATTAGAGACTTCATTAAGGAAAGGGGAATATTCACTGGAGGCAAAAAAAACCAAGAAAAAGACAAATTGCATAAGTCCATCCGAGCGTAAATAATCGTGGGATTTTGGTGGCCAGAAATGAATTGAAATTGGTTCCGCGAAACAAATCGGGGGAGACGTGACAACTACACGGCGTTCTTGCATCATTAGATTAAAAAATGTTTAGGAAAATTCGCTCCGATTGATGAGACCCTGAAGACGTTACATTTTCACGGCATCTGGAGGGCCAGCGGACGCTACGACAAGCCGGGGCTGGTCCAGTCGACTGACTGAGCCTTTCACAATGTGATGGGCACAGCAGTTTGTACAAAGCAATGCGCTTGCGTGGCAAGATTAGGTTGCCGAGTTTATGCATTCGTATGTATTTGTTCTTGGTGCGGATGGCTATCTATCACAATAACGTTCTGATCTCTGAGTGTGTGTTTGTTGCGGGAGTAGTGGCATCGTAGTTTGAAACATTGCCCTGTTAAAATCAGCAACCAGAGATCCATTCCTATCCTTGGAAAACTTCAGTAGAAAACGGTATACATCCTAGGCCAGGCCTTCCCCTATGTCGACTCGGCCTTAAATGAGAAACTGGTACCGCATCTAAACATCAGCGGTGTGCGACAAAGACGGCAGAATGTGGTTCTGGCCTCACTTATGCTCTTGCATCGAGCTGACCTTAATAGGTGCTCGCTAACAGCACTTGCTGCAACAGTCTACACAGAACATATGTGTGTGTGTTGTGGGTTTGGGGAAGCGAGGTGGCCTGGCGCAGGATTAGATGTGACTCGCTACTCAAAGTTAGCCATGGATGTAGGGTCGTGTTATCCAATAGGCCACAGTACGCCCTGTGCTTAGGGCCTACGAATACTCAAAGGGCTTATGGGAAAAAAACAATTTGACCATGTTATTTTTGTTCATTTGATAAAACATGTAACTAAGATATCTCATTGCATGTATTTAGATAGCAAGGATAGGCACAGTGTATATATACAAAGAGGTGGAGTCGTGTCAATGTAGATCTATTTTATTTTTCATAAGGTGAGAGAAATTAACACGGGAGATGAACTTTTCGAGATTTATTTTCATTGCAAAATTAGCCAATAACATCTTCAAATGGTGTTTATTGCACAAACAAGCGAGTGGCAGCGGCGGTAGTAGTAACGTAGGGGCAGCAACAGCAGCACCAACTTCAGCGAGTTATCACTGAAGGCCTACGAAACAGAAGTGCCTCGTGTCTACAAGAACCTTCACCCGGCCCTGCATGGATGGCAATCAAATTCAAGCCTCCGGGTTCATAGTGCAGTGCACGTGCCATTGCTTCTCCCCACAGCAACAACAAAAAACCACCAGCGGAAGCTCCCTCTCTCGAGTGTTTTCCGGGATGTTACCGCGTGTTGTTCGGCGTGATGTCCGACGTTTCCGCTCCGCGTGCTGGGAGCTTCTTCAGCAACGTGTGCCAAGAGATGATTATATTTAGATAATTAGACCGCTTGTATGAATTCCCAGAAATGACAATAGCACTGCGATGAGCTCTCTGTCATGTGTGGCCACGTCGCCCTCTCAGAAAGGGCTCATACCTCAGTGGGCCTTACCTGGCACGTAACATGGTTTAGGTTTAGGCTTAAGAGAGGGGGGGGGGCAAAATGGACTCTTTGACCCTGGCTTCAAACAAGAGAGGGCCCCCACAACAACACTTGATGTAAAAAAGAAATTTTATTTTTATATCGCAGTGCCATTCATGCCACATTAATTTTGTAAATGAGGACAAAATCCAATATACGCGGTTAGTTACGTACGGCATGATAGAACCCCAACACACACACACACACACGTGCCAAGCGAATGAAAACCCCCTACCTACCAAGCAATGTCATAAAATTAATAAGCAAATTAAGAAGTGGCGTCAAAACAAGAAAGCACAAACAAACAACAAAATCTTGATTTGAAGCTTTCGTGAATGCAGGAATCCATACTCTGTGGTTCTTTCGGTAAAGTCTACGTGACTTTACCGAAAGAACTAAAGAGTATGAACAAAATAAAAGTTATAAAAACAAAGAAAATTCGTCCATAAGGTCTACACATCCCAGAACACAATCCCAACTTCCCAACCAAGCGAGGTAACATTGACCACGTGGCCAGTTTGTTGGGTTGTCAACGAGGGTGCCCCAGGCGGTGTGATCACCCCATGCTGCAGGCCCCGGGCCTCCAGGAACCAACGTCTAGGCAGCCCTGACGTGTTGTTGCTGGGAGCGAAAACCCGGACATTGTGGAAAACAACAACAACAACAACGCTGACAATGCGTGCTACGACAATCCTAAAACCCATCGGTAGAGCGTTGTAGAACAATAGTATAGCCTGCAGACAGATTATTGGGGTAAGTGCTGTTAGCGAGCACCTATGAAGGCCGGCACAGCACACAAGGTGGCCAACACCACGACCTTTGCCTCCCCAGTGGTGGTGTTTACACACCACAACCTTAGTACTAATTTCAGGCTGAATTGACCTAGGGGAGGCCCCGCGGACCGGTTCAGATAATAATCGTCACCGGTGTTGGCCGTACGCAGGAATCGAACGATTGCCGGGTTCGTAGCGCCGACTGCCACGCCGCCGCTGTGTCAGAGCACGACCGAGCAAATCCACAAATCGGGTTTTACCGGTCGGGTTTGTCCACCGTGGCGCGTGTGGCAGATGCTACGCGGTCTCCAATGCCCTGCAATTTATTCCCAATGACCTTGGTTTGCTTCCCAGTCTCGCGCATCAATGGCAATCGTTGTCTGCGCACCCGGGAGAGCCTCCGCTGTAAGGTTGTTCTGGCCTGATGTGATCTCCGGCAAGTGGGAAGAGAAAATAAACACACACTACCCTGCTCCCCCCCCCTTCCCTACATTAGGCCCTATCTTCACAAATAGGTGATTACAGACACGAAATAACCCCCCACACCAACTCAACAATAGGTTGAAAAGACACGCTTTGTCTTTAGCTGGCGCGTGTCCCTGTGTAAACTCAGAGTAGAATCGTGCCCTATAGATTTTCTCCTCTTTGTTGTTAAACTTCCACTTGGGGAGGGGGGGGGGGAGACTGGGGGTGTTATTTTTTGCTGTCAAATAACGGAAATTGAATCGGCATTGGTGCGGTTTGCAGCGCTGCCCAATTGCCCTCTTTGTCAGGACACTGAGGCCGATGCCGTTGTTTTGGTGGAAGAAAGTGTAAGTCTGTTGCGCCGGGCCTGTCTGCTGTGATTCCTCGCAAGTCTCATTTGCATTTACAATAGAGCAATATCCGTGCACAATGGCAATAGTAATAATACTCTCATTTTATATAGCAGCGTCATTCATGCCCACAGCATCCCGCAACGCTGTACGTTAATTTTACATAAGCACCAAATCCCATGTACGCAGTTGGCTACGCACTCCGCGGAAAAAGCCCAACACACACGCGGCACACATACCAAAAAATTAAAACCCTACTACTACGAAATAAAAATCTAAAATGAATAAACAAATTAAGAAATGGCACCAAAACAAAAAAGCGCAAGCAACAAAAAGGTTATCACGACAAAGAAATTAGTCCATGGGGTCACATTCCAGACCACGATCTCAACTTCCCAATCAAGCCAGGAAGCCATCACAGCGATGGTTAGCTCACGAGGCTTGCAAGCCAGAAGTCACCATTTGGATATAAATTGGTGGGCCACAGTTTTAGCAGCTTAACAAGTAGTAGGAGGATTTCGCGACCAGTTTTAGCCATAATAGAGGCTTTTCGGTTAGATCGCGTAAATATAAATTTGTCGTTAAACCCGCCACCACCCGACACAGCCAATTAGTGAGGTTTGTCATGTAAACCAAACATGGCAAAACAAATTCTATGGCAAATACAATTGTAAATGTTGTGGGTTTACTCTCCAACACACCAGTGGGCTGTACTATTAACACATTATTTTGTTTTGAATTGGCATGTTCTGTTTACATGACAACCCTTATTAATCGGCTGTGTCGGGTGGTGGCGGGTTTAACAACGCATTTATATTTACGCGATCTAACATAAAACACCTCTATTATGCACAGTTTAGCAACAGACAGGTCGTGTGGGGTGGGGTAAAGAAAAAAACGTCTGCCCAGTGTGGAAGAGTAGGCCAACTATCCTGCAGAGGGGCTCGCCAGAGCTCCCTGCAGTTAAGACTCTTCTGCTAGCAGTGGCTTGAGCGAGCAATTGCAGGGACTGCACCTTTCCCCCTACCCGAGGTTTTACGTATTGAAACGAGTGATCGTTGCCCGAACGATTTAACAAGTGGGCATCCTTTGTCAAGTATGGCCCCTGTCAAGGGAACGTGGAATTTGTCCACGGCTGGCTCGGGGCCAAGAGGAATGAATGGGGCCCCGAAGCTCGTCTGATACCCCATGGCATGCAATGTGTTTTTGATGAAAGTAAATGAATGACGGAGAACGATTTGTGCTCGAGTTAATCCTGCCTTTTACAGGTCCAGCATTGCCATTTGTCGCCGTGATTATGCACTCAGACCTTTTATCACATTGTGTTGAAATAAATGAAATGATTCGGGTTTTTATTACATTGGTATACGGAGATAACAGCAAGTAATAATGCGACGTAAAAAAAAACGAAATCGTTCATAATAATAACAATGAATGTGTCAGCTGGCCACAAACCATTAACATCCAGGGATGAAAGAGGAACCCGTGAATGTGCTTTTAAATTGCATTATTCGCGAACGGAATGTTTCTATGTGAAATGCACCGCTTAATTAAAAGTTTTATATTTTCAAAAAGTTCCGTTTGAAGTTGCTTTGAAAGCATTCCGGAAATATACAGAGAGCAGTGCAAGAAGCCCTGACGCGATGTCATGCTGCTCTCACGAGCATTGAGGCATCGGCGCAGTCCTGTTTACAGTCCTGCAGAGCCAGTGGTGGAAATTCCACATTCCTATGGTGGGGGCGATGAGTCTATGGGACAACGTTCACTGTGGATTTCTCCACGGAGTGATACTCATTTGACCTCGTGTTTGATCCTTCACCCTTCTTGCACCCCTCCACTGGAATCAACTTCCCCTGCACATTGAGCAGCTCTGTTCATTGACTCACCACTGCCTATAGACTCGGCACTGCCCATAGACTCAACACTGCCCATAGACTCGGCACTGCCCATAGACTCACCACTGCCCATAGACTCAACACTGCACCATAGACTCACCACTGCCTATAGACTCGGCACTGCCCATATAATCAACACTACTCATAGACTCAACACTGCCCATAGACTCAGCACTGCCCATAGACTCAACACTGCCCATAGACTCGGCACTGCCCATAGACTCAACACTGCCCATAGACTCGGCACTGCCCATATAATCAACACTACTCATAGACTCAACACTGCACCATAGACTCAGCACTGCCCATAGACTCAACACTGCACCATAGACTCAGCACTGCCCAGAAACTCAGCACTGCCCATAAAATCAACACTGCCCATAAAATCAACACTGCCCATAGACTCAGCACTGCCCATAGAATCAACACTGCCCATAGATTTAAAGCTTTCGTGACTGCAGGGATTCATATTCTTGGTTCTTTCGGTAAAGTCACGTAGAAGGGAAATAATAAAATAATAAAAACATATAACAAGAGAAATCCACAGCAAGAACATTTTCTTGCTTAGGATTTCACACCTGATGACGATTGCTTGTGCTGCAGTCGAAACTTCGTGAGAATTTTTCCTGTTTTTTATTGTTATTATTTTATGATTTCCCTTCTACGTGACTTTACCGAAAGAACCAAGAATATACTGCCCATAGACTCAACACTGCACGATAGACTCACAACTGCCCATAGAGTCAATACTGCCCCTGTACATTGATCAGTCCCCCTTTCTCAACCTCCTTCCATTTGTCTCTCAAAGCTCCACGTTTTCTCTATCGCCCATTCCCTTCATCTTCCCTGCCCTCGCCCCTCCACTCCTTCCCGTCCCTCCCCTGCATTTTCGTGACCCTCACGTGCCCTCTGTTACGGTCACTCATTTCTCAGCCCTTGCACGCCCCTGCCATCTAAATCACTCTATTGCTGTTACCGCTTTTTTTAAATACGTAAAGCGCCCTGAGCTAAGGCGCTCTATGCACCTATACAAATAAGATAAGACGACGGTCGCTCCTCGAGGGATGGTAGGTTGAGTCAACCTCCGACCCGGAATTGAACTCGAAATCTCCCTCTGATGCAGAGCCGCTCGCTCTTCCACCGAGCCCACGTGGCCGCCGCCGCACGGCACGCAGAGCCGCACAAACAGCTGAAGCAAAGGCAGAGGTCCCTTGTGTAGCTCACGCAGGTTGCTGGGGCAAGTGCCGGTAGCGAGCACCTATGAAGGCCGGCACTTTGCAAGAGAACTCGGGTGGCCGAGGTCGTAGTACAGCGAGCTAACCACTGCACCACCGCTCCCCAGACGCACACACACACACACACAAAGGCAAAGATCACCCATGTTGCCTCGCCAGACTTTTGGAGCAAGTGCTGTTAACGAGGGGGTGGGTGGCCAGCACCACGCCCGACGGCCTTTGTCTCCCTAGTGACGATGTTTACACACCACACCAGGTACTCATTTGAGGCCGAGTCAACCTAGGGGAGGCCCAGGACCGGTTTTCATAATCGTCACTGGTGTTGGCCGTGAGTGGGAATTGAAATCGGGTCGCCGGGTTTGGAGGCAGCGCGCTAACCACTACACGACCGCTTCCCCCACACACACTCAAAGACATGCACTTGCCCTGACAAGTATTTCTACTGTCACCATCAGCACACACAACATCCTGGAAGCTGAATATATATTACTTGAAAAAAATAATTGTTTTATTCGAAGTGCTAAAAAATATGAATGTTGGCAGTGTTCAAGCGTGCTTAGCCCGGATGCCTACACCACTGACAATGAAGGCTCAAAATGTATTTAAAGTTGTCGAGTGCAAACAGCTCAGTCGCGGTTAAATGTATTTGAAAGTTAACTTCTCTATTTGAAAACAAAGCCCGAGGCTTTTGCTTTTATTTCTAATCTTTGCTGCTATAATTGCATTTCACTGTGTGTGGGCGCACAGTGAAAAAAAACCAACAACGAATGTTCACTCACGTGTATTCAGAGTGTCTTAATGGGTGCTCACCGGTGGCCTTACATAAAGGAGCGATAGAATAATTAATTGATTGGCAGCGAAGTGTGGGGGGGGGGTCGCAAGGGCTGGAGGGAGCTGCCCCCCCCTGCCCCCCCCCCCCCACTAACTGTGTGCCGGTTTCAGGGATCGTATTTGTGCCACAATAAAAAAAAACAACAACCCGCATATTACGCAATTGGGATTATACATGGGAAAACATCGCCTCCTACTGCCAGACTAATGCACGTTTGCAGGCAAGGTTCTGGGTCGCCTTGTGCCGCACAGGGACAGTTGCCACTGGAGGGGGGGTGCCCCTTTCGAACGTTAGAGACGAGGCGCGTGAGATGTGAATCACTCTGAGATGCCGTGGCATAGAAGTAGGGCGCTCTATAAAAAAAAAAACTAAATCATTATCACTATCAACTGGGCGTAATGATTGGAGGAGGAGGAGGAGGGGGGCTGCTGGAAATTTTTTTTTCCATAATGAGTAAAATTAAATGATGGGCGTTGCGGCCTTTCCTCATTTACATAAGGGGTGAGTTCGAGAGCCGAATGCGTGACATGCAATAGTGGCTCAGACCATTACTCATCCTGGTCGCCATTGGTTGCTGTTGTCATCTGGTAACTTCCCATTTCCATCAATTCATTCTGCCCCCCCCCCCTCCATCAATTTCTTTACGTTCCTTAGCTGCTACTGTCCGCTCGCGGCTTCCAAGAAACTCCGTGATGTCGTTTGGGCACCGCTGCCGTTCTCTGCTTCTCTCGCTCTGAATGCTGCATGCCATTGTGCCCATCGACCATGAGCAGTTCTTACTGCGCCGTCGTTTTGCTTGAAGTTGGTTTCACATTCGTCGTGTGTTTCCCCGCCTCCCCACCCGTGCTCCGCCACATTGCTCTCCCTTTTAAACAAGTGGCTGTCATCCGCACTTGCCCCTGCCACTGGAAAAAAAAAGATAAACCACTTGACCCGCAGCGCCTCCGCAGTCACCGCTCGTTGGCTTGCGGGTAACCTTTCAAACAAACACTACGCACCGCGAATAAGCGATTCCGTGTAATGGTTGCGACCTTTCGAACAAAACAATGCGAAATGGTAATTTGTTTGGAGAGAGAGAGGGATGGAGGGTAGGAGAGAGAAATGTAAACAAAACAAGCCCCTTACGGTAATGAAATAAAATAAATAAAAACATCTTAAAGGATGAACTTATTTGAATGCGAATGGCGTTGCAAAAATAATTGGCAGATGTCTGGCGCTTCCTTTGCCCACACGGGGGCACGGCTTTAAACGCCGACACAACGCCCGCTTGAACTCTCGCGAGCAGCTGGCAAAAAAAAAAATGCGCTCATCTTCTTTGGCCAAAGAAGAGAACATCGCCCGGGTCTCAATTTGCGATGATGACCGCCGTGCCGTCCAGTCCGGCCACGAAATAGCGACCGGATTCTGCTGAGGAATTCTCTTCCGAAGGCACTTTGTCCATCAGCTGCATAAACAAAAAAATTAACCCGTAAAAACTAAGTTTTTCACTATAAATCCTTTATATGCGTGGCGGCTAGAGTCCTCTCGTCCTCTGGCTTGAGATGGCTGCCACCTATGGGTCAGATGATTGCCTGCCACCATTAAGCAATTGGTAATTAAATATAATTTATTTTTTCCTAAAAAGTGTAAAATTTTGGAATTTTTTTTTTCACGAAAATAAATTGTTACGCACAACGAGTCTGTGTGCAAAATATCAGCTCGATTGGATCACGGGAAGTTGGTTGCAAAACGACCGAAAGATTTGCACGGTCGTAAGCGCGCAAGCAAGCAAGCAAGTGAACTTAATATAAAGGATTTAAAAAGAAGGCAGTCGAATGGAGTGCACGTGTGATCGCAAGTGGGAAATTCACGCAGTGAACAAACACTAAAAACCCAACAACAATAATATTGTTTTTAATGCAGGCGGTTGATGAATAATTTAATGAGAACTAATCGAGGAGCAGTGAAAATAACCCTACAAATAAGCGTGACACGCTATTTTATGCACTGTTACATGTTTTTCTCTCTCTCTCTCTCGTCAATCTGGGAACCCTTGAGCTGTTTTGGTTCTCCGAGGTGTTGTTTGGTTTGCGTGTGCCTCCCTAAAACTGTGTTTGCATGCATGCAGACACATGGACACGACTGCGACTGATAAATAGTTAATGGAACATTCAAAATGTTTACTTTTCATGCTAAACATCTCATTGCGTCATGCGCAACTTCAAAAGGGACATGCGGCTTGCTGCTTACGTTTCATATTTAATGTCTCCTTTAATATTTATGCACAAGTAGCATAAAGAGCCTCGGACCGAATCACTCACCCGCAACGCACCTCATTCCGTGACATGCCGGAATTGAGCCTTGCTAGCGATTGGATGGAGTGCCACAGTGCATAACAGGATGTTATAGGACCGTGGGCCCTGTTGTTTTTGGCAGAGAGGAGTGCTGATATTTTTTTTATTGTTGTACTGTTCTTCTATGCTCCCCAACTTACGCGTCCCCACCGTCACAACCCACGCTGCCCGGCGCCGTGAAGTATGGTCAAATAAGCCCTTTGGGGCCGTCCATAAATGACGTCACGCACCTAGGGGGGGGGAGATCAGACATTTGTGACGAGTGGGGGGGGGTTGAGAAATGTGACGTCACATCAAAATGCGCAACTTTAAATAAATATAGACAACACGTTCTACTTAATTAAATAGACTTTTTAATAAATGTTTTCTTCTACAACATCAGAGTGCAGCGCCACATTAAATACGCACTACAATGACAATAGTTTAAAGCGATTTGAAGCATGCTTTATTTTTTTTGGGGGGGGGGGGGGCAGAGCTTTGTGACGTCATATTTGAGGGGGGGGGTCTGACTTTTTGTGACGCCGTGTGACGAGGATGGGGGGGGGTCAAAAAATCGTCCAAAATCGCGTGACGTCATATATGGACGGCCCCTTTGACCCGCATGCTCTGAAGAGGAACTCGTACAGCAGTGGAGCAACAAGAGGACAGTCTATGTGCGACGTGAAACACAACAATAATTGCATGCATTCTCGAGCTGTGTCGGCCGCGGGGTTTGTTCGACCATACTTCACCACGCTGGGGCGGTGGGGGCAGGACCGGTTCTTATATCGCTTGCAAGTGATGTTCGCCGTGGCTGCGAATCAAACTCAGGACTGGATCACGATAAGAACAGCAGTCCACCCATGTAAGCATGGAAATACCAGCGTCCACTTTCGTAAATCGTCGAGCTGAGAATACATTACATGTTTCAATTTAAAGCTTTCGTGACTGCAGGGATTCATCTTCTGGTTCTTTCGGTAAAGTCACGTAGAATGGAAATAATAAAATAATAAAAATAAAACATAATACAATAATTCTCACGACGTTTCGGCCACAACGCAAGCAGCCGTCCTCAGGTGTAGAACAGGTCTGTCGAGAAGACTCTGTCTTGACAGACCTGTTCTACACCTGCGTGAGAATTATTTTATAATGTTTTATTTTTATTATTTTTATTATTTCCATTCTACGTGACTTTACCGAAAGAACCAGAAGACATTACATGTTCCTCGATATTGATAGTTCCACAGGCTCCTTAACTGAGCGGCACGAATAGACAGGTAATGACGTGCAGCTGTATCTGCCGGTGAATCACTCCCTGAAATATTGCGCTTACGCCAGCACTGAATGGGGCAGTGCTCATTTCTGTTTGCCGCTGCAGCCCAAGCAACCAAGTTTACACAACAAAGGCTCATTCCTAGCAGCGTGCTTCAGCCGCACCGAACCTCACAAAAATAATATTCAGGGCCTACCTTGGCTCCTCCCACCCTCAACCAGTATGCAGTAAAACCTTGGATTGCGAGTAACTTGGTCTGCGAGTGTTTTGCAAGACGAGTAATTTTTTAAAATAAATATTAATTTGATAAACGAGCGAGGTCTTGCAATACGAGTAGTACGTTTTGTCTGCCGAGCGTCACGTGATCACAACTGATATAAGAGTGCTTTGATATACGAGTGCTTTGGATTACAAACATGTTTCCGGAACGAATTATGCTCGCAATCCAAGGTTTTACTGTATATACAAATACTGTGTTCTTGGAATTTCTCTTACTTGATACAGCTATCGTGCTGTGACGGTTCCACCTGAAGACGGAGGCTTGTGTTGCCTCTGAAACGTCGTGATTTTTATTAAAAATTTTTATTTTACTTTTATTTATTTTAATTTTTTACCTACGTGACTTTACCGAAAACCCCTAAGAATATGAATCTTTGCAGTCACGAAATCTTCAAATCTAGAAGTGATGGGACTCTCCGGACAACAGCTCCTGGGATTCCCATCGCGAAGGAGTGCAGCCTCACACTGGGCCATTCACATGGTTCTAGCACGATGACGACGATGACAATGATTCTAATGACGGTGAAAATGATGTGCGTGACCTGGATGATGATGGTGACGATGAAAATGACAAAGGTAATGATGACGGTGATAATGACGATAATGATGACGGTGATAATGAGGATGATGATGATGATGAAACTGATTCGGCACAGTCAATTGAGGTCAGGATTTGAATTCTAGATTTGAAGCTTTCGTGACTGCAAGGATTCATAATAATAATAGGATTCATAAAAAAAAAATAACAAATAAAAGTAAATAAATAAATTATTTGTTACTTTTTTTTTTACCTAAGTGACTTTACCAAAAAACCTAAGAGTCAGGCTTTGAAGTTTGGACTGTGCTCATGGAAGTCCCGTTGCTCTATTAAAGAACACGTGCAAGGTGCATGCTTAGAACTACACACACACGTGGGTCAGAGAACATGTGCAGTTTAATGCAGTTCACTTTGAAGAACCCTGTGAGCTAAGACGCTGTTAACTCGGGTTTCATCAATACAAACCACACCGTTTTCGTGACAAACATAACATATCAGAGAAAAATAAATGAATAATACAAAAACATGGTCAGACCTCATATACTCTTTGGTTCTTTCGGTAAAGTCACGTAGGTATAAAATAAAATAAATGAAATCACGACGTTTTGTTTCTTGCTGTGGTTGTCCCACCTGATGACGGACACTTGTGTTGCGTCCGAAACGTCGTGATTTAATTTATTTTCTACCTACGTGACTTTACCAAAAGAACCAAAGAGTATGGATCCCTGCAGTCACGAAAACTTCAAATCTAGATTAGCCCTCATATCATTTCAAATATAAATTGTATCTTTTAAATTAAAGACATCGTATTGAACGTTGAGGCATGGGGCTTTTGGCACGGCACATTACTGGATGGGACGAGACTAGCGATGGAACGACAGTCAAAGGAGGGAGCATGTTGGAGAGGATGACCACTTCAGAGGTGGAGCAATGAGATCAACTCACGTGCAGGAGTGCGACGGCTCGTGATACCGCAAGACTACGATTGCATGCACCACACATGCACGCAGTACCTCTACACAGACATGTATGTGTAACGTCTAAGAGGTGTTACATTGTTTTGGAAACGCATCCTGTGGAAAAAAAACGTTACAAAAAAAGCGTCTACTTTTACTAAAGCGATAAGTCACATTCTTGCACAATGCTGATAGCGCTAATGCAAATGACACACTATCGTTGCAACACATAAATACTGTGACTCTGTGTAAAAAAAAAAACCCAAACCATAGGGTGTTCGCTTCTAGGTGTAAGCATGACTGATGACTTGTGGTATTGCATGGGGCAGATAGTGCTCATGCAATCCGTTTCACACCGTTGTGAATTCCGCAGTCTCCGAAACCCTCATTATGTTGTCATTAACAGGAAACGCGCCCGTGTTAGAAGAGTCCATGATGCTCACGTTTCGCCTTCGCTGAAGAATGGGATATTGTGGGTTTTTTTTATTAAAGAAATTACTCCGTGCTTTTATGGCTGTTAAAATGTGTGTTGCAATACCTCGCTTCCCTTCCCCCTCCACCACCATTTCCCCCCCAACCCCCACCACTTTACCCCTTTACTTTTGATCCTTTTCCCTACACTTCCCCTTAAAAAATAAATAAATATTCCGGCTTGTTCTTCTCTCCGCGAGTGAGGTAGCGAGCCCCATTGATCCCCCCCCTTACCTCCAGCGCCGCCAGCAACGCGTTCCGGGGGGGCCTCTGTCCACGACATTTCTGTGCCCCACACACCACCACCACCTCCCGTTGTTCTACTCGCTCCGTGCCGGTCTCTTGTGAAAAAATAAAAAACAAAATTCGCGCGCGCGGTGCGATGATGCACATAGGTCAGGGGGCAAATTGTGTCGCGGGTTTGGTGGCACCGCGCTGCGAAAGCCGTCCACCCGAGTTTCATTCCTCGCCCGCGGGCCAACATCGGCTATTGATGTCTGAAACCGATCCCGGGCCTCGCCTCGGTCGGATCAGCACCAGGGAGACAAAGGCGGCCGGGCGTGGTGCAGCTCTTGTGCATTGCGTTGGCTTTCATAGGTGCTGGCTTGGCCCAACAGTCCATTAGAGCTTTCGGTTGGGGGTGCGGGTATTTTTGTGTGTTTTTTGTGATGCTCCTACGAACCTTGGCTGTCCTGAGTTCGATTACTGGCCATGTCTGAAGTCGGTGGTAATTATCTGAACTGGGCTTGGGCCCTCCTCTAGGTCGACGCAGCCTTAAATGAGTACCTGCTGCATGCAATGTGCAGCCGTCGGCACTGGGGAGACAAAGGTGTCCAGGCATGGTGCTAGCCTAGCCAACCCGTCTCACTAGGATTAGAATCAACCGTGATCATCGGACTGGACGGAATCCGATGAGCTATGAAGCCCCTTTTCACTTGCCTCGGTGGCCTGAGAAGGCCAGGTGGCTACGTACGGTGCGAAAAAAGTTCAACATACATGCATCTTTGCTGGGTACACGAGGGAGGTGGTAGTGGCCACTCGTTCTTATGAACGAGTAAGAAGCGTGACCTGCACGTTGTTTCATTTTGTAAATTAAATATTATTTATCCGCGGCTGGGTGATGCTGATGCGAATTTAATTGCTCTCTGTTTAAATGGCGAAGATGTGATCTCGTAATTAGAAAATTACATGTTGCAAATGAACATGCTTCTTCTAATAAAATAATGTTTTTATTTATTTTTTATTCTTTCAGTGGGCTATTGCCTTCCTTGAAGGGACATATAATTATTATTATTATATTATTATTCATAGTGCATTGTGAGTGCACTACAGGATGAAGACATTCCAGTGCTGTGCCACTCATTGAGTTTGTATTACACTGGTCAACAACAAAAAACAAAATTCTGGCCTGGTCTTTTGCAGCTTTTTTAGACTAATTTCAGGGTGCTGATTCCACATCTGATCTCAGATTTGCTCTATCACATCTTATTTTTATGCTATCGGCATACCGCATTTTCATTGATTTTACCCGAAATTAACTCTGTCACTTATGATTGCAAGTTGTTGCGAGTCAGTGACTGCTTTAGTGTTAAAATATGGTGCTGTATTTTTAGGATGGTGTGTTTATAATATAATTTTATGTAGATATCCACATTTATTTAATATTTTTCTTCAGCAGTTTTTATTGAAAATGCAATATTTGATATCTCAACAACCTAATGTGATAGACAAAAACTGATGCCAGATTTCGAACCAGCATCCGAAAATTACCTTAAAACCGTTGGAATACCTTATGCCAGAAAAAGTGTGTTGACCAGTATTATCCCCATACTTCACCACATTGGTCAATGCGGGTTGGCGAACGGAGCAAACAGATATATTTATGGAATATCTTGTCGAATCTGTCACGGAACGGCGCAACCATTCGTCTATCAGAGAATGGTCCACGCAAGTGGATAGCACAGAGCTACCTCTGAGATCTCTTCAAGTGACCTAGGATTCACACGCAGCAGAGGACAGCACTTTGCCACCCACAGTGCACATGGGAGTAATGTCCATCGCATAGCAATCAAAACGGATATTTTAATTCTCAGGACTGGAATTTAGCCAAATTAGAATCAGAAATCTTAATTTAGACTGGAGGAGGAATCCGATGGGCTCTGAAGCTCCTTTTCACAGATGTCTACAGATGGTTCACATTAAGTGCAGGGCCCAATCTAGCGTGATGTGTGTGTGTGGTCTGAGATTGCTACCAACGCTTTGAAGAAAAGAAACACTCTGAAGACTTTGAGACTGCGTTCCATTAAATACAATTATTTGGTGCTGCTGTATTGGCAGTGGTGCACAGGTACAATGTACAAAAATAAATATGATACACATTTGTAAGTAACAATGCCTTGGAAAAATAATCATTCGTAGAGAGAAGCTATTGCTCTGCAATGGAAAATAAGACAGCTCGCTGGCGTTTTTATAACCTGTTCTCGGGGCTCTAAAAGTAATTGCCTATTTACGTAATGAAATCGCAAGACAGTATATGTATCGTGAGTTTTTATTTATTTCATATTCTCTTGGATTTAAATAATTGTTTAGTGAAAGATTTGCATTAATCGGAGCACAAATGGAAAAGTTGAAGCAATTTAAAACTAACCGTGTCGCTCCCACCTCTACGGTCTCACGTCTTCTTAACCTCTTCCGCCGTTTAGAATCAATATTTACTTGTTACACGGGAAATCCCGTTTAGCCAGTTACCCAGTTAGATTCAGTGTCCCGTAGCAGCCACTAACAACAGAGTTGCCGTCGGGGTTGAGAGGAGCCCAGACAGCAGCCAGCCAGGAAACTCGAGACGTAAATGAGCTTTAATCGTAGTATGACGAGTTTATTTTGAAAAAAAATTCTGATTGTTGAAGGGTTTGTCTGTTATATAATAGCTATGATTAGATAACTATTCATATGCCGATTTAAAAACGGGTCATGAGAATTTGACTGATAAAATCTAAATTATTCTGATTTCCCATAAGTCACGTCTCCAAATCGCATGATCTACTCTATCTATATGGGCATCCTATTCACACGCTATGAATATGGGCAATTACCTGAAACGTCACTCTTTATTTATTTTAGCTTTTACAAATGTGTAAAGCTGTTTTGGTATAAAAAAAGAAACCCCAAAGCTTATATTTCATAAATTATAAGTTGAAGGTTATAAATAAATAATAGTCCTAATTCTATAAGCCACAATTATGACCCACACAAGTAATATTAATGATATTTTTACACTTAGCCAACAAAGCACATGCACAACGTGATGTAGGAGATATTATCAATTAAACATTTTTCGGTTCTCATTAAAATCCCTCCCCACACCACCCCCAATGTAATTTGACAGTTTTTTTTTGTAATAATGTGCGAGCAAAAAGAAAAAAAGAATTAGCCGCACAGAAAAGTTGATGATTCCTGGAAAATAATGAATACGATAATCATCTGGTTTTTCGACCGAGCTTTCTACCATTCATTGTGTCATTATTTCATTATTTGGCGCGGCAATTTAAGTTGCGTAAAATGGGTCAGATTCAAAATTAAACACCTGCTATTGCATCCATTTTTTTTCCGATTATGCAATGAATATTTTAGAATCCAATTAAAACAATAGCTTATTATGTTCCTTTAATACGTTTAATATTTGATCAACGTGAACTGCACAGTCAACTGGGGCCAAGCGTGGACTTTGAGTCTAGCACAGAGAGAGCAATTTGCCAGTTTTTTCCCTTCTCTTTATCTTTCACCCCAGGCGTGGCCAGAAGTCTTCACGGGATGTTGTGAGTCAGAATATATTGCTTTAATACACTCCCCATATCAACACCTCTGTAGCCAACACTTGGTATTGAGGATCCAAAAGACTGGCGAAATATCAAACAACTGGTTCAAAGTCAAAGTGCAATCATCCCCGTGTCGTTAATGTCTTCCCCCAACTCATCCGTGCTGTCGACTCCCCGCCACCGATAAAGTCAAGGCTCGAGACCCCTACTTCTTGTCCTCTGACTATGACTGACTGCCCCTCTCTACAACAAAACACATGCCGGCGGAGGGAGCTGGTAGGAACGTTGGGTTGCTCGGTCAATGGCCAGGGTCAACGGCCGCGTGGTGTATTCCGCAAATATGCCTGACTGTGAGGGCGGGCACAAGCTGGCGTGAGTAGGTTAAACGTTGAGTTTTATAAGGGCACCACGGGGTGACCAGCCCCTCCCCACCCAGCCCCACCCCTCCCACCTCCACCCAGCCCCACCCTCACCACCCAGCCCCTCCACACCCTCCCCACCCAGCCCCTCCCCACCCAGCCCCACCCTCTCCACCCAGCCCCTCCCCACCAAGCCCTTCCCCACCCTCCCCACCCAGCCCCTCCCCTTTCCACCCAGCCCGACTACTCCCATTTTTGGATGCACGACGGACGGACGGACACAATAATCCCCTGTGGGCTGGTGGAACCGGGAGGTTCCTACCAGTAATACATGTTTCTGTGTTTGCCGTGTACATCCACATTGTGCTGTATCGACTCGCTCGGAGACCCATAGACTCACAGAAACCAGTTCACTTGCGCAGAGATCCACGCTCTCACTGAGATTGATATATTCACTTAGAGACCAATGGCTGACTGCCTTTATTCTCCCCAAAATAAATATGCCCACTCTTGCTGTACATCGCCTTTAGATGCGGTCACACTTGGACGTTTAGTATATATATTGCATTGTAATAGTATTGTCTTCCTCGACATGATGCATTCGTATGCAATGGTCCAAGATCAATGATGACAATTCCACATTCCTATTGATGGGGGCAGTCTCTTTCAATAAACACGGCAATTGATGTAGACTTCTAACCAAACAGTGTCGTCTCAACAGGCGGTGTGCGGTTGTCAGGTTTTGACGAGGATAGTGGTGGTGGTGATGATGATGAAAGCTCACTTTGTTAACCACAGGAATCTCATACAGAACTGCTGACGCCGGAGCGTAATCAACACGGAGGCCATTGTCTCTGTGTTAATTTAAAGGGCATTTTGTAGTTATCAAGGAAGTTGCTTATCGTTAACGACGGCGACGGCGAGCGCGTCAACTGCAGTCGATGGCTTTGAGAGCCGAACGCGGAACGGCGCGTGGGGTCCTCTCGTCGCTCCGCCGCTAAACGGATTTCGCGCCGCGCTCACCCGATTCAAGAGCCGAATGGCTCACGGGGCGAAACCAAATAAATGAAACTGAAACTAAACCGGTGAGCACCACGACGCGTCGCAGACGTGTTGGCCTGCCTTGACACCCTGGCATCTATGATGGTCCAAGGGGGTCAACTCTTCTGAGCTTGACCTTCCGAGAGCTACATTTTGACTTAAAAACTTTCGTGACTGCAGGAATTCATATTCTTTGGTCCTTTCGGTAAAGTCACGTAGATATATAAAAAAAATAATAAAAAATAAAGTGAATAAAAATCATACAATTAAAATAAAAACTGCTGTCCACCCCCGCCCCCCGATTCCCCCCTCCCCCTGTCCCTTCCCCCCCCAGTATTTTAGCTATCATTCCCCCCTTACCCCCATTCCCCTCCCACGTGTAAACCTTCACGACCCTCTCGCTCGCGGTCCCCGCCTGGATGGGGCAGTGGGCCCACTCCTCACGGCCCTGTCGCCTCCAACTCGGGGTAGCTGTTTGTGGATTCTTTTGACCTCCCACCGCCCCATCCGTTCTGTGACCCGCGCTTTGTAATACTAATAATTCATGATAATTAATCATAATTCAAACTTCCGACATCTGACGAGGCTATCCCTGATCACAGAGACCAGGGATTGCCTCGTGGGGGAAGAGAATCCCCCGGGTGGTGGGGGGGGGGGGTGGTGGTTTGACGAAATCACAAAAAGCGAGACAAACGCAATTGATTGAACGCAATGAATCCGATCGAAATTCGGAGCAAATCAGAAATCAGAAATCATTTGGCGACGGCCACCGACGCTGCTCGGCAGCGCTTTGCGGAACGGCCTTGAGCGCGCGCAGTAAGTGGGATCGAGTCCACTGGCGGCCCCGTCTGTCGAGCGCGCTGAAGCTTCACTCGCACCGGCGCTCCACGCGACGACACTCTGTGCAACGCGCCCTTGAGATGCGCGAGCGACGAAAAGTGTTCGCGTGGTTTACGAGGCCGAAGACGAAACAACAACAACACAACTTCACAACATTCAAGGCAGGTTCCGCGAGTGCGTGTGCGGCGTCAGCGGTGCAATTTAAAGCTGCTCAACGTGGGGTGAAGCGAGTCGGCATTGATGGGTCGTGGAGGGGGTCACGAGTCTGCGGGCTGCCGGTGTTGGATGCGAGCAGTCCGACAGCACGATCAATCACTTCTTCAGGTGCCTTGGACGTGTGGTGGCTGGTTAGCCCAGGTGTCAGTGTGGTGGGCGCTGTCGGTGTAGCCGCTTTAGCGCGCTGCGCTACGAACCCGGCGGGACCCGAGTTCCGAGTCCCGCTCACGGCCAACACCCAGTGACGATTTGCTGAACCGGTGCTGGGACTCCCCTAGGTCGACTCAGCCTCAAATGAGTACCTCGTACGAGTTCGAGTCCAGCTCACGGCCAACACCCAGTGACGATTAGCTGAACTGGTCCTGGGACTCCCCTAGGTCGACTCAGCCACAAATGAGTACGTGGTACGAGTTCGAGTCCAGCTAACGGCCAACACCCAGTGACGATTTGCTGAACCGGTGCTGGGACTCCCCTAGGTCGACTCAGCCTCAAATGAGTACCTGGTACGAGTTCGAGTCCAGCTCACGGCCAACACCCAGTGACGATTTGCTGAACCGGTCCTGGGACTCCCCTAGGTCGACTCAGCCTCAAATGAGTGCCTGGTGCGGTGTGTGAACATCGCCACAGGGGGAGACAAAGGCGGCCGGGCGTGGTGCTGGCCACCCACCCCCTCGTGTGCCGTAACGGCCTTCATAGGCGCTCGCCAATGGCGCTTGCCCCGACAGTCTGTTCAGGCTACACGGGGGAATCTTTGTCCATTTGTCAGTGTGGTGGCTGCTGCGCAAGTGAGAAACAGCCAACCCGAGCTCCCGAAAGGCCCCAGGTTTTGGATGGAGCGGTAAACCGCCTCGTTTAGCCGACTGCGCTTGCTGCCGCAACGACGAGCCTCTATCGCCGCCAAGGGCTTGACGCGCGTTCCGCTTGCACGAAGACAAAGACTCCCCCTCTCCCTCCGCCTCCCCCGTATCGTCTTCACACGCTGTTGGGGCAAGCGCTGATAATAAAGTCGGGCACGGCACAGAAGGGGGTGGGTGGCCAGCACCACGGCCTGGCCGCCTTTTTATCCCCACTAGGTACTCATTTGAGGCTGAGTCGACCTAGGGTAGGCCCAGGACCGGTTCAAATAATCGTCACCGGTTGTTGGTCGTGAGCGGGAATTGAACTCGGGTGGCCGGGTTCGCAGTGCAGCGCTCACTCTCACACGCACGCATGCATCTGTAAATGTTGGTTAAATCGAAGCACGCCGATTACACTTAAAAGGGCAACGGCACTTGTGCGTGTGGGGGAGTGCGGCACAGCACGGTCGGCTACACACCTGCGATTAAGCACAAGTCGGCTACGTACGGTGTGAAAGAAGTTCAACATGCATACATAAGGCATTGGTGCATTTTAATCAAAGTCAAATGTGACTGTTGTCTAGTCCATCAAACGGCCTGATTTGTCGCTGGTGAAAAGGCCTCTGCTCGAGAAAGATTTGGAGAGCCCATCGAGTTGGCGTTTTGGCCTTCTCTTCCACTCTAGTGCTGAATGTTGGGGAAGAGAGGTAGGAGGGGCGTACCCACATTTTACCCCATCACACTCAACCATCGACTACCCATTTACACTGTTGCCGGGGTGGACAGAGGCGGGTTTTTTCGATATATAAAAAAATAAACGCTTGCACCACCGATTCAAATGCCGCCCCGGGAGATGGAATCGACGCGGCTGCCATCCGGTTCACAAGCCGGAGCGTTCCGACGCGCGCGCAATCCGCCCTGCGACGAGTCCAGGCAAGGGGACATTTGCCCCGCCAGAGATCCCCGCGGATTGATCCGCGCGCATGCCGACAAAAACATAATCCCCGAGCCGACGTTCGCCCACCCGCCCGCCCGCCCGCCTTGTCCCACCCCCAACGGCGCGTCCCGGATCGGAGAAGCCCGTTTGTCTTATCTGGACTGCGCAGGACTTGAGCGATGCGAGACCTGGGTCACGCTGACCCAGCGGCGGGAGCCTTTGTGCCGCAAAGTCTTCTCTCCGTCGCGCGCTAATCGTGTAATGAGTGTGTTTGACGCTTAGAGGTGACCGTGCTGAGAAGTACCGAAGCGTAAATTAGTGTTCGCTTTTTTTTTTAAATCGCACTACCCCCTCCCCTCCCCACGTTCTACGCTATGCGTACGTCATTCTAATGTGGCCCGATCTTGTTACTGCAAATGCAAAAAAAGCAACGCAAAGCATATTGCTTAAACTAAGCCAAATAAAAATGTAAATGTGTTTTCGCATTACGAAATGGTCTTCTATAACAAGGTTTGCGGTTATACGGGCTTAGTTTGTGGTGTCAATTCGCATGCATGGCTGGGAAATGGAGCTTAATGTCGGAATAAATAATAAAGGTTCAGTTCTGAACGGCTCCAACGAGAGGGAGCGAGCCCACGTCGAGGGGCTTCGAGCGGGACTCTTACGCGCTGGGAAGGCGTTTCGCGAGAGGTGGGAGTTCCCACACTTTACCCCACCGCACGCGAGATGATCTGGAAGGGACACCCTCTCGCCAACAGTTCCACGAGCAAGCAATTGCAGGCTTTCGCTTTTACCCAAATGTACAAATAATTGTCATTGTAAATTTGATTCGAGAATAAGTTCGGTCAAATTTGTCCTGTCCGTCTCGTCTGTCACGATTGTTCCGTCCCCCTCGTTAGTTTAGCCTGGAGACAAACACCCTCGTGTAATTCGCATGAACCCGTTATGAATAGTAAGTCGTCGATTGTTTGAACCAAATGAATGCCGAGAACGCAAAGCGTAATAGACGATTGGCCGCCTGCCTAATTACCGCCGCTGTTAGTTCGTCTGCACGACGTCTCGTTTGAATAAGGCACGGCGCAACCACTGACTTGATAGCTTAGCCTTGGTGCTGGCACACGGATGGCTTACCGTGGCAGGGCGTCCTGTGGGATCGTGAAAGTCCATAAGCAGAAGGGACAAGTAGCTTAATGACCCCACTGGAGGACAGATTGTTAACTTGGGCAGCAACTGTCAGCCACCATCTGGGTGAGGGGGATTGGGGTGTGATTCTACTTCTGACGTCTTGAATGCGCAGACTTTAGAGCCAGGGCCTGTGATATGCCCCAGAGCCTCTTCTGCTGTCTGTAATATCCCGGGATATTTGTGTTGTTGTGTTTGTTAAAGTTTCAATTTCTGGCTCTCGAAAATGCACCAAACAAACGGGGGGGGGGGGGGGGGGGGTAGAAACCAAATGGATAAATCAACACGAAGTTGAAATCCTCGTCTCGGACGTAGTCGCTGGGCAAACTAATTTTCACGGCTGTTCAGAGAAAAAGATGAGCCTCTTGCAAAGCGCTAGATCAAGATTTATATCATAATAGGATATTCAATTTCAAAGTTTTATGTTTACTTGTCCAGTATATTAATACATAAGTAAGCTCACGGGCATCTTCAACATTGCACCCTCTACTTGATGGAATGAGTGCGGAATGATGCCCGCAATGCCAAGGTGCGTCAGCGCACGATGCAAACTGCTTGAGCCAACGCAACGGCATGTGCCCAGCGGGTCATTCACCGAGGAGAATGGAGCGATGCAAATCAGCTGTTGCGCAGGCTCCACAGCGGATCACTCCACTCAAGACGGTGACGGCTTAGACAGGCCTTCATCCAGCAGTAGATTGATCATGACTGAACAAGACGATGATCAATGCAAATTAATATATCTGTGCTTGAAACCAGGAATAATTAGGTGATTGTGTTTTTTTTTCGTTAGGTCACCGTGTGAAGAAAACAAATGCGTGTGTCGTAAACCTTCCTCCAACCGACAAAGACAACTCATACAACTGTGACGTGAATCAAACACGTGGCCGACTCAATCACTGCCTCGGCAGCGCTACCGCCGCTGATGTTGTTGACGGAGAGGAATCTCACGACGATTTTGTTGGGTTACCGATGTTTCGCTGGGGATCACACCCAGCACTATCAGGCGGTTAACCGCGGCCTCGGATCTCACAGCGAAGGGGCTTCTTGAACCCGGGTCCTTAAGCATTGCGTGGTTTATGCACCAGATCTTGTCACATCTCAGAAACCAGTGAGCCCTGGATAGTTGTGAATGGGCAACCACTATCAACAAAAACATGTGCTCTAGACTGCTGCCGCACCTATGTTGTCGTCAGCAGAAAGTTGGCGATGCTGAAGAATCCACCGTTGTGCCGCACTTCTATGCCTCCCACGTTTTGTGCTCATCGCCTCCATCAATCCACGCTGACCGCCGTGGTGAAGTATGGGCAAACAACCCCCACGACCATCAGGGCATGGGGAAGCCCCCCACCCCGCCACCCTCATCCAGCAGTGGATACACAAAAGGGGCAGTACAGGCACGCGGGCAGATGTGCAGTGAAGGAGAGAGGAGTATTTCGCCCTGTATCTAATCAATGGGAAAGAACCACAAACATGAACATGAGATTGCTATATTCATGCAAGCGCACAAACACATACTTTCGATTTAAAGCTTTCGTGACTGCAGGGATTCCTCTTGATATGCAAATTATTTTGTCAAGACGCTCTTCGCCCTTCCATCCCAGCTTAAATAGTCGCTCCAAGCCTGGGGCGTGCCATTTAGGCTCTGTCTTCTCGACAGACCTGTTATTCACCTGAGGACGGCTGCTTGCGTTGTGGCCGAAACGTCGTGAGAATTATTTTATTATGTTTTATTTTTATTATTTTATTATTTTATTATTTCCATACTACGTGACTTTACCGAAAGAACCAAGAAGACAAATACATACGTTTGTGTACATTTTCATTCTGGAATGGGAGCACGCTCCACGGAGACCCTGGCGAAATCAAGTTCGATGCCCGGTTACGATTGCACGGAACATTGCCCGCTGGGAAGCCGAAGGCAGGCAGGGCATGAGTGGTGCTGACCTCTCCCTGCAGTACCATTGCGGTCGTAATAGGTGCTTTGCTCGCTTGCCACAAACAGTCCATATTGCTGAATGTAGCGTCTCAGTCGCGGCGATAAAAAAGGGTTCATATATCACTGAGTGTGTGTGTGGGGGGGTGGGGTTGCTTCCACAGCAGCGTGAATGGTGAGTGCAGTGGACTTGCAATGCAGAGGTCGCCGGTTCGATTCAAACTCCCAGCGTGGCAATTGAAACAATTGAGGCGAGCATGTTGAATACCTCCCCCATCACCCACCACTTGTCCACGCAGAAGTCAGTCCTAGTACAGACAGCGCCGTTAGTCGATGGGCAGCTCAGGTGTGTTGGAGTGAACTGTGGGTAAAGTATGTGGGTACTATTCTCAGGTTTTTTCGGTAAAGTCACGTAGGTAAAACATTAAAAGTAATGAAAGTAAAATAAAACAAAACAAAAATAAAAATAAAATTCACGACGTTTCGGAGGCAACACAAGTCTCCGTCATCAGGTGGGACCGTCACAGCCAGATTAGCTGCATCAAGTGAAGCAATGATTCAAAATGTAATCCCTTATAAGCAAGTTGAAGGGAGGGAGGAGAGGGGGGGGGGAGTTCATCAGAATGTGGTGGCCAATGAATGGAAACGTATCGGGAGGGAGGGGGGTGGGAGGGGGAGGGAGCCAACAAAACATTTGGCGACGGCTTGGACGCGGCTGCTGCGCACGCAGCAGCCGCGTCCGAAAAAACCTGAGAATATGAATCATTGCAGTCACGAAAGCTTCAAATCTATGTGGGTACTACCAAGACGATTGGTCAGTGTGGAAGAGTGAGCCAAAGTACAAACTATAGGAGCTCTTCGGGAGCATCTCCCCGGTGGAGAGGGCCTCTGTCAGAAGTGGCACGAGCCAATTCATTTCAGGGCTGCACCTTTACCGTTGGTTCGTGAGATCTTCCTATTTTGCGTGGCGTTTGAAACAAGGGCAACAGGGCTACAATTGTATATATATTTAAATGTAAGCCATTCCACGGCATCACGATGGTGAGATGTTAACTGTCTCGCCTGGTGTTCAGGAGGTCGTGGGTTCGATCCCGACCCTGACGCCTGTTGTATATTTGGAATTCGCGTGTCTCTCTCCCGATGGGCGCGTTGATTTTTCTCCCGGGTTTTCCCTCCACCTTGATGAACACGCGTTTAGAGTATTTGGCTGCTATACATTTCCACATGATGATAAGCCACTTCGTGCGAGCTATCATTTATGGTAGCCAGGTCACTTCTGAAAAATTATATATATAACTCAATGGGTCCTTACTTGATCAAATGAGAAAAGTAGTTAATAGTGTTTAAAAAAAAAGTTTAGCTGAGCAACACTTGCAATGCGCACGCTCAAACAAACAGGGCCCCCAATAGTTCGAATGTTGGCGAGTAAAGGGTTAAGCATAGCTGGTGCAGGCAGCCACCTGTAAATAAGTGGCAGTGGATCGAGATAGGAAGCCGGGGGGGGTGGGGGGAGGGACTCTATCTGAATGCCCTTGCTTGCCATCCATGCCTCGCTGTATCTGTAACAAAGCGCCACCTTCGTAGGCAATGTCACTCAGTCGCCTGAGCTGAACTGTGCAGCCAGCATCGCGGTAAAACAAAAACATTGGAATGCCAAGCCTGTGGAGTGTGAATGAATGTCGCCCGTTCATCAACGTTGTGTTGCCGTTACAGAGTGCGGGGTGTGACGTGGAGCGCACGTTTCTGGCAATCCGCCGCTGGATGAGGGCTTACGGATGTATTAGAGGACACACACAGACAGGTCACGGGCATAATTCACGTGGTTTGATACGAGTTAAGCGGGTTGGGGCATGTCATGGCAAAGTAGCGATGACGGTCGATGGTCAGCAAGAATGATGGAAAGCATCGGAGAGGACGTCAAACCGTGGAGATGGAGCGTTGCATGCAACTCGTGGCGCATGTGCCAGGTTGACTACGTGCTGTGCGAAAGAAGTTCAATATACTTACATTATATAAGAATAGGTTTTACCCTTTCTGGTAATCAAACAGTTGTGTTAAGATGTTAAAGCGCCAAACAGAATCTTCTTGCAAGGACTCGTGTCTGCATCGACGACACACAGTGCTTGTGGTGAACATGCAAACGAAATAAAACATGCTCTGGTAGTTTATGATGCATTGTCTTTTGAAACGGATTGTTCCACACCAGAGACAACTTTCTGTGCAGCCTAGTCTCAAACAGTGTTAGACCAGAGGACGCCAAAAGGCGAACAGCTCAAGTGCGGTGTGTGGTTAATGCAGACATGGTTCCTTGCGAATGGTTTCTGTTTGGTGTTTTAACATCTTAACACAACTGTTTAATTGCCAGTAAGGGTAAACCTTCTTCTAATATGTTGATACTGGCAAGAAGGTCCCGTACGTCCACACATTGTTGCACCTTGGCATCATGAGATATCACGACAGCTTGGGACTACGTTCATCCAGCAGTTGTTTGACCATAGCTGATGACGATGGTCCATTGAAAGGGGGGGGGGGTAAGCGGGGTGGGTGGTGAGTCCTAAGATGTGTCTAC